>NC_090218.1:682500-1365000 GCF_033026475.1 Channa argus
TTGCCTGGGTTGGTTTGCTTTAGCTGTGCCACACCAAACTGTAACAAAATGTGTTTCCACCACAGCAGGCCGGACACAACAAACCCATGCTGGTGTTCTCCCCTGACCTGAGCAGCTGAACTGTACTGTATACCAGAGTAATCTCTCTAAAAATATTTTGTAAAGTCTCTGTGCTTAGCTTTCATTCGTTTTGTTACTAAATATTTCTGTCTTCTCACTCTTGTCTTCCCATTTGTATTTTCAGAAATCAATATTTTTTACTATTGATTATTTTCAGCTGTTACCAGAGCTCTGTGGCTGCCCATATAAATTAAACCTATCTTCTGTGGCTGCTTTACACTGTGAAGTAGCTACTGTACAGCACATACAATGTGATTGTCACAAAGTTAGCCAAGTTTCATTTGTGTTAGAGGTACAAGTAAATTACCAGTATTGCTCTACTGATCAGGTCTATTGATAGAATAGCTCAACGCAACTTATCTTTTCCACAGATGAAAAGCCCACTAAACTGTATATCGTCTGACTGCAAAGTGCTGTTTTTAATTTCAGCAGAAGAGAAAACAGACATATGAACAGTGCTAACCAGAAAAGTAATGTAAGACTGTTGTGTACAGATCAAAGGCAGGTTGAGCATGTGTTGCATTAACTTCCATAGAGTACAGTACGTACCGTAGGCACTTTCTGACCAACACTTAATTCTGGGGACTACCCACGGGCCCTTCCCACAATCCTATACATCTTTGCTGTTTACATTTTGAACGCAGCCAGTAGGTATGCATTAATTTAATGCCATGAGTCTACCAACTTAATTAATATCCAAAAGGTGTTTTTTTTTTTTACTTTTCCTTAGCTCGAACTGGCAGCAACATGTCATATGCTTAGAAAGTGTCTACTCTGAAATAGGAGCTAAAAAGGTTTTTTAAAATAGCGTTCCTATTATTGTTTGCAGTTCATTTGGTGTGTACAGAGAACAAAAGGAGGAACCTTTGCTAACTACAAAAAAATTTTTTCTGGTCTGAAAGTGCCTCATGTCTTCTGTATAGGTACTATATGGTAAGCACATAGCTTGCTAGGATGACATATCACCATGTCAACAAATAAGCTGACAGATAAATATTACTTGCACTCTCTTTATTTCCTAAACCATATTCTGTATGATTTGAGCAGCAACTAACAATTGATCTACAATTTAAGAAACGGCATCTTGAGAGGAAATGGACCAGGTAATGTCCATTTGTACTGTCTACAATTGAAGGAAACTTTGGAAGTGAAAACTTCTGTCTTTTTGCCTTCAAAGAAAATGCACAGTCAGCACGGATATCTCACACCCTCAAAGCAGCTACTGTGCAATGCCTTTTTGTTGGCCCAGGGGTTTGTATTTGCACTAATGGTGCTGATTCAGCCCACGATGCAGAGGCTTGGTGTGAGCAATGGATCACAGGCCAGAAAAGAGGATGTTGGGAACTCCTGGGGATGAAGTAAAAAAGGCAGGAGGAAAAAATCTAATCTCACCTGTCTTATCTGACCTGGTACACTAAAACATGTAGTTTATGGCAAAGGTCAACACCCCAGCATTATGAAGATTATACAGATTTTTAACTTACTCCAGGTAACTGATTTGATTACTTTATACTAATACAAATAACCCTTTGTAATAGTCTACAACCATTCACTTGTGTCCAAATTGTGTTACTGCCATGTCACCTCTGCTAACATACAGCATACAGTCAGACCTTCAACATGCCCAATGCTGCACCTAGCTAGATGCACAAAGCCTGTTGTCGAACTCTGGGTGAGAGTGGTGTTGCCAGCTCTCACCAAAAGCACCACTATTTCTTGCATTGATGAAATAATATCCTGCACCGGAGATGCATCAGGGCACATAAGTGTTAATACAAAAGCTATGTGGTCACATCCCATGAGTGTTTTGAGTGATCAAATTGCAATCTGCCTTGGGGGTTGTTTAAACTTGTGTTTAGCGGTGTCCACTTGTGAGCCAACCACCCGAGATGAATCTCATACCCATAAGACAGGGAGACACGTCACCACACATAATATTGTAAATTGTCTTATTTGGTTTAGCTCACTCTTGCAGATATGTCAATATATTCTTAGTCCTAAATCTGTCCCATTTTTACTTTTTTACCTTTTGGTTTTTTGTTTAAACACTGTTTAAGTGTGAATTGTCCACAGGGGTGCATGATGTTGGAAAATATATTTTTCTTTTCTGTGCAATATAAAATATTGGGTAAATTTCCCTACCTGACATGAATAGCTCAATTTGGAAAGGACTGATTGTTCTATACTGATTAAGGAGTTGGTTGCAGATGAAACACCTAACCTTGAACCCCTCACTAAGAAATTGGATGAGGGAGAGCTGGTGCCTGCAAGAGATTGTAGGAACAAACATCAAGTAAAAAAAGTTGCCTCTCATATTTACTGTGTATTAACAACACACACATTCACTTTATTCAGTTGCAAATGGAAATGTTCAGTTGACCATTTGCTGAAAAAGTGTGCACATTCAGTGTACCAAACACAAAAATAGGTGAGCCTTGTGAGTTCTCCACTGAAGGGATCTTTTAAGGAGAAATAAATTAGTTTAATGCATTTGTTAACTCACCATGAAACTAATTACATGTAGCATCATTAATTTGCACTTCATATTGAACGTTGTGATATCGAACGTTGCACTTGATATCGAACATCAGCTTAAATGTGCAGCGGATAATGTAAAATTATGTAAACTGCCTTAGGCATTTTGACCAAAGATTCTTTTTTTAGTCAAAAAATGTCCAGCATAGAAAATACATTAATTGGGTCTTTATCATTGTTGGTATGTGCCTCTTAAATTTAGTACAGGTGGGGCTTTAATTAATGATCTTCAAAGGTCACCAAAAATATCAATTTATAACATGGGCAAAGTCAGTCAAAGTTGTAAAATATTGTGTTTTAACTGTGCAAAGAGCATTTTCAGAGGCTGACAAAGTAAATTACTCCCTGCAGTGTAACTAAGTCTTCCCATCCTAAGTACTGCTAATCCCGCTGTCAGTGAGGAGCCCAATCTGAAGCTCATTGCTCATTGTTTTGTATTTGCTAATCCCGGGCAAAATGACAGGCAAGCTAAACCCCCATTTAGTCTCTTGAGCCTGAAATGACAGAAAATTCAAAACAGAAATATAACCAGTTAAGGAAACACCAACTTCTTGCGAGCTGTATTCACTGCTGTTCCTACAAGGGTGGAAAAATAAAACTACAGTAAGAGCAAAGCTAAAATGCCAGTAAAACAATCAAATGCATTTAACCACTGGCATGAAAGAAAATTAAAAAATAAATGAGATGTCCGTGTCTGTTTGTTTTTGTCAGAAGGTGATGTCTGTTGATGTGCATGCTGTCAAACGGCAATGGATCATGACAGACTTGGAAGAGAGTGGAGCTATGGTTATAAGTATTACCTATGCTTTTTGCACAATGACACGGGTGTGAAAATATACAACTACACCCCATGTATGAAATCTGTGGAGTTCTCCCTAATAAAATGCAGCTTTAAACTATAGCTGGTTTTAATCCTTGATATATTTAGGATTCAGAATGTAGAGAAACCACTGAAACCACTGTTTCTTTGCCAAACTTTTTTCTTTCTTTCTTTTTTCCTTCACTCAGTTCACTTAAGACGCATGTTATCTAAAACAGCATAAGATGCTCAAGACACACTCTATGTATATTAATGTAACCATAATTTCAAACCCTAACATTAGCCAGTTATCACCTAAACATACAAAGCATCTCACTGGTTGATTTGCACAAAAAGGTGATGGAGAATGCTTTGGGAATTTTTCTCATGTCTTCATATTCTACTACTTCCTACTTCACAGTAGGATGGACACTGTTGTACTGACAAGAAAAACTTTTTATGCAAATACATATATCTGGGTGGCATTCGTTGACAAGTTTGTTCACTGAGTCGGTTACCGCAGTGTCTTGCTCTGTGAATCTAACCTGCTTGATGGCAGGTTTTCATCAATAGAAGAAAAAGAGTTTCTTTCAGTCTCCTTCCTCCTGCAGAGTCTGAAGACACTGCATGAAACATTTCTTTTCCAAGTTCAAAGCACAGATTACAGTGCATCTCTTACAGGATTGCAAATCCTGTATAGTACCCTAGTAGTTTGTTACACGAGACTGGTCTCTAATGTTTGCTAAGACCAATCGATCACTGTAAAAAACATTGCTTTCGATTTACATTCGATAAATATTGGAGATGACACAACAAAGGCCAAACCAAACAACAGAGTGACCACTTTCCTCTGATAAAGACAGGCTAAAGTGTTAGTAAGACAAGTGTCCATGATCCCCAAGGTTGATTTAAGTTTAATTCCCAGTGTCTAACAGCCCATGGTAAAGTGTCCTTGGGCAAGACATTGTAGTATGTGTAACTGTAAAACAACAATTTCCCCAAGGGAATTAATAAAGTAGTTAAAATGATAATTACAGGAAACAGTTTAAATCATTACTATAATTCAAATATTTCTGATCTTGTCTAACAAATCAATTTAAGCTATTTTTATTTGTTGTATTATTTAAAATATTCTGTATAATTAAAAACCAAAAGCAAAGTATTTCAAGTTATTTTAGTCAAGTCTTTGTTTTTCTTTTTTTTTAATGGAAGGGTACCAACTATTTTGTCCACGTGTGTTCCATTAAATCTCTAATGTGTTAAGTTGTCAAACCCTGTAGGGCTTTAAGCAACTGGATTTCAAAATCAATTCTAAATTTAACCAGTAGCCAACAGGTCTGTTTCTACTGGAGAATTCCTGGTACTTTTACTTCCCAGAAAATAAAGTCCAGGAAAGTTTTGTATGGTACCATTCCTCAAGTTAATTATGTTCTGAATTTCGAAATTAGGGCCAAACCCCAAGAAGCTAGGTTTCTGCAGGTTTCCACAAGACAAAGACTTTTTCATTCCTTTTTCAGACCATTTTAAATGCTATTTATTTTAGATCAACACAAAACAAATAGAGGAAGTAAAAAAAGAGCAATTAAGTTCAATTTTTATTTTGATTATTTTACATAATACATGTAAAATATTTACATAATAATTTAAAAACACTATTTTCTGGACAGGTCTCATTAAACCTGTACTTCAAATATTAGTTCGATGAAAGTAACTAAATGAAAGTAAATAAATGCTCGTGGTAAACACGTTACATTATCACACGTGTGTATGGGTGATTAATAATAAGCGAAACTTAAAAATGGCAGCCTTGGTGTTTACTACCTGCAGCTATTGGCTGCACAGGTAAAGCTTTGCTGAAGATGCATAGTATACAAGGTCAAATATACACACTATAAACAGGCCATACAGCAGCAGAAGTGTGAAGTGATATGAGTAAAACCAATGGTCAGCTGATGGTTAAACCAGAGATGTGATCTCAATGTGTCTGAGTTGTAAATAGGCTGCAGACAGTCCACTCCGATTTTTCATCAGGGTTAGATTGACCTCTCGTTACGTAAACAATCTTTGGCTACACGGTATATACAGACAGTGGTGGTGTGTTTCCACACAGACATGCAGACAGCAGAGACTCGCACCAAAAATAGCAAGTTTTATTTTAGCCTCCCCTCAATATAAGTGAGTGAATTAATGTTAGTTATGACAGCTGATAAGACCTGCTGACTTTAACCACCAATCAGAAATCAGAAATCAGAAAAACTGAGAAAAACAGGACTTTGCTACCTGAATGTTTTAGACAACACTAAGCTTTGCTAACAAGAAATGTAGAAGCACCCAAGTAATCACACTGTCACACTGACAAACTGAAGTTTCTGACAGCTGTCAAAAAAGTGGTCTGTGCAGCAGCAAATCTGTGTAAAAGAGCAATAACATTTTTACTAACACATTAATACAAATATTAACACAGATGAAATGATTGATGAAAGACATTGACACTATATTCAGGTCTTTGGATGGTAAGGAGACAGCTCCCTCTACATTTTTCTCAAAGCATTGCTAAAGATAGAGATAACTGTTAAGACTAAACAGTCTCCTAAAAACATGTAACAGAAAAGCATTACAAAATGAATGTGACATTTTTGTCAACTTGATATGAAAATAATATAAGTAATTTTTAAAATATATGAAAACAATATTTAAGACATTTAGAGAAGCAGAAGGTTTTTATAAATGTCTGTAAAATGCTGCATGTAATTTGACTGATCAGCCCTGGACTATTAGAAAGAACTGCCCCTAAACTGGGGCACTTGAGACAGTAGAACTACAGCCTAAAAACTTTATTACAACAACATATTGATGTAGTATTTCACAACTACTTTACAATGTATATACCACAAATCAATCTGGTTTTATACTGGCTTTACAAAAAAATAGGATTTATGTGAGACCCTCTGCAATTTTACTAGGTTTATCACAACAGCTCAAGACCAGGAGGGAAAAAAAGAAAACAGAGCCACTCTTGCTAAATCTTGGTTCCTCTGCACACTGCAGCTCGGTCACGTGTTACCTGAGGAGGATCATAAAGGCAACATCTGGATATGTTCTGAGGGTTGTAATTTTAGAAGCTCTCTAACACTGTTAATCTGCTCACAGTATGTTGTTTATTTTAGTCCCGTTCTCTGGCCAATATCCACTTTTCTTAGAAGCAAACACTAAGTTACTGGGATTGAAATGCTGAGGTCCTACATAGAATAAAATATTGTTAATATTGAAGCACACACACACACACACACACAGCTATGTTTCCCTTAAAAAATAATCAGTCAATAGGCTCATTTACCCTGCCAATTTCTGTGGTTCTTTCTAGATCAGGAGATGGAATTTCTTCAGTGAGAAGCTGTTTTGTTTGCATTCCTGGAAAGACAGCTGAGCTCAGAACAACCATTAGTAGCTTAAATAAATGTACTAAAAACAGAACCAGGCCAGAGATGGAGACTACCAAAAGTGATTCTAGAGGACCAATATAAAAGATGATGTCAGTGTACTTCTGACAGGCTTTAAAACTGTCTTCTGACAAATTGTAACTATGTAGTGGAGATTTCAACTTTGTTATCTGCACCATTGTTAATTAAAAAAAAAGTGAATATATTAAATACATTTAAATTTTAATTAATTTATAGATAATACAAGAATGTAGCATTGTATTACTCTGTCAATGATGTAAATAATCAGATTGGATTTTGCTAAAATTAAAAAGTCAAATTTAAGCCAATGTAGATTAAGGTATTTCATTATCCCTATATTTACCTTATGGTACTGTAGTTAAATAAGATAACCACATGCTAAAATCAGACAAAGGGAAGAGAGTGAAATAGCAAACAATGTAGAGAGGCAAGTTGTCTACAGACGCAGAGACAAGCAGAGCAGAAAGAAAAGGGAGAAAAGTGTCAGAGAAAGGAGATAGCAAGAGAGCAAAAAGGAGAAGGGGTCAAAAGGGCAGAAACAGGAGTGAAAAGGGGAAGCAGCATGGTCATATTTTATAGCAGACAGCAAGCGTGTGGTCAGGCAGGCAAACCACGAGCTGCCTTACCACGAGTGTTAATTTATTAGTTTTGTTTTTCCTTTTTTTTTTTTTTACGAGGACTGTTCTACTAAAAAAAAAAGGTTCAAACAGTCATCTCTACTCACCGTTTTGACCCAAGTATGTGGCCACATAAAGTACTTTACAGATTTTCCTCATTACCAATCCATAAGTAACTTTATAACAGACTCAGGTGTACACTGAGAGCTATATATACACAGACCCCTTAATCTTGTTAATGAATATATCCAAAGGCTGACACCTGTATGCAAGGCATCAGATAAAGACTGAGGTTGTGACTTGTAATCTAACATTTTGTCTGTAATATAAAATACTGGAGCCCGAACCAAAGACATCTGATAGAAATATATATTTCATATGTAAAGTCACTACAATTCTTTTAGAAACGCTCAAATTACTTTGTGCTACTGGGGGACACTATGGGCAGATGGACAATTGGACAACTGGAAGTAATGAAATTTCTGCAAAGAAGACTGAACTAAATATTAATTTAGCATTAGATGATCACAACCAGAAGTATTAGCTTTCAAATACATATCTAACCCCCATATGCAATACTGTCAACAAGACATGCTTAGGTAGTTTGTTGCATAAATGTGTATTTTTCCAACTACAAGCCAACAAATGTTGAAATCTATGTGAGAGATTACCACTTGGTGAAGATGTACTGAAGCCTCATAGCAGTTTCTGCAGGGAAAGCTGTTCTGGTCTGTGTTCATGACCTCAGTCGTTTAATTTTCCAAGCAAAATAAACTTGCCCTGATTTCCTGACTGCTATAATCCACCCTGAACTGATAACACCTCACACCCAAGCATAAATATTTCAGTAACGAATACTTAATTATCTGCAATTTTCTCTCTTCTGAATCTACCACATACTATATTAATTAACAAACAATACCACTATTTTTTCATTTACAACCAATCAGTTCTGCCTAATGCAAATGTAATACCCCTAATTGCAACATCATTACACATGGGTCTCAAGTACTTAACACATGTGTAGTCTGAAAGAATAAAGCTGTGGTATGAAACATACAGATAACTGAATGTCTACCTTATTTACTCTAGATGTTGGTGCTTCTGTACTGCATGTTTTCATTATCAATGTTGAATATCCCCCTCACAAATTATATAATTATAGAACAACTCTGAGCTTACAAACATCAAGTTTGGCACCAGTAACAAGTCAGGCTCAGCCACTGGCCACAGCGGTGTGACCTTCAAGCCCGGCTGTTGTTATTTTCCATAGAGGTCAACAGCTAAGAATGTGAAGCATGCAGAGGCTGAAACAAGCCTTTCTTTTCCCAACAACCCCCACCTGTTTTGTTTTTTTTATATAATTTTGCTGCTGCTCTATACAGGGAGCCTATTTCTTTTTTACACACTATTTATCCATTTAAGGCATCCTTTAAGGTAACTTCATAACACCTTATGTCGACATATCATAATAAAGTTGCTCAGTATTTTCAAAACTAGCAATCATCAGAGAGACATATACGTGGTGTTGTTGATTGTCAGTCGCTGTTATTGTGCTTTATCTCATGGGCATTTGCATTATTAAACTGTATGGGACTCCTAAATAAGGGTTGCAATTAAACAATCATTAATTATGATTCAACTTTTAAGCAGCTAACTTTAGCTATGTCTATGCCTTTATAGTTTATATAATGAAATGGCTTTGTAAAGCATTCCTTATATAAACGCTGTTCTGTATCTGTGATTTGCAAAGTAGGTGTGCTATAAAATGACACCCACCTCCATGAACCAAATATCGCAACATGGGATGCTTATTTCAAAGCTGCTGTTGCAACAAAGCCAACTATTGAGGGCAGAAATGTGTATACACAGATGCTATTAATGTAATGACTGATCATGAGTAACTTTATATATTTTTCATGTCTTTTCTGCCCAAAGCAGAAAAGAGAAAACATTAGTGTCTGCTTGCTGAAAAAAAAAAAAAACTAGCTAGCTAAACCTCAGAAACATTCCCAGGAGTTTGTGGAACAATGAGCAAGACGTTTGACTCTTTACAAGTGTTCTATGTCTGTGTAAACAGATATCTACTTTCTATCTAAGGTAAATAAAATATCAGGTTTGTATCTCTGTCGCCTTTTTTATTTTCATTCTCCTGCCCACTAGTGGCTGTAAATTGATTAATGCAGCTTTAAAGTTTTTTATTGTTAGCTTTCAGCATCAACATCTTTAAACCTTGGAGGAAAGCCACCAAAATCTTCAACATTCTAAAAATGGAGTTAACAAACATTTTAAGGTTTTCACATTGAAATACATTCACCAGGCAGATTCTTAGTTACACATAGCTATAACAATGGAATTTAATACAACAAAAGCTGTATGTTGATTAAACTGTATGGTCATTTTGCAAGACGTAAAGTGCTGCTGTAGACATGTAATTCATTACACAGAGTTTACCGTTTACTGTAGCCTTGGTCCATTGATATAAATGGGATCGCCAGTAAATAATGTGCCATAAATCAGGAACCATGCCAAAAACAACTGAGGAATAACAAACAAACAAACAAACAATCAAACAAAAAACTAGCTACCACTGACACTCCAGAACCATTTATCATATTGTAAAGAAGGATACTAACGCTTATTGGTTTACAAGTAAACTGGTGTTTCTTTGAAGTAGTACAAGTAAATCCTGCCTGTTCTGGAGTGAAGACATCACACTGTCCTGTTGCTTCCTGTGTGTGGAAGTGTGTGTGTTTATTTCTGGACATGTGAGATGTCTGAGCAAATGAACAAGACAAAATAAAAACAAGAACCAGAGCAGCTGAGTTTAATGCAAAGATGACCCACAGGCCACCCAATGCATCATGAAATTCAACAAACACAGCTCACACTCCCACAAATGGGTGTGCACACATATACCACACACAAAGAGAACAATAAAAAGTGCTACAATATGGTGCAGTTCACTGACAGCAGTTGTACAAGCTAAGGTGCCTAAAGTAAAAACTTTCATATTGATTCTGGTTAAAATCAGAGAAGCTATCGTAACTTCAGGTGTTTGTGTGTAACTTACCCTTTTCCACACAGTTCTACTTGTTGTCAGTCCTTCATTCCAGCTAAGCAAGTCTGTTCTTCAGATAGCTTTCGTCTCAAAATGGAGGCAGAAACTCTCCAAACACCATTCCTTTGCTGTGAGGTTTCTTTTTTATATTTGAGTCTACCAGGTCCAGTTCTGCTTCTCTCCTGCTCATTGCTGCCCAAGTTGCTAACATGACAGCACCGATAAACAACCGGCCAGAATGAGAGAGACCGGTGAGCACTGAAACACACAGGTGCATGCTGAGTCCCAGCAAATACAAACAGAGAGAGGCATAGACAGCTCGGAGGAGCACAGTATGAAACGGCTCTTTTTCCAGAGGTTCCCCTTGTGTGGGACTTCAACCTTACTCCACCTCCCTCCTCCTCCTACTCTCTGCACCTCCCCTCCCTCTCTCCCAAACAGCTTCAAGACAGAACAGAAAAGAAAGGATAACAATGAAGTGCCGTTTCTTCAACTTTTACTAAGTAGTACAGAAGTTTTTCTTTTTCTCTGTATAACTGGCGTAATATGACAGAAGCATTTGTACCATTTAAAAACTTCTGACAAATAAGCAAACACAACAAGAGCTTAAGTTTTTCCTTACCAACACAAAACCTGTAGTATTCACTAGAAGGAAGATGGAAATGCTGATGTTTTACCTTATGTAAGACAATAAAAGTGATCTGATTTGGCAGAAATATTGCATATTTGTTTTCACATAGAACTAAATTTGTAAAATTTATAGAGTTTAACCGAAATGTGCAAAAGCATAAAATACTATTTTTGCAAATAAAGGTCACTGAGCATGGTATTGTCATACATAAAATGCTCACATACACAGAGGCTATATTATTAAGAATACATTACTTTAACTGGCCCACATTAGGGATTTTCCAATTGACTGAAGACAGTAGCTATACACTGCAGGCTACTGTAGTGTCAGCCTAGCAGGGAAGAAGGCCTATCACGAAAGTGTTGACATTTCAATTTAATAAATAGAGGAAGAGGAGGGGTCGTGGAGGCTTTTGGAAAGATCACTCAATGCCTCCCCTAGGCGAAAGTTGACTTCAAACAACTAATGCTAGCTGTTACTTGCCTAATTTCTGAAGCACTAAGTACAGGGGCCAAAGCAGAACTGAAATGTTTCTCAATATTGGAAAAGTCAATACTTGATTTAGTACCTCATCTATAGTTCACTATATAGTCCATCCAAAAATCCAAAGTCAAATAAATGTGCCCTGGATAGTTTTGAAGTAGACTTTGCTCATTCAGGATCATTGGTACACTAAAGGTTACATCGGTGTTTGTGTGTGTGTGTGCACACAGTTGATATCTGCATTTACAAGTATATTCACATGCCCCTGGTCTTGTACTCTGAAGCCTAGGCCATCTTGAGAATATGACGTGACCTCACTAACTCATGACTGCTGTGTCGAACTCTATTAGTGTTTAAGATGACTAGCTTTTTTGTCCAAAGGCAAAATGATGCTGTAAACCTACAAAAATCAATTCAATGAAAAATAATTTTAGCCGTCTTTTTATATTTGACCAATAATAAAGGGTGATTATATCCTTATTTATGTTATTTTGTTTGTTTTGTACTGACAACATAATTACATATAGTTGTGATGGCATATGTCTATACAAGTGATTTTCCTAGGGAAAGATTTATTGTGTATTAAAAAAAATAAAAATAAAAAACTAATAGCACATTTTTAGAGTATGTTGATTAGAAAACAGCTGTCATTTTTTCGAAAATAAAAAAAAACCTTTAAACTTATAAGAAACAGTGATGTAACTGACACACAACAATGGTGTCATATATCTGCCAATGTAGTTTTTGTGACAACTTAACAAATCTGCCGTTCAAGATTCCATCAATGATGTTATGATATGTAAAAAGATTGACATCCAAGTTTAGCTCTAATTTTTACAGAATTTTGAGAAAATCTGAAAAAAACACCTAATTAATACATTTTCTAAGACTATTGTTACATATCTGAATACTGGGGGTATGAGCATGTTACGATAAACTGCTGGTGGTGCCATAAGGTCAGTGCAGAAGAAGAGACTGCATTAAGATAGCATTGTTAAACGAGCATCAGTCAAATGTGATTTTCTACATGACCTTTTTTTGCAATAATTTGAAGAGCTGTGCAGTCTCCTAATTAGTCCACACATCTCATGCTTTTATCTGTTTCTGTTTTTGGCCTCTTTACTGAGACCAGTGGCAAGGGGAGACATTTTAAAATCATGTTTTGTGTCTAGTATGATTATTCTCTGAGCCTGTGTTCATTGTACTTTGTTTTGAAAATGTTTTTTTGAAGTTTGTTTTATGCACAACATAAAAGAGTGCATAAAACAGGGGGCAAAACATTTTACTCTTTCCTTCATTTCTGATTTTCTGGCCTTTTTCTGCACTCAAATCCAGAAAAAAAAGATTACTAGTGTATAACAACTGCAACAAAATATAACAGGGCAAGTATAACAACACAACCATTTACTGTATACTGGTACAATGTTGAATCTGACATACTGAACAAAACAGAAAACAGGCCTAGGTGGATGGATAAAACAGCTGGTAATTTAGAAAATGTCAGTTTCTTTTTCTTGAAGGTTTGTAAAATTTGCCATTTTAACTCTCCGCTTATTCTCAAAAGCAGGTTCCTCTACACTCTCTGCACTGTGTCCCTGTAGTTTCTCTTTCATGCTTGTGCATCATGAAAAAACTGTATAATGACAAAATCACATTGACTCTCTTGATAACCGGCAGTACCAAACACTATCGGGAGTGATGAGAGATGACGGCCCAACCCACGCACGAGTCTGCTATTGGTGAACAGAAAACCTCTTCAGAGGGTGGACTGCAAATTTTAGGCAGCAACCAATGCAGATGAACTGGCTTTTCTGTTGAAAAGACAGGTCCACCTTTAGGAAAACTGAGGTGGCCATGCACCCAAAACATAGCTTCACACATTAAGTGCCACTCTTTAAAAAAGCATAACAAGGGTCATGTCCCTAAGCATTCTCCTGATCCAGAGTATTGCCACACATTTTACAAACCCTGTATGCAATCTGGGTTCTTCTACATTATGGTACAATTTTGTCAGTTTTGGTTTTGTAATTGACCGGTATTAGCAATATATAGAACAAGGCCACACCTACAGTAAGGGTCTCAAATATCTGAAAGAAAACCCAGACTATAGTTCCTTCAGTGTTCTGGCAGATGTCATAACCAACAGGGAGCCCTGCACAGTTGCCTTACAGCTACTTTAGATATCTCTTATTTATTGACTGTCACAGCTCATTTGCAATGTGTCTGAAGACCCAAAACGGGTCCAATAAGGACAAGCAGCTTTCCATTCTTTTACATAATGAAACAAAATTTTAAAGTCGAACTAGTTTTCAGGGATAGGATAAATACATATAATTTCCAGTCCTCCTTAGAAGGTGATAGTAAGTCTAAATCTGAGTTTCCGAAACAGTCAGTGAGAGCTAACAATGATGATGATCAACATTGGCCAAACTAATGGGTTTAGTCCAATCAGAGAAGTTGGGTTCAGCGACATGCTCAAGGAACTTTGACATGTGACAGCAGGAGCTGGGAATCAAACCAGCAATCCCGGGAGTGGTGAACGAATGCTGTGGCTTCTGAGCCACACTCGCCCATTTTAAACAGCTATTTGTCCATCTCAGACACAAAGTTCAATTCACACTACTTCTGAGTTTTTAAACACATTGATACAGCAAGACTTGGAAAATGTGGAACATACATAGACATGTGCAAATATCAGCACATCCTGATTTTAAAATGACAAAAAGACAAAAATTCCACGTAACTAGGTTAAGGCTTAATTTTGCATCCACCTACATTGAGTTTCAATGTAAGGGAAGACAATCTTAATCCTAAACCTATAATAATAACATTGCATATTCATCTGATACAAATGTTCTTTCATATTCATAAGTAATAAAATTTGTCAGGGAGTTTATATAAAAGATTTTAAAAATTAAGTTCAAAAGATGAATACCCCTTGAGATGTTAATTAAACATTAATTAATTTCTGATTAAAGAATATTTATAATACCTCAATACTATGTTGATAAAAAATATATGCTTTACTCTTTTTTTTTTTCATTTGACAATATTGTGGTAGACTATAGAGTGGCATGTGTGATTTTTTTTATTTTTTTTTATCAGATAACACTGCTTAGTTGGTAGAGCAGTCTTCCACAAACCACAGGGTCAGTGGTTCGACTCCCGGACCTTCTGGCTACAAGGCGAAGTGTCCCTGGGCAAGACACTGAACACCCAAGTTGTCCATAGTTCTACTTACTTGTAAGTAACTTTGGATAAAAACATAAATGACTAATTGTAATTGTAATTGAAACTGATGACCTACCAACAACAGTTCTAATACCCCGTCTCAGATTTGGTGATTTAATTTTAGGTGTGGTAAAAGGCAAATGGTAACTTAGACGGACTGCAATGGAAGCCACATAGGTTCATATATATTGGAAAAAATATTTTAACACTCAGGTAAAGTACCACATAAAAATGTTTGTTAATGTATTTGAAAATATATATCTTTAACAATTTCAACCCAGAATATTGACCAAAACATTACGTTTCATTTAATGCAGATTTGTTAAGTAACTTCCCTCAACATAAAACGGCACCAATTCCAATATACTATAATGCCATATGTAATCAAATAAAACAAACAAAAAAAAAAATCAGTTCCATTCATTAATTACATTTGAGGTTGGAAGTATACAAAGACCTTGGCTAAATGCATTCAATCACAGTATTTTACAACATGTAAATTGATCTTTCAGACAATAATCTTAAACATACCCACAAAATTGCAATAAAAGGGCTTAAGGCTAACAAAGTAAAATTTCTTAAGTGACCATCACAAAGACTTGACATTAATCCGGTAGAAAATTTGTAAACTAAAATGAAAAAGCGTGTTCATTTAAGGAGGCCCACCAAGCTACACAGCTGCCAACGTTCTGTCAGTAGGAATTGGCCAGGATTTCTGAAGAATAACAATACAAAACCTTTTAAAACCTGAGTTTTTGCACTGATGAAATCTACTGCGGTCTACTGCAGTGTTGGGAAGCTCAAAGTCTCGAGAAAAAACCTTATACAGCAAATGCTCCAGACAATACAAGCTCATCTGTAAAACACTTTGGAGGCAGCATCATGGCCATGGGTGCCTCTGGAACAGGCTCACAAATTTATCACAACCCAGATAAACAAAAAGTTCACTGTCCCACTTTCTAAGCATGGCAGGCTACTGTAGCTCAATATGAAGACACGTTTTTTGTATTGGCCATCAAACAGCACCATCTAGTGTTTGTCTCAGCTGTGTAGTGAAACATCTTGAACCTCAGAGCCACTTATAATTATTATAGTCACTATCATTATACTTATTATAATATGCTGAAGTTGATTTTATTATATACACATTTCGGTGCACTACAGGCTCATTCATAATAATTTCTGAATTCATTACATTTGAGCACTATACAACTACGGCATACGTTTATATTGGAGCTCATTTAGCAAATTTTCTATTGTCATTATGAACAATAATATCTTAGCTGGGTATGCACTGATGTTAAAATGTTTTTAAAATTCATCATTTCCTTATTTTGCTTAACACTAGTTAATAATAAAATGTAATGAATGTTACATGTTGTGGTTTTTGTAATTACTCGTGACAAACTACAAGATGTTTTTTTTTAATCCAGGCTTACACATTGAAAATGACTAGGGTCAGCAGTTGTGTGGGAAAGATCATATGTATTTTAAAGTGATTAAACCTATTGATAGTATCATTTATTAGTAAAATATCAACCGCTTTCGGCTTGTCCCTTCAGCGGTCGCCACAGCGGAACGTGTTGCGCACGTTGATTTGGCGTGAATGTTTACACCGGATGGTCCTCCTGTCGCAACCTTCACATCTGTATCCGAGCTCGGGACCGGCACCAGTATGGCCCTTGGGATTTATTAGTGTTTGTATCAAGCATTTTGGATATGTTACGTGGTAAAGGTTCCCCCTCCCCAAAAAACGATCAGACTTAAGAATGATCCTGTTTAGTAAAAGCATCGTTTGAGAAAAGTCTTTAGTGTCACACATTAGCTCCTGTTTAAACACTGCACTGGAACTAGCTCCATTTTATCAGCGATGTCACGGTAACTAGGCTTAACATAATATTAGCTAACATTAGCGTATCATCAGTTTCAAGTTTCAAACTAAACTAGTTGCTGTTTCTCTTTTCTGCAGTCATTAATATTGTTGATACGAGTACTTCTAAAAAAAAAATGCTTATTTCATATATTACCAATACAATTTAATTATAGCACACGAATAAAACAACACGTCTCACCTGAGTTGCCAACAGAAGGAAGAATGGCTTGGTAACATTTAGCTAACTTAGTGGAAATAACCGTTTTTCACCTCTCCTTTCTCTGTATCACTCGAATTACAGCTCCCATATCATTCATAACATAACCTATTTTTATATTCTTGTTAAATATTTAAAACGTATTGAACTAAAAGACCAGAAGATCCAGACTGTGTATCGTTTTTGGTTTTCCGGTTGGTGGTCACTGGACAAAGGACAAGGGCCAGAAAGACAAATCTGCAAGTGCTGATATTTGACGCTAACTAACTAGCATTACGTTTGAAGCAGTAGTTAAAGGTCAATGTGGCTAACAGTGACTAAGTGTTGTTACGGGTGGGACGAAGGCATGGCACCATCACGTGGTATGTCCTCTGCATTAAACAGGAAGTTGAGGAGCCATATTGGCTCAATAGAGAAGCCTGAAAAAAGGCCACATTTGCATAAAAACTGTTCAACTTCTTTTAAAAGCATCACACAGGAAAAAAGTATATAATGTTGTTTCTAAGAAAACACTGGAGCAGCTTACGGGACACTAAACAAGCCGTCATTAATAGTATCAATTTCACCTGTGCTTTTATTCCTATGACAAGTGAAAATATCTGTGAAATAAAACGGAGATCTAATTATCTTAATGCAAATTGTGTAAAGAAAAAAAGGGATACGTTAACACATTTGCAGGCTTTTTCAAATATTCTTAAGCTTTACTGTAAGGGAACAGACTGTAGCGGCATCAACACTGGCACTGATCCAAACTGCTGCGAGATACAGTAGGCTGCACATTTTCTTCTAAGATGAAGAACAGCCTCACTTTATGTAAAACCAAAAATTACCACCCACTGGTTTACTAACATGAAGAAGTGTTTTACAAAACAAATGACACATGGTATAGGTCTTCATAATTTTATAACCTTGCTTTATTGATTTTCAATATTTATAGATTTCTGAGTCATAAAACAAATACTTATAATAGGCAGTAAGCGCTTAAAAATGTGACATTACGAAGAAAAAAAAAGAAGAGGAAGAAAAAGTATTTGAAAAGCAACGTGGTTATCAGGCTTTACAGGAAGTTTCAGGATCGTGATAAACAAGCAAATCTTTTAGTCAGTGCACCTGGACAAGATACACAACGCCAGTCGTTGCTGACAAGGTTGCGCTCCTCTTGTGATGATCAAAACAGCTGTGCCTCAGCATAATGGCTATGGTCCATGGACTTACAAGTAGCATTAAAAGACTCTTGTGGACACAAAATCTTAAATTAAAAGAATTACTTCATGATATGAAATTTACAGGACTTAAACAGGTATAATTAACTACCCACCTCAGCACCAGAAACATTGAAGATCAGTTCAACTCTCTGATTGTCAGCATTTCTTTTGTGCTTTTCCACAGGAGGGCCGTGGCTACAACTTAAATAATAAATTCTGACACATGGAAAAATATTTCTGTGGTACAACTCTTTATCTAATTTATGTCACAGTGTATGAGAAGGCAGCAGAACACAAATGCTTTCTCTCCCCACCTTCTCATGGCATTAAACCTGATTAACCCTTTGTCATCAAGACATACCCAGATTTCGAATAGCACCTCCACATTTTGGGTGAGGAACACTAAAGGAAAAGCAACAAATTGTGCCCAAAGGTTTTTGCTGTAATTTGCACAAAATCTGTCAATGCATCTGAATACATTAGCCTCTGAGAATGCACTTTTGTTTTTTATTTATTTATTTATTTGCATTATGTCTTCGTTGGGCATTTTTTTTAGTTTTATTTTTTGATAATTGGGCTGAATTTACAGTATATTACTGTGGTTTAAAAATAAATATTTCTTTCAGCAGTTCAGGGCCATTAAATGATAGAGAGCAAAGTGGCCTAACATTCAGGCTTGCATTAGCATTTCCCTCCAGTTGAAACTGTGATTAGGTCCATGCGTCAGAGGCAAGATGGGGGGGTCAACGAGCTGCCACACCCCAGTCTCTCCCAGTTCCTCACAAGCACAAAAACCCAAGTAGGGAATCTATACAAAGAGCAGACAGATATACATGTTATCAAAGGAAAAGAGCAAGGAGAGAGAGGATCAAAATGAAAGGAGTGTTGTAACTAAAGCAGTAAATGGACCTTTCGGACAACTTGGACAAAGTCTTTGGAATTTTGAGGACTTAGGCCTTGTATCTGGCGAGTGCAGGCCTCCAGGGAGGAAGCATGGGCCACAATCAGGACCGTGTTTCCTGTGTGAAAGAAAACCACATTTCACACATACCATTAGTTAACTGTGCCGACACTCAATACTCAGTAATACACAGTTTAAAGTGCTCCGGATCTTTAACATATTTATGAAGAGATTGGGATAAAATCCAAATAACATTTTTGGTTACAGATAGCAACTAAGCTAAGAACAAGCAGGTCATTAAAAAGTAAATTTTTTATTAAACCACGCCACTCTGTTCAGTTCTAATATTTTATAGAATAGAATCGAATCAGGTTCTTTTTTTAATGTTGGGGCAGCAAAGCAGGAACCTGTATCATACATATTAGTGCTTTTTGTTTGGAATAGATTATGTGCTGTGCACACCAGAGATTGAATTTCTGCAGACAAACCATTCACCCTGTGCTTTGTAGATGACTACTTTAACAATTGAGACACAGTACAGCCGCCCCAAGATTTTCTGCTTGGTAAACTTGGTATTAATTTATAACCCTAAATACATGTTTCCTGTTTTACTTTACCCAAGTTCTTGCATTCTGCCAGGATCTCCCGAGTCACTTGGATGCTCCGGCTGATGTATGTGTCATAAGACTCTGACACAGTCAACTTACTTATGGGTATATGAGGTCTAAGGACAAAACAGTATGTACGATTATATGAAATTGCAGTTTCACAGATCAAAGCAAATTCATTCTGTGGTACTAATGTCTCTATGTACCTGTATGTTGTGTCCACACACATGTTAGCAGCAGCCAGGTCAGCTGGGGGGATCCAGGTAGGTAAACATGTGCCTGACACCCACTTGGTCCATTCAAACAAACCAGGCTCCACGCGGATTTTTGTTTTTCCCTCCTGTTGGAGACCTTACACAGAGTGAAACACAGGGAGAAGCTGTCAGAGAGGAAGATGTCTCTTTGAAGTAGTCATAACATGAAAATGTAAGATTTGTGCGATTAGAGAAATTGTGTTGGTCCTGTGTGTCTTAACTAAGTGGCACGACTTATTCATTAAGTGCAAAATGGACGGGAAAAGAAAACCACCACCTTTACCAATGATATATCTACATATTATACAAATTACACTTTTTTATAAAATTTTATTAAAGTTTGAACTAACAAGACAAAAGGTATTGATTTGTGAAACACATTTTTTAAGATCAAAATAATTACCTCTACCTTTTTAGGATGGTCATACAGTAAACAGTACCAGCTGAATAAACTGAATAGAGACTGTGTAACTTGTCTGTGACTGGTCAGAGCACTGATGAGGGCAATGAGGCTGAGGTCCTACCCTGCAGAATGTGATGAGCAGTCTGGACACAGCGAAGAGAAGGAGAGCAGTAAACAAAGTCTATTGCTGTGTGACTTTCCAACAGGGCTTCACCTAAAAAAAAAAGAAAAAACAAATCACAGTGTACGAAATGCAGATTCTATGCGGAGCATTTACAATGTTACATATAGTATATTATGTTGGGAAATATAGTCTCCACTATAACATTACTTAAAAACATAGTAGTAATGTAGCATTAGCAGGTATGTTATTTGATCCCTTTTACTAATACTTTTAAACAGCATCATCATAGTAAAATGTACTTACCAACAAGACGAGCCTGTGTGGAACCAAACACAGTAATTGGGCAATCTTTATCATAGTCCCGGTGCCCTCCACTTCTAGCTGGCAGGCTGGATGGCATGTTGAGATTAGAGCGAAAGTACCGGCCTAACCAAACACAAAGGAGAATCGTACAGAAGAACGAATTATGCCAAATAATTAAAAAGTGTCAGATGTTAGCCTATGGTACAAAAAGTGTGTTATCAATCTCCCCTTCATGCTAACCTTTGGAGTCAAAGCACTGAGTGATCCAGTGTTTCCCAAACACCACATCCATCCTCTCCCCATGGCGACACACAAACAGTCTCATCTTAGACAGGGAAGACTGACTAGTTGGCCTTGACTGAGATAAAAATTCATTTTAAATTGTGAGTAACTGGAGGCTAGAAGCACATGGCATTTACCTCAAGCGTACAGTAGCATGCATTGTTATTAGCAAACAACACTATTACTAGACAACAGGGAGGTTCACAATACTCTTTTTTATAATACACATATTACAGGAACACTGTACCTGCATAGGAGGACAGAGCTCAGTCAGGGTGGAAGGATCCATAAGACTGTCAAGAAGACTGTCATTCAGATGCCCATCAAATAACAACCCACCTATAGAGTTAGCTGGAGACGCATAGTTGAGGATGGAGTAAGACCTGGGGACACAGAACTCAAAATTAAAAACAGCACATTTTATCCACAGTGCTTTATAGTGGAGATTATTTGGTACAGTTAAAAGTCTGAGTAAATGTGAAATCTTGAAACATACAGTAAGATGGAAGGAGGAAGATGTTTTTGGGTCTTTCGATTTGTGTCAGCTACTGACAAAGTGCTATCACAGTTTAAAAATAACCAGTGGAAGGAGCCCAGTCAGGCAGCAGGTCAAGGTCATTCATTTCCTTTTGTTCTTTTTAATCTTTCTATTCAGCCAAAAAACAGTCCAAATCCTACCAGGCTACATATTATTTAAAAATGCAACCTGAAGAGTATTATGAACTGTTCCCTGAAGTTGCCGCAGAAACAGTCTTGGTGGATTTGAGAGATAATCTGTCCATATAATATAATAACTTAATTTATCTTATCCAATCACAGAGCCTTCAAATAAAGCCCCTTTTGTGTCATGGAGTTTTTTTGTAAGTCATTGACCGATCTGTGGCGCTTATAATGTATTTCCTTACCCATGGACAACCCAGGTGTCAGACTCATCGGCACGGCTGACATAGTTTTCAGGCAGCAGGCCAGACATCCCCGTGCCTAGTGAGGTACCATACACCCAGCCCTCACTGGCACTGCTCTGCTCCACCGAAGACATGAAGATGAAGTCTCCTGTAAGCAGCTCAAGCTCGTCGTCATTCTGAGGCACATACGGGTACATGACTTGCAGTGTCTACAAGGGAAACAGTAAAGAAAGTAATAATTATTATTTCTAACAAAATTGTTTCACTTAATATAAACTATTTGAACTGAACATTGATTAAGGGTAACACATTTTTAAATGGAAGTACTGCTTCATAGAAAGCAGAAAGCAAATCTACCTCATGATTAGCAAATCGAATATCCCGGGAGAAGAGCACAGCGAGCCAGTCACAGGGCAAAGACACATCTATGTTTTTAGCTAACTTCTCCAAAATCGGTAGATGACTTGCTTGGAAGTGGTAGGCCAAAGTGACATGAAGTTGTTTTTTATGGGGCTCCACATGAACATCTATATGAAAGAAAAACGAGAAATGTGGATACAAAATATGTACACAATATGTACGTTTATGGCAATCATTAAATATTTACATTTACATCACATGTATTTTATTATTTTTAGACTATAATGGTTCTCCACTGAAAGAAATTCTTAAATAAACAAAAGATCCGACGTCACGATGCCTGGAAGCGTCAGTATTAACCCAGTGTTTTGGGTCTGGGAAACATAGTTTATGTGGGGTGTGGTTTTCACCAAAGAGACAAACTGGATTTAAACCTGCTTTAGTTGCAGCTTCAGTGGCAAAATCTGCAGCAAAGCTCTTCAGCACCTCTGCCACCTGCTCCTCCACAAAAAGGCCAATAAAGTTTGAGGAAGTGTAGAGCTCCAGAGGGAGGGGCATGGGCATGCGAGCCTTCCAGTTGGCCACGGTGGTCTGGAGAGCCTCGCACAGAGCCTCCACCTTTCCATCAGGACACTGTAGAGACAACAAAGCTAAAGTTTGCATCAAAGTTGAAACAGATAACATTCGGTGCATGCATATAAAACATACATATACATTATATCCTCATTGTATTATATTGATGTTTATTATAACATAATCCTTTTATGATAGTTATGATAGTTTCGTCATATTATATTCAGGCACACATCAATATAACACGTCAGTAATAAACATACAGTTTACCGTTTGTAAAACTGAGCCCTTAAAGCTTCATAAACGTAAAATATAAGAAGGACCTGTTGCATTTTGCTATATTAGATGGTACATGAGCAATTAATAAAGTGGTTAAAGAGTCTATATAAAACCAGATTTTTTGTTTTTTTAATTTTAAGGGCAATCTATTCAACAGATATTGGGTTATTTAATTAAGTGGTGACTAACTGACAATGCCGTCTGCTGCTAAAAGGAAAAAAATATATATATTAAAAAAACATGATGGTAAATGCTAAACACAGTCAAATTAATTTAACAAAATGGAACATGGGTAAAAAGTTGGGAGATCTGAAGCCACAAACACTACAAACAACAACAAAGTGGCATTAAACATGGTTTGCAGATTTGTTTGTAAAGCTGATTTGGTTACCTTTCTTCTGTTTACTGCATTATAAAGTAAAAGATCTAAATGTTAAGATGAGACAACATGTAGCAGAAATTATGGTGCATAACATTTCTTAGAGCAACATGCAGTCTAGTAAATAATTTCTGTATGAGCATTGACAACATAAACACTGACCATAAAGAATTGGCAGAGGGTGACGTGAGGGAAGATGTTGTGTGCTTTGTTCTTGCCACACGAGAGGCGGGACTGCTGCCAGAAGTGTGAGAGCTGCTGGAGCAGCTGGCCACTGGGTCGCAGATATAAAACATACTCTCTAGGCAAAGGGTCATCCAGGAAAGGGTCAGCCACGTGGGAGAAGAGCCTGTAGTGACCGACATGTTGAAAACGACACAAGGTGAGGTGGGGAGCTAATTGTCAACAGGGGCAGTACTGCTGCAACAGCACAGTGACACATTAATACCGTGTGTGCCAAAGAGTTAAATCAGTAAATGTTTGCTTTGTCATTCCAAGTGTTTGTATTTGCATTCCACAAGTGCATTGATAGGTGTGAGAGACATTGTGGGGGGATGTGTTGCTCTCACCAGTCACAAGCTGCCTGGACATTTTTGCCTCCTGTTGAAACCAGAGCTTTCAAGCTGCAAAGAGAAAGGAAAAAAGGAAATCAAAGCACAGTCACAAAATCAATAGTTTCTCTTTGAGACTGAGATTATTAGGATGAAACTGGTGCACTACAGCGTGATGGAGAACAAAGACCAAGCATCCCAAGAGAGCTGTAAAATAACAACAAGCACACAATAATTCATAACATGAGTACATTGTTCACAACAGAGCTTCATGAAACTGAACTGATACTTATCTGAAACAGTCATTTTTTTGTCATTCTGAACACTTAGGACATTAATAACAGAAAAGGCAGTGTCCTAACAAGGGATTAATCTGTGTCATTTTATAAACACCGACTTCTTGAAACAAGAGAGAGATGATTACATGATTACTCTTGAGTGCTCAAAATTTAATTAGCATCCTTGGCCTCTGGTATTGCAGGAAGACTCTGAGGGAATTCACTGATATGAGCAGTGTTCTTTGACTTTGAAAGGATTCACAAAGTACCTAAATCTGATTCCTAGTAACACCATCTCTAGCCTCCCTTCTGTCAATCAGCGCATCAGTGACATACTTCCTTAAACATAGTGCACTTTTACAATCTTGTGCACAAAAGATCTGGAACACAGTAGCGCTAATCTTGCATTTATTTATTCCTAAATTAGTGTACAGTACATTAACAATATATGATTATGACATAAATTGAGTGGAACTCAAAAAATATTCTACGGGTGTGTGTAACTCAGATTTAACAAAAAGTGAAGTGTCTGTTAATTTGAAATCTCTACGATGCAAATTATACACAATAACCCAATCAGAATGGCACATGTTGTCTTTGTCTATAACTGTGGTCACTTGCCACAGTTAAAAAAAAGACTCATTGTTCAGTATATTGTGTATTTGTTTTGGGCGTTTTTAAAATTGGATTTATAAAAAATGACTCAATAAAAAGATGTTTTGGGTAGATTGGCCCATTTTATTGTTAAGCAACAGGAAATGTGGTTTGAGTAGCAGCATTTGACCTTTACAATTTATCTACATGACATGCAGCCACATCTTCTTTCAGTTCTCATAGCAAAAGATCAATTAGAGTTAAATACCCGTTTAACCAAAGACAAAACTTCATACTGCTACAATGTAAAGGGGAACTGCGCTATCCTTTTTACTGCCCCACATGGTTATTTTAATAAAAGGGAAAATACGAACTGACAATTGCTATTAAAGTACTAAAAGGCAGGAAGGCAGGTTTTTGGTACCATTGTAGAGACAACATTTGACCTTATTTACAAACCTGATAAATACATCACTTCTCTGTTTGTTACAATGTTGGCAGCATTCATCTGCGCCACTCTAGCATTCAGATTCAATGAGATATTTTTTAATTTGTCCCAATATGAGGGTCCTAGATACTGCTACCACCCAAAGCCCTACGGCAGTGTGCCCTGACAGAGCACAGCGTGCAGGGTGGGAACAGCAAAGCCACAGCATCAGAACAGATGGCTCACACTGATCTACATCAAAACACACACACACACACACACACACACACACACACACACACACACACACATCTTGCGCGCAAATATATGCAGAGTAAACATGTATTAAATATGAGCTAAAAAGCCCCTTGTTCATTCATCTTGAGTGGCCTAAAACTGTAAATGACTGTCACGACATTTTATCAAATGGAAATAATTTTTAGTTATCCAGTATAAACTACTACTGCATGTAAATGGCTTAAGACTAAGAATCATTTGTTGGCTACAATCGCGTTATTCAAAGATTCCACCTGGTGCTGTGTGGAATAGGAAAAGAAGGGGATTTCCTTCTGGCATGATGGGATTACAGGCAGATGTGTTTAAAACATCACAAAATGCAGTCTGGGCTGCAACATTAGAGTGCTTGCTTCTTATCGCACGGTATGTTGTATAAGTGCACTTTCATGATATGAAAGTGCACTTTGTCCTCCTAAATTACAGCTGCATGATATTTACGCTGCAGTGTATAGAACATTGTAATTACGCACATTTTTAGCACAACCTGAAATTAGGCCTAAATGCACCCTACCACATACCCACACCACAGTAACATGTCATTTGGTGCATCATCATATTACAGCAAGGACCATATCAATTGCAACAGAACAATACAAATCATCATTATACCATTGCAGTCCTCAGTAGTGCTCAGAAGGAGCTGGACACAATGACATGAAAAAAGAAAACAGAACTCTGAACAGCTGGCAGAAACAGGGACGCAAGGTACTGCCAGCAAGTGCTGAAATACAATTACCCAAAGCATGCAAAGAGTATGCAGATATTGAGGATGAATTTGTGCAAAAAACAGCCCAAACTTGGTAAAACACAAAACTCCGAAGTGGTTTCTGGAAAAGGTTTCTGGGCCACAGACCAGTGCACACTGGGCCCAGGTTTTGGATTTGTCACCTATGCTACAAATCAATGACAGCCCTCAAGGTGTCAACAACTAGTTTATATCTTGGTGACCACCTGGAATGAGGAACAACACATCTGCAAGAATCTCCAGCAGTGTCCCCTGAGTATCACTTTTGGGATCAACATTACCTGGATGACTAAGAGTCTCCTCAGACAATGACAAAGGATGGCCACTCTGGCAGTACGCTTCTCACTACTTTCTTCATTAATTCCACATGTATTGTAGCTATAAAGATTTGAAGGATTCTCTTCTGACAAAGCAATTTTAAAAGAAGTAAACACATGAAAAGTATGTAATGAAGTCTTTCACCACAGGTTTAACTGTAAAAGTAATATTTGTAAACACTTTTAAAAAGTAAATTATTAAAAAGTTAAATAATAAAGCAAAAAATAGCTTAGTTAAAACAAAAAACCTTTTCTTGTTACCTACACAGGAAGTTGGGAAGGCAGGAAGACATCTGGCTAGGTGCTGCCTAAAGTACTGAACCAGACGGAAGCTGTAGTGCACCACCAGAAACACGTTCAAGGTGACATTTATGTCTATTGCTTGTACAATGTTAACACTGAAGGTGTACTGATTGGAAAATCATGAGTTTTTCGCAGTTTTTAACCTCAGCCTATTTCAACCTTATTTTCTTTGATTGTGTGAGACTTTCACTTTGTGTTTGCAGATCTACTAACTGTTGTAACATGTTAATTATTTTCTCAATGAACCAATATCAGAAAATGTAACATATTCTGTCGGACTATTTTGCAAACACCAATAATTTACTGACAATGCTGAATTGTGTAACGTCTTAAAAATTGCGAGGTGCCTTTTAAGCCAGCTAGGTGATGTGTTGGCCAGAAAAATATGCCCCTATTGTGTTGTTTGAGTCATTTGTGTAATAAGTCATTATTTCTGTGGTCAACATTTTGGTTTTTGCAGTATTTATTTTTCCTGTTCAAAATTTCTTCCGTATCTGCCTCTGGTGAAACTGTCACGGACAAACTGTCCTCATCAACTATATCTAACTCAACCATCTCTTAGCAGGGACTGTGTGAGTTATTTATAAACTGCATTTCCTGTTCACAGCTAGACAAAGATGAAAAAGATTAAAGATTGCAATAAGGAGAACTCACTCTGGATTAGCAGGGCTTCAAACCAGCTTGACTAAATGGTAGCTTTTAGTTTATTTGCAAATACACCAGAGCTGCAGACAATATTGGAAACAGCCTTTCATTTCACCCACATATGGTAACTGTTCCAGTTTCCACATTTAGCCCAACTAGATAAAATGTTCTGGCTGCCCGCCATTAAAAAAAAAAAAAACACTGTTTTAGGCTTTTCATATACAGTATGAAAACATTCTTTGGACTGTTTATTATAGCTGACCTTTTTGCTAAACCTGGAGATCTTCCAGGCTGTTTAGGCAGCGTTGTAGTGTGACACTATATACTGTAAATATAATGCCTTTCATGGCTACATATTAGGCCCAAAAAAAGATAGTTATTAGTTGAAACTAAAAGTAACAAAAATCTAGAAGTGCAAAAATCATTCCACCCTGTCTCATGACACAAAAATATTTAAGCTTGCAGCTATATGCTCCCAAAGGCCCCTCTCTGGCTCAGCTGTAAGGGCAAATCAACATTTCCTGTTTACAAGCTGATTGTGAACACACATCTCTTACCACTTATCACACTAACAGTGCTGAGAGCCCTGCTGCTGGCCAGCACCAGACTGCACCCTAAGGACAGTCAGCAGAGGGAATACGATTCCCCACATTCAATCTGGCCATGTATGCTCAAGCCTGGTGTACCCACGCTTAGCCGCAGCCTCTACAAGGATAAGTACGACGTTGAAATACTATACACAACTCTGATGCTTTCATGGAAAGCAACAATACTTCCTTTTTTAGAGCTACTCTTTTGGAAGGGCCCTCCCTAAGGAAAACATAATCAATTTAGACTAAATATGATAGATCATTTTGGTTAATTTTTTAATTAATCAACAATGAAATACTCACATTTCTCACAGTGAAACCTAGATTAATCTAGATTAACTTGTTCTGTTAATTGTTGTTGTCTGTGCTGTTGTCCCGTTGTTGTCCAAAAACAATTAGTACATCAGCCAGACACACAGCTCCACTGCATGACACAATTCTCATTTCCCAAACTCATGGTGGAGAAATTGTAATCAAGCTGAAACGTTAAAACTCTCTGAAAGGTCATAAGGTTGAGCCTTATGTAAATAAATAAAGTTTGACTTCACAGGAGGCGTCCACATCACCTCTCAACAATAGGAGAAAAAGAAGCTTGTTTATTGTCACTGAGTATGAATACATGTTGCAATAAAATTGGTTCTTTGCATCTAACCCACGCCCCCCTCAGCAGAGGAAAGGATATCCACAGCCAGCACACACTGATGTTCTACTCATTGAAAAATCAGGCTGCTTAAAAGACAATGGTATTTTAACATAGACCCTTCTTTTAACCAAGACCCTTCTGCATGAAGAGCAGATGTGATAACCAGTACACTTTAGAAGAATAACCTATATGCTGGGGAACCAATAACATATGTAAATAATAAGTTGTACAAACAATATTCAAAACAAGTGAAACAATGTAGCATTTAGTTCTCTGACATGAGCAAGAATGTCAGGCACAGTATCTGGCACATCAACTAGTGACTGTGGTGGGGTAGCTGTGGTCCGTACTTAGCAATGCTGACGAAGATACATAAGTTTGATGTTACAATAAAAAGGTTACAATCTAAGGTTTATACCGCAGGAGCTGCAAAATGGGAGAGAGCAGAATCATGCATTTCAGACATTCACAGAGGAACCTACAAACAACTTCATTTTCTGTAGTAGTAGAATATGCCAACCTTAATAAACAGGGATAACTGTGTTTCCAGGCCACAACATTTAGGTTAGGGTCAACACAGTCACTAACAATGCCTGCTCTTTGTGTTGTGCATTGACATAGCAGTCAGATTTTTTTTTTAAGCTGACGAGTCAACATTTCACTACCACATCTGTATCAACTCTTTGTACAGCCTTTGTTTCTGCTTCTCGTGTTCTCTCATTATTATTATTATGTTTAAGAGAAGAGAGATGAGGCGTCCAAGAGGTCAGACAGAGCAATCCAGAGGCTGACACCATTAAAGAAACTGTGTGGGCCTTTGTGTCAGTAAGGGCTTGTAATATTGTACGCTGTTATTATAACAAGCCTTTTGTCAAACCATCATTAAAAAACTGAGTGTTATTTTTAGCACTGCCTGGTATCAATGACTTATGTTCAAGTGCACAAAGCAAGTGTTTCACTAAGAATGCATCTACATATGTATGTACAGATTCTTACACCACAAAAAAAAAAATAGAAACCTACAATTTTCTCTGAAATAACCAGAAACTGACAAAAGTCATAATTAATAAAAGTAATAAAAAAAAAAAAAAAAAAACTTTGCTCTTGGTTAAACATAACATTTTTAATAATACAACAAATGACAAACCAAGCAGCAGAGTTACTACTTTTCCATTTAAAGAGCCTAAATGACTGATTGCAAGTTTGAAGACATGTAGTACTAACTACAGGTAAGAGTTTAAAAATTCCATTAAAATCTAAATAACATATAAATACTATTATAATCACATATTTTGTGATAATTGTTAACAAACCTGTCTATGTTGTCTTATTTAAAATATTATGTTTAAAACCTTTTTTTGGTGGAAGGATACTAACAATAATAATTATCAATACAGAGTAATAGAAAACAAATTACTAATATAAAAATAAAAATGTATCGCCCTGCCCCAAGGTACAGTGCCCAAACTGTGATGCCTCAGATAGCACTTCTCAAAATCCCCACAGTATCATAGGAAGTGAGCAGCCTAAGTCACAGCTACTATTCGTAGAAGGCATATTTATGTCCTTCAAAAAATAAATGTTACACCCAATTCAAGACTTTTTCATATTATTACACTCGGACATTTGATGTTTGTGACACACAGATTTGCTGAAATGGGGTCTGTCAAGAGATTACATAAGTATAAAGTCCAAACAAAAACTAGTTGAGCATTTTAGTTTGTGTGGTCAGCTACGGTTTACACTATTTGACCCTTCTGTTATTAGAACAAGTATGACAACTCAGTCAGTATATGAAACTTTTTTCTAGTCTGTCTACAAGACACATGTAAATCGTTTGCTTCGGCTGCCCTAAAAGCCACGTTTTAGCAGAGCGCTCAGTAAAGGTCACAAGCCACTTCCGGAAACGAGTGACTTCCTCTTGGCCGTCTTGCATAGAAGCCTGGAGCTTTTTCTTTCAAGCTACAGAGACAGACAGCACATGTACATCTACAATAAGTTATGTGCTGTAATCCACAGTATTATGTAGAGCCTTCACATAATTTACAGTAGTTTCTCATAATGCTTTTTAGCATGTTAAATAATAGTGTTTTACATGTAGCTCTTTTGGTTAAGACAAAGTTATAAAACCGATGTAGGTAGAAGAACTGTCAACATCCACAATGACTTCCTCTTTAACACACAGATTCACTGAGTGACAAGGTGAAAAACGTATGTATTTACCCTAAACAAAGTTATCTCAGCCTGACATGTTACAGCTTAGTAATCACAGTGGGTTTGATATCTTTGTTGAAGAAGCACAATGGAACACATTGTGCATAAAATATGTGAGGGAGATATGAAGACAATATCTACTGGACTTAATGAGCAACCAGAAAAATGCACCATTAAAGAATACAAAACACAATGTACTTTCCATTATGAGTTTCACAGGCTGCAGCTTACAATCTACAAATACATTTAATGCAACTTTTTCCACACTGAACAACAGTCTTTGCAAATGACAAAATAGGTGTTGTATGTTATATTGATTTTCTACAAATCTCTTATGTGAATTCTGTGAGCACAAATGTAAAACCATCGAACCCTTGTTACATATTGCTTATATTGTTAGATGTGATCAGCCTCACATTGTTCACCATAGGATCAGTCTATTACAGTTTGTCCATTACTCAATTACTAGTTTGGTGGTCAATGTGACTGATGAAAAGAAGCCAATGTAAACTGAGTATTTTATGGTTTTGTACTGCAGCAATTTCAAGGCATCATCCAAGATTCTTGAAAAATGGAAAGGGTCATATTCTTGGCACAAAAAAGCCTTCAGGTCTATATATTTTTTTATATATTTGCTGAGATATAATACAGCAACATGTGCTACAGGCTCCAAACTAAAGCACAATAACAGTTGAATTGTATACACATCAGTGACCCTAGTGAGAAAGAGTAAAAAAGTGTTTTAAATCTTTAATTCTCATCATCTGCCTGTGTCACAGCAGTTCTCACTGTTCTGGCACATTTTGGTCATCAACTTCCTGTTTCCCTTGCTCACAATTGCTACATTATTCCTCAGTGTAACCAAAGGGAAAAAACACTACAGTAGACAAATATACACAAGTCTTGAAACTGCTTTATATTCAAATGTGTTTCTATTTCAAATTGTCTGAGCTTCATGCATGGACGACATTATGTCTGTTGTTGAAGCATCTCAAGCTTCTCATACCAACGTAGCTACGAATTTGCATCACATGGTGAATTTCAACCATCCACTTGCACACACTTGTTCAGTCAATCAGCACAGGAACTCTTCGGGGTGATGTTTATTTCCAGTGTTCAGGGGTATGTCTCCGGTATACTGTTAGTTTGGTCCTAATCCGACATTTACAAATTAAAAGACGCAGCACAATGTTTGTTTACTGGGTGTCAGTGGGTCAGGCAATTGTTCACAGACCACAGGGTCAGTGGTTCGATCCTCGGTCCCGGCTATGTTTCGAAATGTCCTTGGGCACGCCAAGGAACCCCAAGTTGCTTCTGGTGGGTGAGGTGAGCACCTTGCATTGCAGCCATCGGTGTGTGTGTGTGCGTGTTTGAATGGGTGAACAGGTGAACGCTATATACTGTAAGTGGCCATTTAGCACGAACCACCTTTTTGACCTCACACTTTCAATGGCAGTTCCTCAGTATATACGCCAATACCATGTACTTCACACATAATGTTCTGTATACAGTACACAGACAAACCAATGATGTTTTTGAGGAACTTGTGTTACAAAAAAATCTAAATCTGGATTGACAAAGCGAAAAGCATTTTAGGACTTTCCTCTTGTGTACAATGACAATATAACGTCAGAATGGAAGATGAGCATAACAAAAAGATCATTTTTAGCATGGTGATAAGAGGAAGTGCAATTTAGAAATGTCAGAGAACATATGACTCATGCTTAAGAAAAAAGAGATTACTAATTCGTAACATATATTAAAAAATGAATGTTTTTCTGTCCAGGTCTGTAATTATGAAATTAATTATGAATTAACTGAATATACCTTTTATATATATAACTCAATTAACCTATTTTATTTTGATTAGGGTATTTGGAAGAAGGTGACATCAACTTATAGTTAGTTATAGTTAGTTAGTATTTCTACAATTCTGCTCTACAACGGTTAGACTAGGTAATGACTCAGGTAGGATGATGAAACAGTTCACTTCACTATACCCCACTGAATGTTGCTCCGATCCATCCCAAACTGATCTAACTTACCCACACTGAAAAACAGCTTTACAGTGAAGAGCAGCAAACTACAGAGGTAACACAACAAAACTCTATTTATCGGCCATGTTCTCAGCTGGATCAGTTTTAAAACCTGCATCTGACCACTATGCACAATCAGCACAGGGAGAAAGACCACTGTCCACCCAACTCCTATCGGATTACACTGGTCAGATCCTGAATGACTCAGCTGAAAGTCCCCCAAATTGAAACAGAAGGGTTGTTTTTGAGTGTGTTTGTGTGTTCTTGTGTGTGTATGATTCCTGCTCCCTAAAGGCTGGAAAAAAAAACCCTCAAACACAAAGAAGCCCTTGTTCTCTGAAGCTATGACTGATAACTGATTTCCCTATTATTTCTTCTTCCACACCCACCAACGACTAAGTATATGTGCAAATCAAAGATTTATTTGGATATTTCAATGCAATGTGTCTGGCTAAAGCAAAGAATGCAAAGTGGCAAGTCTGCACAAGATGTTTTAGATCATAGGCCAAACAGGACAAGTGAAAAGTGTTTGAATGCTGAAACAGTAATTTTGTGTACATGGAGACATGTTCTTTGTATCAGAAAAGTTTTCCTAAAATTAGAATTTTTAAAAATTGCAATAAATAACACCTCTAAAGTGATACATATGATACACATATCATCAGAATTTTGCCAAATCACACCCCTAGTGTAACCATGCTGAATTGAGCTATGGCAAGTTCAAGAAATGTAAAATTACAAATATCAGCTTTAACATTAAATCACTTATGGTGTTACTGCGCCATAAAACTCAACAGAAAAGACTCACAGCAAACTAACACACACACAAACTCAAATGTACAAGGTTTTGTGCACTAACACCATGCACCCCCATGTCTGTTGGCTTCAGTACATCCATACAAACATATGTTGTCACAAAGCGAACTGTATTTTCTCCCGTAGCTGGTAGAGTTCCTTATTGATGTAAAACCAGACACATCTAAAAAGGTGCAGATGCTAAATTATTTTGCTGCATTAAAATTGTATAGCCTTGAACAGATAAAAGTGTATTAGTGTGTCATCAATAATAGATGTGCGTCTGCAAATATAACCAAACCCAGTCACTCATTTTGTCTGTAGTGGTTCATTAGGCAGGAGAGAGAGCTGCTGTTTGATGAAAGCTTGAGTGACCTTAAAGAGTTTTTCTCATAATAGAAAGGATTCATTTTGGAGAGACTGCATCTTTCCCACTTTTAGTCCATCAACACTAAGTGCTAAAGTTTAGTCCCTTGCATTACACAGACAAGGCCATTTTATACCCTAAAAGTCATACACTGAAAAAGGTACAAGATGTGGGAGTTAGTCGTTGTGCACCAAGATTAATACCATAGCTGACACTGACACAAAGAAAAAGTCTTTTGTGTGAGTTGAGGCTGTTCGCGTCATTACATTTAAAATATAACTAAGAACTAATGATAACACAAACAATGAGAAGGAACATTATGATTATTATGTGAATAGGTAAAGTTTGTGCAGTGTGTCTCGATGCAGAGAGACACCGAAATGCAAAACCTGAGCCACAAAGAACTCTAGATCAAAATATGATTTCACTTTAGTGACTGTGGTGACACAAAGTATATCAAATGCTGTATTCGGATGTAAAAGGAGTCAAGATGAACAGATGTCTATAGTATTTAGACGCCTTTTTTTGCTAACAGTTTGTTACACAAGACTGCATTGAGTCTGAGCATTGTTACCTCCTGAATGTTAGATTGTGCATGTTCCATTTGCTGACAATGTACCATCTCTACATCTAATCTACATCTAATCTACATCAATTAGACATCAATTATTTTTCTCGTTTCTGGAGCCTAAGTGTTGAACTGAGATGGTTTGTTTAACCCCCGAATAAGAATAAGTAAAAGTAGAATACAAATTAGTAAGTGACAAGCTGTCATTTCATCAATATAATTTTCAAAACCAGAGTACTGCTGGTTTCCTGGCAACTTACTTTCTTAAAGATGAATGAGAATAGGTGTTTTGGAGCATGCAGGAATATCCAGAGGATCGGGCTTTCATTCAAAATCAAGCTCAGTGCCTGAGTCAGACAACATTGATAATTTCCAGTAATCTTTTGTAATAGCAGAAAAAATCCTGAAAATGCATTTACAGGTATGCAATGGAGCTGAAACAATTAGATTTATCAATATGATCCAACTATTTTGATAACCAAATCATGACATGGGTATATTTTATAAGCAAAAATACAAAGAATTCCCTAATGTTTCAAATGTACCACAATACTTATTTAGATATTCAAATTAAAATATTTCCTGTTTTACACTGTTGGTCCAACATTAGATGACATCATGGTTGGCTTCTGGAAAATTTAACATGGATTTTGCACTATTTTCTAACAGATCAAACAAACGATTTTAAAAACAATCAGCAAAATAGTTAAATGTTTCTCCATTAATGTATACATTTGAACTTGATTTGTAACTTTTCTTTAAAATATATTTTAAAGACTTTATTACACATAAACTACTCTAGTACAAATTCACCATTAAAAACAACAATGTTTCTTACAAAATGTTATATACAACAACAATCCTAATAAAAGTTGTCCTGATTATATAGGGGTACACATTGTTTTACCTTTGACGCTAAGTCTACATTCTTATGGTGAAAATCGTTTGAATGCAGGACCTTTGCTTGCAATGGAGTTTTTACTCACTTAGAGTTTATCCACTCCTGTAGTTGTACGTAAGAAAAACAGCAACAACCATTTAACAACAATAGGTCTGAAGAACATATACATGAAGAATTTATTCCCAATGTGTTCTTTGAATCTAAAGTAAGCAGACCGAAATCAAGACAGTGGCAGAGAAACCCAGATAAGAGATATGAATTGTTGTGAAAGAGGGCTATACGTTTTAGAGCCACAACTACAGTTTCAAAGACTGTGGCGTGTGTTAACATGCGAAGCAGGGCAGAAATGTTGTGGACAGGCTTCGCGTCAGCTGCTAATGTTTATAATAAGGCTATAGAAAGGCTATAGGAAACTGCTCGAAATCCCAACTAGTTAGTCTGTAATAGTGTGTGAGTATGTGTGTCTGTCGTGGGACAATGCGGCTGGGTACTCACGCCCTGGTCTTGGGGAAGCCCATGGACAGCAGCACGTCCAGAGTGTTCCCATGCTTAACGGTGCTGGGTCGGCTCTGGCGCTGCCTCCGAGGCGTCACTTTGGCATACAGTTCCTCTTTAGCTGCCATAACTCACTGCTCCATCGGTATGTCGGGTCTTTCGCTCCTCTGGTGTATTGTCAATAATTTTAAAAAGGTGGAAGCGACAGAATATTCAAATCGGGATGGCTTGTGTCAAGCGGAAGCACATATCAGCATCAAACCCTGCGAGGAAATGAGCATTTTGGGAAATGCTCTGAGCTGGATCAAGCTGCCTCCTGACGGCTCACACTTGAAGTCAAAACCATCAGCAGAAGGGTCAGCCATGGGAAGTCAATTCTGCTCTCTCAGCCGTGCCCCCGATTTACAGTCCCCGATCGAGGTGAACATGTCTGGTTCCTGCTCAACCCTCGCATCCGGTCCACTCAATGAAAAATCAGATGAGACTATTTGAGCTTCCTTTCCACACGATTTCTTATTTATGAATGGTCTCTGAGTGAGTGGCGGCTCAGCCACTGAAAGGTCTGAGCTCCAACTGCGTCGCCCCTTTAGTTAAAGAGACAGTGCGCTATTCGTGAGAGGACAGGAAATACGTGCGGTTTTCAGACATAATGGGAGTTAAAAATGAAAGTAACACACGCGATCTTTTGTCAAACGTGCGCTTGTTAGGCGTGTACCATACCCAGAACTGCTTAGCTAGTGCTATGGGAAGTATGCTGGTAGGGTCGGACAGTGGAGAAAGTCGATCACACTTCCTGTCTGCGAAAGTGGGTGTCGACAGACTCCGCATGCGCACTGCACAGCAAGGAAAGCAACACGCCATCGTAAGTTACCATAGCATCAGTTACCATAGTGGGTGGTGTAGTCGTAGTGGAATGCGTTATAAGAAGAAGTGTCTCTAATATTTTGGCTACCCTATTTAAAATAAAAGGGCTAGCCATAACATTAGAACTAGAACATAAAAGGTGTATTCCATTTTGACGTGGGAACTTATAGTCTGTATCCAGGACAGATGTTCCTGTAGACTAAGCCAGCACCCCGCTGATGTGCTGCATTGTCTCAGAGGCACCTTTGCACAGCATTTTCCCCTTTCAGCTGAACTGCAAACTACTCATATTGAAATACTGTATTAACAGAAATACCTTTGGTAGTTGCCTCATACTCAGCATCACCAATTGTGTAGTGTAAAGTGTGTAATGCTAGACATATGTATTATGTAGGCTATCAACAACCTATCACACCCTAACTTATCCATTCATGTATGAATGGATAAAAAGGCACATGTTTAGATTTTTAATGGAAATTGAAATACTTTGGCAATGTAACATATTCGGAACCTTCATATGCTACTAAGGCTTTTGAGGTGAATGTAAAATTCACTTTGTCATTTTCAACTTTATTGACATAAAGGTAAGCTAAGAATATGAACCATGTGACAAGAGGCTTCAGGAAAATCCAGATATTTTAGAAGGAGAATCAATAATATACCATATTTTATATATATATTTTAGTATCTCTCCATCTTTAAGTATGCCTACTCTTATTTGATTTAGTAACGTCCTGTATAATTTTGCTGACACACACTGACATTAGTTTTGTAATACTAGCTTGTGAAGACAAAACAAGAGGCCTACTGCTTAACATGTCATTTACAGTAATTCCATAAAGTCTAAAGGAGGTTTTGAAGACAAAACACTGACCTAGGCACAGGTAAGATGTCAGCTATTCTCAGGCTGAACAGAAAGTAAAGATGTACAGTATTACAATCCTTTATTTGGCCAGGCATTCACTGACTGTCTTCATCCAGATGGTTTCTGCTGTTCCATGTGAGAATATTATGTTGATGACACTTGAATTTGCCAATAATATTTTTATTAACTATCAGATAAAGCAAAGTTACAATCAATCTGCTTTACAATTTTCACAAAGGTCAAGTTACAAAAAAAAAAAAGTTTGCCAATTTAAACATTTTACCTGATTACAGAAACAAACATTCATGTCCTAACCTTATCAAAACACTTTGACATCTACAAATTCTCAGGGTCAAAAATAAGTAAAACTATTTCAAATATGTCTGGAGGTAGATGTCAGAAGTTTGGGAACTTTATCACAACAATAAAAAAAAAATAAAATAAAATGTATTAGCTAAGCCAATGTCTAATTCTCAGCCAACACACGCACACTGTTGTAACATTCAATTATACCTATGTAACTATGTATTCTCAAAGGTACCTGCTAAATAATTGTTTACTTATCCATCACTTAAGAAGTTACTGTGGAGTTTGTGCATTTAATATCAGGAATTCCACTATTTTTAAATGGCTGTTAATTGCAAATACAGAAAGACTTATATTTACAAAAAATAAGAAATTTAATAAAAAGGTAGTAGAAAAGTTAGGTTTTATTTCACAATTGTTTAGTTTGTTAGAAAAAGAAAAAAAAGCTCAGCTGTTCAGCTATGATCTTGCTATGATATTGCAGCTCCATCAATGTTTCCAGATTTATGAACTGGTAAAAGATTTGTATAGGTGTAGAGAAAATTAATCGGCAGTAAATAAACCAAAGGTTGTCACAGTTTTAAAATAATTATTTCTTCCTAAAAGCAGTAGTGGGATTATCTGTCCTCCATTTCACTTGATCCATTTTCATCACAAAAATAATTCTTCTATCATTAGGAGGCAGAAAGACTAAGAAGCACACAGAACACACAGAATAGTAGTGTTCACAGCTCACTCTATTAAGAGTCTATCAATGTATGAACAGGCTTCATTACACATCTGTGGCAACTACTACATGTAAAGAAAGATTTCAAAAGCTTCAAAAATAAACCTATTGAGAGACACTTAAAAGAAAAAGATGTTTTCTTCTAGTGACTTCTGCTTGTACACTATACCAAAAATGACGACTTCGGTTTGAATTCCCCCTGAGAACAAACATATATTCATTATAATCCGAATATATTTCATAGCAATCTATTTAAAACAGAACAATGTTATATTTGTGATGGAAATCTTTTGAAAAAACAAAACTTAAAAGCAGGAAACACGCAGGTGTACACTTACATCACCATCATCCCCGGAACGCAATGGCGAAGGCTGGTAGACCACATTGGGCTTCGATTTGCTGCAGGAAGAGAGACAAAAAATAAATAAATACAAAAAACACAGTGACTATGTCATATATATATATATATATATATATATATATATATATATATATATATATATATATATATATATATATATATATATATATATATATATATATATATATATATATATATATATATATATATATATATATATATATATATATATATATATATATATATATATATATATATATATATATATATATATATATATATATATATATCTGACTAGTTTCTACATGTAATCTAAATTGTTTAAGTTACAGTTTATTGATCATCTGCCAAAATCCATTATAGTACAAGCATAACAAAATCCCCTTACCTTTTACTCTTCTCTGTAAAAGAATGAAATAAAGAAAACTGTGTCAGTAGGATATAGTATTTGGTACATATAAGTATGACAAAGAAACCTTCCACTTCAAGTTAGATTTTTCGTTTTACCCGTAAACTTGTATTGTATCTCATAGATTACATGCTCTATAATGCTGTGACAAAACTCGTATATGGAGCGGAGGGTTTTTGTACTCTCTTTAAAGACATGCATTTATTCAGGTTGCATGGTTATGCTAAAAAAATTACATCAAACTATATCGTTCAGAATAGAGTAAAATTGCTTTACTGATATTTAAACCTAAAAACCACCCCTGAAGGGACAGCCCGAAAGCTTGATGTTTTTTTTGATATTTAAACCTAAACACCTGAAGCAAGTGTTTTTAGATCCAGGACAATGTGGACCTCCCTGCAGACAAATATTACAACAACTGGTCACCTGCACTCCCATTATCTTCATGATAATGGGGTATTTGGGGATGTAAGGAGGAAATGAAGATTAATATACATTTGTTGTTTGTTTTAATGAACAGTTTGTGTTTGTAATGTATTAATGGGTGTTGCAGCAATCAGGTCCTAAGGACTTTACTTGTTTCGATAAGCTGTGTTAATATGGCTGCCATGGACTGACTTTTATTTTCAGTTCAATTTAAAGTAACCTAATACAAACAAGCTGGCTATATAGAGGTCTAAGGTATGAAATTGTGCGATTTGAAAATGTTATTTAAAAAAATAAATAAAAAAAACAACTCACGGGGCAGATATCCTTTCTTGTGGGCATACCAAATGGCAACTCCCAAAAGGACCAACAGCAGCAGAGCCACTATTATTCCAGCAGCAATACCTCCAGTGTTTAAGTCACCTTAGGTAAGAAACGAAGCATTGAAAGTAAATAAACTTTAGATTCTGAGCATCATTAGCTGAAGTATGATGCGGTAAACTACCCAATTTGTGAAAATCGAATTTAAAAACGAAATAGAAAACAAAAAGTTTTAGCACCCACATGATTCAAACTTCTCATGGGCATTAAGATGAAAGTTGTATCTTTAAAACTGTTAAATCTTAGACCAAACCATACTTTGATAATTAAAATGATGATGAACACTTACGGACATCCATTGCGATGGCTTTACAGCTCTGAGAACCAAGCTCATTGGAAGCCTCACAGTAATATTGACCTGAGTCCATCTTGGTTGCAGAAGGGAAGTCCTAAGCAAACAAACAGGTTACAATTTAAAGTCGAATGGGTATCGTAACTGTCATAGTCAAATTGGAATATAGTAATAAGTTGTCTCTGACCAGGTTGCCATTCTTCGTATTTAGCCTGTAGGTGAAATTCTGGAAGGCAGGCATACTGCCAGGATCAACAGGCAGAGGAGTGCCATTTTTGTACCACTTGTATGTGGGAGGGGGTGAGCCATCAACATCACTGCATAACAGGAGGGCCTTTGTGCCCGTTGTCACTCTGGCTGGGACTCTACACAATGGTGGAGATGGAGGCACTGTAGGACATAAAATTTAGTTTTTAGCTGGTAGCTGGTTCGATCAGAATGTCAGTCATTTCCCAGGGGTGATATGAGTGGAAACAAGGAAAGATGTGTATCCTTACCCAGAACTGTCACCTGCACACTGGCTTTTCCAAACTTTTCGTTGCCAGACACCTCGCAATCGTACGTTCCAGTATCCCGACGTGTCATTTTAGTGAATCTCAGATTACTACCACCGTACAGGGACACTCGGTCAGCATATGGTGCTGTAAAAGATTTGCAGCACAATGTAACAGGACAAAATCATTCAGGCAGGATGAACTTTATGAGAAGTTATCTGAATCACCATCCAAACATTATGTGTATATGGAGAAATGTGCTGAAATTATTCAAAATAATTAAACATATTTAAATATGCTGAGATGTTGATGAAGAAATGTGAATCTACTTACTTGTTAGTTTACCATCAAAATACACATATGTCTGTGTCCCTGTCAAATCCTGAAATTTCCATTCAAGTCTGGCAGATGAACCAAAGTCTGCTGAGTAGCTGCATATCAGGTCACCTCCTAAAATAACAAAAATACAGTTGTCAGTACAAGCTATAACAACACTGTTATACTGTGAAGGTCTTCTATTTTTATTAAACAATATTAATTTCTAATTCTTCAATAACTTCAAAAGCTTGCAAATTATCTTTCTTAGGTGATCACATTTCAAAAATCAAAGATATCATTTACTCCAGTGATAAGGCATTGTCTTTAATGTTTGCAAAGAATATTCATATATTTACGTTATGGGTATTTTTAGTAAGCTGTTCCCAATAACCTGCAAAACCTTAATTTTTAGGTTCACCTTTACATTTTCTGCATTTTCATTTTCGCACATGCCAAGAAACTCCACGACCACTTCCAAGACAGCAGAGACACCAAGCACATGTGGCAGAGCATCCAGGCAATCACGAACTACAAGACAACATCACCTGCTTGTGACCGTGACGCCTCCTTCCCAGATGCGCTGAACCACTTCTATGCCCGGTTCGAGGTACAGAACAACATGAAGGTGAGAAAGACCACCCCTCCTTACAGTGACCAGGTGCTCTGTCTAACCACAGCTGAAGTGAGGAAAAATCTATGCAGAGTTAACCCACAAAAGTCTGCTGGACCAGACAACATTCCTGGCAGAGTGCTCAGGGAGTGCGCAGAACAGCTAGCGGATGTCTTTACAGACATCTTCAACATCTCCCTGAGGAGCAACGTTGTTCCTATGTTCCTACATCTTACTGATTATCGATAGATCCTCAGTGGAGATTGTCAAGAGCACCAAATTCCTCGACTCGGATCACAAGACCCTACAGAGGATAGTGAGGACAGCTGAGAAGATCATTGGAGTCTCTCTCCCCTCTATTATGCACATTTACACCACACACTGCATCCGCAAAGTCAAGAGCATTGTGGACGACCCCACACACACACTCTTCACTATCACACTAAGAGGTTCCGAAGCATTCAGGCCGCCACATCCAGACTGTGCAACAGTTTTTTTTCCCGCAATCCATCAGGCTCCTCAACACGCAGAACTGAAATGGAACTCACACACACACTACAACCCGAACTCAGCACACACTCATCACAATTTATTCCACCATCATTTATTTATTTACTTATTATTATTATTCTATACTGAACCGCACTAGACCTGCTGTTTTTTGCACATTCCACTGCAATTGCACTACACTGTTTGCACTAGGTTGCACTCGATGCACTTTACATAGCTTGTGATGTTTGTAGCACCTTGGTTCTGGAGGAATGTTATCTTGTTTCCACTGTGTATAGTAGAAATGACAATAAAAGCCACTTAACTTGAAAATTTACGGTGGTTTGACAGTTGCCACACAGAGATCCTAACTACTGTGACTGTGTTTTGTCACAGAGGGGATTTTCAATTATGATCCTAAAGCACACACAAGATGGGGGGAAAATGTTGGAATCCTTTTATTAACATCACAACTCTTTGTCATAAAGTGATATTCGACATTATACATCTGCTGTACAAAGCGTACACACATCACAGGCCTGTATAATTTCACCTTTATTAGAGTTCAGAGTTTTTACTGAAATATTTACAGTATGTAATTTAAAATAATTGTAAAATAGTGCAACTATAGCAGAAACTTTGCTTATGGAATTATTAGTTCATTTGTTTTAGGGATGTTCTGATAACAATATCAATTTAATTTCACATTGATTGAGCTGTTAGGGAGAGCTGTGATTTGCAGTTGTTTAGGACAAGTCACAGCAACTAAAATAATGCTGACTGCAAGCTCTCCTCTGCTGAAGTGTTACGATCCAGTTGCTAAAAGTTCTTCTCATAACATGCTTAATATTTACGACTGACATTAACAATTTTCTTTTTCACAGGATTTACAGGTCTGACTACCTTAGAGCCTCCAGTCATCCTGTTTTTCAAAGTCTTCAAGTGTGTCCCCACCACCATTTGGACCAGTGTCCCGCTGTGTCTCATTAGCAGTAGCATTAACAGTTTAGTACTTGTACTCATACTTGGTTTTAACAAATACTCAGTCTGGGGACAAAGTTGTATTGTGACATCCCTAATTTGTTTATTACATCATTCCTGTCTTATCTTTCACATTAAAATGAATGCATATTCTTAGGACTCACCTTGATTCTCATTCACTTTAACTGATGGAGTGCTGGTACTGACTGTAAATGCACTTACACCTGAAAACAGACATTAAAATAAAAATAATAATTAGACTTAGAATATGAGCTTGTGTTTAGTAAACTGATCTTAGCAAAGTTAATAAATATTGCATGCAGAAGAGACAAAAGAAAATTATACAAGCACACAATCACAATTTACCAAATATAATTAAAAAGTTGAATCCATTACTGATTCAGTTGTTGTTGGAGTTAGCGTATTATTAACAGACTTAGCAAACATTCATCATCACCATTTTAAGGGGCTCCATTTAAATTCTCACTTCCTTAAGTATAGGTATTGCTTTAAGTCTTGGTTATGATGATCATTACTGTACAGTAAGTGTGCTGCTGCCCCACAAGTTGACAGAGCAGCCACGTTGTGGTTATTTCAATAAGTCAGTTTGACTTTAAAGAAATTACAACTGCTGTTTGTTTTTTTGTTTCTTTTTTTTGTTTGTTTTGTTTTTCACCAGTTATGTAAGAACAGGCAGTTGAATAATAATGAAAAAATTAATTATAGGTTAAAAGACCCAGCACAGTGCCACCAATACACCAAAGTGTATTATTGCATCTCATCTCTGACTAGCAATTTCCACATGCTTTAGAGCATCCAGGGTGTGGACATGTTTAAATAAAAAAAATAAAAAAAAAAAAACCACACACACAACTTGCTGCTAATTCCTATCTGCTGAGTCAGACAACTTCTTGTGAAACTGTTGTCAGTCCACCTGAAACAGTCTTTTCGGGAATAGCAATGCTACAACAGAAACTACTAATCTAATCTAAGTGACTAATCCAAGTAGTGACTAGCCTGAAACATTTTTTTATACATTTTTACATTATATTTTTGAATTACAAACATGTTTTACATGATTTAACTTCAACCTTGTTTTTTTAAGAACAGAGGCAGGAGCCAGTTAATTATCAACTCTGTGCTGACTCACTTTGTACATGTCACTCTTGTTGCTGCAAAGTGATTGTTAGTTAAGTTATTGACAATCAGCCTGCAGACAGGCAATCTTAGCTGAGATTGAACAGCATAGTTATAGTTGTGGTTTGAGACAGGGAGATAAGCCTCCAGTGTAAAATGAAACCTCCCTCCTTCCTCCTTTCGTTGTTTGCATAATTTGAGAGTTTCGGGGTTAAGGAATATGAATGAGCCTTAAGGTATACATACACATTGGAGAGTCATGAGAAACTCAGTTCATAGCACAAATAGTAAATATTAATATTCACTGTTACTATTTTAAGCCTTTAGGTTGCAATGTGCAGGATCTGTGCAGCAGGTGTACTGCTGGCCCAAATAATCGAGCAGAATTGAAATGGACAAAAACCATGATATCCATCAATATATGATGGTCTGTCATCATGAAATGAGAGAATTTTAACACACATTTTTGAGCTACTGAGGTGACAAGTGAATGAGGCTAAAAAGTTGTGCTCACACACACACACACACACAGATTCTAAGTATCTTTCATTATGGAATGTAGCTCACAGAAAGCTTGACAGAGAAAACAAACCTTTTGGGACCTACTGCGTGTGTTCATTGTTTAACCTCACATCGTTTAAACATTCATATATTTGTATTCATTTTTAAAGTTCACTAAAGAGGAACGTGGAACTAGCGGTGGATGCTGTACTTGCAGAGCCTTCTTTTTACATAAACAGTTAAATAATAAGACAAGAAGGAAAGAAGGAAATAATGAACCGCCCCTCCCTAATATTTATGTAGTTGCTGCTTTAACAGCTTCTCCTCATCCCAAGAGGCCGAATTGATCTGTAGGGCCAACAATAACAAGGGGCAAGGGACATCATGGTTTAATATGTGCTGTAAATTATTATGCAATATAAGACTAAAAACAACACACACACACACACACACCTCGCCAACTCCTAACCTCACAAAAGACACATAATTTGCTTTCCAAGCCCAGGCCCGAGGTTCACATAGTGACGACTATGGCAACATTGCAACAGGCCATTTAATATTTAGGAGCGTTTGCTGATATTCTTATAGATGCAGAGTTAAACCGTGGAGATATACGTAAGTTTGTCCAACTGTAACGTTATCGTCAACTTTACTCACCTGTCGCTGCGCAAACGAACAAAACCACCGAAACCAACCAACAGAGCATGTCGGTTTGTTTGGTCCGAGTGTATCCCACCATGGCTTTCCTACAAACAACAACACTTTTTTTCAAAAAAGAAGAAGTAGAAGCTGTACAAAAAATCGTCCTCGCGTCGGGTAAAAAAAAAAAAACGCAGTGTCTAAATTTTCAAACGCTCAGTATCGATGTTTTCACCTTCAACAGCCGAGTGTCCTCTCACCTGAGGAGTCCGCCCAGGTGACAACAAGCTCGGTAACTTCCGGTTTAAGGCTCGTCAATCAGGTCTGTGAATGACGACAGTGTGGAAAAACTGGTTTGACCAAAACTAATTACAAAGCTGATTTCTAAGAAGTGTGGCCAAGCAACTCCAAACACACATACATGTTGGCCTGTCTGTATTTGTCAGAACAATGCCTTCTTTAATCCTTACTATAGACATCATAACTTAAAGCTGAACCCTAACCACAACCTAATTCTAAACGTAATCCAAAAACACCTTTTAGGTCTCAAATGGCCCTTTCTCTTCTTATTCTAATTTTGCGGTCCACCTTAAAAGCGGTATTACACCAATAGATGGCGTATTTCAGTCATTTCCAAGCCGATTAAAAACTGCAAAACCTTTTACATATTTCGTGAATAAATACTTACAGTAATGTTGACTGTTTTACTTTAAAATGACACGTTGTTGAAAATATCAAAATTGTAAAAATGTAAAACAAACGCTTTTCATCCTTTGTTTGTGTGCGTCCCAGAGCAGCTCTTTTACAACATGCAGCCCCTAGAACGCGTGGTGCATGTAAAGTGGTTTACGAGGCTGTTAAAGTAGTACCTCTTTCCGTGTATCAATAGTAACTGTTAAAAAATAAGAAATAGGCTGAAACATTAAGGCAAATGCCCAAAACTGTTCTCTAGACAACGATAACTCACTCATGTAAAAACAAGACTTGTTTGGGTATGTCATATACCATACTAGAGTCGTTTATACTAATGAGTGCACTTTTACTTTGGTACTAAAAGAAGTAAACAATCATGAAGCAATGAGTCTCTGCTCCTGAAGCCAGTAGTGGTTTACACTATGAACCTGGTTCGTAGCTTGGCTTATGTTGTACTTGTATCAGAGTGCTAAAAATGTGGGGAAACTCGGGTAAATTTCTCGAACATAAGATGACAGCCTGATTTAATTCTTAGCATATGTAATGAACAGTCAGAAGAAGAAGAGGACAGAAGAGACAAATTAATCAAGGTTCAGAGGCATCAAATGTTCACAAGGGTTTTCCAAAGCTGGTGTCACAAATATTCTATCAGCCTGAGGAAAGCAGATTTTTATAAATGAATCCAACTCTATAGAACTCTGGACTTAAACAGTTTCTCTTCAAGTTCTGAACAGGAGCTTTTATTTTTTTTAGTCAGGATACAGCAGGTGATACATTATGAGAAGGTTGTATTTTGACTGGGGAATGGCTGCTGAAAGTATGTGTTAAAAAGTAAATAATTTATCTGCGTACATTTATTTTAGTAATGTCATACTGCTAGTCCACTCTGTAAACTTATTATAGAGAGAAAACAAACACCCACACAATACAAAGTGGTTCCACAAAAAACTGACTTTCTACAAAAATCAAGCCATGATTTAATTTCAGGTTTTTTCAAATTGGAGACAAAGGTTTCGAAGAAAGATGGTTGTAAGTAGATTGGTATTGACAGAGAAGCCTCAAAAAGCCAAAGAGAAAGAGGGATAGTGGTTTTGCAGATGAAGAAGGTGAGACAAGAGGATCAGGTTTCCTGTAAGCTATTAAGCCCCATCTGGCCTTAACCTTCCTCACTAGATTACCCCAAGTACCAACAGTGAGAAGGAATTGACGCTGAAAACCTGCCACAGAGGATCAAACAGCAACACTTAAATAACAAATGTGCTACAAGTAAACTTTAAGCACTAATTATCAGTGAAAGTTTGGGTCGGGTCTGAGCTGTAGTATAACGTGGCACAGATTTTTTTTACACATGTGCATCTCAGTGCTTTATCCAGGCATGCCAAATATTCTAGGTGGAGATTGAAATATTTCATATCTCCGGTTCATAGACAAAGAGTTCTGCACAGCATGACTGCTGCATGGACTTCAGTTGTATTCAAATCCTCTGTCCCTCTTCACCATCCAACGGATTCCTTCTTTCAGTGTAATGTCTGTTTCTTCTCAGATTGTAAGTTCTTATGTGTTTGAACAAACAAGCATGTTTTCCCAAAACCACTAGATAGTCCATGTACAACAAGATATATATTTTCCAACATCACTTTAGGCTCCAGTGCTTATTTTCTATGCATTGTATCGCATTTACTGACATAACACACCCTCTAGCATAAACAGTTCTGGGATCTTCAATGTAAAATATAGAGTTTAATTGTGAAACACTTTTCTACGCGCAAAGTCTGAGTTACCTGGGTTAGTATTCACTGTCAAACGTCAGGTCAAGATTCAAGCCTCTGCGATACAATGTAACACACAGGTTCACAACCAAGGAGCAGAGCATTTTTATGTATTATACACATGTTTCATTATGCAGAATCAATGCATTAATAGGCACCATAATCACTCAAGTGTGTGTGGACTTGTTCAACTTGTGTGTGGGATTAGCAATAAGAAAAAAATAAGTTTAACTTGTACTTATATTTAGAGCAGCTATTCTGCTTTTAACTCTATACAGTGCCTGTGCACCTATGGTATATAATTCTGAGGACATTCTCATCTGTCAGTCTGTTGCTTCGGATTTGCCATAGGCCCCTAATTTCCACTGACAAAATTACCGCTCATTATGAAAAGCAACAGTGTCCTCATCATTTGTCAAGATTGTAAGACTAGTTAACGTGCCATTTCCTCTGCATATACTGTATTGTGTTCTGGGATAGTAGTGATAGTGTCATTTTCATGTATGATCGCAATGGAGCAATGAAGGGAAATGTCCTTTTAAGCAAGAACAAAGATACATGGTCAGCCAGTGTGCAATCAAATGCTCCCTAAACTACTTGCTGCATAATAAGACTTCAATTTCTAAAGCTTTGGTATTACTTAATGTCAATTTCCTTTTTCTTCCTTCTTTTTGACATTCTGACAGTGCTACCCTCTAAGATCAACAGCACCTTTACCTTAGCAGTGATGAGATATGTACCCATAAAGATTTCATGCATAAATACATCTTGAACAATCAATGGAAAGTTCACTCAAGTCATTTAATTCTACGTTTTATTTAGGTTGGTTTCATTGAACAAGCATTGCTCTTCTTTGTTGATACCTTGACTTTTCTGTGTAGTTTATTGACTTTGTACAGTACATAGACCAGCAGTAGTTTTCAGTGCATTTATATGATTGTGCTTTGGCTACAAACCTATTCAACTATATACAATAGTAAAAATCCATTACATCATCAGAGAAAACATTGCAGAATAAAAGCGTAATTAATGTAAATTTATAAATAGGAGCATCAATTTGGATTTGACTTATAGCCCTCAGAGACATAGTGAATAAATATGACAACAAACCTCAGATGAACACAGATCATATATGTCAGGCACAAGTGAAAGGCAAAATAATAACTTCATCACAATCACCTTCTCCTTGACTCCTTAGAAAAGAAGAGAGCAAAGACTTTATTGCATGCATTAGTAGTCAGTCAAAAAGTTTTTTTTCTCTGCTCACCCTTAACGCTGCCAAAGCTCTCTGCGCTGCCCTACCTAGATCTTATCCACAAATGCAACAACACACCACTAGACCTTTGTGGGGAAGGTCGCCTCAATCTGCCCTTATCATTTGGCAGCCAAGAAGAGAAGCAGGGGACAGATTTCAGTCAGGCAAAATAGATCGCTTACCTTAAAGAGTGATGAAAGTCAGCAGTAATGTTGAGTTGCGGTGTGCAACATTGCAAACCTCTTGTGATAAGAACATTTAGATCGCTGTGTGATATAGCTATTTGACGTTTTAGTTCATAGTTTCATCCTCCTTGCTATTAAGACTGGAGGCTAAAGATGAAACAAATCACCAAGATGAAATGAAGATTAAGATATTAGATCGTATAGAATATATTGTAGACTTTCAATTTTATTTCTAAGTCATATACATTCTTTTTAATCTGCACCCTGTAAAAAATTGACCAGTACTAATTTGCACTATGCATTTTAACATTTTGTTAAATGAGAGTAGGAGTACTGTAGAATATAAAATGTATGCAGTAGTACGTGTGCTTATTATTGAGTGCTTGATGTACAGTATGCAGGCCTGTGGCACAGCAAATACAGTATAATCTGCACGTTCATTCCATTAAATTCTTTGCACTTTATGCATATATTGTGCACAACTTGTGGAGTCTCCACCAGCAGTCAACTGATTATTATGGGTGCAGTGTTAACATATGCAGCACTTCGGCGCCTTGTTCACAGCCAGTGAATTTCCAGGAGCATGGGAAGTGTCATCAAGGTCAGCAGTAGGCCATTGCAGCTCTGTAAGAGGACACTCCAGGCTGAACAAGGGAGGAGGAGTTCTGCAAGAAGAAAAATTTATGTAGTATTTTGTTTGGCAGTCACTCAAGCGGCTTTTTTTGTGTGTGAAAAGTAATAAGATGTACACAGCTGTGGAAACGATGATCAAGAACATTAGCAGCTTACTTTTCTCAACCACTGAGGTTTTGGACGTTGTTAAGTTGGCCTGTTTGATGCTGCAGGTGAAGTTGGACTTTCCATGCGGCAGGTTTTTAAACAGCAGGCGACAGATGTTGCCTGGGAAAATACGAACTTTAGCGCGGCTCTTCGAGAGGGCATGCTGCTCCTCATTTGAATCAGTGGTGTCAAGGAGTTTTTCACCCTGTGTGTACTTGCAAAATGCTTCTGGTGACTCAGGGGTAAGTGAATATTTGCAATCCATCCTGAGATGGTCCTCATCTATTGAGCAGTAGGCCAACTGAATTGCCTTCTGGGCTGATGCAAAGCCTATGCACAGTTTTTAAAAAAGGAGGATCCATTAGAAACACCAATTTAGAAACTTTGTTTGGTTTTCAAATGAAAAACATGCAAATATAAAAAAAAGCCCCTGAGTTAACATCATGTAAACCAAAAATTATCTTACCAAAGAGTAATATTGTGATAAGGAAGAACATTCTCACAACTTTCCTGAAAGAAGACAATAAAACAGAGTCAGATCAGATTCACAGACGGTGAGCACTACAAAAGAATTAGGCAATTTATTCTCCTTTCAATACTTTACATTATTGAGCTTCCAAAAAGCTGACTGTGCTATGAAGAGTGAGGTCAGATTTCAGATATGAATACCACATTTCTGCGGCTATTATATAACCCACAGAGGTTACTGAGGAAAAGTCAATGTATCATAATACTGAACAAATGAATAGAATGCATCTTTACTGTTTACACTGCAAAGAGATGAATTGCAAACTTCACTGGTCAGTTGCCATCTCTGACGCATTTCTATGCTCAACTGCACAGCTGATTATTTGCCCACTTAATATGTTAAGAAAATGGACGGAGCAGTTGAGCTTTATTATGTTGGCTTCACGCAAACCTACAGCACTCTTACCTAATTATAAAATTCGTTTCAGTGCTGACCCCGGTGTTTAACCAAATATTTAATCCAGAATATAAGGAAAATTTAAGACTATTTTGTGTGATACAGTTCAATATTTTGTCCTACCTTTGCACTCAGAATGTAATAGTAGAGCAATCAATCTTACCTCATCTGATGCAGTTTGAGCTTTCCACAGTGCTCTGCAGTGTGATGCCAGGGGTAGATACAGTAGAGGTCGGCTTATAGAAAAAACAGAGGAGAGAGAAGGGAGAGGGACAAAGAGAGAGGGAGGGGGAGAGAGAGGTGGGAAAAATTGCTGCTCCAGTGGACTTGTCAGTACTGTGGGTTTATTTCCCTTGTTTTAGCCTCAGTTTAACCAAAGGACAGAGGCTCACATGTCAATACACAAACCTCTGTCCCAACACTGAAGCACTGAAATCAGGCTGCTGAAAGAGAAAGAAAATGAAAGAAAAGAAAATTTCATTATCTGAAACACCTGAGCCATTATCACACATTTGATCATTTGGTATGAATGTACAGTAAATGTCAGCAGTTTCCCAATAGACATTTTATCAAAACATATTAAACACAAATACTGAGACCTAATTAACATTATTATTATATTATGTCGACATGATCTATGCCATAAAACATTTTGTGGCAATCCGTCCAATAATAAATGCCTGTTTTAAATTTGAAGTGGGTTGATTGACCCGAAGACTGACACTGTCATTTCTTTTCTCATTTCCACATTGGTAGCATCATCATCCACTCACCCAAAACACATTTAAGGAGCTGCATAAAACATTTTTTCACTATATGCCATAGACCATCACCATACATTTTCAACAAAACTGAATATTTAGGATCTTCAACTTATAAGTTGAAAGCCAATAGATTAGCATAGGGAAGTCAAGATAAACCAAATGAGACACTGACCCTGTGGACTACTACTGGAAATCTGGCATGGCAGTGAGCAGCCAGGTTAGGCCTATAATTCAGAACATACAGCCACTTTATTAGTGTGGAGTTTAACAGTGTGCACAACCACTACTGGCAGCCTCTTAGTAGTCAGCAGCACTGTGTAGGTGTTTTTTTTTTAACATTCACACTCACGTTCACACCTGCGGGAAATTTAGAGTCACCACTTAACCTTAAATGTATGTCTTTGGACTGTGGGAGAAAAGCCACACAAGCACCGGGAGAACATCCAAACTCGGCACAGAAAGGCTACAGTCGAACCTGCAACCTTTTACATGTTAATAGTTTGTGCGAATATTTATGAACGGGGCATGGTAAAATGAAATAACAATGTTTTGCCAAAAAACATTAAGAGAAAACAGATTTTTAATCATTTCAAATCCCCTAGATTTGTAGAGGAGTACAAACCTACAGTAAATCCTCTTCACACTGTTCATTCATCTTGTCAGAGACCTTCCTAGACAGTTGCTGAACAACTGCCATATTGAAGCCGTCTCCCAGGACAGAAGTGTTGTAGAAGTCCTAAAAGACATAAACCTCAGCACTTATTCAAAGCAGATGACAGCTGTTACTTTACCCTGTACTTTAGATTGTATATGCACTAAAACCACAAATTGTTTCAGCTCTGTCTCTTCCCTTATTGACCATCAAAATCAAAGAATGCAGGTGCATTGATCCTTGCTGCTCCACTTCTGGATGCTGCTGATGCTGACGCTGATGCACTGCAGATGAAACACAGAGCAATCACCTAATCTACTTCAGTGACATGCACGCTACTATGAGTACTACTTCTATACTTACCATACCATATACTGTACACTATCAGATTGCTCAAGTTATTGATTAGGTCACTTGCTTTTAAAACACTAGTTTGTACTTTTCAAGCCTCTTTTCTTTAAGGGGCATTACAAACCTTTTCCCTGGTGAAAAAAATTATACTAGGTTTGTGCATTAATTTTCTAGTATTTCTCCTACCATTTATGAAACTCTTTGTATTGCTGTGTTTAGGCATAATTACATTAGATTTTTATGTGCATGAATGAATGCATCTGCAGTTTATACAAAAGATTTGTTAAAAGTTAAAATGCAGTAGGAAAGATTTGCTTCTGCTACCTTTTATTTAATTGTCCAAACTGACCTCAATCTACTGTAAAGACACTGTATAAGTACAGTCTCAGCGGCAGCCTGCACTGGCCTGCAGGTGGACTGGTATTATTGGAATGGCATTAGTAAATCTTTTCTTCCCTGAGATAATGATTACACACATGTATTTCTGCAGGTTTAAATTCTTATAATCTAATAATAATACAGTGGTACATCAACTGAAAACATCTGTGTGCTGTTAGTGGAAACAAAGTTGACCAAACAGGGGTTTGGGCATTTAAAAACAAAACAATAAGCTAAAGAAGAGTCTAAAGGTGCAATAGGCCTGAGGGTAAATGCAAAACTGCGGAGAGATAATCATTTCTGGGTCTGTCACTGTGAGCAATATTTGTTTTAATGAGATCCACTAGACAAATAAGAAGAATTTTGTTTTCTAATTTTGTTTTTCCAGCCTGCTCTGCAGTCTTTGTGACATTCAAGTGTCATGTTTTTTTCACTGGTGATGCGACTTTCTGTTAATGTGGGTCTTCTGAGTCCATGATCTCTTACTTTCCAAGGGCAACAACTCTGCTGATTTACTTTATACTTATACTGATTAGCATTTAAATTAATGTGTGTTTCCATCAGTCTTGAAGCTAAGTTGCTAAATCTCCTATTTAAAAACAATGTGCATTTTGTTCTAACTTTAATCAAATTCATTTACCACAAATAATGCATAATGTATGTTTCCTTTGTTATCTCAAGACACTGCTGATTAAATATTAATGATTGTTCTTACTTTCATTTATATTTTAAATAAACCCCCCTCCCCCCACACACAAACTTAAAAGTGCACCGTATAAGATTAGTATGAATGTAGTATGTATGAATGTAGTGTTAGAAGAATGTAAAACAACCAAAAAAAAAAAAAAAAAAAAAACGTGCTAATGGCAGACTTGTCAGTGGAGAAAGGACTGCAGAAGTAGGGGCTGGGCCTGACAGGTGGAAAAGGTGTTTGAGTTGATGAGTATGTTATGTTACATTGTGATATGTTGAAATTCATTAGTGAAAAAAGGATGAAACAAATGAACTGTTTTGAAATAGGAGAAGTGAAGGTCTGGATGAGTAATGACTACAAATGGACAAAATACTGACTTCTATGGGCCCGTGCGCCGTATCTGTACTGGTGCCTCCAGTTTTTGTCCTGCAGAGGGAACTCTTCTTTTGCACCACAATGAAAATTCCTCCAAAACGTGTGGATGAGAGTTTCGTATTGTTCAGAGATGTAAAGTGATTTTGTTGCCATAATGTGTTAAAAACATACCTACATCCCAAGAGACTGGAAAACGATGCAGCAATACTGTAATTCAATGCAACTAAATCAATTTTCCCTCAAATTTCACTGCAACTGTGTGTGTGTGTGAGCGTGTGTGTGTGTGTGTGTGTGTTAGAGAGGACGCACAGAGCCTTAGCTGTATCCTCAGTCAAAGCTGCTCTGCTGATGCTCCTCTCCTCTGTGCTCTGTTACACTGGCCGCAGCTCAGCCTCGGCTTAGGAACCAAATATCAGGTAAGTTTCCTCCGCAGAATATATATATATATATTTATATATATGTATACACTGCTTAGACGTGAAGCCCGATTTTGCTAACGGCTGAAGATGTGCCATGTCAGAAAGCTGTCTGCAATGCTGTGCACCTCTTTAACTTGCAGTGAGGCGCATTCACTGAAGGGTTTGCTGCAGTGAAATCACACTGCATGGGCGTAGTCATATCTGCATTTGGACTGCAGGCAGAACCGCACATCCAGAGCCGCGGTCAGAGCCTTAGTCGATACCATGGCTGTATTGGTTGGGTGCCTTATTGACTGATATGGGGCCGCATGTTCAACTTTCTTATGATGTCCCATGTTGAACACTGTCAGGCAACAACGTGGTGTGAACGTTATTGATCTGATCGGAGAGACTCCAATCGCCATGGAGCTTCAGCTCTTCGCCACGGCCTGTGTCCTCTTTGGCAGGGTAATAATAACACATCAAACCCACAGTATGTGTCTTTCTTTTTTTATTCGATGTTGGCATGCGATTGTTAAACTTATTATTAGATGATATTAAAGAAAGCTTTAGATGCTGCAGATTAACCAGGGAAATGGTACCACTAAGATCAGAAAAGTTTCATTAGGATTTTGTAGGCCAAATCATTGCACGCAGGGGTGGCAAGAGATATGTCAGGGTGGCATGATATGGCACAGTCCCGAGGTGGGGGTGGCTGTGAGTAGAGTCCTCTGTAAAGTTTTTTAAAAATGCATGTACTAAGGTGGATCCCATTCAAATTAGCAAACCCTCTCTATACTCTTTGTTTAGGTGACGTAAACAGATTACATCATCCCCTAAACTCTGAGGGCTATTACACTGTCATCCATCAAAATAATGAGTTACAGTTGATGTTTTAATTAGATTTCTTGGTATTATAACCCCAGCTTTCATGTTAATTTGATACATGTAATATAATAATGTTTATTGTAATGTTATTATAAATACGTGTTGTCACTGCCAGCTCACCTTTCAGCCAATCTTTTACCCCCCATATCTAAAAAAATCTAAATTAATCATTGACCAAAATGTAAATTGGAACTACCAGTGAACCATTAGTGATAATTAATGCAGCAGGAAACTCAAAATCAATCCATCAATGGTGTCAAATACTGAGGCTGTGTCAAAACCTGTGGTTTCTCATAAATACACACCGTGTCATCGTGTGACGCACAGGGTTTGGGAATCTTTCTGATCCGTCAGAAGGGTGAGCCTCATACAAAAGCCTTTAGAATTTGAATATCCCTGCACTGCTGCCAGTGCTGTCCTGAGAGTCTGTGTCACAGTAGGCATTAACAGCACGTCTCCACAGTAAGAGAAGTTATGGATCACATCTCTTCTGAAAAAATATTTGAAAAAAGATATGAACTGTAGCTTTAATGTTGAAAACTCTGAGCTTGAGTGGCCAGGTATCCACAGCATGATTCTCATGCAACTTGACAGTTCATTTCAATGCTATTTACTGCATTAATTTTTATTCAGACAAAGAAAAAAATGTAGTGTTTAAAATGTAACTGTTCTTTTATGCACATACTGTAAAAGTGATTTACTTCCTGTTTGCATCTCGTTTAGTGAGTTCAGTCTCAACATTTCTATTCACTCCACGTGGGCCTCAGATGTTTCCATGTCTAACTTATCTGGAAAGAAATGTCAGGGTGGACTGTGAGTTCCCCCCCACCTATCAGGTGCCCGGCCCCTACTGTGAATATCGGCAGGACAGTCGGCTGGTCGGCAGCACTTACCCCAACACCATCATCTATGTGTCCACTGAGGACCGCAGAAGGAGCAATGTCAGCCTGGTCAGTCCCAATCTCTGTCGCCTCACCTGGGCCCCGATGGCTGATGAGAAGCCATACACCTACACCTGCAGGGTTTACCAGGGAACCGACTGGAAAGAGAACAGCATGGCTGTGCATCACAGTGAGTAGAGTTTTCTTTAGCTTCTTTTTTTTTTCTCCAACACACCATTAGGACCTCGCCTAAACTCACCTTCTGCTCTGTTGCAGGGATCCTGCCAATCTGCTCTGCGATCAGTGTAATGTTCAAATCTGCGCCCTGGTTTTTGTCATTGGTGATGTCACTTCCAGTGGCTGTGGGTCTTCTGAGTCCATGAACCCCCATAATCACACAGCAACCTCTCAGTGGTTGTTTATGATGATGTTGTTTCTGTTTTTTGATTTTTATGCAGAGTAGAAGCCAAAAATCACAACCAAATAAAGACTGAGTAACATCAAATTTCCATTGAGTATTGGACTATGGTTTAATAATGTACCTTTGAGGTATGTGATGTACTAGTCCTCATTGTCACCACTTTGAAAACCATAGTTTCAGAATGCTATTTAAAGGGGGAAGATATCGCGATAATATCAAATGAAAGACAGTGAACAGTATTCATTTTCTATTATAACGGCCATTACAAAAGAGCACATTAGGCTACTGAAAGTTTTTTAAACTTCTGTCTAGTTCAGGTCTCTCTTGTTTGGACCTGTATATGAACAATCCTCCATTGATGCCTAAATGAAATTAATTTGTGGTTTTGTATTTTTTTAAGAAAAACAGAAGCTTCTTATAGATTTATATTGCATCTTATTGCTGTTTTGAACACACAAGGATTTACTGACGCTGTATACTAACATTAAAAGTGGAGATCTTCTCTCAACATTTACATCTACTGCTCCTGCAACATTCAGTAAATGAGATAGTGAAGAGCCATTTAGATGGATTCATAGTGCTATAGATTTATCAAAGAATGGGCTCATTCCAGCTTTTTGTCTGTCACTTCTCCCCTATGTTAATTACATTGAGGTTTTACAGTAGCAGTTTTCTCAACTTTACACAGTATTTAGGCAGATGTTTAGCTTTCAAATAATAGCAATGAATAACTGCTCAAACACTGCCTTCCCGCTAGCGATGGTAATCACAGTAAAAGTGAAGTAAGAAGTTATCTCTACAAAAGAACCTAATGTCAGGTTTAGCTGGTTGTAGTAAAGCAAAGAAAATGTCAGCGGTTTTCAACACATGACCAGGATGAACATTATTTAGAATTTTTGGCAGGGTCTAACGAATATACACCGCCGTTCACTTTGTGCTTTGATGTTAATCTGCCCATCACTCTAAAAAGACGTGTTTGCCAAGACTGTTTTATTATGTGCATGAGGTAAAGATTTTAGCTCTGCAGCCAAGATGTCAAAATGATTCTGTAGCTAAATGAGTGACAGTTCATTTATAGTTTCAGTAACAAATAATAGACAGATGACACCGAGGCAGAAAATGGTAATGATAAGAGATGACGGAGGTGTGAGCTTTGCAAAGTTTGCAAAGTAAATCGTCACTGTAAAAATTGTGTTTTTAAATTAGCCTATAATGTCCTGTTCATCTATGCATATGTTAATGCTTACAGAGAATGTATTTAGTATGAAAGACTTTTGAAGCTTCACGTGATGTTTTTAAAACTGCTTTCATTTTAACGTGTTACATTTAGAGACTACAGCTTAGTCTGAACACACACATATAGACATTTCACCAATTGTGCATAATCATGTCAACAGTGTTGCGTTTAAGCTGTCATTATTTTATTTCCTTGCTACACTTCTCACTGTGCTTGGTAAAGCAGTACTTGAAATAAAGATACTGTTATATTTTTCAAATAATTAAGTCAGCTCATAGTGCTGACTCTACTCCAAAAAATATACTAAACACTATATCAAAACTATAGTAACAAATAAAGGTTATGTACCATAATCATAAATATCAGTTTCCAGTGTTTTCTCTGCAAAAGTTCCTATTTCAGTCAAATACTCGCACGGTGCCACTTACAGTCATTTATTTTTGCAAATTACAAGTTTTTTACCCCTGGTTTTGATGTAGTTTACTCTGAAACATGCATGCAGGTATAATTATGTATTTGGGGTACATCATACACACACTTTTCTTCTCCACTAGATGTCACCAAAACATGTGGCTGCTCTATTTGTCAGTTGGGTGGTGGGATTTCCACTGTTTGTCCTGCAGATGGAGCACTGGGTTTGCAACATTTGATATGAGTTTTTTTTTTTAACAAAACCGAAAATGGTGTAATCAATAATATGAATATTAGTATCAAACTTCTCCTCAAGTTTCTGGTATTTGCATATTTGACAAGATTTACTAAAAATTATTGTACATAATAATTTAGTACATTGTACTTGTGACTATTTACACTGTAATAATCTGTAAATAATAATCTGCTCTAAATCCAAGTTCTAGATTTTAAAGAATATTTATCCTTTTACTTTACTATATACTGTATATATGACATCCATTGTTACTAGCTACAGGAAATTAGGATTCTTGGATAGGGATCAAATATCATTGCATTAAAAAGTTAAAAAAGGATCTTTAAAGCAGAAATCTGGTGGGGACATGCATGAGATGGGGAAATACTAAACTTGTATTTTATTTTAATGGCATGTGTGGCTTGCCAGACTGGTGGTTTGCGACGATGTAAATGCTGCATGATCAAACACTTTTCTAGTATCTCAGTGTTATGATGTGTCACACAATAGTTGTTTTCTTATTTTCCACACAGAAGCAAAAAGATGTAGCAGCAGACATTCTAGAATAGGTAACACGTGTATGTCTTTAGGGCAGCTGTATGAAAAAAATGTGCTGCATAAGCAAACCATAGTCACTAACGGTAAATGTGAAGATAGCAAAAACTGAAGCTGAACTCACTTCCTGTGATATTAAGAATACTGCAGTTCAGAGAAGCCAGTGGAAATGTTTTGTATATGGAAATGAAATGGGCTATTAGTGCAAAGGAACAAATAATACAGTGCCTGTCTTTCTGTTATAAATAATTTTCAACCCAGAAAAAAACCTTTCAAGTAAGACTCACAAAAGTGCTTTTTGTGCCTCAGTTCGTTAATAAATTGTCAATTGTCAAAACTAACAGGTTTACCAAATACCAATGAATTATTGGTGCACTGTTTGTGTTCTTTTTTTGTTGTTGTTGTTGGGTAATTTAATTAAAAAAAGACACAACCATATTTACCTTGAACCTGCCATGTCTGTATACATGCATGTACAGTTTAGAATATATGTATATTGTATAAACAATTTTTTTATAATAGTATAAAAGTTAGAATATCCCTACAGTGCAGTGGCCTGGCAACACTACCACAAAACCTGGGAACCTGTTTTTTGTCTTTTTATAACAAATTAGGAGATTTCATTAATAATTGAAATGTTCTGTTGTATGCACATTTTTTGTATAGGACATATACATTTATTTAACAAATAATTTACATTATTTAGAAAATTGTTTTAGTCCATACACATTTGGTCAGAAGATGGCCAACACAAAACATTGTGTTCTGTAAGGTTTTCACCATCTTTTTGTTGCTTGTTTCCAAAGACTAAAGTTACTATAGTGTAACTTCACAATGTAAGAGCATTTTACTGGAGCGGTTTTTGAAACTGATTCATAATTTTTCAGCAATGAGCTGGGTCCTGGCTTAACCAGAGTTGCTTGCACCCATACAATTATTCTGATTTCCTCAGTGTCCTGTTTAAGCATCAGCTGAAGGGACTAAGCAGCAAGCTGCTGTGAGGTTAATCACATCATGAATTAGTCTTCATCCTGGCCTTCCTCTGAGAGATACAATGATGCACTGCTGCTCTGACGCTGGATGTGCATGTGCATAGTGTATTTTATATTAGCAATACTACAGTGGCTCAAACCACCTGATTTCCAGGCTTTTTTGCCTCGGCCACATAGATAAATTAACATGGCTGTAGCTTGCTGTGCACACTAAATATTAGGTAGTCTAATGTTTTGGCAAATGAATAGCTAATATGGAGAAGGGGCACTAATATTTAAGTCACAAGTAATTTGCTAATCTGCATTGTAATTTGCTGTGTTGAACTACACAGGTTGAATATAAGATTTAGGCATGTTATCATTCACACCAAAACAAAATGAACTAGAGTAATGACTTAACAAAGAATCAATTTCCACTATATGCACTGCACAATACTACACAAACAGCAGATGCAACACATTTATGAATATTGATGAATACATTATGGAATTTTCTTGCCATCTGTAAGATTTATAACATTTTAAAGATGACAATTTGTAGCTTTATGGGGATTAAGCACATCCTGTTGTTTAACATTTAGACAGATTTTATCAATTGTCTAAATAGTTTAGCTTGTGTCATCTAAATACAAGCTCTAGTAGGGCTTCCATAAAGATGTGTTCAGAAAAAATAAAACAAACAAAAACAAAACTACTGCAGCGTTATTTTAACAAATTCTGTGGATTGCTGATATACAGTTAATTTACAAACGGTCATAATACAACAGTCATATTACTACTGATTATTAAGGATATCTTAGGTAGGAAATAAGGGCTGTGTGTTTGGGAGTTTTTCTGTGCAGCTGTGTAACAGCAGAGCTTTAGACTGATGTCAGACTTCACCAGAAAATCCATTTCTTCAAGGTATGCTCCTTTCAATCTCTATTTTTTTCCTCTCTCTCATTTCTTTCTGTTTTTGAAGCAGTTTCATAAAGGCTCAGTGTCCATGCAAGCTGAAACATGTTAAACACTGGACTTTCTGTCGACTTTGTACACTGTGTGTTCGGCCTTCGCACACAGTAGCTCATACAAATGAACACAAAACAGAATTTCACACGATCTCAAACTATTTTAGAACCAAAGAGGCCAAATATCTTAATGCCAATTAAAATATTAAATGATTGGGTGCGGGCTCTGGAAAGAAGTATATTTGTAATCTCCCTGCCTGGTGTTCAGTGCCCTGCACTCTGAGACTGAGTGTGTTACTGTTAAGGGTTTACATTGGAGAAATTAGCTATGACTGATGGTATATACTTCACTGAGATGTGAGAACATTTATAACACCTATTGACTACTACTTGAAACTGGAACATGGCCTGTTTTCATATAGGAAATAAATGTTTTATAACTGACAGTGAGTTTGTCATGTTTTTTTAAACTAGTGTGAATAAACCTTTAGAGATTATCCTGTTTCTCAGTAAAGCAAGATATAAATAAAATATGCTTGATTGCATTCAAAAAGAATGTGCATGTTTCGTTTACGGATGAGACTTGTCATCAGGTGGTGAAGGATAAGCCATGTGGAATAACAGTAATTTGCAATTTGTACACATTCATGTCCCTCCATTAAACAACTTAATTCTGAAGCTGTGGGTTGCCGTTGGCTTCAGCCTGTTTTTTCGTTCTTAATGCTCAATTTAGCTAGGAGGTATGTTTGTCACTGTAGATTTTATGAACTCAGTGAAACGATGCGATGATAGTAAAATATTACAATATGTATAAAATTGACAGCTGACTTCTTTCCAGTACAAATGCAAACTCAATAATATATCCAAACATTTTTCCGAAATATTCATTGCATACAAATGCATACATGTGCATTTGTCGATGCATATTTTAAGCCCCAATCTGACTTCCATTAATATTAGGAAAGAAATGTTTAGATTTACTGTCCTACTACCACACACCCTGTGTTAAGGCCTCAACTCCAGGTACTAGGTCATAGCTCATTCTATACCGGTTAGTCAAGAAATCGTAGACACTGAGCAGAACAGAATGAAATTTTGCTCTGATAATGATAAAAAGTCCTGCAGATTCCAAACAGCTTCTAATTGGAGGCCTGTCCTTGGCCATCAACCTGTAGCATTTGGATATGCATTTGGATAGGTGATAGTGATACAGTGTCTTTTTATTTGCTAACACAATAACACATTTCATTCATTTATTGCATTTCCTACGAGTACATGCTCAAATGTCATTCATGATAACCTGACCCATTTGCTTTTAATGCAGAAAGACGCACACACACACACTACAAACTACAAGAACAAGATGCTCGCCCATTCAAGAAACTAAAACTGATCAAATCACCAGCTTTAATGAACTTCTATTTGACAGAACAGAGCTGTGGTAAAATGTAGTTGGTTTGCCACTGGTGGTTATTTTAATTGACACTTCTGCAGAGAGATATATCTGTATTTGTGACTCATACAGTAACTCTCTCACACGGGGGAGATGTGTTGCTGTTTAATGACAGAGAAACTCGAAATGTCTCATGTTTCTTGATAGGTTTGTGTATCAAAAATCCCCAAAATTATTACGAAATAGCTACTGACTTGTGTTACCTAGCATGACTTCTGAGGATCTGCATGAGACCAATGGGCTGTATTTGGGTTTCTACCCAGCACACATTTATTTTCTGAGAGCCAGTGTCAATGTTTAAGAGGCTCCCTCCAAATGTGTTGAATCATTTCTTTCAAGTTGTTATTCGTTATTGTCTTTGTCTTTCCAAAACTCATTAAACAGTACAGTTTACACCCCTCACAAGACTGAATTTGTCACAGCTATCACAGTGAAAATGAAAGCAGTGCAGCCTACATCTTGTGTGGCTCTGCACTTAATAAGCACTGGCAGAGCTGAGAAAAAAACAAAATGCCTATGTGGCAAAATGTACAAAGTATGAACAAAAACAAATCTGAGATCTAACTTTGCTCTGATAAGACTTTTATCGGAGCAACATTGTTCCTAAATAAGTCAAGTTTTACAAAATCATAACTTCAAATAGAAAGCACTAAAATTACAATCACTGATGTGTTGAATCACTTGCCATGATACTGCCGTATCATTGCCTAAATGGAAAGTTCACATGGGGCTTTATGCACTGTATGGGTTACATAATTAAACTGTGCAGTTTCAAAAATACCTACATGTGGATTTTTTTTTAAATTTATTTTTGTCCTTTTTGGCTTATCCTTTGAGGTCATGGTCGCCACAGCATGTTGATTTGGCACAGTTTTTACGCCGGATGCCCTTCCTGACGCAACCCTCCCCAATTTCTACCGGGCTAGGACCGGCACTGCACAGCTGGGGAGGGGAATGGGCTGTCAGGGGTTCAGTGTCTTGAAAAATACCTATATGTGGATATCATACATAAAACAAGGCATTTCATTTTTCCTGAAAAAAAACTGCAACAGTGGGTTTATGTGCAATGTGATTCTCCTTCTCTCAGTAAAATGTAACAAGCTCAAGCATATTTTAAAATTTACTTTCACATGTGCACGAAATGCTGACACACTGACCTCTTATTTATTTATGCCACAACAGAATTTTTTCTCTTTCTCTTTTACAGAATTCTTTTAATTGAAATTTCTCTAAACAGATTAATGCACATTTTAAAAAAGAAAATTCTTTCAAAATGAATAATTTTACAAAAGTCCATATTTAACTTAAAATTATTTACTATGCTCTCACATACCATTTACCATCAACATAAACATAAATGTCTATAATTCCAAAACAAAGAAAACTACTGAAATACAAAAATGTGTGATGCGTTTCTCATAACATTTACATTTAATTTTTAGCATTAATTAATACACAAAAGTAAGAAAAAAACTGTATACAAAACCATTTGTAAAAATGAAGACAATGCATAACAAAAATGGCAGGAAAAGTTATCTTCAACACTTCAGAGGTAAAATATTTTGAGGTATGAGTGTTTGTATATGCATTAATACAGTTTGGACTGAGACATGTAAACATAAATGTAAAGACAAGCATACACAGCATGTAAAATATCTTTATAATCCTTAATACAAACCTCCATATACAAAAAGTTTTCTACTACAAAAAGAAATATGTACAAAATTACAAGTCTGTGAGAACATGTAGGGACAGGTCTTTGAAATTTGCTTGTGAGCGTGGAAAACACTTAAAAACCTGTACCTGCTGTATGGTAAATTGTAGGAAAATCCTGGCCTTTGTTAGAAATCTTTCAAAGACCAGTATCGATTTCCAGTCAGATTAGAATCTCATCATAACCCTTTCAACCTACAGGTTCTTCTGCTCTGCCTGTATCACGTAACCTAAGTTCTGTAAAAATGTTGAAAAAGTTTGCAAAGTTTTGTAAAAATGTTACATTTTGGCAAAATGTTGTAAAATGTCCCTTTTTCTAGAACTAATACGTGCAGATTGTCAGTGTGATCACAGTGACAAGTTTGTAAGTACTCTAATTCCCCTAACTTTTTTTCCTAAAGCCTACAGATGTTCATGTGTTTATACACAGACTTGTGCTCCCTAACACTTTTTTTTTAACAATTTTCCAAACAACTCTTCAATTATTGTATAAAAACGCCCACATATAACACAACAGAAAGGATTCCGGTGTGGACCTTTCTACATTTACAGAGATTAATATGCACTCAGTGAAGCATGTATATGTAATTTTATTCTTCAGAATTAGTTGGATTTAAAAAAAAAAACAGGACAACAATATCATGTAACTCAAATATAAGATACACTGTACATTTTTTTACTCATTACACAAAGTACAATCAGTCACAGTCTACTGATCTCATCTCCTGGTGCCTAATGACAGCAATGACAAATGAGCAGATATGGCTGGAATCTGATTTGAGGGCTATTATTTGACAAAACTGTGCCATGTCTATAAATAGTGATTTGTGTATGCCCATCTGAATGCCCATCTGATTTTTGTTTCAAAAATGTGTATCTCATAATTTAAGTGGTATAGTCTAGAGGCCTATTACTGGATATATGTACAAAATGCATATTTCTTCATGTTACTTTACTGATGATAATACATCACCATGCAGATGACACACTGATTTATCTATCCTAGGCCTAGGGATCTCACCGGGTTAACATTAATCATTCACCACTAACGATTGGAAGCTAAACAATCTTCTTGAATGTATCCTTGAAAAGCTGAAATGTTTGTAATTCCCATCGCCATATACAACCAGTTTCAGCAAGCTTTTTGGTCAATCAGACATAAAATTGAGTCCTTCTTGGAAGATTTCATTTCCTTTTTCTATCCATTCCAATCTTAGACTAAAACCACAGCTTAATGAGATCAGTTTGGAAATAAAAACTATGCCAGACCCACGTGTGTTTGGAAACAGTTCTCATTGTTTTGGCTCTGTAACCTACCACAGTTGATTTGAAATAATATGTTAAAGTTTAGACTTTCAGCTTTAATTTTGTTTAAAAACACAGAATGAACCACAATGAAATCAAAAGTGGTAAGTAACTAAGTATATTTACTCAAGTGCTTTGTTTAGGTAAATAGCCACTTAAATGGTAAATGGCCACTTATACAATGATGATTCCCATGCACTCACACATCAATGGCGGTGGCTGCAATGCAAACCCCCAATTTTAGTGAATATTTGGACAGTTGGCTGGTAATCTGTTCTGTGGCCAGGTGTATTTATTTTCGCTTTAGCTTATTTACAGGTAAACAATAAAAAGTTTACAATTAATGCATTAATTAATGCAAGTAAGCCATCATTAGGGTAAAAACCCATTAGAGAGATAAATTCTGAAGGGTTTGGGGCTATATTGTCTGCTCAAATTCAGCCAAATGCTTTAAAACTCATTAGATAGTGTTTTCTGCAAAATGATGAGCTGTATTGTAAAATCAACCAAAGACTTCAAGACAAAACATTTTAATTTCCTTTAAATACCAAGTTTACTAACTGATTGGAATTCAACTGAGCTATGTTTTACTGATGGGAAATGTTTGTGGATTCCAGGTTTCATTGACTGTAATAAGCCAGCAACCAAACTAAAACCGACAATTAAATGTATGATTATGTTAATTGAACCAAATATTTTTGAGCCACCAAAAATAGAGACCTATAAATAAATGGCTAAAATTCCTTCACAGTCCATCCAATATTTTAAAAACAAAGCATAACATTAAAGCTGACAGTCTAAACTGTAAGCAAATTATTTTGCTTTTGAAAATAACTATGTATCAGATACTTTGTGGAGATTGACAATTGTGGCCTTGTGTGTGTGTGTGTGTGTGTGTGTGTGTGTGTATATATATATATATATATATATATATATATATATATATATATATATATATATATATATATATATATATATATATATATATATATATATATATATATTCCAGTCTATATTCCAGTCTTCATATGAAGGGGAGCAGTGGTACAGTGCTGAAAAATCCTGTAAGGAACAATTGGAAATGTTAAGGAAAAAGAAACATTCAGATGATATTTTAATGATTGCAGTGATATATAGATTACTTGTTGCCTGACTAATTGCCATACTTACCTGTGTGTAATAAACTGTTTGTCCTAGCCTGACACCCAGCTGTGTGTGGTGGTCTTCACTCTCTGGGGAAACCCATGAGGCCCAGCTGCAGGGTCAAAGTTAAAGTCCAGTGCCCCACCATCCATAAGGGTCTCATGGAGGACAGACTCCATGTCACATTCCAACCTCTCAATGGACATGTTGTCCAGGTCACTGGGCAGCCGCTCATGATGATGACCATGTGGGTGAACCGAGTTAAGTTCCCTGTAGCCTTTGTTGCTTCTGTAGCTTGCTGGGACATCATTAGTGTGTCCTTGGGGAAGCTGCATGCATGTCTTCAGGCTGGTCATTTGAGAAGGGGCCCCTGAAAGACTAGTCATACTAGTCAGAGGGATCATGTTACAGCTATTCAAGTCTCTTGAAGTTGAAGGACCCTGGCTCTGTAGAGATTGTGGATTTGCCTGTGGAACTGAATGACTCCGAGATGGGTTTGTCATTTTAACTCCATTATGACCTCCCACATGGCTCTGGCTGCTGTAAGTGGGCATTAGGCATGCACCAACCTGAGAAACCAGTGTATCCCTGGAGGGCATCATGTCCCTGGGAGTATCTGCATCTGTGGTCAGCAACTCTTTGAGGAGGCCAGCGGCGGAGATATACTGGTTCTCATAACCCGCAAAGCCCAGCTTGGTTTCTTGCAAAGTCTGCATGGGAGTAGGGGATAGAGAGTTCAATCTCACCTGGTTGTACATGCACTTACGGTAGGCCTGCTGTGGGAGCGGGGTTAAGCCAGAGGAGCTGTAGGGACTACCCTGACGCATGGGAGCATTTGAGGAATGAGGGGAGTCAGAACCCAGCTGGGGGGCTTTGGGAGACAGCAGGTTCAGGTTATCTAGCAGGCTCTCCATGACATTCTCTGAGCCGTGTTGGCCCATGGATCCAGTGACCTCAGACAGACTGGGCAGGGTGGAAGCTATCTTGGTTCCCGCTGCTCCAGGATATATCATGTGGCTGTCAGACTCCCCAAGGTCATCCTGTTCAGAAGGAAAAGGTGAATGGTGACCACTCAGTGTGCTGGCATCAGAGCTGGTCCGTGTCCTAAAGGAGCTCCAGGGTTCAAAGTCCTCATTACTGTGGGAGTTTGGGCTTCCCAGCCAATTAGAGTAGTGGGAACCAGGGCTGGCTGATCCTCCTCCAGCCCCTTCTTGCATAGTCATCTGAGTAGAGAAAACCGTACTGTTTTATTTAGCTTTTATTACAAAAATGTACAAAACATGAGATTTACAAGGCAAAGGGGAAACAGATCTCTACAAAGTAATCTAAATTAATTACAAATACTTCCACACCCGTGAGGATTTACTGTCGGTTAGTTATATTAAAGGAGGTGAAGCTTTATGCAATTACGTATTTTCAGTTTTTTTATTTAATTTTAATTACTTTGAAGCGATCTGTACATTTTGTAAAAAAAAAACCAAAAAAACCACAGATGTTTACAAGTGTATAGCGTTATGAACGAAGCATACCTTTTTCTTTGTGGCCCTTCCTCTGCTCTTGGCAAACTTACTGTTGTTGTCCATGGAGGCAGCTCTGCGTCGAGGTGACTTCCCATTCTTTCCTCCTTCTGGGTTCAGCATCCACCAGGAGCTTTTTCCTGTTCCCTCATTTTGTATGCGCACAAAGCGACTGTGCAGGGACAGGTTGTGTCTTATGGAGTTCTGTATTAGAGAAAAGTGAATCCTTTGTATTTATGTATTTATCTATTTTAGTGCATAGATAAAGTGACATGAAAATTATGTTATACAAATAAAGACTAATATACTTTGCAAAAGGGTTGCTTTTCAATGGCAACCAAACGAAAAGAGGCTAATTTTGATACACAAGCCAGCAGATGAACATTTTGCCTGATATAATTAAATTAAGCCTGTCAGGCTTTTTCTACTCCATCTCAAGCTCCAAAGCAAAGCAAAGCCCACAGGTTACTTTAGCATGAACAAGCAAGTGAGGGATACAAATGATATGTGGCACAATTTATCTAACACTAATAAATACTTGATCATCTTGCTATAGTTTAGTATCTATTACTACCAAATATGACAAATATCTCGGTAGTCTAGTGAGCTATACGTGTTTCGTGTGATTTTCATCAAATTTTCATCTGCTCTATTACTCTATTACATCTTTCCATCAGCAGGAACATTCCTCCACCAAACTAAAAAAATACAGCACAGAGAAAACAAGAGTAATTTAGACATGTTACAAAAAGATAGATCAGATTTATCTATTTATTTTGTCCTTTTGGCTTATCCCGTGAGTTCAGGTCACCACAGCGGATCATTGTCTGCATGTTGATTTGGCACGGTTTTTATGCTGGATGCCCTTCCTGACGCAACCCTCCCCAATTTCTATGGGGCTTGAACCGGCACTGGGGATGGAAATGGGCATGATAGTGTCAGGTTCAGTGTCTTGCCTAGAGACACCTCAACGTATAGCTGGACCCTGTGGTCCGTGGACAACTGCCTTTACCTCCTGAGCTACAGCCGCCCCTATAGATCAGATTTATTACAGCTGTTTAAGAAGTGCACAAACTTTCAAGTTAATCTTTGTTTTGCCTCAATCGCAGGGTCTTAGTTGGACAAGGACGCTTTGAAAAGAGCTCATTCGACTTTATTACTTTGGATTCAACTTACTTGCCAGTGTTTTTTATTCGTGGAACATGGTTTAATGTGTCCTGTGCTAACATGTACTCTAATACTATATTTTCCACTCTAAAACCAACTGTGCCTCCTGTGGTAATTCTCTCAGGAAGAAAAACAAAGATACTTGAGGAACAGAAAGATGGCCAGACAGACCTACTGTACAGCAGCAGTCTGGACAAAATTTGCCTGATATGCAACTAAGTGCTGGATGGAGGATGGAGGGTACAACAAAATACCAAAGAGCAACAAAAGAAATTCTAGCACGGAATTTCCCCTCAATACCCATGTGAACCCAAAAACAGCTCCCTGCAGTTAGTAAAGCCAGATGTCCCCAACCACAGGATTCTACAGGGATGTACAAAGCATGGAGACAGTGACACTCAAACCAAAACAAGAGAGGGCTTGTGTGAATGAGTCTGTGAAATGCTGTTCTTGAATTGGGGTTAGGCTTTTAGCAAATGGATTTAGCGCTTACAACTCATTACAATATGATGCATATTCAATTACAAAAATATTAATGAGATACAGCTGAATAAATGTGTATTTATTACAGAATTATGTATTAGAAATAGAATTCTTTAGAGTTCTTTCTATAGAAGAAAAGAAGTTAAAGAAATATATTCGCGAAACTATACTGTAAAGTAGAATTACACTAAACCAACTATAAGTACTATTTTGTATGACTGCCCACTTTGAAAGCACTGGGCCAAAGCAATTACAACCTCAACCTAAACTATACAGCACATCAACAGTATCCTTGTGAAGCCTAACCCTTAAAGTGAAGAGACCAGGCTGTGCACGCATAGGACTTTTTTAGTGAATAAGAAAGCAAGGGAAGGTTAGAGAGTTCAAAGTGAGGATGGGGAGGGTCACAGAGTGAGATGTTGTTGCCAACAGAGATGGGGTCAATAAGTTCACAGCGTGCTGAACACAAGCTGACAGAACTCTGGCGCTGACAGAGACATGCATGCAAGTTGGATGGAGCTGTAGCAGAGCCAGAGAGGAGTAGAAGCATCAGATGTGACGTACTGGGTCGGACAGACTGCTTTCTGACTCACAACAACAGAACCCCACCCCAGCCACCCCCGTCTTGAACGGGACTCCTCCCTTCACTTCCACTGACGTTTAGGTAAGCCTTCCTGTGTCTGAGGACATCCTGCACATGCAGGCCGGAGAAGTGTGAGGTGGAGATACTTTAAGGGGGAGTTAAAACGTATTTTAGTGCCACAGATGCAATGCTGAATCTGTTTATTTAATTCATGACCCTTCTGTCCTTTTTTCTCTTTACATTTGATATCAATCAGTAAGTGAAGACAGGAAATTAGTCATTAGAGGAGGATCTGAGCAGTTTGCTGCACAGACTCAATCTGTAAAACAACTTTTATTCCATTAACTGAACAACATATCTTGTTCACATATGGGCAAGATCATGGTGATACAGTATACAACTGTCTACAGTCTCTGATTTGTGCTGACAATAGACTATAAACTGCATGAACAGGCCCTAGGAAGAGGCATTCTCTGCTCTGCCTGGGATAATACTTGTCTGAGACAAACCTCATCTCAGTCTATAGAGAACAAAAGACAGCCCTTGTAGCCCTTGTTCAAAATATATGCACTTGTAGTTGTATGCTAGCTCATCTGAAGGTGGGGCATTAAGATATCTATATATTTTTCAGAGTCCTTCTTTTAAATCAGGTAAGTTCCCAATAAAGATTGTTAAGGGCTGTAAGTGAAATAAATACTTGAAATAAATATTTAAGAGAGTAGATCTATTAGTTATTATAGCAGTGATCCAACGTAAGATTGTACAAGAGTAATGATGCACTATACCTTTAAAATAATGTAATACCCTTGGTTTCAGAACAAAATTAAATTGTTATTTGCATTGTGTTTGTGGAGCCGTGTCAGTTGATTTCTTGTAATTAAATTTTCTTTTAAATTTTGAAATGTACATCGTTCTTACTTTGCAGCTACCTAACATTTCATCAGCAATGTCTTGCCCTTATAAATCATACATGTTAATGAAATATACTGTTTTATTTCCAATAGAAAATAAAGGTCAGTGTCTTCTTATTGACAGATGCATGAATGATGCTTTCATTGAAAAAAAAAAAGAACACCGTGAGTGAGTTTTATTGTTACGCTGGTTCTAGGTCAGCTGCAAGGATTCCTGATATAGTAACAACATTTAACTTCTGAAAAGAACTATTTTCAGTTTGCCCTGAGAAATGCCACATGTTGGGCAGCTGTAAACACTGTGAAGCAGAAATGGAGTTGCCTCTCTACAGACCCACTGGCTGAGAAGTGACCTGCAGTCACTCAACTTAGATGAACACAAGTCCTCCATTGAATTTTGCACACTCCTCCACCATCTCCGCAACTCTCCAAATGTATGAACTACATGGTTTCTAAATAACCTGTGAACAATATCATTAAGGCAAAATGTGGCAGGATGAAAAGATTTCTCATACTGGACTCCAAAACATTTTAATAGGCCCAGCTGCTGTTTCTTGTGTAGCGAAGCATGAGCCTTGCAGTAACGGTCGCAAGATAAGTAAACAAACAAGGCCCATTTGCAGGGACAGGTGCAGCCACAGTGAAAGTGGCTTCACTTGCAATTGGTCTAAACATTTTACATACAGCGAAAGACACAACCACAGACAGGACAGAGCATCTCCCAGGAGACCAACTGCTTAAGACCACCTGCTACTCAAATCAGTAACATGGTTTTATATCAATGGTGAGGACTGGTAGTGATGAAAGAGCGGAGACAAAAACACTTACTTTAATTTGCATTTACATGAAGTGGTCTCATGCAACAAACTTTTAAAGTCGGACTATGTAAATATAACATCTTCTTTTAGGAAAAAATCAAAATGCTAAGCAATAAAACCTACTCTCACTTACTGCAGTACTCGCATGGATTTCGCTGTACAGTGTTAAGATTTTGTATAACCAGTAGCATGTTTTAACTAAGGGTTGCAATTCTTACATATTTCTGTGCTACAGTATCATTTTGCTGCATTATAACCTTTCTGTGTCATTTATTGCTTACAAATTCTAAATCCATGTGTAAGACTAACCTGGCTGTAAGATACACAACCTTATTCATGTTGCAGTGATCAAGAAAAACAAGGAACATTTGTACATAAATCCAAATCCCATTTACACTGAAATATTGACGTATGATAAATGCTTTGGCTGGCTTTAACCATAAAGATTTTAGAGGCTTCTTGCCCAGTTTGTTACATCTACATGTTGGTGGGGTCATCAGCCTGTAGCAAATACGTGGACTTATATTAACTAGACAATTATGTAAATCAAAGGGTTAGCTGGTGTGTCACTAATAAATCAAACAAAAGAGAAAAATAATGTGTAGAAAAAAAGCAAATAACTCTATAAAATTGTGAGACAAGAGTTTGACAATGCTTGACCTCATCCGTACGGTCAAACACACTGCTTCTTTAGCTTATCGTGTACGCTGGCTTTCTCTGTACACAAATTTGTAGATGCAGACCTTTAATAAATGCTATCATATCACTACCACCGCAGTGCAGTCAGATAGCTGGTGTACATGAGAGAATAAGACTGCACGACGCTTGCAGAGATTACAGTAAAAAGACAAGCCACTTCCTGAGAGCGTCTTCCTGTGCACCCCTCCCCCGTTTCTCCTCTGACCCAGGAAGCATAAGCAGAGTTGAATATGAGCATGGAAACCAAGCGCTGCTGCAGCAAAAGCAGAGCCCTCCAGCTCAGCGGGGATATTATGTCACCTACTGCTGCCTGCTACTTCATTAACGCTAAGCATCAAACCGAGTGTGACTTTCTTCTGCATTAGTTTCAAAGTGGAACTAGAAAAGGAAGGGAGAGCTTTCTATGAGGAGTTTGACTTTAGATAAACACTGTGGGTAAATCACAATGATAGACACAGCATCTACACATGATGTTCCATTGATTATAAAAACAATAACACACAAAAATAAATTATACTTAATTATTAGGTAATTAATAAGGTGATAGTAACTTGATCTCTAATCTTTCTCAGATGGATCTTTGGTGTACCACACATTCTTTGCACACTTTACGGGGTAAAGTGTTTTTTACACAATTGAACACTGGTTTTAATCACTTTTAATCTTGTTTTATATGTCTTTCTTCATACTATATTTATTCCCATCCCTGTGTATTAATGCACTTTATATTTCGCATAATTTATAAAGCAAAGTTCTTTTTTTTGTAATTAACCCATAGAGCAGAATTATTATTCTTCACAGGATGGATGACAAGGCAGAAACCCACATGCCATAGATTAAACAGACTCACACATGTGTAAACAGCACACTGTACACACGCCTCAGCTCACTGCACGCCACTCAGCTGACTGCTCCGCTCCTTCCCTCAAGCAATGAATGCTCTGCTTTAAAAACCCCTGCCCCAGGCCTCCCTTTCTTTGTGGGGTCACACAAATCTTTTAGTCTGCCTGTTATGATCAGGGCAGGCTTCCCTTTTTAAGGTTGTGATCCCAAGACAAATACAGTAGCTGGCAGTTACATTTTTTTTTTCTCTTAAAGTATCTGTTCTCTTTGCACCCCCGTGTCCTCAAACTCCAAAACCAAGATCTATACACTATAATAATGATTCTGTTTTAGAATATATTCTTTACTTGACTAAAACTGTTGACTTCCTCTTCTACTTTCATTTTATAGACTACTTTGAATAGTCTACAGTCATGCTACGGTAGTAGCTCTGTCAGGCACAATGGTGCTTTGAGCTAAAGGCGAATGTCAGCAAGCTAAAAGTTGCAAACAACATATAATATGTGAAGCTGGATGTGAATGTCATAAGCAACCACTTAAAACATTCCACTCCAACCCTAAAATATAGACCTTATGCTGTTGAAGAATAGAATTAAAAAAGCCAAAGATTCAGGGGATTACCATTGTCGAGGGGAATTCATCCTCTGGCAGCCATAAATGTCAAACATCTTAACAGGCCAAATGAATTGAAACAGTTCAGAGAACTGGTTTAAAGTAAATGCTGTACAAATGACGCCATTTCTAAACTTAACCTCCATGAGCATTACATGAGCGTCACTTCATCTAGGACTATGTTTTTCTAATGTGCATAGCATAAATTTTTCCATTCTGCAGCTCAGCTCATCCTGAATAAATACTGCAAGTGTTGGTTGTCATTAGTTTCCATAATGGTCATACTGTATGCAAACATCAGACAGCACAATCAACAGGCTGTTGATTTGTAACATAGTGCCCTTTTGAAACATGTGTTAGATGATATAGTAAGATAAACCACTGATAAACAGGCAGCCCTTACACACATCGCTGTAGTCTGCCACCACAGTGTTGCACCCATCTATTAGGCACTACATAAATACCTTAATGACCTTATAGCTATTACAAATCAGTAGCTTTAAAAACTTCATGACCTTTTAAAAACTGTGCAAACCTTTTATAATTTGCCTGGCAAAACCATATGTGGTTTGAACATTTTACCACTGCTGTGCCAATTCAACTCAGATGTGCTACTTCCTGTTCCAATATTTAAGGTCACAGATCACTGATACAAACAGTGGCAATACCAGTAAGAGGGTAAAGTACCTTGCATGCTGCACATTGCCACTGATGTACTCACTAACATCCCAAAGGAACCAGTCCTCCAAGCTGGCAGGGGCCCTCTCTTGAGCCAAAAGCATCGTGATCACTATGCTGCCACATAATATTTGAAGGGAAAACAAAAACAAGGGAGACAGGAAGCTCTGGTCACAGTGGCATCGCCTCCATCCTGCCCTCCACCCACCTTCAGTTTTTGAGGTGGAGCTATAAAATCACTGAGGTTCAGACTCAACACCCTCCACCCACCATGAGGTCTCTGGCTTCTCTCTAACTGTCATTACAATCAGGGAAACTCATGCATGTGGGTTCTAAACTCAAAATATTGGCCAGTGCACACCAAACATGAAACATAATATATCATACTGTTTATCTCTCACAGTGTGAGTGTGTAAATGAAAAAAAAAACTACTTCACATAACATATACTAAACAAAGTCGATCCATACATCCATGCCTTTCCTTGTGATAACTCCTCTTTTTCCAGCCCTGACCCTCATGTTTTGCAGGGCGGGTATGTTAACACATGGCACTGTTTTCCATTCACTCGGCAGGAAATGCATCATAGTTCATTGTGTGTGCGTGTGGCGTGTGTGTGTAAGTGGGGGGGGGGACATTGTGTTTTTTTAACAGGAAAGTGTAAAAATAACTATTAGCTGGTGGTTCCAAGGCTCAGCATGCCAACATTTAGAAATGCACAGACTGAAGTAGAAATATTGTGATATAATGTTAAAGATTTAAAGGATGGACCCATTGTTCTTTGTGAAAACAAAACTCAAGGCTACATTATGTAACTTTTTTCAAAACATTATTTTAGTTATTTTTTTTATTTTCAAATCTTCCTGGCTCAAAGAACAGTACTGACAGAAGTGCAGAGATATTCCCTCATAAAAGGCTTTTGGAGCAAGGCTCGACTTTCTCATGAGAAAAGGCCAAACCCTGGCCACACATTCTGAGACAAAACACGGTGTCAGTATGTCAGTAAAAATTTAAACTTTTACCTTTTAGCCTTTTGCGATTAAACACTCTTAAAAATGCTGCAGTGGAGTGTACCACTTAACTTGGCAAGCATTACTGGAGCTTTTGGAACTTTAAACAAATTCCCTGCTTGACAGAAGGTCACATAGGCCAGGATTACATGGACCCCAATATTTTGACCTCTCAATGGAGATCCCAGGGTTTAAGTTTATCAAAACTTACATCGCATTACCATCATCTCAGAAGCCATCTGTACGTGACGCACTGGAAACTAGGCATGTTATTTAAAGTACTGTAAGTATCAGGCCCCATACTTCACACGTCATAAAGATGGCCTTTTACAAAAAATTAATTCTCCAAAGTTTGAGCTTCTCTTGAGCAAACACCCTCAGCACAAGGCCCGCCAGAAGGCACAAAAGGAAGTGATGGGATAAAGAGCAGCAATCCCTTTCTCCAAGCCATAGCATCCGCTGAGGAAACTCTAGAAGACAGGAGCACAAAGATATGAGCACAAAGCTCTGGAATGGAGGATGTTTGACGTTGTTCCTAGCACCCCCCTCCAACACACTCCCCAACACTGATTGAGCTGTTCACGTCGCCTCCTGTTATTGTCGGGTCAGCTCTGAAGAGTTTAGTCCACACTGCTTCCCTGGCAAGAATCTGTCTACATCCTCAATGTCCAACTGCAGCTATGTTTAAGAAAGTAAAGTGAGAAAGAAGAATCGTAGAAACACTATGAAAAAGAAGAAACAGACATTTAGCAGACGATAGCTTTGATAAACCTGTTTCGTGTGGGGGGTGCTGAACAATAGAAACTATATTTGATTGAGGTCCACAAAGGCATTTCCTGACATAACTTCAATATTATGTCTCACAAGAATGTAGTGGTTACAGGAAAGACCTCCAATGCGGAAATAAAAAATTGTATCACAATTTGTATGAGTGTGCCGGTTTTAATTAGTGTCTTCTTTGGGTGCATCATTGACTTTCACTGTCTGCTTTGCCCTGATTGATTTTAAGCTCAGTAACTTCACCTCACCCGGTGACACAAAATAAAGACCTGGATTAACTTTGGGGGGAGGCAGAAGCTTTGTACTAAACATTTCCAACACATTTCCATTCCAGGAAACGCAACTTTCAAATTTTAGGACTGCACATAGTTTACAATAGCTGTGGAAATGCATAAATTATGAGTCAGCATGTTTTGTGGTAGTACTGGATCAACAGTTCCAACTAAAGCCTGTTTGTTAATAAGTAAACACATTTCTAAAATCTGTGTTGCTCTACACAGTATACCTGCACATCATTCTTCTCAGTCAAACCAGATTTCAACCATTCTTCCGTCAAATTTTGATCTCAAACTTAAAGCTAAAAATGGCCTTTTATAGTAAAACTATTTTTGCAGTGCTGTACTTCAGGGCTATATGGAGAGAGATATTCTCAGGCAGAGGTATGGGAGATGTAGAGTCACACGCTGCCTGGCTTTGTTGTATTCTCTGCTACCACTCATGGAGGAAACCACTCCAAAATATCAAAGGTCACTGAGGTGTCAAAGTTCACCATCCCCATTTAGGTGTAACCACTGTACAATTATAAAACCATCCTTTTGGACTTGGAAAACTACATTTAAAGGCAAGGAAAAATATTATGGATGGAATACATTTTCTTCATTATTAATAATTTTAGAAAGACCACCACCCCCTACAGAATGTTTGCTCAATGTTTTTGCTGAATGTTTTGGTAGGGCGCTAACTTGTGAATAAATCTGACTGGACAAAATGTACTGACAGGAATATTAAGGCTGTATTGCTTATAGTGCATCACTACCACTTTTAATGTAGTAATGCACCAGTGATGCAATGTTGTCTAGATGGGATGATAGATGGAGCTGATGCTCTCTCTCTCTCTCTCTCAAACATTTTGTTGTTTGTGAACAGTGACTACAGACAGTGCTGTAGGTACTCATTGAGTTAACATCATCAAATAATCACAGGTCCAACTTAACAAAGTATAGAGAGATAATGAACAATGAGGCGACGCACCTTCCAGCCCGCGGAGCTGTTACTGTCTCCTTTATCCTTGAAGTAAGGCACACTCTTGACCATCCAGTCGTAGATCTGAGACAGAGTCAGCCTCTTGTCAGGTGAGCTGTCTATCGCCTTAGTGATCAGGTCGGCGTAAGACATGTTGCCCCAGGCGTTACGGCGAGACGAGCTGCTCTTCCTCTGGACGGAGCTGCTGCCCAAGGGTGCGACACCCGGAGGAGCCACATGTTGCTGAAGCGGCAGCTGAGGACCCGAGAGCTGCTGCTGAAGCTGGTGATGATGATGGTGTTGGTGGTGGTGGTTGGGATGAAGATGTCCACAGTTGTCCTCCCGACACTGATAATCGTTGCAAACCACCGGCGGCTTCTGCTCTGTGTACTCTTCGTAGTCCTCCTCCAACAAGCCGAGCTTGCTGATGAACTCTGTGTTTCCTCCCAACTCCTGCTGCACCGACGGTGCCGGGGAAGATGTGTTGGAGCTGCCCGGGTCGATGAACTCCGGCCGTTGAAGCGGCCAGGTGCAAGACCGGGGACGGGAGAGAGGCTCAAAGTCCGGGTCTATCTCGACCGGCTGTGTCTGTGGTGGCGGTACCTGAGCCATGACCGGGTAAAATCGGAGTCAAATGTTACATAAACGCGCACATAAAAACAAATATTTAGTAGGTTAATTACACAAAACTATATTAATTCCAATAACCTATTAAGCCAAGTTTAAGCCAAATTTAAAAGTTAAGAGAACTATTCCCTCCTAGGTCAGTTCTCATCATTCTACACCGAGGAGCTGCAAGTCTCAAGTCTGCCGCTCTGTCAGTGTAGTAGGATCTGCTGGTGCCTTCACGGCCCTCACTCAGGCTCCGTCTTCTGCGCTCTGCAACTAATTCATCCAAGTGCTCAGGAAGTGAAATGATTGGCAAATGGAAACATATGTGACATATGGTTCTGTCGATTGTCCAGTACACCTCAGATAATAACTATGAATAGAATGCGCGTGCACTTCTCATCATTTACTTCTATTGTAATTCCAGCGCATTGTTGCGGTACGTAAACGCACCATGAAGGCAGAGGTGCATTGATTCTCTCTGGCGCTGTGATAGATACTCAATCCCTCTGACCACAGGAAAGCTCTTGGTTTTTTTAACAGTAAACTATCTTTCAGCAGCCATCCACGAATTAGTCTGTTATCTGACCGTTTAGTGTAGTTTAATATTTTCCTATTTTCCTTCCTTCAGAATGATTATGATTTTGAATTAAAACACTGCTACTTGCTTATTTGATATTTTTTTTTTTTTAAATTTAACCTATAGGGTCGCCAGTCGTGTCCACTTTTAACATACAAGTTGGTACAATTACTTCATCGCTCTTGTGCATTTCAGGGGGCACCGTTTTAGCGGATTCCAATACAGCCTTATTGATAAATAGTTTAAAGTCTACTCCGAGCCACAGCTGTCAGTACTGCCATCTAGTGTTTTTTAATTTTTTTTTTTTTTTTTTTTGCCTATGACCTTTCTGAGAAGAACGGGATCTTTCCGCACAAACACATTTTACCTTATCCAGTATACATACAAGTAAGGAAGTGTAGCCAACATCTTATCATGCCAATCACAAATGTGTTTAAGGAAAAGTGAACAAAATGTGGAAATGAGGCACTCTCAAATGTCAGGCTCTCATTTTCCACACTTTCCCAACAACAGATTACAAAGGGTGTTTTTAGACCAGAAGGAATTTGCGTGCTACATTGTTAACATGTTTTTCTTTTTACTTTAAAAGCACTTCCCTTGCAGAGGGTCCAAGGTTCAAGGTCTAATTATGTTCTCACTGTAAACCTGATCTGAGGTCCTGGATGCTAAACACAAGTTGGTAGAAAACACCATCAGTCATGATCACAGGTGTTTGTGTGACCTCTGAATCTAAGAGAATACAAACATATTTTTATCAACCTATTTTTTGACTGAAGGTATTTTATCCTTCCTAACACTATGCTGTTGTTATTATAATGTAACCTAATCTTGAAACAAAACCACCTCTCTCCATATCAGAGCTTAAATCAAGTCAACAACAATTATTAATTGTAAATTAAGTATGAACATTTTATGTTGGCAACTGATAGAAAATTAAATAATTTAAATTACATGACTGTACTTTGGTGCCTATTACTGTTTGCATATTTTGTACAAGCACAAGAGTTAGCAACGCTTACAACACTCATCCTGCACATTGTCCCCCATCATGTGATAAATCATGTTGGAGTGATTAAGCATTTAGAAACAGTAGATATTGTACATTTAAAACAGTGACAAAGACACAGACATGTCAGTCCACTGTCCAGCCTTTAAGAATATTTGATAAAACCAAATCAGGCTTCTACACAAACCTGTAAAATGAATGAGTAAAGATCATGATGGACCCACTGAGATTCTTTTTTTAATACACGATCACATTCACATCTTTCAATTTTCATTGAATACATTTAATAGTTTCTAAAGTTTAGTTCATGTAAACATCAGCCTCCTTGAGGACATCCTCCTTTTGATGGAAGTAGTCTCTGAACCAGGAAATGTGCTCCATTTTCTGTTGGACTGTCAGGTAGGGGTTTTTGGACAGGCCGGCCACTACCAGCTCCATGAAGTGACGCACTGGTCCCTGACGGGGGAAGCCATCCTCTAAGTGTTTCTCTAAGAAAATATGCTCATGGAATGGGACGCTGGCTTCCTCTTCGAGGCCTAGCACATAACAAGAAGACGGTCATTGAGTCCCTTGATCAAATCTTCTTTTTACCCCCTGTATATAATGAACTCAAAAAGAGCATTTATTACTCACCAGCTTCATTATTGATTGGATATTGCCACATTTTCCCCTCTTTAGTCCACTGGATCATTTCCTCAAGCCCATTGCGTGGCTTTTGGTTAGTTGACAGAGACAAATGATTAGCAAATTCCACGTCCCACAGAGTTGGTCGCACTGAAATCCCACAAGTAATAAGAGCAGATGTCTCAGATAGATAAAATTAGTTTAAGAGAAGCAGAGACAAAGTCCAAATTGACATCATTACAATATGACAATATACAACCATGAAGCTTTATTCTCTCTGATACAAGTAAAAATCTACATTCATTATTACCAGCTGCTGATTCAACTCCTTCTTCATCAGTAGTGGGGGAGAAGATATTAAGTCTTTTCCCTGTGAACAAATTCCTCCTAAAAAACAAATACACTCATAAAACATGTGTTTCACCTCTAAATCTATATGTATAAAAAGGATGATCAAGTGTTTACCTCCTTCGAACACCGTTCAACTCTGCAGTGATTCCTCTGTCTTGTATATATCCTCGTCCATCGTCATCAAACCGTATCTGGTTAGTTGGCCGAGCTTTAAATCGGTTTGGATTTTTCCCTACTTTCATGTCAGCAATAATTACTCTGGGAAAATATTGTTCATTTCATGTTTATTACATGTAAATAACACAGACAAATAGGTAATCCGGTAACATTAATGCATTCTATACATACCCCAAATTGTTCATGTCCCCTCTCTTCTGAGCCTCTGTGATGGCTTCATGCTGCCGCAGCTGCCTGAGCAGGTCAGACTCAGCCTGGGTGCAGTTAGGCAGAGTGGAAGCAGCAGCAGAAGCAGCTGCAGCTAGTTCAGGATCCAGTGCCTCACTAAAAAAAACACCATGCAGAAAGGCTTGAATTAGTGGATGAAGAGACAAAAAGGCTTAAAACAAGAATATGAAAAAGGAAACCTATTTTGCAGCACAAAATACAAGTCTCACCTCTGTGATGAAGCCTCCACTGTAGCCTTCTGAAACATACTGATGGTGCTCTCTAGGGCTGCTGGCTTTGGCTTAGGGGCTGATTCATAATTTTGCTTCACTTTCAAATTTTTGAGCTTCCTCTTATTGGTAACTTCAACTTTCATAGCTCCAAGAAGATCCAAGAGATTTTCCTTCCCACTCTTACCCGTGTCAGTCTTTTCCACAATGTTTTCAAATTGAACTTCCACCTGTTGTTGCGTAGTATTTACATCATCTGCCTTAAACACCACTGGCTTCTCCTTTTGTTTAGCCATCATGGTGACTTTGCTGTTATCTTCAGCTTTCTGTATAAGTAAAGCTGGAGTTTCTGGTGGATCAGAGGCTTTATCTGCATTTGTTTTCTCATTGTGATTAGAAGAGACAACATCTTTCTTTTCACATAGACTGAGTGAAGTTGTGCTTAGAGCTTTGACTCCACCTCCAGTTGCAGCCCTGTGTTAAGAGTAAATGTGAGTTAATCATGGTTTGAAACAGAAAGGATCACAGACATCAGAGTCAGTCTCAATAACGTGATTACAACATTAAATGTAAAACAGAATAACGGATCAAAATTTAAAATATTTGATAAAGCAGGTATATTAGCAAAGGTATATATCTGATGATTTGTGACTAAACTTTTGACAGTTTAAACTTCACAGCACATCTGTTGTGTATTTGCTTGAAATGTTTCCGCTTTTTGCCTTTAAGGTCGTCTCACATTCTTTACATGCAACATTGATTTGGTATAGATTTTGTAGCTAAACCACTTCCACACCTGCAGATAGTATTCTTCTTTTCACAAAATACAATGTGCTTCTCGATCTTCCTTTAGGGCAAATGATTATTTGTATTACTAATTAACCTGCCAATAAGCAAAGTGATTACCATGATGACATCTTCTCGGATTACAAATAAGCATCAAATCATTAAATGGCAGAAGTTGCAAGTATTTCTGCTTCAGCTATTATTTGCTTATCAAAATAGTCAATTAATCAACTAATATTTGCAGTTGTAATCCTGATCACAGCATGTATTTCCAACCTGGGAAGTAGTAAATCTAAGTGTAGTTCTGTCCAAATGCTACAGCCTGTGTATTTACCACTATAACGTAAAGCAACATGGTCTTTGAGCCACAGTGGGAAATAAAAACTGTAAATTGTATAAGAATGTAAAACATGAATTTGATTCATTAGGGTGTGAGGTTCTGACCGAGGTAGTGCACTGGGCCCTGTAATCCACGTTACCATGAAAAGAACCTGCCTGTAAAACATCTGAACCGCTGGAAGAAGCGTCAATCACAAACTGTCCCTACTGCAGGTTGTTGAGTAACCTAATAGCTAGCTCTCTCTCCATAAATTTGAAATAGGTTTATTTCACAGCCTATTTCAAATGTACACTGCACCAGAACAAACATACACTATTAATTAAGGATCTTGAGTTAGTTTCAATCTTATGTTTTTATCCATTTATTTAGCGCAGCAACTTACCTTAAAACTGAGGCTGCAGCCTTGTCACATGTAGCTGGGGACACACGCGACTTGGAGACAATGGCTGAAGAATTCCGAGCCGTGTAGTGTACAGTCCGCAATAAATATCTATACATGTTTTGTTTTTGCAATGTCCTTCCACGTTCCTGACATTTGCTGTTGTTACTACACCATAAGGTTACCCCCGTGAACTATAGGATGACATTAGTTCCGTGTGGAGACACGGAAGGGAATCGTACGTATTCGTCTAATAATACTGGCATTTATTCTGTTAGAATTTCAAACTATTTAATTCTGACATTGAGTACTTTACAGATTATAATATATGTATATTATCTTATATGTTATCTGCAGATCTTATATGTTACATATAAGATAATATACATATATTACTACATATATACATAAATTATAATCACATTATAAACACAGATCACCTGATCTGCGATCATTTGCGTTCTTATTAAATGTATAAATTCTAAGAGCAGCGACTTCTTCGAAACCGTAATTATAATCTCGCGATATCTTAACCGTCTTAACGTGAGTCAAAATGGCGAAGGAACATGAACGCTAATTCATTATCGGAGCTCTCAGCAGCCATCCACGAATTAGTCTGTTATTTATCTCGAGACATGGATATTTGTAGAGAAGACTTAGCTTTGCGAAATAATTATTGTTGCAAATATCATCGTTAACAGTTTTTATACGTACAAGTTCCTGCTTAACCCCAAAAAAGGAGAAGACAACTTTACACAGGTAAAAACGTCAACGGAGGCTAAGATGCTAGCATGCAAGATAGCATAACAAAATTAGCTCACTGTAAGTTAATATTAAAGACATACACAGTCGTTAACAGGCTTGCTTTTTACGCGGTCCTGTTTGTGCTGTAAATATGTCACATGCGAAATATACTTTTGATCGGTATCTAACGTTATATATGGTTGTGGTTCCCTTAAATTGGGTAGCCCGCTTTCCGCCTCAGTGTTTTTGTTTACAAGCATGAACTATGTATCAAACTTTATAAAAAGTATCCATCTCTATATCTTTTTCATATAACCCAGTTTTACGACAATAAATCTGAAAATTTAATACTGAGTTGTTTTTTTTACACTCATAAACATATGCTTATCAGTCTGTGCAAATTGACGCAGGACTAAGTACGAATGTCAAAGTTGATAGCATCCCCCTCACGTCGACAGTACAGTTAATTGAGGCATTATCTGATGAAATCACAGCCCTCAGTCCATGTAGGTAGGACCAAATCAGCTTTACACCTCTGCACAGTTCTTATCTCTCTTTCTTTTTTCACAAAATTGCTTAAGCTCCTAGAAAGTTGTTTCAGTAGTAGTCTGATATACACCTTTCAAGTTCATACCGTTGTATTATTTAAAACAATTGTATTTAGGTCTGGACTTGACCAAACTGAAATTTTGATTGATTTTAAATCACCGTATTATCTTTGATGTTATTTGGTGGTTGATTTCCCCTTTGTTTCCTTTAACTTTGTTATCATACTTGCAAGTCTCCTTGTGTGTGTTAGAGAGCGTTATTCCACAGCATACAGTTGAAAAATATCTAAATATTATTTTACAATAAGGTATTCTCATACATAAAAATTGACTAAAGACATTGCAAATACGTTATGACAGTGACTTCAGATCCACTGGGTATTTAGTACTGGTAGTAAATCAATAAAAGTTTGTGAACATGTTTCTTTGCACCTTTTAGTTTAAGTAAGGCTGCACTGAAGTCTAGTGAACTTTTTGTCTACTCGTACAAGACAAATTTACAGACTTGTGTTCTTTTTTTTTTAAAGCCATGGCAGAGGAACGACGGCAAAAGCAATGCTCCGTCGTCCTCCCCACAGAGTCCATGAAGGCCATTGCAGAGTCTGTAGGAGTGGGGCAGTTACAGGAGGAAAGCTGCATAGCAATAAGTGAAGAAGTCAGCTACAGAATAAAAGAAATTGCACAGGTAAACCATGGTTGGTTAAAACAGACATTTGTTAGTGGGATTTACAGGCTTTATATTTGAGTTCTGATTTGTGTCTTTCATTTGTCCCCTTTTATTTAAGGATGCTCTCAAATTTATGCATCACGGAAAGAGAAGTAAACTAACCACAAGTGACATAGATCATGCTCTCAAACTAAAAAATGTGGAGGTAAGGGGGATCGTGCATACTTTTAACTTGAAGAACTTTGACTTAAACCACAAAGGCAAAGTTACTCGAAGGAAAGCATGAAAGCATACAAACTACAGCATAATTTTGCATTCTAAGTAAATTTCTCCTGTTGTAGCCCCTGTATGGGTTCCAGTCGCAAGAGTTTATTCCTTTTCGCTTTGCAAGTGGTGGTGGAAGAGAACTTCATTTTTATGAGGAAAAGGAAGTGGACCTCAGTGACATTATCAACACACCGCTCCCCAGAGTTCCACTAGACGTGTCTCTTAAAGGTACAAAGATAATCTGTATTCCATGCTATTAGACTACAGTATGTCGTCTTTTACTGTGTGTAACTTATGCACCATGTTTTTTTATGTTTGTTTTTTTTGCCTCAGCCCACTGGTTAAGTATTGAGGGAGTACAGCCTTCAATTCCAGAAAATCCACCACCAGGTGAGAACTGTTGTACAAAATTTACCAAACACAGCAATAGGACAAAGAAAAACTTAAGATGACGTTTTATATACACTATTTCAGCGTCAAAAGAGCAACAAAAGGCCGAATCTACAGAGCCCCTCAAAGCTGTCAAGCCGGGTCAGGGGGAGGAAGGGGCAATTCAAGGAAAGAGTCAGGGGGCAACTGCTGCTGATGGCAAAGGTCAGTATGGCAAATCTAGTATGGAGGATGGCAAATCTGTTTGAATTTAAGGATTTTGTCACTGCTGTTGCTTTCTTTTTTTTTTTTTTTTTTAGAATACACACATAGCTAAATGCAGACTACTGTGCCTCACAAGAGAATTCTATCAAAATAATCTCTTTTGTTGCTCGAACATCTGCCATGATCTCCTCCTTCTATTCTGGTGTTTTTGTTTGAGCTGGTGAAAAAAATTTGAATTAGAGTTCCAATCTCTGTTGTTTTGAGGTTTCTAACACAATTTACAGTTCATAAATGCTTGATTCACACCTTATTTGTTGCTGTGTTATTACCACATTAAAGCATGTACCTGCAATTTAACAAGTTTTTATCAGGGAGAGAAATTATCACAGTGAACCATACGATATGGCACAGCCCTGATCTCATGCCCAATTTTCTCATGCTCTTTTCTTGGCCTCATAGATCAATGGCTTTCAGCTTGTCCCTTCAGGGGTCGCCAATGCCGAATACGTTCCGAACGTTGATTTGGCATGTTTGTTTGTTTTGTTTTTTTTTTTTCATTTTTCTGCCGGATGTTCTTCCTCTTGCAACCCTCCCTTTTTTTTTATCTGGGCTCAGGACCGGCACCAGGGTTGCCCTTGGTGGCTATGCGGGGCCACGTCTGGTGGGGTGGGATTCAAACCCGCAGCCATCAGGCCCCCCTCTTTTTTTGCCCTCATAATCCACTGTTATTATGCTTGTCTCCTTTATCCCATGTGTGTATCTTTCACTTCCAGGTAAAGACAAGAGTCTAATAAGGTTGAAGCCACGCAGCACTCATGAGCTGTCTGTAGAACAGCAGCTCTACTACAAGGAAATCACAGAAGCATGTGTTGGTTCTTGTGAAGCTAAGAGAGCTGTAAGTCCTGCCAGTATATATTGCTATTTTTACATGCCAAGAACTAATGGAATTACTTTTACATATTTTGCTTCGAAAAGGAATTATACAGTGGGCTTCATTAATGGGGTAATAAACATATCGTAATGACAACTCTTGATAAAATTGACATTGCATTAACAGAACTTTGCAAAATTATGAAATGTATTTTTCTTGTTTAATTCAGGAAGCTTTGCAGAGTATTGCTACAGATCCTGGACTATATCAGATGCTTCCAAGATTTAGTACTTTTATTTCTGAAGGAGTAAGCATATTTTTTATTTTATTTAAATAACCACAAACATCAGAAATGTTTAAAAAAAAAAAAAAGGTTTCTTTACTAAAGATATTGACTTTATGTTCTCATTCAAGGTTCGCGTAAATGTTGTGCAAAACAACTTGGCTCTACTGATTTATCTAATGCGGATGGTCAAAGCGCTAATGGACAACCCTACCTTGTACTTAGAGAAATATGTGAGTAAATTAGAAATTTTTTGTTTTCTTATTTTAAAGACATACCCTTAATAATTATGTTTGTTCTTATATCATTTTTTTTAACGCATTTATAGCTACATGAGCTCATCCCAGCTGTGGTGACTTGTATTGTGAGTAAGCAGCTATGTTTGCGACCAGATGTTGACAACCACTGGGCTTTACGAGACTTTGCCGCTCGCCTCATGGCCCAAAGCTGTAAAACTTTCAGCACTACTACCAACAACATCCAGTCCCGTATTACCAAGACTTTTAGTAAGGTGGGTTTATGTGTTGTGCGTTTTTGTTTTCAAAAATATAGAGGCAAAAACACGTTTTCTTAAATAGTTATTGTCATAAAATGTTTTGAAATTGATCATTGTTGTGGATAAACCTGACAAGCCGCAAATAATGACCTTTCTCCCTCTTGCAAAGTTTTTAATTGCACATCCTGAAGAGCCTTCCACATTTTTAGCTGGTTTTCCTTTTCTTTTTATTTATGCTGCACATACTAAACCATACTGACTACTGATTTTCTTCAGAGTTTGTTAGATGACAAAACCCAGTGGACAACCCGCTATGGTTGCATTGCTGGACTTGCTGAATTGGGACCTGATGTGAGTAGGATTCTGTTTCATGAGAGTTCGTTTGCTAGTTTGTTTCTTTGTAAATTTCAGTCTTTTCAATCAGCACCAACATCCTTTTCTTGTCTGTAGGTGATTAAAACGTTGATCCTTCCTCGGCTTGTTGTAGAGGGTGCTCGCATCAAAGCAGTGATGGAAGGGCCAGTGGTTTCCAATATTGATAAAATAGGAGCTGAACACGTTCAAAGCCTCTTACTGGTAATGAATAAAATGTCACGGTTATTATGCATGAAAACTGAGAAAACTTCCCCTAGAGTTGATACACTTTTTGAACTAAAAAAAAAAAATGTACAAATACAACATTCTTAGCTGTTTTCTTCTTTTTTTATTAAACCAGTTCTTCATACTTAGAAAATGTGTTTTGTCTTCAAAGAAACACTGTGCAAGTGTTATTGCCAAAATACGACCTCAGCCTGACAACGTGGAGCAGTATCGGACCGAATACGGTTACCTTGGATCCATGCTTTGTTCCCATGTAATGAAGGCCAGGAGTCAAGCAGCATTGCAAGCTCAACAAGTCAACAGAACCACATTAACAATCACTCAGGTATGTTTAATAATACATTTGTTAAATAAAAGTGGGGGGAAAACCCAAGGAAGTTAGAAATGTGTATATATTATGTATCAATTAGGTATTTCACGTAGAGCCTAGAGTTAATATGAAGTATTGTAGAATGACATAAGTAGACTGTTAAGCAATGAATGGCTCTTTCTTGCAGCCTCGTCCCACCCTTTCGGTCTCACAAAGTGGTTTAAGTGGGTCTTCAGGGCCTCGCACTCCCAGCATCATTAAGGTTCCAAGTTCCCTCACCTTGATGTCCCCTAGACCAGGGACCCCATCACAGCCATCTCCTCCAGCAACAAAGTACATTGTCATGGCAACCAGTGCAGGAGCTGCTTCAACTCAGCAGGTATTTTAAAATTTCCTTCATGTTTTTATTTATTTTTTTGGTCAGTTTTACACCAGCATAAACACTGTTCGACATCGCCACCACAGCATGACGCCAACATAGAGGTCCTGTCTGTATTAGTGAGGTTGTAGGTTGAAAATGTAAACTCCTTCTAATCTACTTGACGAGCTTGATATATTAACAATTAACAAAAATTTACAAATAATAATGACTAGACACAAAAGATATTTTTCTTTTTAAATGTGTTATTTATGTCTAACCTTGTAGGTCTTGATGGAATTGAAAAACTTCCCCATAGAATCCACTTCTTTCATCTTTATTAATTTTCTTTGTTTTTGTCTTGCCTATAGGTAATTACCCTCAGCTCTTCCCAGTCAGCTTCACCTGTGACTAGCACTGTTCCCAGTGCTACTTCAACTTTGCAACCTTTGGTTAAACTGGAGCCTGGCAGTGGCCCTGGATTGACAGGTTCAAGACCTATGCAAAAGTACATAGTGGTATCCCTGCCCTCATCTGCCTCGTCCTCTTTGGAGCCTAAGAGTTCTGTGCTTCCAACACCAATTTCCTCAATACCACTCGAAGCAGGGATGAAGCTAGACAGGTCTGAGTCTCCTGGAGCAAGCACGCAGTCACCACACTGAGACTTATATTGATATATTCTTAATCATGATGGTGCGGCTAAATACACAAGGAGCTTTGTTTGGGCTGAATTTAAAGAGGTACATTCTGAAAAGATGAAAGTTTAACCCGTTGACTGATAAAGAGCAAATGTGACAAGACAATGTACATATGTTTATGCCCAGTGAAAAATTAGTTCAGTCTGTAATGTCTCAGCCTATATTCTGATTTAATGTTCTTTTCTTTTTTACTATAAAATAAATCAGATTTTGTATGAATTCCTTTATCTGAATGCATTTTTTGTGTGTGTGTCTGTTACTTGACTAAAGATGTTTTTAATAATTACAAATCATCTTTGGTATCAGTAACTTTTGTTTCCTTGGGTTGCAACACAAATATGATGTTATGGACTGTAAGGATACTATTCTGCTCAGCTGATATAATACAACACATATTGTTAAATAATTTAATTTCAACATTTTAAATCCACTTTAAAAAAAAACACATGCAATATGGATAAACTAATTTAATTATTATGTTTGAATGGTTAACTTTAACATGCATCATGTTTTATAGTTTTGTAAGTAAAATTATGACAGGAAACCATTAACTGTGGACGCTATCGTTCCTGTGAAACGAAGTAGAACGCATTGCGTCAAAATAACGATGCTTACTGGCCTCGTGTGTTAAATGTCAACGTCCATTGCTTTAAATTGGATGCTTGATTCAAACTAAAAACATGACTGCGTTTCCCTGATTTCTGGACACAACGCTACGTTGGTTATCTCTTACTTTGAAAGCAAATGTACTTCATCGAAGCAGTTTCCTGTTTAACGTGCAGTTTTTTCACTTCTCTCGGGGACGAAAGGAAGTGTGGGACAACATGGAAACTGTCGCCTTTGCTGCTAAAAACATGCATTTTAAAATACGTCAAGCCAGGAAAGAAGACTGCAAAGAAGTATCGAGAATGATAATGGTGAGTCAGTGTCAACGGGGTCAGAGCTACCTACGTCCTGTCTGCAATAAAGTGCTGCAAATGCAACGCTTACTTTGCTTTAGCCTTGTGTCTGCAAAGTGTTAGAAAAAGCAGTTGTTGTTTTTTTTTGCATACTTGTGAAATGAAATGCATTTGCACAAAAACGTTATAAATAACGTTAGAATCCCGTTTTACAGGAACTGGCTGTTTATGAAAAAATGCCCGACCAGGTGAAGATATCGCCTGAAGGTAACTTTCGTCAGGTTCATCCTGTTTACTTTAAACATCTGTGAGAGGTGTCCAACTTGTGACAAATTGTCCAAAAGCACCTAGAAAGCATCGTTGCTGATTTCCCACAACAGACTTGAAAGCTCTGGAGTGAGAGTTTCTTCAGCCTTGTTGAATTTCTTTGTGAATACAATTTCCCCTTAAAGTGTAACAGTTAGTGTTACATGGCAACTTAAAGGAATGTTGATTACGCAAATGCTCAAATCTCACCTACACATGAACACGTTGTATTCATTATCTGATAGAGACAATGTAGGACAAATGTGACAGAGCTTGGTGAATCACACTCATACAAACATGCCTAACAGGAAAAAAAGAAGACAAATATAGAAGAAATTACAAAAATATTCTTGCATAAATGCCAATGTGAAACCCTCCAGTGAGGCATCACACATGCAACGGAACTGCATCTAACTGCATGCATAATACCTTAGACCCATATTATTGTTTATATGTAAACCCGACTGTTTCTTGCTTTATCCATACCTGCAGTGAAACTGCAACTGCCTTTGTGTTTGGTATGATGTACAGTGTGAAATTAGTTATAACTGCGTAAGCAGTGCAGGACTTTGCTACTAGATATGTTTAATAATAAATGGAGTACAACAATCATTACCAGTAATGAGACTACTGTCGGCTTGATAAGCAGGGGTGGAAGTGAGTTCAGCAGTGATAAACTCCCACTAGAACAGGGTCACATCCTTTGAAAAAAGTTTGCAAAGTTTGCAGGGTCAATGTTACTACTTCCTTTCTTAATCGATTATCATGAAAATTGAGTTCCTGTTTATCCTGTTTTATTTGCGATTTATTAAAACCTCTTCTTGAATACCCTCTATTTAGAAATATGTAACAATAAGCACAACATGGGGACAGTACAAAGTATAACTGTGGTATGCACAGTACATAAAGTGCATTTGAAAGTACCCTGTGGTGCTTTTGTTGAGTGTATATAAAGAGCAATATTTGATGAGTGGGCCTGCAAATTGTTTGTATCTTGTTTTATATCAGCACGCTCATGAATATCCCACACACCACCAGCAGAAGCAATATATATTTCTGCTGACTGAAAATGATTTACACCAAAGACTGGTGAAGTTATAATATGCAAAAGAAGAAGACTTCAAGCTGGAGCAGGTTTCAAACATTCACAGCATAACTTTGCAATTGTTTTATGAGGCGTATCATAAAAAGTGGAAGGATGTGATCCATAGGTTGGATAATTACAATTCTTCACAATCTGTTGTCTGCATAATGGATGGTCTCATTGTCAACATGTGCTGCATCTTAGCTGGTATGAATAATTTGTGAAAATTTCCCATGTTTTGAGCATTTTATTGTTTTGAGGTGGGATTCAGGTACAGATAAGTCTAATATTACTGCTGAAATAAAGATGTGAATAAGTTCTTTTCATTTTACTTTAGAACTGGAGCGTGATGGTTTCTGCCAGAATCCCTTCTTTGAATGTCTTGTTGCAGAAGTACCAGAGGAGCATAAATCTAAGGAAGGTAAAGCATCTGACTTGTTAGCAGATTATAAAAGGTTGGTGACCTTGCTGTTTGGGTACGCTCAAGTTCTACATCATAAAGCATAAACTGTCAGGTTTAGTCTCATTTCTCATGAACCTTAGGTAAGGACCAATGCACCCTCACGTACCAATCCTAATCTTTTCAAAGGCAAAGATACACAGTTTGATCAAAGACAGAAACCACTGGTTACAGCTCACTGCACCACAGACATTGTCAGTGTTAAATAGATTAATTTTTTAGACATATTCTTATGTATATGTTTGCCTTCATAGCAGTAATAGGCTGTCATAATAATGAGAATACATGGATGTGGCCATAGTTTAATGAAGTTAGCAAAAAGAGTGAGATGATTAACAGTCAAATTACAATGCCAACACCAAAGAACTTTTATTCCTTAAAGTTCATAGTAATTTTCATTTTCACAAGCCACCAGAACAAGTAATATATATTTCTGCTGACTGAAAATAGTTCATACCATTTGCTGCTAAAGATATAATGTGCTATATATAGCAGTGCACTATATACAAGAATAGAAGAAGACTACAAACTCAAGCAGTATTTCTTCCTGATTGTCTTTGTTGTTGCTTTTTCTCACAGGATTCACAATTGTTGGATATACACTTTACTTTTATACTTACAGTACTTGGAAGGTACGGTCCCTATACTTGGAGGATCTTTACGTGATGCCGGAATTCAGAGGTAAAATGTGTGTCATAAGATAACCAACAAAAAATACTTTGTGTACTTATGTCCCCTCTCAATCACATTTTCTCTTAATATACCTGTCCTATACTGTAACTGCATTGGTGAAAGTATTTTCAACAAAATAATTTTTAAACATTATTTTCTTTGCAGGAAATGGCATTGGGAAGGGTTTACTGAGCAAAGTTGCTGAGGTAACATTGTCTCTATTAGGATTTACAGTCGCTTCAGAAAGTATTTGGGTCCCTTCATATTTTCTGCAGTTGCCAGCAATGTACAACATTTTGAAATTAAACCAATGCAGTTGTGAGTCCTATAAAACCTATTTGGCAAACTTCAGATGTATTCTGTCTAGCCCCTCCAACATAAATACCTGATTGTAACTTTCTAAACTATATTCACTCAACTCAATGTGCCTCCTCCAGTCCAGATGTGGACTCCAGTTACCATCTAGACTCACTGAAGAAAAAATAGCTGATACCTGGCAAGTTGGAGCGTTAAAGCAAAGAGTCACTATACTGTGAAGGACAGATTATTGTTGTTATTCATAAATTATTTTTAGGTTTTGTAAAAATAATTTTAATTTAACATTATGGGCTAGTAATTGTGAATGAGTAACTTTTTTTTTAAATTACAAGTGCTGTAGCATGCAAAAACTACAAAGTGTAAATACTTTCCCAAGCGACATTGAATGAAGCTGTAGATGAAAAAGAATACCCTTGGGTACAGCTTTAGGCATTTTGAAATTATTAATGCAAGATTAGCTGTCATGTCTGAAGAAGATGTAACTTAATTAACTATTTTATTTACTCAGGTGGGCAAAAAGAAGCAGTGTGTACGGCTGCAGTTGTCTGTGTTGAACTGGAATACTCCTACCCTAGACTTCTATGCTGCTAAAGGAGCTCAGGACCTCACTGTCAGTGAAGGCTGGCACTTTATACGTTTTGATGAACAAAACATGGGAAATTTAGCAAATGAAGCACCTAAGGATCAATAGCTTTCCAAGGAAAATATACAGTGTATCCACTGGTTTGCTAGCTTTTTGATTTCTGAGACATATGAAACTATAACAGTCGCCCTTAAGCTAAATTGAATTGCCATCATTTCTGATGGCAGTTGAATCACATTTGGAGAACATTTGATAAAATGTTTTAATTGAACAGAGACAGTAGTGTTAAGTAAGAAAGGTAATTATCTACCAGACCAGCTTAGAAAAGCAAAAAAATCCATTTGATAGGAAAATATAATCACACAGATTGTACTTCTATTGCACTGAATGATATAGTGGATCATTATATAAATTGCAGCATTACAGGATTTAGGATTTCAAAAATCTTTTTTGTTTTCTTATTTAAACACTTAACCCTCATGTTTTGTGGACGGGTACAGCAGGTTAAGAGCTACATGGGCAACACAAACTGTTTATTGAAAAATAGATGTAAGGTTGTGTGAGGATCAAATACCGTAGTTCTTTGTCTCAGCATGTTAGTAAAATACAGTACACATGCGCCTCACAATTGAAGCAGTATATAAACATTTCAAAATTATCTACACTCCCTTTCAAAAAGTAGTGCAAAAGTATGGCCACTTTATTTGGGCTTAAAATCAAAAGATATCATTTAACAGTTCAGAATTTCAGCTTTTATTTGACATTATTTACAACTACATTGCCCTGCAAAAGTATTCATACCCCTTGAAATTTTCCACATTTTGTAACGTTACAACCACAAAAGTGAATGTATTTTATTGGGATTTTATGTAATAGACCAACACAAAGTGGTACATATTTGTGAGGTGAAAAACAAAAAATATCTGAAAAGTGTGGCCTACATTTGTATTCAGCCCCCTTTACTCTGATACCTAGAAGTCACCTAATAAGTAAATAGAGTCCTACTGTGTGTATCACAGCAGACAGGACAGGGAAAAAGTTGTGGAGAAGTTTTAAGCAGGGTTAGCTTAAAAAAAATATCCCAAGCACTGTAGAAGGGCCCAGTCAAAGTTCAGACCTAAATGCGATTGAGAATTGGTGGCAAAACTTAGAAACTGCTGTCCACAGATGCTCTCCATCCAATCTGACTGAGCTTGAGCTATTTTGGAAAGAAGAATGGGCAAAAATGTCACTCTAGATGTGCAAAGCTGGTATGTGCAGTAAAAGTTGGTTCTACAAAGTATTGACTCAGTGCGGCTAAATACAAATACACACCACACTTTTAATTAATTTCCTTTCACTTCACAATGATGTACCACTTCGTAAAACGCCTCAGTCATTAACAACAACAGCTGCTAAATAGTTGGATTACAGAAAGTGGATTTAGTGAAAACTCTTGAGTTCTGTTCGAGTCGTCGCAACTTTCTTACAGAAACATTCAGTTACAGAAACACAGATCACTTAACTCTCATATGTTTATCACGCTAACTTACTGTAAAACTAACCTGCTCACTGGCAGGTTTTCTTGAACAGACCTTGTGTTTTCCCAGTCTCCTCCTTTCCTGTTGCATCTGCAGACACATCTGATATCTGTTTCATTCCATCATTCAGTTCATACTGACGCTTTTATTTGAAGAGAAGATAAATAAGATAGATAAGATTCTGTAAATTCAAGAAATGTGTAAAGCTGTAGAAACATGACACTGATCTATGAAGAACTGTTTGTCAAGCTCTTTGAAAAAATCTGCCATCTTCTATTGTATAGACAATAATAAACATGTTCATTCATCCATCCATCATTTGTATTGTTTATGCCGTTGAGGGTCGCTGTGGGCAGCAGCTGATCCCAGCTGAACAGTCAGTCCAGCGAATTGCCTCCCAGACAGTTGTCCCTCCTACACAATCATCTCTCAGACATATGCATTTTTTCCATAGTTGCTTGGCACCGAATGGGGCATTTCCACAGTAGACCGCATATGTCCTCCGGACGATTGTTGGTATGGATAATTTCTGCAACACGAGACATGTTTCACTTTGCAGAATATGAGTTCATTATGCCTAGAGATTAATATTACACTTTTCAGAAACATATACTCACATATTTTCATTTGGTGTTTTAGCGTTGCAAGAACAGATCAGGCATGAACCTCCACAAATGGTAAGAATGGCTGAAACCCAGCCAATATACAGGGCCTCTCCAATCTCATACCTGGGAAGCAAGAGCATTAAATTAATTTCTCTATGCCGTATTTAATCCATGGTAATCAACATCGCTTTGCAGCATTCAGCTGTTTTTCCCCTGCAGATTGTATTGACTTACTTAATCCCTTGAAATAAGGGGTCAAAGAACTGTTGTGTGATATTTGCTGCATACCAAGATACAGCAATCATAGTGCAAGTCCCTAAAAAACACAAAACATTGCTTACTTTAGACAAGTGGGATATTTTTTCAGTGCAAACACACACATAGTTGTAAGCCAAGATAAAGTAAATGAAAACATATTTAAAAAGCTTTGTTTAGAGTTTTTATATCGTAATATATTGCCATGTTAGAAAAAATGTTAATCTTCGAATCCCCGAGGTCAGCGGGACATTTGATTGATCATAATATGTATACTTTTAACTGTATGATTCATGAGATGCCAATGATTACAATAAGCTGTAAGGAATGACTTAGGTAGAAAACTATTACTATATAAATAAAAATAACACAATTTAAAAGTTCTCAAACTAAATTACAATAAATATTAAATCATCCTTATTAAACTGTTTTTGAGTTTTCTACAAAAGTTGATTGGCAATGATGTTTCATTGTTTTTTTGTTTTGTTTTGTTTTTTATGAATACAGTACATCAGCCCTGAAAACTACATCATTTCATAGACCCTTGGTCTATTGCAGGCTTCTGCGCTTCAGCTGGGTTCTTAGAGCAGGGATGCCCTTATGAACTGGTGGAACAATTTCAGGCACAAAGACATGTTTCCTACCCCAGGTGTGCTGTGTAAAGATGCTCTGACCCTTTTGTTAAATCAATTCTCTTTTGTCAGAATAGAGAATACACCAATCAGCCATAACTTAAAAACTCATGGGGTTGTTTTAATTTTGTACATTCTAATGTAAGCCAAGGGGGTGCACAATCATTTCAATGTAGCCTGCAATAAACTCAGGGACTTTATTCATTTTTTACAAAATGTCCACTGACCCTGTAGTAAAAAGAAGACTCCTCCAATTGCAGCGATCCTTCCCTTCAGCACATAGTTTTCTCCGCCTATTTTGGAGCAGTGCACTCCTGCAAGAGATGCCACAAGCCCAAATGTCCCAAACACAATGGCAGCGATCATAAGTGCCCGGGATGCCTGAATATACCCTGTGTGCAAACATAGACATGTAAAATGCTACTTAAGGCTCAACACAAGAGCATAAATATGTTAATTCTATCCATCTATGAATTATGCTCACAGTTATGCATGTATACTATACAGTATATTCATAAGGATCCTCACTAAGGGGAGCATTCAGCCAGGAATGAAACCCTGGTTTCAGGGTTTCGTTCCTGACCCGTGGAATACCCATCATATCAAAAGAGAAATATATATGTACATATTTATGTCAGAACTGGAGAGTCTAGAGTACCAACCTAAATGTAATGGCTGTCATATCATTAAGGTTGATGTGTTTTAAGTTTCGTGTGCTATTCAGCACTTTGATAAATCATCATGATGTTTGAATTGGTGTTTAGGAATATTTTCCACAGTAGTTACTGGGTTTCAACAAAGTGCAATTAATAGTAGTCCTTCGATTTCATCTGGTTCAATTTTTATTATTTTATGAGTAGCTGGATATTTGTCTGGGTTCACTGTGGCCATGTTATCTTATTATTTATTATATTACCCCTATTTAAGGCTGATTATAGCCAGTACAGTAGAAGGCTCCTTAATCATGTCTATAAAAAATGTCCATGCTGGTAAACATTGTCCAACAAGAAGAATAACCGTTTCTTCATTCTCGGAAGTAAATGTTTTTCATAGTAAGTTGCTAAGAGTTATATTGTATTGCTTACTCTTCTTACTCTTTAAAATCTCATTGATTTAGTAGATTAGCATTTAAACCTGACAAACTGTCATCAAAACAACTTAAAAATAATCTGCATTTGCCACATGCCATTACATGCAAGCACGGAAGAAAAATCCTGCCCGCCGTGAACTCCTACAGAGTCATTTGCACAGGACATCTATAGATTTGCATAGACAGTCAGTGTGGTGATAGCATTACTGTCTGCTGAAGAGACTTTCCAGTGGGGACCCCAACCATCAACCAGCCAATGAAGCCCAGGAAGAATAAAAGAGCTTCAAACCTTAGCAATCATATGTCCTGTTTTCTTTCTAACCCTTGTGCAGTTCTCCAGAGTGAGGAATGATTTATATGTGACCCTCTTAAGTGGTCATCCTCTACAAAAGTGTTGTGTTGGCCTTACAGCCTCAGTGTCCTAGTCAAATTCCAAGCAACCACTGATCTAAATAAATTATTAAATCCAAATAGCGCATTGACGATTACCCCAAGTATTCTAAACTATGTGGAACCTTTCAAACAGTCCAAATATTTGGCCAACTTAGAGGACAACAGGTAAAGTCCAAACTTCAAAGCTGCTTTATAGACTTAAAGCTGTTTGTCAGCATCTGATGTTATTATGAGCCTTTTATCACCATAGTAATGTAGTACAATTGCAGTCTATTGGTCACACAAATAGAAACTAATTTTACTTAAAAGAGATAAATGGAAACCATCTGATTTAACTGCTTTAAATGATGAGCTCACAATATTTTAAATATGTATTAAAACAATAGTCAATTGCCAAATGAACTGAACTGAAACACACTGAAACGACATAGGAAAAGATTCCGATGTAGGTTTTTTAGTTCAAAATCTACAGTCCTCTCTTTCAGCAAAAATGTATTAAAAGATTGATTTAAATATATAAAGCTTCAACATATCAAATTTGTCACATTGAAAATGCCTTCCAAAGTTTCAGGCCTATTAGAATGGTAAATGGTCTGCAATGGTCTCAAAGCACTTTACACTGCTTCTTAATCACCCATTCACACTCACAATCACACACACAACTTCATACACCGATGGGGGAGCTGCTATGCAGCTGGCCAACACTCAGCAGGAGCAACTAAGTTGGGGTTCAGTGTCTTGCTCAAGGACACTTCGACATGTGACCGGAGGAGCCGGGGATTGAACCAACAACTGTGAAATTGGTGGACAACCGCTCTACCTTCCTGCGCCACAGTCGCCCAACAAACTCCATCCTTTTAAAATGTTTTCACAGCAGCTCAACAACGCTGCACAGGGAAACACAAAGGTAATTTTAAAAAGACTATCTGTGGTCAATCCATTCCATTTGATTAGCTGAGACTGCTCAAGGCTCATATTAGGTTTTAAATATGTATCTAAATAATTTTTAAAAAATATGAACAAGTACTTCTGATTTTGTCCGCTATTATTTCCACTGCAAAGCTTTAGAAAGGAATGTCTTCATGACCAGGAGGAAGAGGAGAAACTAAAGGCACAGCAATCAAAACCTGCTGCCCTGTAAAGGCATTGATGTAGCTGTACTATACTGAATAACATTATAGTTTTTAGTCACCGTGTAAACATACTTCACAACAATTTGACTCAGAGAGCTGTTCTGAGAGATCTTTAACAGTTTAACAGCAGGTCGAACATTTCATTTTAAGATTTATGAACTAAAAATTAGTTCTTATAAATAAGAAGATTGACCAGAGCTACATTTAATTTATTTACACAAATATTTATAATAAATATAATACATTATTTTATCTATAACACATACTTTTTTACAAATACACTACAAAGTGTTAGTGTGGAATAGCAACTGGTGCCAGGATCCACACCAGCATTAATATACTATGAGCTACTTCTGCATAGCCAGTCACAGTGTCATTTTTGCTCTTCATCTCGGAATATTTTAATCTAAATAAAGCTGTCATTTTAGAAAATCAGCTTGAAATAAGCTCAGTGTTAATTAGGACGGTCAGCAAAGTCTTTCGAACTTATCAATTCACAAGAAGCTTCACCTTTTTAAAGGTCAATGTGCAGTTACAACCTTTAAATAAATGTCCATACATTAAATATAATGGATATAATCAAGAACACAGTGGGAAAATGTTCGTGACATTATGAGAACTTTACATATAATTTAGATTCCTATACAGCCTTAACACAAACTTTACAAGCCTCTCAGACTTTACAGGGCATCTCTTTAAAGATAACACCACAGATATGGCATTAAATATGTATATAACTTTTAATTTTTTTTGCTAAAGATAGATTTTCCTAAACCCCTAAAGCAATTTAATGCCAGAATTTCCCAGTATGATTGTATCATTTAATGCTGACTTTATGATCTAAAATTGGATATTTGACAGTTGTTACATCTACTTACCTGGGAGAGCAAAAAGGGATGGAAATTCACGGCAGTTAAAGACTCCGGTTGAATCACTGGCACAAGACATCCAGAGGTTCTCATAGATTGTGGAAGTTAGAATGACGCTGCCGTCTTGCGTCGATTCTTTCCAATACTGATCTTGTAGTGATATGAAAACCATTATCCACCCTACAAATCCCAGAAAAATCGCTGTGACTTCAATGATCGCATTCATTTTAAAAATCGAATGTGCTCTCTGAGGAGCTCTATTTGCATCTTGGGTATCTGATAAGCATTTTGGAAGTGTTAGCCCGGACTCTAGATTTTTTCTTCACACACTCAACCCACAACTAATTTTGAATTTTCACTGTAGCTACATTATAGGTGTGTTATTCCCACCCAAAAATTTATTACACCTCACGTGCCTGACACAATATCAGTGACAGCTGGAACTGAGATAATCCCTTGTAAAACAGTTATTACTACCTTAAATCCACAAGACAAAAAGATGAAAGGCCTTAAATGATTTGGCACTGATGGCTTTGATATGCTTTTGAAGGTTTTTAAGGCACAATTAACATTTTATTGTTTTATTCAGTAGTAATATTTGAAGAATCCTTCAAGAAACACAATAATTGCAAAATGTTTCATGACTTTATGCAGGGCAAAACAAGGTGAGGGGAATTGGGAAACATCTTATGAAATTATGTTTTTATTGTATTATAGGTATTCTAGGTTGATAACCTGCACTGCTACACATTTTCTAAGTAGATAAAGTTTTTTATTCTTTGTTTGAGTGAAGCAAGTCTTTGTTTTGGAGGAACTTCAAACTCATTGTTCACTGTCTGTATCTTATCACATTTGAATTATTTTTGCTGATCAGTAAGCATAAGCACAGTTCAAAGTACTGCCATATACTTATAGTATTGAACAGACACTCAGTCCCCTGTCAGTTAATATTTAATTTAATTTCCCTTCTTTCAGTGAGCCGAAATATTTCATTAGTTGTATTCACACTGACCTCACTTGAAACGATCCTGAAGTGGCTTTTAATTTTTAACCTCTGACTCTGTGAGCAGAGATCCTCACTGGCTTTACAACTTCGTGTCCTAGAAACTAATGTAACTAATTTGCAAACGTGATTTTTGAAGAAGCCTTTTAAGAACAAATTGACAAATGACTAAACCTTTCAGTGATAGATTTTAAACAACAATTTAAAGGTAAAATACTTCAAAAAGTTACTGTAACTTGACGGAATATTTTTGACGTCTCGTGATATTTGCAGTTAGATGTAGAGGTCAGTGTCTGCAGCTGAACTGTCAAGAATTCTGATAAAATATTAAATTTAACATTGATTTTTAAAACATTGGTTATGGTTATCTGTGTGGGAGGTGGAGAGAGGGTAGTGGACATTTTTTCCCAAACATAGAAACAGTTTACTGTTTTAACACAATGAATATATTTCTGAAACTGTTTTATTATTTCCTAAATAAATTTATGTAAAATATTACATTGAACTGTACAATTACAATATTATATTGATCCGTAAGTTAAGAGCTCTCTTTGGTTGTTCATTGAGATGAATACTGTAAGTTACCGTATTACACATACTGAACAAACACACATTTGTCGAATTATCTACTGAGCTAAGGTCAGATAATGATTTATGCGTGGGTTCAAGAATGTGCTTTGGGTAAAGGCTGTTTAACTGATGTGGCATTCGTATAACTTTTAATATTAGTATTTGTTTATAGTATGTGATAACACATTGGAGAGGTTACTGGTTTGATATCTGGTATTATCAGTCAGTGTGAATGATATTTATGATAACAGCTTTCTGTGTCAATCTCTCAACAACACACCCACGTAAACAAATAAGTGTGAAAAACTATTTATTTGAGAAGCAGACAATTATGCAATTGCTTGGTGTGTTTATTGCAACATTTAATTAGACTTGTGCTATCATGGTATTGTGAATCCCCTGCTCTCTGAGAGTGAAGTGGTCTATCCAGGTGCTGTAATGTGGCTCTAAGAGGTGTTTGAAATATGACAGCACTAGACCATTGAGGGCTTTCTGTGTTGTATATTATGATGAAGGAACCTTATAATCCCTCTTTCTAATTTTGATCAGTACTATCGCTGCAGTATTTTTGATAAGTTGCTTTTTGCATGAGTTGTTGGGAAATACTTGTAGGGAGTCACAGTAGTAAAATCTAGAGGTAATTTTTCAGCCCCATTTTGAGACAGGATGCTTCTTATCTTAGTAAAGGCAAGAAATGCAACACAAATGACAAAAAATTAAAAAATAAATAAATGTGAATCTTTACTGTGGCCACAGTTTTAACCTGCTGATATGATTCTTTTAAAGTTTCCACATAGCCTATGTTTAAAGCAAATACAGCAGCGGAACAGATGAAAAGAACATTCTGCACACTGGTGCCATTATACCCTGGAACTTTTAATCCTTCTCCTAAAGATTTTGTTGTAGGTAAATTATTAAATGTAACACATAAACACACACACACACACACACACACACTGAAGATGACTTATTTGTATTTATACCTTTTGTGGTGCACAAGTACTGGGAATGTCATCAGAGTGCCCAATTTATCCTTTTTAATAAAATAAATTAATTAATATTGATAAGCTGACTCTTGAACATATAGGCTAACTGAGATCGGTATCTGTACTTAAGGAGGGGACAGGATTCTACAGAAGTGGTGAAAAGATGAGACAAGACGATACTACTAACATTTAGAAAAGCTTGCCATAATTCTTTGAGATCAACTAATATAGCTATTTAAATGTCTTTTTTCCACCAACACAGAGGCACAATTCCTATTTCCTCTCTGACTAATAACACATTTGGTGATTTATTTTATCAAATTACTATTTCTCATCTTTCCTTTTTTAGACTAATTTCTTTGTTTGTGGACAGTATTGTGTATAACAATGAGGAAAACATAAACACTGTTCTTGGCAAGATTTTATTGATTACTTTGAATCCTATTATCTACAATATTTTCCATAATTACAAATACAATTTGTTATATAATTAATAAATAAATGAATAAATATACAGGATTGCAACATCAAATTAAGTGTCTTTCCTTTGTTTAAAATATTATATATTATATAAACATTGTGTGTGTATTTTTGTAATTAACTTGTTATTTGACATTAACAGCAAGATTAGATTATTGAAACCATCCGTCCATTTTGGTCACATACTATTCAAAGTATGGGATATTTTATTATTTCATTTTTACAGTAACACTATACTGTACATATTACAAATATTACAATATAAGTACCTGATATGTAAATTAATATGAAAATACAGAAATCAGAGATAACAAGTGGCTCCACATGAGCACATACTGAATCTATGTGTTTAATTCAGTAAATTTTGTTTTCTTGGCTCTGTTTCTGTCCACGGCTCAAAGCAGTACACATCCTCCACCTTTGGCTTCAACATAGTTTGGGTCGAGGTCCTTGGGAAGTTTGCCATTTTCTCCCCAGATATTCAGTTCTCCAAACACTCCCGTCTCAATCATCTCCTCCTGCCAGGGGATTGGAATGTTGCCAGAAGCAAATTCATTGTAGAACTCAGTATCTTTGTTATCTAGAACCACGCCTTTGATTGTGCTGAAGGCACCCACATCTCCAATATCTTTAGCATAGACCATCTTAGGATCGGGAACAAATGGTGGAGGTAGTATGCCTTTGAATTAAACACAAACGACATAACAAAGATTAGACCATGGGGAACGTTTACATGTCTGCCCACTTTTTCCCATCCTGATCTGAAAGAGACAAAGGGGCTGGCCTTAGAATCCTCTCTTTTCTCTGCCATATTGGGATTTGACTGATGAAATGCAAAACAGATTTGTTTTAACTACTTGTTGAGTCATTTCTCTGACGTCACCCACCAGCTTCCAGACGCCCCCAGTTAATCTCTCTGAAGAAGGGCTGATTCTTTATTTCTGTACAGTAATTATTTTTGAAGCCGAGGCGTTTTTCTGGGTCCTTCTCCATTAGGCCTTCACATATAGCCTTGCACTCTTTGCTAAAGGTGGGCGTGTATGAAACTGGATCGTTCAGGATTCTGCGAGCTACCTCATCATTCTCAACCTGAAAAGAGAGAACATTTTTATTTGGTTGATTTTGCCACAGGGAGATGACAGGGGTCAACAACAATTTCCATGGTTGATATTTAATCCATAACAGTCCCCGGAGTCTTTTCTACACATTTTATACCTTCTCTCCACGCTGTCTAAAAGGTCCTTTGGCAGCAATCATCTCATACAGCGTGACTCCCAGAGTAAAATAATCCACAGAGTAGTCATACTCCTTTTTCTTGAGCAGCTCTGGAGCCATGAAACCTATATTAATACGACATGATTTCACTGAACTAGACTTCTTAGAGGAATATGGTGCAGATTGTTGTAGAAACAGTGACATCAATACCAGTATTTCCTTGCTCTTGTTTGTTTAAGACTCATCTTAAAAATTCTTAACCTACCCGGAGTTCCTGCATATCCAGTCGTTTTGTCTTGTCCTGGTGGAAGTTCAGCAGCAAGACCCAAATCTGACAGGCGGACGTGTCCTGATATGAAAAGGCTTTGGTTACAACAGTGGCATATAGCTACCGAACAATATGAAAGTGATGCAGTGCTGCTCTGATCCCAGTCAATAAAATTAAAAGTTAATTATCCACGGATGTAATGTTTATAAAATCAAAATTATAGAATGTCTTATGTATGCTTGATAATGTTATTTTTTTCTTATCTAGATGTCACATGAAATGCAATGGAACTTCTCACCTGTGTCGTCTAACAGTACATTCTCTGGTTTCAGGTCTCTGTAAATGATCCTGTGCTGATGAAGGTGCTCCAATCCACAGATGATCTGTGCTGTATAGAAACATGCTCTCTTCTCATCAAAACCAGGTTTCTTTTCATCTACATCATACATATGAAACCTGTGAGAGGGAGAAGGATGTTATCTTAGCTTCTGAAGCCTATAAGCAAAAAAGGGAAGCTATTCATAACGGCATAGGTAATTATATGGCTTATTGCACGATGCACTTGAGGACCTTGTCTGTGAGTTAGCTGTGGGGTTTATCTCCTTTAGGCTGATTAGAAGAGATGATAGGAAAGGAACACCAATCCCATGGTGTTAACTACAGACATCAGTATGTAGCATGAGTTATAAAGACACCATTTTATGTTCACCTATGGACATCAGTGTTTCCGCGTGTGTGTGTTTAGTGCCTCTATTAAGCACCTGAGGTCTCCACCATTCATAATAGTCATGACTAGGCAGAGGTCAGTCTTGGTCTGGAAGGCGTAGGCCAGCGACACAATGAAGCGACTGTGAACTTTTGCAAGGATGCGCTTCTCCACAATAGCTCCCTAAACACAAACATCAGAACATGATTAGTCCAACAATATTAGGAATGTGCAATGTCCAGTTTCATTTTTTGCGACAGATCCGGGACCTCGACCCACCCAGTTTTAACATTAGACATTTTCATATGTCACAGCATGAAAAGCACAGTAGCCACTAATTTTAATCATAAATATATTTTTTTTTAGATGTAAAGAGCTTAGGGGTGCCTGTGCAAGTCGAGCACTCTGACACAACCTGCTCAATATGTGACAAACAGTTTTCATCAGTCACATCAGCAGACTGGCTCTTCTCCTCTCACATTAGAGGGGAACAGCTCTGTTACTGCTGCTGTTCGGTTAGATTGGAAACCCAATGAATTTTGTCTCTCCAGCCTAGCCTGCTAGTATCCATGCTTCTACTGTAGCAGTGAAAGTGATGCAAGGCTGCTCTAATCCCAGTCAATAAAATTAAAAGTTAATTACCCACGGATGTTTTTAGAAGTCTGAAGTGTGACTGGCTCTAACCTACTTTGGGAGGTCTTTAAGAGAGTGACAATCTTCTTTGCCATGAGCTGAGACTAAACCCCTGCACTCAGCGGGTCATATATTATCACAGGTTTGAAAAAAGTTTGAAACATTGTGTTGTTGCTCTGTTGTGTCACACTATGCTGCAGTATGGATGGGGCTTTACCACATAGCCTTTGCGTTTCTTCAGTCTCTTCTTTTCCAGCTTCTTGTTGGCATACATTTTACCTGTAGCCTTTGCCTGGCAAGCGAACACTTCTCCGAAACCTCCTTTACCAAGGACCCTGAAGTCCATGAACCAGTCCTCATCAACAGGCTGGCTCTCCAACCATTTGAACTGAACCAAACGCAAAAAATACATGCTGTTCTTGAAGTCATCTAGGGCCTTTGTCTCCAAGTGTTTGAGCAGCTGCTGTTCACTCTCCTTGAACAGGTCACTACAGTTGTTCTTGAAGTCTTCCTTAACACGAGTGATTACCTTCTCCTCCAGGAAGTTGCAAAATTGTTTGGAAGATGACTCATAGTACTTATTGGATATTTTTTGAGCCTTCTGCACTCTGTCATTCTCTTGGCATATAGTGTAGTCTTCTATGTCTTTCCATAACTCTCCAGCATTTTTATGGGTTGCATCACTCTCCAGAAACTGTTGTAACAGAAGCTTTCCGATGGGCTGTTTGACACACAGGCTGTCAAAGGTTGTGTCTACAGTCCCCTTCATGTGTTCACAATCTCTGATGTGTGGGAGTTTCAGCCGGGCACGCATCTTTTTGTCACGCATGGCAGCTGCAGCGGATCCGTCCATGCTGCCACGGGCTGAAACGTAGGCAGAGTTTGCCACCACCGTCTCCAAACCACCTATGTCCATGGCTGCTCCTTTGTCTGTGATGCATAAAAATAAGAAAAGAAGTCCATGAGTAGGCTGAAATGTATTTCTGTTTTGCTTCCTGCTTTTGGTTTTCCATTAAAACTATAATGTGCTCATGTAACTGATTTAGATAAGCGATATTACATAAAATTTTTCTACATAGTAAAATATTGATCACAGAGAGGGAATAATATTGTGATATACTGCACCCTGCTGTTCACTGAATAGGACTTTTTACTTTAGCCCATGTAGACAGGGCGTGAAATTAGGGTGCCCTGTACTGGCATGTGCATGCACTCATGCAAGGTTAGGGATTTGGACAACTGCAGGAAGAAGAGCATTAGCTCACACTGGGCAGGTCAACATCTTCCTTGGCCCTGTTTCTTTCTGTCTTTTCCATTCTGCAGATTACCTCCCTGAAGCAATGAAGTCAGCAAATCACGAATTGTTCCAATTATAAATTATCTTGCAGACAAAAGGTGTGAATCCTTGGCCTATTTCTATTGAATTATTTAACCCACATTTTGAGGTATTCTCTGCATCTATTCTATAATAATTATTATTGTTGTCATTATTATTATAAAAATTGGTACATTTTTTTTAAAAAGGTACTTTTGCTAAATTTGCTAGTTATCCCAAGGAACTGAAATCAAACACATTTACCATGTATAGCTGTTTCAAGATTGTTATTCATTTTTATAGTTAAACATTATTTTATCTCTCCAGGAATATTTCCATATACTGCTTGCTGGGCCCTTCATGTGCAGCACAACGTGTTTATAAATCAGCACCAAAATAAGGAAGTACATGTAAATTGTGTTTGTGGGTGTGTATAAATCTCTGTCTTGATCTAATACTTGTAGTGCTGAAAGTGATACTGTGCAGGTACTTCACTGACTTTGCATAATCCATTTAACACTGACTGTTGATACCAGAGGTTCCCATATAGATGATTGACCCGATTCTTAATTAACCTACATTTTATAACATAGATGTTATGAACATGTGTAACAGTCAACCAAAAGTGAGCTTATTACAGTATATAAAACTATATGTGTTCATATTTGATTTAATTAGCGAAAGTTGCGTCAGGAAGGGCATCCGGCGTAAAAACACAACATGCAAACAATGATCCACAGTGGCGACCCTGAACTCGCAGGATAAGTCGAAAGGACAAAAAAAAATTTTGATTTAGGCTTTTGCATGCAGCAGATCTTAATTTTATGAAATATTTATGCAAGACTTCATAGCAAAACCAGCAAATAATGTCAGCAGCCTTATCATTAAATAGTTCTTTAACCACTATCGTAGCAAAGTAAATTATATCCATATTAACAGCATATACAGTACTCACTGTAATTTTTTAGACGTACTAGGCAGTCAAATGAGGATTTGAAGTCAATAAATTATATCCAGCTGAGTAAGATCCAACATATGTTTTCTTTTCTTTTTTCCTTCTTCTTCCATCAAATAAAAAGCATCCTTGTCCTGTCAGGGCCTTGGACACACTTACTCTCCCTGCTCAACCTCCTTCCTGCAATGTGCTGTGTTGAATAGGTTAGATTATCAGGTCGAAGTTTACCCTGCACTTGAAATCCTACTTGGCAGTTCATTAGCTGGTGAGGATTACACCCTGATATTATTGGAGGCAGCAACTAAGCAGAAGCTATTAGTGTAACTCAGCAGCAGTAGCAGTGATTACTAATGAAGAATCCTAATCTAACTCACTAAGCATCTGTGCAACAAAAGGAGCTCATATTGCTGCAAATGGAAAAAGATAAATTAGGTATAGAAAAGGAAAGGATAAAGCAAGTTTTTGAAAAGGACAAATGTGAGTTGGAGTAGTATTGTTTGGAACTCATTACAGCAGGTAAAGACTCCTCTGCAGCTGAGGCCTTGGTCTCAGATGGTTTGAAAAAGTTTGATGTGGTTGGTAACAAAATTTGATGAGCAAGACCCAGATACTTGAAGAGTTGCCAATGCGAGAGGTTGGCCAGAGGCTTACTGTTAAATAGTGCTTTTCTATTGTGAGCGCACTCATTTGCACTCACAATCTCACACACACTGATGGGGAAGCTGCTATGTAGCTGGTCAACACTCACCGGGAGACACTAAGTTTGGGTTCAGTACACTTTGACCTGTGACCGGAGGGGCAGGGGTTTGAACCAGCAGCTGGGCGATTGGTGGATGACCGCTCTACCTTCGTGTGCCACAGTCCCCCCTGATGTAATGGTGTATGTATAATGTTTGAGTCTATTTTGACAGGTAAGGCCACGAGGCATATTCAGGGCCTACTGCAGCTTATAGTCAGAATTACTCAACTGTTAGGGCTGTAGTTTTGAAAGCATATGAGTTGGTTCCAGAGGCCTATCAGCAGCAATTTAGATCCTGGAAAATATCTGATAAACAGTCACATGTCGAATTTGCAAGAGACTTGTGTGTGATCTGGTGGTGCTGGTGCAGTTTAAAAATTCTCTTCCACCTGAGATTGCTACTTGTGTTGCTGAGCATGGAGTGAGACCTGCCTCTGCAGCTGCTACTCTGGCAGATGCGTATGTGCTGGCACCTAAGGAGCGATTTGGTGATCATTTTGCATTCACGTGCTAATGCTAGTTATAAAACTGCAGGTAATTCACCTAAAACTTATCGGCCTGAGACAAACAAGATGGATTGTGGCTCTCGTCAGGAGTGTAATTATTGCCATGATATGGGACATTCGAAGACAGACTGTCCTGTGTTTGAAAAACAAAGGGAGTTGTGCAGTTGCTAAAAGTGTAAAACCTGCAGCTCTCATAGCTCCAATTAGAAAAATGCCTGTAAGTTTAAAAAAATCGCATCGCCCAGCACCGCCAATAGATGGCATAGATGTGATTCTATGGAGTGATTTGGCTGGCAATCGGGTTTGGCGTGGTAGGTCTCCACCAGTGAAATCAACACCTGTGTGTTTGAAAGATTTAGGTAACTGTAAACAAAGGTTTCCTGATGTGTTTACATTTGTGCTGTCACACAAGCAATGGCTAGAGCACATTCAAGTTCTTCACTCTGTGAAGAAGAGTGTGGTTTGGGTTCTGAGTTGCATTTACTGGATCTTTTTGTTTCCTACCAGGAGTTAACGAGTGAGGAGCGACTTGATGCTTCTTTGAGTAAATTATTTGGGCATGTACAGTATGGTGAGGAAGCCAGAAGTGCTCAAGTACCACAGAGCCTTAACTGCCTTGTTGATCATGTGGTCCAAATAGTGGTTCCAGCTAAGTACCGTAATGAAGTGAAGTGTTCTCATGACCAAACAGGTCATTTTTGAGTAAATAAAACATACACATCTTCTTTTGGCCTCGTCTTAAACATGATGCTGCAGCCTATATTAAGACTTGTCATACATGTCAGCTGACAGGAAAGGCAAATCAGACTATTAAGACGGTTCTGCTTTATCCCGGCAGTGGACAACCTGTTTGAACAATTGATAATTGACCGTGTCGGGCCATTGCCGAAGTCAAACTCGCTATCAAAATATCTATTAACTGTCATGTGCCAAGTAACTCGCTATCCTGCCGCATATCCTTTGTGCTAAATTACAGCAATGTTGGTCGTTGGTGGGAGATGCTGACCTTTTAGAATTGGGAGCAGTAAGTTGTGAGTGTGTGCGTGGGAAGATTGTCTCAGGTAAGTTCTACTAACTCCTGGGTGAAGTTGCCCTGAGTTTATGTACCTGATTTAAGCCAGAGTTTTCACCTGTGTCTGGGTCAACTGGCTTCCTACAATGGAGGCCTCAAAGATGCTGCCTGCTGAATCCACTCTTTGTCCTGGGTACATCTAGACATTCACATTCTTTTCACACTACCCATCTAACACTGCATATAGCACTAACTTGCTCACAAACATAGCTGCAACATGTATCTTTAAGATACATTAACATTATATTATAACACTGGACATTAAGATCTTACTGTAAACAACGATTTACAAAATACATTTCAACGTTTTGACACTAAAGAGACATTTCCGATGTATGGCTGCGGCAGTGTAGCAAGAGTTAGTAATTACACTGAAGAACTCCTCATAAGGATAATTATGTTAATAAAAGTTTAAATCTAATGTAAAAAAAAATAATCTATAGCTTGTTTTACATTTTTCTAAAATGTAAAATGTTAAATAACAAATTTGTGACAAATTTGTGTAAGCAATAGCGTGCAGCTGATTTGTACTGTCTGACTGTGTCCACTGCAGCTTTCGGTCTCTGCCCCGTGATGCCGCTGCCCTCTCCCGTCCACTGTCCAGGCGAGGAGCAGCTCATCCGTATCGAAGTGCAGGATTTACATTTACACTCGCATTTAGTCATTTAGCAGACGCTTTTTTAGGTACAAGGCGAGCAAGAATCTAAGTCAAGGAGAAAAACGTCAAAGCAAAGTCCTGTCAGAAAAGTGTGGATGGTGAAGAGGCGTTTTCATTGGCTGAGGGCGTCACATGTACTTTCCAGCTTCAAGATGGAAAAAAATCCAAATCTCCAAGATGAGATGTTCACGGGATGGATACCGTGTTGGGCCATTACGAAATACAATAAATCGAATCTAATCTATTACGTATTAGTTATCTAGGTGTGTTTATTTAATGTAAGATTTATCTGAAAATTTGAATTCAGAACAGCAGCCAAACTCGCACTCACCAGCGGTTTCTAGCTATGTTATATTGTGTTAATGAATATGTCACACGGGAAGTTAATCTTTTCTTGCATATTGTCTTTGCCAAAATGAAAAACTGACTTGAGTAAAATATCTTTAAACACTAACACTGTTAGGCTTTTCACACCTCATAGATTTTACTGTGAAAGAATATCTAAAGTTGACTTGTTGAATGTTTTGACAACACAAACTAAAGATAAAAGATAACGACCACACTTATGTGTTACACTTTGAATTGTTTTGAATAAAAAAGTATATATATGCTTCTTAAACAATTTCAATTTCTCTACTTATTTCTATCATGAATGTATTAACGTGGTTTATGTCCATTAACAGATGGGCCACATTTCGCGGTGAGGGGAATTACGAGGAGGTCGTGAAGTGCTCCGCAGTCTACGCACTGAGGATCCTCATTGTGATGTGCTGGAGAGAGAGAGGCTGGTCACAGGATGATTATATGTAGGAGGAGGAAGAGCATTGATAAAGGGAACAGGTTGGACTGGCAGGACTCGCGATGGATTTCGTGCTGAGCGGAGCGGCGGCGTGCGGAGCGTGTCTGTTCACCAACCCGCTGGAGGTCGTCAAAACGCGAATGCAGCTACAGGGAGAGCTCCAGAGCCGGGGCACTTACCAGGTTCATTATCGAAATGTGTTCCACGCTTTTTATACTGTCGGCAAAGTGGATGGACTGGCCGGCTTGCAGAAAGGACTGGTGCCCGCGTTGTTTTACCAGTTTTTTATGAATGGAGTCCGGCTAGGCTCTTACGCCATCATTGAGTCCGCTGGTTACATCCACACCAATGGAAGAGTCAGCGCCATAAAGACCACGATATCAGGGGCCCTAGCTGGAGTGGTGGGAGCTGTGATGGGCAGTCCCATATACTTGGTTAGTAGCTGTCTTTGTTGTAGGCGGAGAATGCATTTTTCGTATTGTTATGTTTAATGGCATATGACAAGGTGAGCTGTCACTGTGGGGAAAGGTAAACACAGATAGTCTCTCCACTGACAGGTGAAGACCCACCTGCAGAGTCAGTCTACCTCCTCCATTGCAGTTGGACATCAGTACAAACACCAGGTAACAACAGAATTCAAAGTGAAGGTATGGGATATGAGTCCCAGGCTTCTTCAGTTTCCTCCTTTTTACATTTACCTTCTGTTCCTGCCAGGGGATGATCCACGCTCTGACAGCCATCTACAGGGAGCATGGCATTCTGGGACTGTGGAGGGGCTCCAGTGCTGCTGTACCAAGAGTCAGCGTGGGGTCAGCTGCTCAGCTCTCCACCTTCTCCTCCGCCAAGGAGTTTGTGATTGATTTACAGGTTAGAAGACAGATTGCAGATGTTTGACTTTAACAACATTTCAATAGTGTAGTGTGCCCTTAGCCTTCCTTCTTAGACTTAGCACATATTGGTGCAGTCTTTCTCTTTAAACATGTATGTTTGGCAGAAAGCTAATATTTATGTAATTAAATTCCAAGTTGCTGAAAAAGAGCAGGCTGTAGCTTGTAAAATGTAAAAACATTTGAAACGAATTCAAAGATGTCATATTAGCTCTGGGATATTGTGATGATTATCTGTTACTACTGTCTGGATCTTTCTTTATTGTAAACCAGTCCTTAATGAATTGATTAAGAAACTAATGACCAGATTCACTGATCGTGATATAATCATTAGTTACAGCGCTAAGCTCAGGGATCATCTGTAGTCAGTGGCAGTGTGCGGATTACAAAAGCAGTGACTGTGGCATTGACAAAGGGCATTTCATTCTTTTGGAATTGAAATTCATCACCTTTCATTGGGCCCCGTGCGTGAAAACATGGAGCTTACACAACTAGTTCAAAACTATTCTGGGTGCCAGTTGCTGCTGACCTAGCTCTGGTTAAAAGGTCCTTTATACTAAATATCCGAGCCAAACTATCGGTCAACACTTATGTTCAGACAAGTATATAAACTATCTTGTGTACACATTTCTTGTACTTCTCCGTTAACTTACCAGACTTCCTCTGAAGCCTTGAACGTGTTGTGGAGTTGACCGAGGTGAAAGGTGGGGTCTGTTCATTCCTCCCAACATCCTAGGCAACCCTCCCACTGCCTCTTGTGTAAGCTGCCACATTATAGCAGTGAAGTGGAGCTGCGCTTTTAACATTAAGAGTTGTGATAATTTAATGCAGACTGACATGGCTACATAATGTTGAGAATTGTAGTGTTAAGCTGCTGCATTGTCCATTGGTCTAATCTTTTTAAATGTTTTTTTTTTATATGCTTTTGTGATGTGAAACTACAGATTCACTTACAGCTATTCCTGTAGTTACTGACTAGCATGTGAGTGACACAAGCACTAAAGATAGATTCATTCAGTTTCACTGCATGTGGGAGTTCACGACCAGTTAAAATTAGAAGTGGCTGCACACGTGCCGACACACTGATGATGGTGTAATGGTTGCGCAAAGCGCCAGGGCAGTTCGAAGTTGCTATCTCATAACATTGTTACATTCTCCTTCCCAAGGTTTTCAGAAACGACAGTTGGCTGGTGGCCCTGAGTGCTGGCATGATCAGCAGTGTGGTGGTGGTGCTGGCTATGACACCTTTTGATGTGGTGAGCACACGACTCTACAACCAACCCGTGGACCATTTAGGCAAGGTGAGCAGATATCAATATGGGGCTGGCACATATGTCACCACAAGCTGCCAGCCTTTACGGCGGGAATAAAGGTGGCCACATGAAGGAATGATGTCCCATACATGTGTTGTACCTCGTTCCTCTTGTACAGGGAACAGAAGGGATAGACATAACCATTTATTTTACGTGGAGCTGGAAAAGTAGGATACTGCATAAAGGCTCACTGTAAGAAAAATAAGCAGTTCAGAACTGTACATTGTCCAAATGAAACATTGCAGGATTATTTACTAATGATTCATAATGCAAAGCTAAGGCTAATAGCTCAAAACTGTGTTAGCTGCAACTGGCATTACCCACCCTAAATCTCAAATCTGTCCCAGACTGAATTCCCTTTCATTTTCTTTCAGGGACAGCTTTATAAAGGATTCTTTGACTGCTTTTCTAAAACACTGAGAAAGGAGCGATTGACGGGACTCTACAAAGGTTTGGGAGCCTCTTATTTCAGGCTTGGTCCACACACTATTCTGTCTCTGTTCTTCTGGGATGAAATGCGCAAACTATACAAGCAGTTCAGATAACACCAAGGAGAAGTCACCGGGGAACCTTGGTAACTCATTAAGCTTTAAGAGAATAGATTTGTTTACTCTTGTGAAGTAATAGAAAAACCAGTGGACGCTCTCTTTTCTTTATGAGAAAGAGCAAAGGTAACGTTTTACACTCCTATGAGAAAACACTTATTACAAAGAAAATGTCTTAGGAAAGAAGGTGAAAAAAGGTCAAAAATGCAGTCAGAAGATCTGAACAATGCACTTTTATTTGTCTCAGATATGGTGATTAACTCAGAAATTGCATAGAAGCTGTGCCAATACCCACAGCACTCACATTTACTTCCTGATATTAAATGACCAGTTCAAGTTGACCAAGTGACAGCTGCTCCATCCCTTACAGTAGCAATTACTCTCCCTAGTGCCAGGATAACACAGGTTAAAGTCTAGACCACTCAAAATTGTGCCAATAAAAAGGTTACAGTCACAAATTATGAAGGTGGCATTATGAATTATGAGGTGGCAGAAGATATTATACTTTGGTGTAGCACTTATAATTAAAGTCATTTAAGGATGACGCTTAGTGTCAGCACAAACTTTTGTCCTAAACCAAATTTAGTTTAAACCCACAGAAGATGGGTTATGTCAAACAAAGTATGTCCAGTGAAACAGATTTGAATAATGTTTGCTCTGTAGGCACTTGGGGTGTGATATTTAACAAAATGAGTCATTGCATTTGTTACATATCTTAAATTGTGTTTTAAAAAGATTACTCAATTACTTTGAGTGAAAGGGCAGTGCGTTTTGATTAGTCTTTAATATCAAAGCATGACAATGAATTTAGTGTTCTTTACAGACAAACAGTGGAATATTTCATTTAACATCACACTGGCAGAGAAGTTCCTCGCTGTATCTACTGGATAAGACTACCTCATTGTTCTTAGTGATTTTCTACCTTAATAGTTTGCAGGCCTTTATTCATCGTGAGTCTATTTTTTGCGTCCTTGAGTCAGTGGTTCCCTGCTTCTCCTGTCCCCCTAATGAGCAAACATTTTTATAAAAGTGATGTGAAAGAGGACATGAAGAGATAGTCTTTTACAACTACCCATGAATACACCTGGAAAACTAAATGAGGCCTGCTATGTGGCTTTATCATAGTTATCTTTGTCCAAATTGCTTAACTATTTCCTCTTACTCCCATGATTACTAAACTGTAATTCATCATGTACATGTCTTGAGGCCATGTACAGGCCATGTACATGACTCATTTTTCCCCTAGTTTCAAAAATGTCAAATTAATGCATTTATCTGTAGTATGCAATGCTTACAGCATGTGTTTTTAAGAAACTTGCTCCCTGTTCAGCAAAATGGTCTGTATTTTGACCCTCCTCAATTGAACCATTGTTCCAGTGCAACTAAGTTCAGTCTGTGGTTTCTAGATCCTCTGTCAAGATAACAAAAACTAAATCCAATAGCCTTTTTTACAGTATAGTCAAATAGTCTGCTGCTGTGTTACAAAATGGGGTGCCTCAATCAGTCATCATTTTTCGAATACAAAGCTTATAGCAGCTTGAATAAATAACATTTTATAAGTATGATTTTATTTTCACACTTAATATAATACTATTAAAACCATCCAGACTTCATACTTTTAATTTATAGGATACCCTTTCTAAATTGTCCCTGTGCCTGTGCCAATCGTTTCAATTTCTTAGTCTCTAACAATATTTCATTAAGATTAACACACACATAACTGATTATTATCATATTTCAGAAGTGTGCTACAGCTGGAGTAAATGATCCAGTTAGTCCAGTTTTTCAGCATTGTTCCTGACTGTGTTCCTCTGACTCTAACAGCTCAGTGACTCTAAGGTGTGAGTCAGAGTCACTACTTTCTTTATTAAGTGAACAAACCTCTGCCAAGTGTCAAGAGTTTAATAATACATTTAAAAGGTCACTGAACATCTTTTAACATACCAAGCCAATGTCTTTGTCATGCCACATGTAATAATGTACAGTAGCTTTGAAAAAAACCCACCTATTATTCCACTTATTCTTCATGACAAAAAATTGAGTTTCCTTAAGTCTGATAACTCAGTCAGTTTTTATTTACCTAGTAGGGTACAATTAAATCAAATGGACAAATAAACCATATTTTTAACATTTACAGGGTAATTATTTTGTCCTATTTGTTCAAGGAATTCCAACCAGAAATGATTCCTGTCAGCCAAATTTTGTGACTATTTGTTTATTTCACATCAGACCAGCAGAAAACTTCCTAGTGGTTCAGGCACCAAAAAGTAATAAAAATACCAAAACAGGTTAAAAGAAAAAACAGTTAGTCAGGGTGAAAATTTGAGCTATTACGCCAGATCTTCACATAGTATCCTTTTCACTGCCAAGCAATACAATACAGTCATATACTGAATTGTTACTAGTGGGTTCATATAATTCAGGAGCATGAAGAATTTAAAATTCAATAGAGAGGTTGAGAAGGACTAATGATTATTGTTATATAAATGCAAAAATGCTAAGTGTACTTTTGATACTTTTGTTTAGTACTTGCTCAGCTCATCTGCAGATTGTTCGAGTCTAACGTCTGTAATGACAGTTCCAAGACGATTGATGAATGTTACACGCAGCAGCTAATGTGTCACGAATGTGTAAACATAATGCATTTCCTGTTATTTATGTGCACTGGCATTTGAAGGACAAATAAATGATCAGATTTTTTATTGACAGACATTGTGGTGTTACTGTGTTTTGAATGCGTGAATTAAAAATCATTAGCAATTATAGCATTCACGAAAAGGGGCTTTCACTATTATACTTTAGAAAGCTGAGCAATGGGTGACTGGAGATTAATTTAGTCGGTTTCTAGTAAATACACTAATGTCCCCAGAACTGGATCTGAAATTGAAACAGATGAATTTCCCAACAGCAGATTCGAAAACATTAGAGAACAGAAAGTGCAGCTGTCTGTGTTTCTGCATCCTCACACCCATTTCACTAATTTAGCAATGGAAATAAAGTGCACATGAGTCAGATGGTACATTTAATTCCATATGTGCCCTTACAAAACTTAAGATCATCAGACAGTGGATTGTTGTCTGTTCCAACTTTTAGGTTAAAAACCAAGGGGGATAGAGCATTTTCCATCATGGCTCCAAAATTATGGAATAACCTGCCTGAAGGTCTCTGATTCAGTGTCATCTTTTAAGTCTCGTCTGAAAACGCATTTTTAATAGATTTGCCCTTTCCTGAGATGTGAGATTCTTGTTTTAGTATAAATAGTATATTCTATCTATATCACTTGGTGTATTTTACCTTGTGCTTTTCTTTGGTTTTATATTTAACCTGATTTAATGATTTAATTATCTTCATTTCCCTTTTTAATGTACAGCACTTTCTACTCTGTTTGAAAAGTGCTTTATAAATAAAGCTATTATTATTATTATTATTATTATTATTATTAATAATAGCTTTGCATCTTTGGAGCCAGAAATTATTCTGCACAGTTTCACTGTGTTCTGTAGTTTAATTGAAATTTAGGTCATAAAAACCTGTGTGTGTGTGTATATGTGTGTGTGTGTGTGTGTGTGTAGCCCAGTGTGTTCCAGCTGTATGAAACTGGAAACATAATGCGTAAACATTGCAGCCTGATGTGTAATATGAGAAAGAAAAATAGGACTGGACAATTGTATGTACGCACAACAAGATAACGCCTGACCTAAAGGTGACTGAAGTTGACCAGCTCTGGTAATTCTGTATGCTTTCACTTACAAACATACACTTAAATGCACTTAAATCTAGTCTATCTTAAAAAAAAAAACTTCCTTTGTGCTCATTCTTGTACTTGAATCTAATGAAATGTGAACACTTTTCTGATAGGATTTTGCTTCGATATTTTCTCCTCGACTTAGATTCTCACTTGCCTTGTACCTCACTTGTAAGTCGCTTTGGATAAAAGCCTCTGCTAAATGATTAAATGTAAATTTAAATGTGTGCAGCCACAGTCACTTGGGTGGGACTTGGTTGAGCTCCTGTACAGTGTTAATGAGCAACATACACTGTTTACTTTGTTTATCGTGGCTGGACTCAGCTGAAACTCAGAGGCCCAACCAGAGGTGTTAATGAAAAGGTTCTTAAATTCAAACCTTTTACGATGGAAGAAATCTAAGAACATCAAATATCTATATTCCTCACTCTGTACAGGAATAAAAGTTGTTTTAATGGTCATATTTGGCATCATTTACTCAAGCTATCATAGTGTTCTATTACAAAGCTTTCTCCTTACTACCAATATTGTGAAGCAGCAGGAAAAAACTGAGCAGAGAAATTAATGACTAACACTGCTTAAATCTGACCTTTACTACGGTTTCTGAATGAGTTAATAAAGGCGAAAACACTTACATCATCCATCTGGAATTAAGAGTTTGACATTTATTTTCCCAGTCAGAAGTACTCTGACTAAAGCTTGGGTGCTTGACTTCTAATGTCTGTCACTGCATTGGAAAATATTCAAACTAGTGGAAAATTTGTAAAAATGTTCAAAGAATTTTTTTCCTTAGTTCATAAGTTAGTTTTTACCTAAATATAAAGGAAGAAATCCTATAGAAGCCACAGTGAAATCACCTTTACTATGATTTTAATCACAGATAAGAGGGAGGGTCAGCTGTAGCTCAGTTGGTAAGGCAGTTATCCACGGACCACAGGGTCACACTTCAACTATATGTCGAAGTGTTTCTCAACAAGACACTGAACCCCTCCAAGACACAGCCCCTTCCCCTCCTCCACTGTGCAGTGCAGGTCCAAGCCCGGTAGACATTGGGGAGGGCTGTGTCAGGAAGGGCATCTGGTGTAAAAACTGTGCCAAATCAACATGCAGGCAGTGATCTGCTGTGGTGACCCTGAACTCATGGTATAGGCGGAAAGGACAAAAAAATAAAAGTTTCATTTTGATAGTCATCTGCTGTTTCCCTGAGTCTGTATTAATTGCTATTTGAAACCCTAGAGGGCGACAAATATCTTTATATCCCCTCGACAGTAAAATAACAGGAACTAACTGCAAAACTGAAATGTACAAACTATTAAACAACGAGAACAAACAACGAGTGTTTTCATCAATACAAGCACTCAGCACATTGACTTTTAAAGGTTTTTAGTATATTAGTACCAAAAGGCTATGTAAACATTTACAGAATTACTAAACATTTCTTGAGTCATTTGTCATTTGTTTGCCACAGTCCTCCACATCTACTCACTCTTCTCCTTAGTGGCAGTGCTGCTCCTGTAGCAGGTGACCTGGGCCAGTAGGACACAGCTGAGACAGGCTGACAGTGTGTGTGAGAGAGTTGCAAAAGAGCTTCCTGTCTCCTACACACAACATTTGAAGCAAGTTCAATTGATAAAAGCAACAATGGCAAATACACACTTGGGCTGTTATGTGTGGAATTTCTGACTACATACCTGTACAGAAACAAAGCTAACTGCCAGAGACCCAGCCCAGGCTAGTAACACAGACAAGGTTGACAGTTGGCCCGTGTGTCCATTATAATAGTTAGTTCTAGCCTGGAGAATCTAGAAACAACAAATCCAGCAAAGAAACTCAGTCTCCTCTGACAAATCTAAACATATAATCTGCACAATCACTGCACAGGTGACATGTCAAGATAGGCTACGGTACCTTGCTTGCAGTTAAAGATGGCGAAGTGGAGGTGTGCATCACTGAGACGATTGCTGCAGCTGCATAAGAACCCAGGACAAACATTGCACTACCATAAGCCAAGACAAACAGCAATCCTGTGAACAGACAACATGTTTAAACAAGTTGAAGCCTTATGCACAAGACACTACTGACATAATTCTGTCAGGATTTCCTATGTCTGGAGAAGACAGCTGAAGCTCTTTTTTTGACCATTAGGTTCATACTGCCTATTACACAGTTATGCTGGATGGTCAACACTAGGAAGAATCCCAGAGGCTTAAAACCTTGCCCATTCCACAATTACTGAGACCACTGTGCTGCTGGTAACATCATGTCCAATCAATGTAAATCACTCCAAGTGGACAGGGAAAATCAAGTTCTTCACACATCTTAAGAAAAATAGGTTGCACCTGACCACACATGAATATTTAGTAGTAATAAACAAACAAACATGTTTTCATTTTTCCATTATGTGTTACTAATCATTATACAGTTAACTCTAAAAATGAAGTGTACACGACATGCGTATGGGATCTGAATACTTTCTGAAGCCACTGTATTGTGCATTACTTGGAATATTCATTTTTGAAATCTGAAGATGTGTTTGCTAACCTGTAAAGGTTTCTCCATGGTAATGCAGGATGAGAAAGATAATCGCAACTGTCTGGGCCAACATGAAGATTTTCTCTGCCCAGGCACTGTGAAGTAAATCAAGCAAAACACATGTAAGGCACATGCTCTCTGCAAAACAGAAGAATACTATATAATCAGAAACTGAAATGTCTGCATTCCAATTGAAACATTATAGGACTCATGTTGAGGTGTGTTTGTCTATTCTTTGTCTTCACAACTTCTACAGGAAGTGTAAAAATAGTGAAGCCTGAATTGGTTAGTACTGTAGTTTGCAGCATCACAGAAACTGATAATGTTGTAACTGACAAAAGTAATAACAATAAAAATTATTAGTCAAGCAGTGAGCATATGACTTTGACCTCTTTAACAATCAGTTGGTAAATACATACAAGAGTGGGAAGTTGTTGGCCATGGCGTACACAACAGGACATGAGAAAGCATAAAGCTGCAGAAGGACAGAGGCCAAACTCAGGCCCTCTGCACTTCCCCTCCACATTATCTTCAGCAACTGAGGAAGCTGTGCTGCAGGGAGACAATAAACCAGGAGATGAAAATGATGTAGAGAAGATGCAAACACTAATGAGTGAGACATTGTAGTATTCACATAAAGTCACAATAACATACAATTGCATTGTTAGCATCTTTGCATAATTCTAATGTAAATATTTTCAAATTGGAAAGGTGACATTCTAATGCTGTGGTTTGGCAAAACCATCATTTGTCGATCACGATCTTCTAAAGTACATCACAACGGGAAGCACTGTTTAGTAGTTTACCAGTAACTCAGTTCCAGTTAACTCCTCAGTAACACAAACCCAAATTTTGTAGAATTCAGCCCAAGTTAAAATATTGTACCTGTAGCCTTCTGACCCTTTTAATAACTTTAAAGTGTTTATTGCTTTTTTAGATTTCAGTGTAATTTTAAAGTTAAGGACATCTGTAGTAGCTTATACACTGTGGTTATACACTACCTGGATAGTATCACATTTCAGTCATAAAGTGTGGGGATGATTGTAAATTGAATTTATTTTTCCAATCTCCCTTAGCATGACGAGCTCCTAAATCTGGAAAACATTATTTTTTTATCATGTGGGCAGAAGTTATTATCTTATGCAATGCTAAGGGAACAACATATTGTCTTGTTCCCACAAGTTATGTGTCTGAATTGAAAGGCCTGCTAAGCACTTGAAAGGAAGCTTAAGTTGCATTTACATTTAACTCTGTCTCTTAAAAATTGTGGGACTGTGTTTTTGACATGCTAACAATGAGCAAATGTGGCAAGTCACAATACCGTGACACTGAACATATTAATAACATGTTGCCTGACAACATATCTTGGAGCCAGTTTGTTTGACTCCAACAAACTTTTTCATGGTTTTGTTTACTTTGTTAAGATTATAAGAAAAGATTGTGGTGTGATTCAATCAGTCACTTCACACACAACTTTATTTTTCATCTTTAAACAAAACCTGTTCGGGCCTTAAAACTATTTAAAATATTTAGTTAGTAGAAATCTGCTGGATAACTTAATTTGTGCAGTGATGTGGAGGCATTTCCCTCTTAAGGTTTTTGAGTGAGACTCATCCCTGTGCATCACATGCAGACACAGAAGGGTCCAATGTGCAAATCTGTGAGACGCCACAGAGTTTGTAACAGTCAGCATTTGATGCCCTCAGTGAATTGATTTTGAGCCTCCCAACAATCTTTCTCCTACAAGATCAATAGGCCTATCTATCAAAAAAATAAATAAATAAATAAATAAAAAACGTCTTGGGAATGTCAGTGGAAAACTATCAGTGTTGCCCGATTGTTGAGGCAGGCAGGTTTGTACAGAGAAACTTTACCCAATAATGTGTCCAGTAAGATCCAGAATCCGGCAATTTTGTTCAGTAGATACAGCAGGCACGGCACTGTGTCATAGAGTACAGATGTTGTAAAACAATAAGAACAGAAATGTTTAACAAAGTAACAGCCCCAGCGTGACTCACACAAATCACAGTTTTAGGCTGACAAAGTAGATTTGTTGTTTTAGGGAGAGGAGAAAACATCCGCCAGCCCCGCGCCCCGACGTCCCCCACATCTGGAAGGATCTGTCGCAACGTTTCACCCGTTCACACCGACATTTCAACAACAAGCCTCACCGTGCAAGTGAAGGTTGACGAAAAGCTCCTCGAAGCATTTCTCAGGCATTAAAAACATGACCACAAGGTCTTTGAGGGGAGACGTGGCCATTGTGGTAAAGCTGCAGCCAGGAGTGATCCTCCGGAACAGGGGGGGAGTGTTTCAAAGGTTATTTAGAGCAGAGAGGAGCCAGAGATCTGACAATCTGTTTAAAAAAAAACCTTAGGATTACGTTTAACTTCCTATGCGTGTGCTAGTGTCCCATAATTACTAATCATTTTCCTGATATATATATGGAAAATAATATAGTAGTATGTATTGGATAATGAGTAGGTAAACACAGAAAATGCAATGCAATGCATTAGTTAGTATAGAACAAAAACAAATGAGACAAAGGATGTAGTTGCATAGTCAGTGAAGGGAGTAAACATCTGAAAATACACAACCTCCACATCATGACAGATTTATTGCAGCAAGTTGTTTTTCAAAAACTTCACAATTACTGTAACCCTGTTGCCACGCATAAAATATAACCTGATGAAAATGTCTTTGTAACAATTTGTTTTTCTGGGAAACGATAGATGAGTAGTGACTCTCTCACTAGAAATAAATCACAAAATTCCATTTTACATTATCCAATTATGTAACTGTGAAGAAGTTAGAGTAAAGAATTTGATCTTCTTCTAGTGCAATGCACAAGTTCTGTATGAAAATACAGAAAATACATTTTAACACCTACTGCTAGAATATAAAGTATTGGATTAAATCTACTCCAAGAAGTACAAATACACAAAGAGTTACTTCAATACATGTAGAAGTGCATGTAAGTCTATTACTATTAACCCAAATGCATGCACCACGATACTTCAAGATTAGTACTCAGCTGCTAGTGCATTTTCTATTTTTGTCAGGTATAAGTGGAACGTCTCTGCTGCAAAAACAGGAAGTAATTTAACTAAAACCCACCTAACAAACCCAACGAGAGGTTTTACAGTTAGTCGTTTTCACACTGACAACATGTGCACTGGAAAATGTGCCTACTGCATTGCTGGTACTCTGTACCCATTAGTGCTCCTTTGCATTTTCTGCAACACTCTGCTTTTCTTTCCTGGCTGGGATGTCAAGTATGTCAAAGAGGGACATATTACTGAGGAGGTGAAATACTTAGGGGGAATCATTGGAGGTGGTGTCTTGGTGAGTTGTTTTTTCTCTCTTGCTAAAGCATATGGCAAATAAAATGTGGAGCCTCAGGTACTGTAAAACAGAAAATAGTGTTCCAATTTCTCTTAATCTAGGCATACATGAAATAGATTGTTTTATTCATTTATGTCATCGTGTATCACATACAATATTTTAAAGAGTAATTTTCTCCTGAACAAATTTCATCAAAAGTCTCCATCTTTTAAACACTGAGTGCATTTCAGAAATTCTGCAAATCTGGAAAGAAGACTGATTCCCATGAAATTTCCGAAAGGCAGAATTGTTTAAACTATAATTTCGGAAGCTTCTGAACATATTTAACACAAATGCTGCATTAAATGTCTGGTCATTACAGGTGTTGATTGCAGCACTTTACATTCAGGTCACTGGAGAACAAGGCTGCTGTGGAAATCGCTTTGGGGTGAGTCAGTCACCAAAAGACATTTCAGGCCCTCAGTAAAAGAGATCAGCAAACTGCTGTAGTGAGAGCTGCTTTTGGTCTAGTAAATACGTTTTTAATAGAGGTATGTTGAAATGAACATGAACAAACAAAGTATACTGCACGGTGCTGTATCATGGTTGCATGTCATTTAGGTCGTCTTTGGACAGATAAGAAAATGCCCAATCATCACAGCTAATAAGCAGCACAGTTCTCCTTTTTACCCCAAAACATTTAGTTACTGAAATGACTGTGAAGCTCAAAATCACAGATGACATACAATATTTGTACATATTTTGAATACTGAAGATTTGAATTGGCAGAAATACAAAAAAAAAAAAAAAAAATCAAATAAATATACAATGATATATATACATGGATCAATGTTTTAATTTATCCTCCTGAGACCCAGCCTATTTATTTATATCTTTTGACTTATTTGTCCTGAACGTGCTCAGTACACATCCTGGCCTTTCCAATGATATCTCATGTTTTTGGGTGGGATGAGGCAAAGTTCTTTTTCATGCTGAGAGAAGATGGAGACTGCAGCAAAACACACCTTGTAGTGCTGGGTCTTATATTGATTATCTAAAAATGAAATAACTTATTTCACAAGAACTTTAAAAACATGGTAGAAAAGGAGAACAATATTAGGCTCAACCAATATTTTAGATTAACACACAATGTTTTAAAATTATTATCAAAAAAAGTTTCTGATCTTTGGTTGTCACTTAACTTCTGCAGATGTTCTTATCAATTGTATTCGCTGCTGTGGGTGTGGCTGGTGCCCTGTACAGTTTCATTGTGGCATTGCTCGGTTTGCATAGTGGGCCCCTTTGCTACGATGGTAATAAATGGATAACGCCTTTTAATAACAGGTGACTGATAGAAATAATTTTCTGAATAAATTTCAGTTTCAAACATTACAATGTTTTGGTCACTTGTACAATTATGTTAATTTTTCCACAGCAAATTCACCTACGTGACTGAATATAAATCATGGGAAAAATGCAATGAGCCTAAGAACGTGGTACAGTTTAACATCGGACTGTTTTGCACTCTGATAGCAGCCAGTGGTCTGCAGGTGTTGCTCTGTGCTGCTCAGGTCATCAACGGCCTCTTTGGCTGCGTGTTTGGAACCTGCAACAAGAAAGAGGTAAAAACAAATAGATGATGATATCGAAATCCATTGTCCTTTGCTTTCTTTAATTGTTTTTGTTTTATCTTTTTCGTTTGCTTTTTAATGTACAGAACCCATAGTTACATGATCAGGAGGCCTCCGATCATCACATCCAGCGCTCTGCTCGAGACAAAATCTCCCTGGTTGCACCTGCTTAAATTTTTCAGATTGAAATTACTGTGGTCTATGTCTATTTTTATCTTCGAATTTTCATGCTGCTTCACACTGCAACGCATTAATTCATTTTGCTAAATATATAGTTTTAAAAATACATTGATTTAAGAAAAATAAACTGATGCTTGACTGCTGTGTTGTATCATTTATCGTTTTGAAAACATTTACCTTATTGTCTTAGACATGATGCCAAATGCCAAATGATAGCTAGTTCAATAAAGTAGAAGACAAAGCTCTTCATTAATGACACATTTTATATAAAACGCTTCGGTGTCAGCTTATTTTCAGGCCTATAAATGAATGGCCCTCGGGCTCTTAGCAGGAATACACGATAATGTTTGTAGCTATGAATTGAAAGGAAACTAGACGCCCCTCCTAAGGAGAGGAAATCACTGTTGGTTCAGCTTTATTACATGACAATGGTGCTGAAAGAATGTCTAACTTTCGGGTTTCCCTTCTCTAAATGCTTTGTATTATCCTTATTATAGCATCCCTTGAAAACAAGATAATCATAAAATCACAAATATCAAATGGTTGGGCATTCATTGATCACCGATGAGTGAAGCAGCTTCAGCCAAAGTTTTGCTTGGACACAGTTTGTGTTGTGATTTCTTCATTCCCAAGCTTTATTTAACTGACTATGAATATACTGGGAAATAAACTGCAGTTAACCATTGGCAAAAGGAACTAAAATATGTCACCCAGCCACTCCCTGTTTAACTACAAACACAGTCATCTTTTATCAGTGTTTTCCTGTACATGTCAATGACATGTTGCCCTTGCTTCACCCAACAAGCTGGTCTAAAGTCCAACTGTGCTGTGATCCTGCAGTCACTATGTCAATACATCAGTGGAATACGCTTTTCAATATAATTGAACTTACTATAATACATCAACAAACAAAAATGTATATTTACTACAACAAACATTATCAAACCAAACATATGTAACAGTGATGTGACTATCAACACATGATGACTGCATCTTTAACCATAAAAATGCCTCTAAATATTAACTCTAATAGCTTGACAAAGGAAGTATTCTCTGTGAAAGACATCTTGGAATGTGGGACAACCACTTCACCAGCCCATCCCAGTCTCTATTTTTCCATGTTGTAATGGGTTTGTGAGCACACCTTCCACACACCGACATCTGTGACTGTATCTACTTGCTACTACCAATGTAACTCGGTTTCTCTCTCTTTGGGTTTCTATTTGAAATGCCCATCCCTAAATAAACAGGAAGCGTTGGACTTGCAGGAGGTTTTCCAGCAGTCGGTTAATTTCGTTTCTGACAACATGTGTACTGGAAGATGTTCCCGTTGCATTGCTGGTGCTCTCTTCCCTTTAGTGGTGACATCCATTATCTGTAACATTGTATTGTTCTTTCCTGGAGGGGACGTCAAGTATGCCCAGAACGGACATATTACTGAGGAGGTGAAATACATGGGAGGACTCGTTGGAGGTGGCATAATGGTGGGTATTCCCTTCTCTGTTACTAAAGGTTGTGACAGCTGTAACCTCTGTAATAAAATATTAGTCGCAGAAAGAAGTCGTGTTCATATAAAACACATTAATATATTACATTTTAACTCATGTTTACCAGTTCACCAGTTTTGAGTCTTTGTTTTGTGTTTTTTTTTGTGCTGTATTTTCCTCAGAAATCTAAAACTCACTGAACGCTGAAGCTCTCCTTAACTCATTAAAAGCCAACCTCTCATGACTTCACTACAGTTTTAGGTGGAATTGTTTGGAAGCTTTGAGCATAAGATTGAGCAATATTGCTGAATTGTTTTCATTTAACAGAAAATTAAGCACTGTCAACCCATCTGTCCCATGACAGGTGTTGATCCCAGCACTTTACATCCACTTGACTGGAACACAGGGATGCTGTGGGAATCGTTGTGGGGTAAGTCAGTCACAATGTCAGTAACTACTCAACATGTTAAGTAATATGTTTTTATTTGTCCACTTATTACATTTATAAATGACTTCTGTATTCTGTAAATTGTAAACTGTTTAGTGTGCATAAAGTCTGCTTCAATTTTGTGGACATGTGTCTCAAAGAAACATGATTAAAGTTAATAACACCCAAATAAGTTTGACTACAAAATTAAAAAAACTTAAATGTGCTGTATGCACAATACTATTTTCACAAAATTTTGAAATATAACCCACTGTAATAATGATTAAAAAAAACAGTACATCTTCTTGATTAAAGAAGAACCAGAAAAGCAAAATGCCTATTGAAATATAGATTTAAATTCTTGGCACTACTACAAATTACTCAAGGTTAGAAAAGAATTCCTGTTGCATGACAGCTTAAGGTTAATCAAAAGTGAGGATAAACCTGTCACATAGTTTCAGTATAACAATAACAGCACAGTAAATATGGAGTAGCAAATGGAGTGTTAATCTGTTTTATAAATATAGCTAGAGTTTTAGGCCAACACAGAGGTCAGAGTGGTTAGCTCTGCCTCTTTTTAACTGGAAAATCCCTGGTTCAAATCCCTGACTGGCTGCTTTCTTTCTGTGCAAGTTTACATTTTCTCCCGGGGCTCGTGTGGGTTTCCTCCAGGTACTCCGAATCCCCCCCTAAATTGACTGTGAATGGTTGTCTGTCTGTGGGTGTCTCTCAGTGCTGGCTCAGATAGACTGGTGATCTGTCGAGGATGTAGCCAGCCTCTTAACTAATGACAGCTGGGATTGGCTCCAGCCTCCCCACGTGCCTAAACAGGAAAAGTGCCTACAGATAATAGGTGAATGTAAAGAGTTCCAGCACATAGAGTATAATGGTCATGTTGGGTTTGTTTATATGAGGAATAATTGTGAGCCTGTTCCTCTGTCAACTCATAAATACCCTAAGTGTTTGGAGTAGGAGGAAAGTAAGCAAGTCCAAGAATGCAATGTTAATTATTAAACTGAATTAAACATTAATTGAACTGCACCTGTAATGTTTCTGACCTTTACTTTATCATCAACATCTACAGATGTTCCTATCAATTGCATTTGCTGCAGTGGGTGTGGCCGGTGCCCTTTACAGTTTTATTGTGGCAGTGCTCGGTTTGCAGAATGGACCCCTCTGCAAAGTCCTTCTGATTTGGACAACACCTTTTAAGAACAGGTGACACACAGTAGTGACTTTCTGATGAAGCCTCACAAGTTTGTAAAATCCAGATCATTCACAAAGCTCTTCTTGTGCAGTGACCACAAATACCTGACTGACAGCACATGGTGGGGACAATGCACAGAGCCTAAGAACATTGTGCAGTTCAACATTGGTCTGTTCAGTACCCTGGTGGCCACAAGCTGTTTGCAGCTGATTCTCTGTGCCATTCAGATGATCAACGGTTTTGTCGGCTGTTTGTGTGGAACCTGCATAGACAAAGGGGTGAGATGAAGCTGAAGTGAAAACACTGTCACTTTTCAGTTTTTACTGTAATCTAAACATTTTTGTGATAAATTAATTCTGGGAATTTTAACTCTGGATTTTGGTGTTTTATTACTTACAGCCACTGTGAGTCTCAAACAGCTGACTGGTGCCCCCCCGCTGGAAGACAGAGGACAGTATACTATCTGCAGCTATATAAAACACTACCTTACTCTCTATTTGAAAAATTATATATATGTATGTGTGAGTGTATTTTATGATGCTTTTCAGTCAATAATTAACCAACACAGAAATCTGAAATAAAATACTAAAATAAGATAATAATAATATTCATAATTGGATTTGAAAAACAAATAGTTAAAAAAAATACAGGACAAAGTTTGTTGCTACTGACACCTTTTATGTAGGTTATATTAATACAAATGATACACTTTCAGGATACCCATTTAGGATTGGTATCTGCACACATATTCTGTGTCATCTAAAACTGTATTTTCTGAATAAAATATGTCTTGACTAAAATCTGATGAACATGATTTACCATCTGCACATGTGATGGAGTGAGCAAATGATACAGTTGAGGAGGGAGCACATTAACAATTTTTCCTTAGATAACACATAACACAAAGATACAACACAAAAGGCAAAATGTAGTTGTTTAAAAGGCAAATACTGGGTTGTAACGGATAGAGTTTATAACGAGTACCTGCATACTGAGCAATTGAAGAAAAATACATTTCTGTGCTAATATCACTTGAGGTAGATATTAAATAATAATATAAGGTGGCTTGTTAATTTTGCTCAATAGTGTACTACAGGCTTTCAATATATTGTATGTTGGCAATAGCATTTTGGGAGTGGTAAAAACAAAGAATATTGAGATCTAAAAATAATTTAAGATTATGTTTTAAAACTGCTGTAACTGCTATATCAAAAGTATTTATGTTTCAAAGAGATGTGTGGTAGTTTTTAGAAACGTTTAACAGAAGCAGGAAATGGTAAAAAAAAGATCCTACACATAATAAGCTTCAAAGCTTATTAAAGGTCATAAGGCTATAATGACCAGCCCCATTATAGTGTTGTGTATTTGGACCATTTCAGCTGTCAAACTGCTTCATCATGAGCTTCCGACTGGCCTCGTAGCCCAGGAACAGTGCACCATTTGCAGGAAAGGTACGGACCATGGTGGGGGTGAGACCAGAGTAAAGTGCCCTCACGCCTATACGAGAGATAGTAAACGACACAGTACAATCAATAAAGGCAAAGGAATCCCCCCGGAATCTTGAGTTTTTAGTTTTTTACAAACAATGCTTTCACCAGCAGATCGGAACACACAACATCCCTGCCAAGATGACAAAACGAGGGAAATGTCAAACCCCACTTCTTTACCTTCAGTACGTGCGATGGTCATGAAGGTTTTGAAAAACCCCGCCTGTTTGCCTGTCATGGACATGACCTGGATCCGAGACTTGACACAGTCCATGGGATAGACAACCAGCCACAGACACGCACCTCCGAAACCACCGCTGAACACAATCGGAGCAACGCCTTCAACATACACAGAAACACCTGTTAGACTAAACACCATCTACATTTACTGTAATGATAGATATTAAAATGCAGACTTTCCTTCAAAGTGAAGTTTATTTTTATACTTCTAAGTGAGTGCACACGGAATGTTTGGACAGTACCTATGTCGTCCTTGTCACATTTCATGTAGTCTGCAAAAGCAGTGCGGCAGAGTTCATAGGCACCGAAGAAGCAGAAGTATCCAGGTACCTCTCTGGCTATAGTGGTGGTCAGGCCTTGGAAAAAGCCCTGCGGTCCCTCGTTTCTCATAATGGATTTCACCACAGACAACACTGTGCTTCAAACCAAGCAAAGTGACATATGGTTCAGTCAACGTACACATTACAATATTACCTAAACAAGTCGGACTGAACTCAGAACGTTTAATCAGAACGTTTCACAAGTACAATGTACAACACCATTTTCCAAATATTTGGGAAGATGTGTAAAACGTAAATAAAAACAGAATGCAATGATTTCCAAACTTCATCAACCCATATTTTATTCACAAAAGAACATAAACAACATATCAGATGGTGAAACTGAGAAATGTAACTATTTCATGGAAAATATTAGCTCATTTTGAATTTCATGGCAGCCCAACACATTTCAAAAAAGTTGCAAAAGTAATATCAACAAAATCAACCTAAAAATATTTGCCTAATAAAAACCACTTACTTCTGGCTTTTGGCAATCTTGCCTGATGCCTCCATTTCATGCATGGCTTGCAGCCTGCATTTGACAAGCTCAGTGGGGCAGAGTACTAGTGAGGAAAAGATAGAGGCTACTGAGCCAGCACAGGCTTTCTGGACGTCACTAACAAAAAAGGAAAGATAAAGAGAAGACAGCTAGAGACTTGCCCTGTATTTTCAGTGTAAAGGTGGTTTCTTGTTAACAAGAATGACAGCTTAGTTAACATTGTCCTACCTCAGCTCAGCTTCACTGGGCAGTCCAGCTGTGAAGCGGACAACCTGCTGGCAGAAGCCATAGCTCATGAATAGCACAGAGTTCTCTGCGATGTTGGCCATCAGTGCCGGTGTGGTGCCCTGGTAGAGACCACGAATGCCCACTTGTTTGTACGTGGCCACAAAGCAGTGGATGAAACCTCTGTACAGCGAAGGAAATGTCTGCATCTTGACCTTTGCTGTGTCAAGAGGCTGTCCACTAAAGACACATGCAGCTCCCCCTTTGAGGTGGACAGACAGACATAAAATTGTTAAAAGCACAAACTAAAACTAAAAAAGCTTTAAAATGAATGTCTGATATACGAGCCACAGGAAAATCAAAGTTTGTACTCAAACTGTCTGCAGAAAAACAGGGAGAGGAATCATAGAGGCTTTGCAAAGTGCTGTACGCTAGTACAAACAATCAATATAAACACAGTGAGAAATGAGCCGGAAAAAGACAAGAGTCATCACAATGTCCTGCCACGTTGGACACAGATATAGCTAGAAAGTGTTTGGGAAAGCAGGGGAAAGATCAGAATCTGTGTGGTGTGTGTATACTGTAAAAACATTTACAGGACTCATTTTGAAAGTCATGGCGGGGTAGTTACCTATAGCTCCTGCTGAGAGGTCAATAATGGCCTGTACAACTGGGTGTGGGACCATGGTGTCCAAAAGGTCGTCACAAGAGGCGCCGTGTTCTCTCGGCTACCTGATAAACAAAGAGACTTTATCTCTCACTAAATTCTCTGCTACATTCTATCAGTACACTGTAATTAATACAAACACACGCTAAGCATAAGCAGATATTTGTTTCTTTTTGATGCGGGTGAACATATGTTTATGTCAGCAGCAGAGCTGTGACAAAAATAAAACCTACACTTTTTGTGTGAACAGTATTGAATTTGCAGTAACTAACCCAACTAACAATGGGTATGAAAAAAGGACAAATGTCATGTTTATTGAAATGCAAGTCTAGACAAACATTACAGCAGAAATAGGACAATTAAATGACACCAAGAGGAGCTTTGGTCTTCACTTATATCTTTTAATAACCTGGGCTAAAGGTAACCATTTTCTTGAGTCTAAAATTTATTTCAAATGTTTAAAATTTGGTAACATTTTATATTCATACCAATTTAACTGGTCTTACCTTATCTAAGGTATAGGCCTGACATTTCTACATTAAAGAATGTTATCTTACATTAACATTAGTGATGACGTACTTTACACAAATCAGCCACAACATAGACACCACCTGGCAGTCTTAATATAAAAATGTGATATGGGTCCAAAATATTTTGAAGAGGCCGATGAAACATTATGGCTTAACCCCCCTATCAGCACGTGAAATTGTTATACAGTAAACGTGTACAGTGATTTTTTTTTTTTTTAAATAATTGTTTTACAAGTCTTGTTCAAATGATTGTTTTTTAGTGGAGTACTTTTCCTTTTGTACTTTAGGCAAAATGTAGATAAACTACTTTTACTTACGTACTTTTACTTAACTAAAAGATTTGAATAGGTAGTTGTAGTGGAGAATGCTTCAGGCCAATACTTGCACTTTTACCAAAACAACCTGTGCACACAGGGTATCACATTTTGCTGGGTAAGGGCATGTGTGGCTGCCTCCTGCTCAGAATGCCCATGCTGACCTTTGCCCTCCATGACATTATTAGGGCCACCGATGGCAATGTGGCTGATTGGTACCGGTTACTAACGGCATTCCTCCATTTGAAGGTTATAACCAGAAGGTGACAAACCCCCATTATTTGGAAGTATTTATTGCTTAACATCACAGCTGGCTACAGGCCACGTGTAATCCTACTCTGTTGTTTAGAGACCAAAACTGACAGTCAAAGTTTTCATTTCACGTGTAACCTAAAAATAATCACAACAACCAGTATTAATCGGCTTTCTATAGCCAGCGTTCATTTGATGTTTACACAAGATAAAACAGATAAAGAGGAATTTTACCATCCAGACCTTACAGGAGAGAGACGAGTCGAGCCCGGGGTATCAATGTATGTATGGCGGTGATGTTAATGTGGGAGTCCAACATACGTGACCGGTTACCTGGTGAGCTGCAGACGGAAGCTAACGTCGTCCACGCCTGACTGCATGCTAGCTTAAAACACCACAAAAACGCTCACAAGTTATCTTAGAATTATCTAGTCCTGTGCTCAGCCCTGTAGTCAATGAATGGATCGTCCATCAGACTACGGAGGTTGTTGCATGACGCCTGAGAGTAATGAAATACTAAGAGCACCCACTCTGCTCAAAGTTAGAGGTATGAAAGCTTGTTGCGATAGCTCTTCTCTGCTGCTAACGTTACAGCATCTACACGGAGAAGAATGTTATCAGCATTACTCTATGTGTTATGTTTTCCTTTCGACGTTCAACCTTTTTAGATGTTTTCTTTGTAAAAGACGTCGACAGTGTAGAATTGCACATTCTACATTGTGTACCGAATAAAACACGTTTAAATAACAAACCTCCGTTTTTATACTGAAACATTTGCATGTTAAACTAGACATTAACTAGAATATGCAATCTTTGAGATGAATTAGGAAACAAGTGCATTAATTAATCTAATTAAAATAGCAGCTCCGATGGCCACTGTGTGATCGCATCCAATTTAACATCTATGTCATAAAGCGGAAAGAACACAAAGCTTCCGGTTTTTCAACAGAAACTCGTGTAGAGATAACGTGGTACAGCGCGCTCTGCTGGTTGGTTGTCGTTTTAAAAAATCCAAATAAATCCCTATCAAAGACATTACGTTATCGTCCTACATACTGGTTCACATATAAGCTAATCATCTCATATCATCAACAATTTGCGTAATTACCATAGGAGTGATTTTCCATTACTAGCGCATTGGGGTGGGATATAGAAGGCTGCGGGTGTGACACCATCAGGTGTGGCACCGCCCAGCCACCAAGGGCCACCCTGTTGCCGCTGCCGAGCTCGGATAAAATGGGACTGTAGCGGCAGGAAGGGCATCCGTCGTAAAAACCAAGGCCCCAAATGAACGGCCGAACTCATCCCGCTGTGGTGACCCCTGAAGGGACAAGCCGAAAGCCGTTGATCTGGACTGTCTGAAATTACTTTTCCCTCTGGGCTTCGCAAATCTCCTTTGAACTCGTGCCTGCATGTACATAGTACCTAATGGCCAGTGCTAAAAACATTAAACCGACTTAAACCTTGTTTGCAACCGTCTTGTTTGAGGGCACAGAAACCTTTTATGCTATTTACCCAAGAATGTCACTTAACACCGTGTACTATGTTTTTGCACCTGTTGCCATGTTAACAATTATATTTGGTAATGGAAAGAAAAAAAATCTTTAACTACATGTAATCAAGCTGCGTCGATCAAGATGTTTAAAATGAATTAAATAACACATCTTATTTTTATAGGTGATCAATTTAGCGCATTGATTGTGAAATAGAGAATTTTAATAGCTAAATTTGTTTAATTTATCTATGTATCTTAAAGGCCAAACCAGTTAATCCATGAAGTCCGTTTGTCCAGGTTTTTAGCACCTACATAGAATCTTCTACATAAAAAAAAATCCTGCAACCTTTAACTAATTTCTGAAACTGTACTATTTTTCTTTAATTTCTGGAAAGTGTTTGTATGACATACAAAACCACTACAAGTGTTTAACCTTGTAGCATCCATTCTTTTATCGTTTTTAATTAGCTATCAATTGCAATTATTTCATGTGTAGTCTATGAGCAAGTTTACCTCGTGTATTATTCTGTTCACCTTTAAAAATTATAAACCAGAAAACCACCACAACACTACCAAAAATCATCTGTCTGAGAAGCCTGGGATTAAATCCATGTGCCTTCTGTCCACTTGCTTATCCTTAAAAATTCAGACCATCAGTGGTTTGCAATAATCCAGACTCACTTTACCACAACTTGTAACATCTCATTCAAATTAACTTGAAATTCAGGCATTAGGTTAATAAAAGACACAGTTTTATTTTTTTTATATCCCTTTGCCTTTTATCAAAAAAAAAAACAAAAAAAAAACATTGACGTTGTCTACATCACAGACAAGAATCATCAATATTCTGTGTTAAACAATTTTAGCATAAACATGATGAACCCCATGCCCATACCACCCCTGGAGCAAACTCCTCTATACACAGTATACTTTACATACCTTTAGGTCTTGTTCAGTCTTTTTACATTTTACATCATTATCAAAGTAGTATCAATAGCTTTAAAATACATACAATGCTATTTCCATTGTATTTATAATTGCTATCCTGATTACAAACAGTAACATTTCCCACAGTTAGAGTCTGATAAGCAATTCATGTGCATCTTTTATAATGACATGTTACAAAATATTTTGAATGGACAACATGTGAATGGGAGTTGCTCCCATTCACAAAACAAAAATACTCTGCAGAACTCTCATTATTTGCAGATGAGAAGCATTTTTGTTCATCACCTAATGAGAAAGGAAACACTGCGGAGAGGCTCATGCTGTTGAGGGCACTTTTTGGATACACAATCCATTAAATGACATTTTATGTGTTCCTCCTGCTCTAAGGGGTAGCAGTAATATCCTGAGACCCTTCTCAGACTCTCCACAGGGTTTTCTACCAACTGTTATGTCTGCTTCCACATGAGATTATGACGTACAGTCAGAGCTCTCTGTAATCCCCAATTTAAAAAGTTCCACTGAAGGAACAACAAAGAAATGACGAAGATCGCTATATCAAAGGAGCAACACAGCGAGAAATAAAAAAGTGGAAGTAGTCCACATATTTGTTTGGATTTGATATACAAGAGTTTAACAGAAAATATTCTCTGTATTGAGCACTAACTATTGGCAGTAGTGAGCTCTGCTCAAACAAAATAAATTCACTTCATAGGATCAAACACTGACTGACAAGTAGCTGACAAATGTGTAAAAACAGAAATTTTAAATTAAACACTGTATTAGCCTGGTGTGAACCAGGGGCCAGTGAAAAATAAAAAATTCGACCTAAATGTGGGAAAAGCTACTAGTGTCAAAAATACATCAAGAAAGCCTCCATCATTTGTACCCTGTATACACACAGCCAGAGCCCGCAATTAAAACAGTTTGGTCACTGCAATTAGTGAAACGTTTGGCATCACAACACCATATCTAGTAGATATTTTTTGATTTGCTACCAACACGTCTTGATTTAATGTACAGTACTAACATTAAAATGTGGCCAAACTCTCTATCGGTGACTCTGGATACAGTACGCAACCAGTCATAAACTATAAGTCACACTACCTTAAAAAAACAGTTTGCTTAAAAAAGTTTGACTCCATTTACATTTTAACATTTTGTTTTTTGGCCAAGTGGCTATCAAGTGAAAAATGAGTTTTTAAATCTTTTTATATATCAGACCTATAATCTATTTTTCTATTTTATGTGTCTACTCTTTGCAAATTATCTTTACAGTAGACGATTGAATTGTTGTCAGACTTTGTTTTTTTTGGCAATTTCTTAGACAGCAGCAGAATGTTGTACATGGAAGAAGAAAGTAATGATTGTGATCATGACCAGCACTGACCAAGACCAAGTCCCATGTTTGAGTGTAGAGAATACAAGAGAAAGGTTCTATCATTCATACCTACATGGAAGAGAATCCACATCCAGATAATCCTCATCCAAATAATGAGAGCAGTAAACAAGCATGTTAATACTGGTTTAGTTCAGATAGCTGTCACCAGCCACCAGTACTTGCTCCCTTGAAGAGATAAAATCACATGCTTTTGTGTTTATTATGGGGTTAAAAATACTGCAAATTGCAAGTGCACATACTACTTAATTTTTTTGCAGACTACAGAGTAAGATCCCGTTTTATCATTGAAGACACCTGCAACTGTGTTAATTTGTAGAATTTCCCATTTTTAAAAATTTGATTGAAAATGTAAAGCTAAGCAAAGCAGTCTCATCTATAAGACTAATTAAAAAAAATTTTCTACAAGCTATGTACTGCTGTCCACTAACAATCAGCTTCAGATGGAAACTCTGATCTGCAACAGGCCTTCAGCTTTCACACTGAACAAGTGCCCGACTGGTTGCAGACAAAGTAAAAGTAAGACAGCAGGGCCTGAATGGATACATCCATGGGTATGAAACTACTAACAAAAAGAATAGGGTGGTCTTTTTTTGGCAAAACCTCTTATGACTGATGAAGCCAAACAAAAGAATGATGGAGTGCTTAGACTCAGGCTGACGTATTAGGCACTGCAAAAAAAAGAAAACGTTTTTTTTCCCTTGTGTTTCTGATAACACAGTAAGGCAATTTGATTATGGTTGACTAATGGCAATATAAGCTTCCAGGCTGTCTTGACAAATGAACAATTTAGATTCAGGAAAGAGACAACACTTTTTTCACAACCAATTTTAAGATTACCTGTGTAAAAACAGCTACAATCAAAAATGAGGCACTTTATAAAAGAGCATATAGATATCTAGGCTATATAGTATTAATTATTATATGTATACTGTATATATTATATACTATTGTAATGTCACTTTATATTAGAAATGTGTTAACTGTTATGCAAATGAGAAAAACAAATTACAAAATGTATTATAGTTTTTGTATTCTGTAGTGTAATATACAGGTATATTCAAAAAGCACAGTTGCCAAAAAAGTAGTTATACTATGACTTTTTCAAACATTTGTGCTACATTGCTTCAAAATGTATTAATATGAGGTCTTCTGTAGTCATAATTAACTCAGGAGCTAAATAATTTTATACTTATACTCAAAGGCAATTGGAGACATTTGTGTGAAATTGGAAATTCCTTATCTAGTCTTATACAGTTTGTTCACTATCATTTCACATGTGTGTCTTCATTGTAAATGTGGCCTGTAGTTAGAGACTGTAAGAAAATTATTACAGGGTTACAAGTGCCACCAAAGTGAAGGGACTTTTAACCTTTTTCTGATCCCAGTCATTCTTCCTCAGTGATAGTTATATTAAAATATGATTGTCACATCACAACAATGGCTTTCATTTCACCTCATTTCAAATTTAACTCTCTGTGGAACAGCATTCTCTAATATCTCCATCACACCTGGCTCACGCATTTTACAGCCACCTGTCAGTCTCATCCGGTGTAAGTTAAGTTAAGTGAAATCTTTATAATTGCAGTAGCTCTGTCCTTCAGAAATCAAAGCGTTGCTCTGGGAGCTTGGTTCACTCATATTACAAGCATTTATGTTCCAGCCCTTTGTTTAAATATAAAGAGCGACTGAAATACTCACAGTTTGCCGAAATTATTTTGAGGTAATGTGGGGACTGCCGTCTCCCTATTTCAGAAAATTAAAAAGTTGGATTTAGCCCCCCTCAAACACACACATAAAGCAGCTAAGCTGTTAAAATTTTCAACTGTGTCATTTTCAGCTTTCATCCGTAACAACAATATTATATTCAGTGAAAACATTTACATTATCTAATTATTGTCCTTACTGCATTAAGTTGTTTACGTGCATAGCAAAAGAATGCTATATTAATATGTTAATCGGAAAGTTTATGTAATATTGCATCTACTTTTTATATTGTGTTGTGGATTTCATGTGACTTTTCTGTGGTATTTTAGCTTCAGCCCATACAGTATGCAACATACTGTATGACATGACTTTATTTGCTGCTTAGTTGCAATCATTTGAATTATTTGAATTTGAATTGCTACTAATTTAGATGATTTGAACAGCTTTTTGTTTCATTTCCTAAAGCAGCAGTGGTGTCACCCCCACTGTGTGTCTCCATACCAGGCAGTCTGATGATAACTCAACTCTTAAGACTGTAACACCACATAGTGTATAAGCGGATCAACCAAGTTTCTCACAATACAACTGAGATGCACGTACTTACTGTAATGTTCTCACTGGTATCATCTGAAAATCAGCCACAGGACATGACAGGACATGTTTAGTTGAAGCATAAGCAAAGCTGGGGTTCTATAAACATGTATCCTGTGTGGGAGCACATCTGGAGATTTAGGGATAAAACTTAATTGTGTGTAAAGAAACATTACAGTATAACAATTCTAAAGGGATAAAGTGAAAGCCATTGTTCTCATCCTTCAACTACAAATTAAATATCAACTTTGTATGCCAATATGTCTGCACTGTGAAAATTAAAATGTAATTGCATGATATTAATAAAGGTTGCCCTTCTATCAATTTTACAAATATTGATTGGATCCTTCTTTCTCTAAAAGAAAAGTGTAGCATAATATACCTCAGAGGTTAAGCGTATTTTGAAGTCCTTCAGTAGCACAAGAAAAGATGTCAAGAAATATAAAGGCTTTCTTGGTCAACTGTCTATAATAAATCAATTATGTTTACAGAAACATTAGGAACTTTCCTTGCTGTATTTTCCTTCTCATTTTGAGCAAAGTGACACCTGATGATCATTTAGCTTAAAAGGACAAAGGTTGATATAACAATGTATAGAAACGTAAATCTGGGGGATTCAAGTTTGTAATAGGAGCCAATAAGTAAACATGCCTTACTCAGCTGAGACTGTGTCAACAGCTACCACTTTATTAGACTAGCTTATGTACCAATCACAAGCAAATGTGTTAGAGAACACACAGATGGAGGTTTGTGCCATTTGTGTGAGTCCCTGAAAGCCTCATTGATCTATGACTTTGCCTGCATGATTGTTAGAATGCTGCCTTCAGGTGGATGAAGTAAAAAGAAGACAAGATACTGTATAACAAAGCCACCATGTTGGGTGTACAGTAACGTCCACCTGACAGCTTGCACTATCTCACTGTGTCATCCGTTATATTAAGTTAAACAATAATCAAATGTCATTTGTATTTTAAAGAAGGCAAAAACAAAACTTTTTCCTTACCCTGTGAGTTTGTGCGCGCGTGCATGAGTGTGTTTGTGTGTATGTTTGGCACATGTTTTGTTGACAGAAAACAGCCGATGGGATGGCGATGAGTTTTCCAGGTTTTCAGTCTTCAGCTATGTTGTGGCAACAGATCAGACAGCGGACCATCCTCTCATGGGCAGAGTGTGGAACTGTCACACCAGCGTCACACTCAGCTCAAAGATGCAGACCGAGATCAACAATCTGGAAGAAAAGAGTAAAAAGTAGGCAGGGATATAAATGATTATCATTTTTACATAAAATATTTTCTAATATTTACAGGATTTTTTTTACTGTAGGTATTCCTATTATTGTAGTTTACATAATAATCCACTGGACATTAATTGTTCCCACCAAAAATCTACAGTAGGTAAGGTGGTTTAGAGATTATCCTTCAAAGCACATTGCTTCTGTTTAACTAGAGCTGATGCTAGCTGCTTGGGTAAATATCATATGACGCATGATATCTTTGTAAAAGAATTTTCTAACTTGAGTCTTACAGACATTGTTGCAGATGTCAATATTATGTGTCTTGTCTTATCGGTTCTAGAGATTTTGAAGTCTTTCTTCTTTATCATGAGCCACCTCAACAACACACAGTTCAGTGCAACTCTGGTTCCGATCATGTCAGCAAAATGAAGTCGAAAGCAGACATTGTAATCATCAGCTAATGTTGTCTACAGAGGAGTAGAACTGCCTTAGAAAATACACTTTATTAAAAATAACCTAGCCAAGTAATAACAAATAGTTCGTACTTCAGGGGACGCTCAGACAGAAGTGCTGACAAATCAACCTTTTGTCTGAGTAGCTCTGAGTCAGTCCTACCAATTGCTCCATCCACTTTCAGTCAAATGATTGTCTGCAATCTCACCATTGCTGTGTAACAAAATAGTCGGCATGGTTAAAAATGTGTACACTGCAATGTGCGCGCACACACACACACACACACGTGTATATATATTTATATATATATATATATATATATAATTTTTCACTTTCATATCATTATATATCTCAATGTTTCCTCCACTATACATGTGGTTTTCAGCGCACCTCATTTATATCCGTGAAATTTTACCACAGGCCTGTCTTATTAAACCACATTAATTTTACCTAATGTGATCAATATGAAAATGGCAACTAAGCGGTTACATCCACCTATGTTTTGTCAGTTTGTTTTCCCAGTGCGGACATTCATCATCACAAATAGAAAATATGGTACACATATACTCTATTAACAACTCATATTAGTGCCAGTAAAGATAATTAACTGTTAAAAAGATCAGATATCCTGGAGATCTAAGTTAAACCACTGAATCGGATTTTGCATACTTCAATTAAAACAGAGGGCACAGATAAACATCTTAATCTAATTCTGATATTTAAATTAGCATTTAATTTGAACATCTAATAAAAGGTGGAGTAATGCAATATTACTAGATTATTTGAGTGATAATTTGACAGTGGAGCACCACCAAGTTTTTAGCCACCATCTTCTCTCTGTTACTATTGCTTTAGATATTGAAAGCAGGATAAACACGGCAGCTGATACGAGGATTAGCACAGTCAATCCTGTAATTTTTATGTGAAAATTTACATTACAAGGTAATTTACAGATATATGTACTTATACATATACTTCTTGCTTTGCTTGTTAAAAATTAAATCCAGAAACAAACTATTCCCAATTATTATGCTTATACATGTACATGTAGAGACTGAAAAGCATTAAATAAAATCAATCATGCAAATGTTGTAGCTGCTGAGAATAAATAAGCTGCACAAGTTGTTTACTCTATTTAAATCTCTGATTACACATTTACATAGCTGCATGCTTCCACTTTATCAAACTTCCTCTCCTGGCTTTTATAATACTTAAATATAAAAGAAATTTGTATTAAAGCAATGCACTTCAGTCCATTGAAAATGTAACTTTAACCACAATCATTAAACATAAAATAATTATCTGTTCCATGTGAGGGAAAACCTTAGGGCTACCATGTGAAATCTTGCAGCTGATAGCACACCCACACATAAACATAAACACCTGGCCCATATTCTGACCCCTCTACCTCCATTTATGTGAAATGGCTCATTACCAGCAGACAAATCAATTGGCTTTGCTCTCTGAACACCCACTTTTGTTAATAAGAGACTCTACATGCAACCCACAGTCTAGAAAAACTGTACCGTCCACCAGCTTGAAGCAAAGGTACACATCAGTAAAGAATGAAAGTCGAAGGTGTGACTAAGACCTGAAAATGACTTTTGTCAAGCCCATTGCATCTAAACCTTAAAAGCAACAAGGCAAAAAAAACAGGTTTTCCTATTAACCCCTGTTGCTGCTCACTGCTCCCCCCAGGGGGGGTGGGTTAAATGCAGGGAAAGAATTTCATTGTAACATGTATGTGCAATATGTATATGTAATAAATAAAAGTGGAAATAAAAGGTTGTTCTTCTTCTTAATAAAAAGATGCTCTTATAAGTAGAAGTGCCTATTCAACCACTCAAGTAAAAAAGTTAAAGGCTTTGAAATGTAACTGAAGTATAAAATTTTAAAGTACCATTTCTACCAGCTGACCTGTCCAGGGGGTACCCCGTCTCTCATCCAATGATAGCTGGGATAGGCTCCAGCCCCACTGTGACCCAAGATAGGCGGTTAAGATGATGGATGAACAGATGGATTTCTAGCAGCTGTTTTGTTGCAAAGTTAACTGGACCTCATGTCATATTATAATTATTGGAACATTCTATCTAACTTCAAATAATGTTTAAATAGCTCAATCAGTAAAATCTCACAAGATATCTATAAACACAGAGCCTCAGCTGTTGAATAGTTTTTTTAAGAACACAAAATGAACCTCCGTCATATCTCAAATGTTACAATCAAAATGTTATTTCCCAGCCATTGTTTAATTTTAAGATGAAGTTGGTTTGCAACCCTAGTAGCGCTTACCTTGCCCATCCTTTTTACTGTTCTGGTGTGCTCTGAGTTCTTCTGATTTAAAGAAATCAATACTGGCATAAGTATTGAGGCTGGAGCCAGCACTGCTACCCATAGCGCTTCCTCCGATGTTGTAGGCAGAAGAGGCACACTCCACTCCAGTTTGAGGGCTATCCTTTATGGCCAAGTCAAGGTCAATATAGTTAAGGCCTTGTTCAGCAGATGAGGTGGAGGCTTGTGGTGGAGGTGCTGCAGACAAACTAGCTGCCTGCCCGTTCTCCCACAGTGAGCAGTCTAAACCATGCCGGTGACTTGCTGCCTGGCTGCCCTCTGGGAAGAGCGAGGTAGAAGATGGTGGGTGGCGTGGTAAGGAGGGAGGTGAGTTAAAAGTCTCTGAGCGGTGGCTTCGCCATCCCTGCTGGTCACCTCGAATAAACCTGCTGCTCCGCTCAGGAGATTGGAAGGACTTGACTGGGGAAAAACCCAAACCTGTCTCCTTTTCAACAGATAGGGCCTGACCAGAGTGGATGGTAGATCTTGCTGAAATGCTGGGGTCTGAACCTTTGCTGTCTGTAAATGAAGCAGGACCATCTGCTGCCATTGCTGGCATCTTTACTTTTGCTCTATACCCGGGATTAACCTCTGCTGCCCGAGGAGAGGTTGTGATGTGTTCATAGCGAGCCTTGGGGGCGACAGCTGGTGGGCTTTGGGGGGTGCTACGTGTGGACCTAATGGGAGTCCGGGGCATCGATGGCTTCCCCAAATCCATGCTGACGTATTCAGCAGAGGTGGATAATGGTGCAGAGAAGCTTCGAGGAAGGTTAGCAGGATTATCGTGGCAGAGGAGTGGCTGATTTAAAGGTCGGAGTGTCCCATGGATCACAGGTTGTTTGTGGTCAGACTCCACCGACTTTCTTCCATTACACTTATTGTCACCCTTGTATACAATACTGACATACTCACCAACATTTTGATTTACAGATGGCAGCAAATTTTCCTTCACCCTGGGTAGGGTGTTTGCTTTAGTAATGTCTGAAGACATACTAAGAGGACGACCCCTCCTTTGTTGCTTTGGGCTCTTACTACTTGACCTACGTTTTTGATGATGACGCCCATCTTTTGTGCATGTTCCCGCACTCCTGTACTCGGCTCCAGTTCTTAGTAAACTTAACCCTCTCCCTGCCGATATGGTCTTGTCTTCTAGGCTTTCACTGCTGGCTGAGCTGGAGGAAAAAGAAGAGGAAGACATGGATAGTTGGCATCCTCCTGCAGAGCCCACTGCGTTTTTGGTTTTCTTGGTATAACTCACTACTCCTCCCTGTCCAGCACTATTATGCCCACCACTGTTTTTCTTTCCTTCCCCTTTGTTTAAGTCCTCCTCAAAACGAGTATAGAGAGTATGTTGATAAGCTCGTGGCAGGGAGAAATAAGAATTGAACATTTTTGGTTGGAGTTGGTGCTGCTCAGGGTGGGAAGGTGGCGTGCTGCAGGCAGACTGGCTGCTGACTGGTGAGATGTTCATGTAGTCACTGGCTGACCGGCCCTCCATGCTGGTCCTGCTATCCCACATACCCAGTCCATGAAGGTCTGTGGAGCTGCTGCTATTGGGAGACATGACCATGTAGCCCTCAGAGCTAGGCTCGTGAATATGCTGAGGGGGGGACACACTATTATTGGGGGTCATAGCCATATACTCATCATCTGTCCCAGGTTTAGCATTAGTGTCAGGCATGTCTATTGAGAGAGGAAGAGAAACAGGAGGAGACGTCACTCCCGGGAGCATGGACATGTAGCCACTATCCATAGATGGTCCTGCACCCACTTGTTCCCGGCTTTTGTCAGGCTTCTTTCTATTCTCCCCTACCATGTCAAGCTGACCACCCCCACCTGCCAAAACCCCTGAGCCATGGTGCAAATCAGCTCTATCCCTGTTAGCACTCTGTGACATAATAGTATATTCTTCATCATCTTCATCTTTTCTATGTGGGGTAAGTCGTTCATGGGCTGCCAAAGGAAGGGAAGCCCTCTTACTTAACAGTCTGCGTTCTGCCTCAGATTCACGACTTGATGAGCGCCGCAGAATCCGTCGGCCTTTGGAGCGATGATGGGAACCAAGGAGTCCTTCTCGCTGCCCCCTGACTATATAACTGGAGGACCCTTCTCCGTGTACATGGTGTCCAGAAAGACTGGGTACCAGCAAAGAGTGTTCCCCTGGACTAGAACCGTACTCATCTGAGGAGCCGTAGTCACTTGGTGAACCTGAAACAGAAACTCTCTGAGAAACACGAGGATAGGAGCAGATTGTCATGCCTCCCACTGCTGCCCCCACTAGGCCACATTCTGAGCCATGACCAGAGCTTGAAGATAGACTCGGGGCAGGGGAGGGAGCCGGATTCGGTGTGTAACGTGCAAGGCTGAGAGTAATCTTAGCAGGAGTTGGAGCTCTGGTGGGCTTAGGCCTCAGTGTTGGTGTAGTTGAGCAGGATCCATTGAGACTTGGGCTAGAGCTGGCCCATGTTCCTTTGGCACTTGCTCCACTCTCCTCTGACCTGCCCCCGATGCTGGCTGTTCGCGCCCTTGGAAACCCATGGCGTGATGTGGGTGAAGTGCTGGTGCTGCCACTTCCTGTTCCAGGTGTCTCAGTGCGAGCTCGTCTGGAGAAGCCGACCTGGCTTGGTGGCAGATTTGGATGATGACGGCGGGTCGGGACGCTAATGGGGTTTGAAGCAGTTCCACCTCCGCACGATGTTCCCACAGACTGAGATTTACTGCGCTGGCGGAACTCCTCACTTAAGGCCTTCATGGCCTCAAGCAGGGTTTCATGCATGTTCTGAGCCACAACAGAGTCATCCACCTGCATCCAAAACTCTCCAGGGCCGGTAATTGCAGAGCGACCAACTTCAATAAAGAAAAAATTCTCTGAGTGGCCACACCTGCGAACATTCATGAGCTGCAACACCACAGCAGCCACATCAGAGTTGAGTTTGACAAAGTTAACTGTTTTGTCAGTTAGGCACAGCCGGTAGATGCCCACTAGGTTCCTGGCGTGTCCAAGACCTTTAGGCCAAACCTTGACCTGCCATACTTCTTTGAAGGTGGGAACAGGAGAGGGAGAGCTACACTCTCCACTACTGCCATAGTCCTCAGGAGTTTTACCTGAGAAAAAAATAAAGAATAAATAAAACATTTATGACACTGAATCACCATTTACAAACACATAGCCTGTTAAAATATAGATTGAAGCCAAAGTGACTAGATAGTGTAAGTGATAAGTAATGTTTTGTTTCTCATTGCTTTATTACCATTAAATTGCTACATACAGAAATGGCTTCAAGCAGATGAATTGCACTAAATTAATTACCAATTTTATAGAAGTCATATAACCCTGACACTACACTGCACTACATTTGCTTGTAAAACAAGGCAGTGTTTAAACTCAGGCTAAATACACTCAAAATTTATGCACTTTTTTTGTCCTTTTTTCCTTTTTCTTTTTTTCTTTTTGCCTAACAACTGACAACTAAATCGGGTTGCGTCCATCTTTAAGAAAACTATTTAATTAATTTGAGATGAGCGCCACAGGAATCACCCTAACCTGTATGTTGCAGTGCTTCAATCTCTACTTTTATGTTCTTAAGCTGATTATACATTAAACACTATAATTGAGCTGCATTTAAAAGAATGTGGTGCTGTGGCCCTGAGACACAATCTCAACAAAATGGGGTCTGTACTCCAGTGTGTATTTATTTAGAGCTCCACTACATGACAACACTAGAGCTGGGCAAGCCCATCAGTCTCAACTAACTGAAAGCATAACGGGGAGAGTGGGTGGTGGTGTTCAGCTCCAGCATAAGGATAACAACGTAAACACGAGGATAACCAACAGAAACGCATTTTGCAGGGAGAGCACACTGACGATGGCATCTCCTCCCTACCAGCAGCGCCGTGTAACAGAAATGTAGGTTAGGCGAACGGCAGTCAGAGCTGTGCAGAAAAACAAAAACACAGGCTCCAGCGGAGTGCACCACGATAGGCTACTACTATATGATGCATCCCTTGGATGGTTGCTATATGCCCACTGCGCCATGCAGAAATACACCATCGCATGAAATCGGCAGTATTTTAGTCAGCAAAGGCGATGGTCTACATATTATTGTATCTAAAGGCGATTTAATGCATCAAATTAAATTCTGCAGACAGCTGATGATCCGCAGGTCATAACTGTATTAAACCCCCGCTTATTGAGATTGTGCCACACAAACACAGCACATGCCGCCCATAGTGTGGGTCTACCCTGTTCAGTCGGAAGCACCTGCCTCTTGGTTAAAAACACACCATCCAATATTTCCATTATTTGTTCACATTAAATGACTGAGGTAGACCTGGGGTAATATATATATATAAATATATATGTATATATAAATTCGAGCCTATCATATTCAATGAACAATTCGGAATGGCCGAGCCAAACAGTGAATGGAGAACAAACAGCCTACGGCAGGATAGGCCTGATGCAGAAACAGACAGTAGGAATCACATCAGTCTCTTCATATCTTACAGTTGCACTGAAGGTCCAGCATGGCTTGGTACCACTCATTTTGGACCTCCTCACTGTCTGCAGCGATGGCAAAGCTCTCACTGCGGGTATAAAGGACTATCATGTACTTGTTCTTGGAATCTGCCCTCTTGTTGATGTTAAAGCAAGTCTCCAGGTTCAGTACTTTTTTGGGCACAGGTGATTTACTGCGGAATTTCTTCTCGTTCTCATAATATTCAAGTCGAGCAGGACCATGCTCAGAGGCCGCCCTCAGCACGAAGAAGCGCCGGTGCATGGATTTATGCTTGCGGAGATACCCCCTTTTCTGTACATCTTCATAGTTCTGCGGCTCAGCTGCTTGGTTCTCCATGGCCAAGGCAGCGCGATGAAATTTATAAGCCGATAATCTCAGAGAAAAAAAACAAGCCCATGTGCACTCCTCATTAATCCACCGCAACTACATCCTTCGAGCTCCTCGTGTCCACATTTAAGCGTCCAGCGTGTGTGCAAAAGCTCAGGATGGGAAAATGAGCCAAACCACGTTTTGGATCTGGTGTCATACTGTGAAGCTGCAGGAGGATCCGCGCACCGACCGTGCACAGCGTCCACCGCTGCTCGTCCTGCAGCCCAGCCCAGTCCTGCCCGACCGGGTCCAACAACGGTGCAGTTCAGCTGCTTAAGGACGTCTCCTCCACCTGTCTGAGGTTGCTCACAGTCAATCTTTCCCCACCACTGTCAAGTTGTGCAGAATTGAAATTGAACTTCCGGTACAGATTTTCAAGATAAAACAGACTCGAATCAAGCCTACGACAGCCGCATGTCCATTTCTGCATCGAGGATTTTTTTTTTTCAATTAGGTATTCTCGTGTGGGACGATTGCCCACACACACATGCCCAGACATTTTTTTAAAAAAAATCAACATGCACTGTAGTAATTATATGAGCCCTGGATTTTTATTTTATTTTTAATGTAGTTGCAGTGTCCTTCTGTTGGACATAAGAGAATGAAATCCATTTAACCTAGCTGTGAAGGAGCAGCAGGTTACCTCTGTAATCCTTTAAAATTAATTTCTAATTTTGTCATGATAAGTGAAGATCACAAAACTGCAGTCAAATTCCATTTTGTCTTATACGGTAAAACATGTCCTAATAACCATAAAGTTCCCTATCAATTTCACTTGAATAAGGTCGAGATTCAATAAGTCCCTGAAGGTTTATTTGTAAGTACTGCCGATTAGTAGTAAATAAGCTGAAAAGCATTTATTGTGAAAGTTATTTCCTGGGCTTCCGGTCTACCCTTGTACTCTCTGGCCAATTTGACTCGGCCCCTGCTGGACTGGCTCCTCCAAGCCGGTGTCCGTCAAATGCCAGAGGGGTTTCAGTACTGATGAGGTGCACAGTGGTACACGGTGTTCAGAATAAGACTTGGTTGATCATGTGGGCGATCAGACGGGTGCTATCCTGTAATTCAACGTTTATTAGGGTTTTTTAACCAGTGACTGTAGAAACACTGGAGGGGAACAATTGAAGAGCATTTTTCCTTGGGGGTCTTTTTGAATGCCATGTAGTCAAGTAATGTAAATGCGTGCGTGTTTATTGAAAAGTCATAGTCACAGTGGGAATATGGTGGTAAAATAACTTCAGTATAGAGACAACTTTTACAGACACTGAAAAATGTAGTGACACGAACTTGTGTTTCATTTAACAAAATAGTTTTATTAGGATCCAATCTTTTACGCATACATTTCAAATCAAATTAACTTAGGTCTAAAGTAAATGTAAATATACTTGAATTATCACGTAGATAGCTGTGAATGTTCTTAAACACCAGAAGCAGGAGAGTGCTGTTAATCCAGTCGTCAAAATGGCTACTGTATTTTTAGTTGTGGGGTCAAAGATACTAAGGGACCATGATGGCCAAACCTGCATTCCACAGAACACAGAATATGATAGTGGTTGTACCAGTAATGCGGACCAAAGTTTTGGTCCATACAAATACGCATATTGAATTTTGTTACTTTTTGTGAAACCAATTAAGACCCCTAGCAAATAAACATTTAAAATAAAGTCTTTCATACAGGAAGAGACGGTCTGTGAATAAATCACAGGTTTGAATGCAGCACTACAGAGCCAAAAAATGTTTGGCAAAGTAACATGTCAAATGATACAACTTTTCCTCAAATAAACCCCTGTTGGTGGCAGAAATAGTAATTGCTTTTGAGCTGACAATGTCCTGAGGGCATGGACATTTCTTGTGGATGTTCTTGCGAGCAGCACGGACAGGATATTTTCATAATGTATACTGATTTGAATAATAGTATCTTAATTTCTGAAACCTTGACAAGATTATCAGTTTGGAAGGGCAGTAAATGTTCAAAGATCTTGTAGCCTTAGGCAGTGAACATTCTCTCTAAGCTCTGATTGCGGTTGTATATTTCCTAACTTTTAAACATGTAGGAAACACTTCATTTTAATCCAAAATCAACATTAACTGTGTGCATTTCGGTGAGATGCACAGTGCAACTTTAAAGCAACACAGACATTTTATTACAGCAGGAAATCACCAACTTAAACATCTTTTAACACTGTTAAAAGTAGTTAGTAAATCTATCTTAACATTTTCATTGGATTGTTCTCCTACAGACCAGAGTCACAGCAGCCCAAATAAGAAAACCTACCCTAACTTGTTTAAATTGCTTTTGGACTGATTGTGAAATGGTAATTCGAGTTTTAAAGTTGATCTCACCCTGTTTTGCCCAATTGTTCAGAATGTCCTGCTATCTAAAGGTTTGCTATTTCCAAAATTAGGTCTAAATCAGATATTATAGAAAATAAAACACTAATTTCTAAATGTCGAGCAGCTGTATTTATGACTTTCCTGTCATTTCACAGTATGATTTACTGGCTTTGTTGAACTAATGATTTATAGGTCCACTTGTTCTTGTCTGGACCCTTTTTGGAAAAATACAACACAAGAGGACATACAAAGGCACAGTCTTCACTAAACCCATAATTTATTTATAGAAACACATTAAGATCACTTTCAAAATAAACAACACAGTCCATTCAATGTCAATGATATCTATCTATTTGGCAAATTGATTAAAAAGCTACAAAATGTAGGTCCTATCTATGAAATATAATAATATTTTGTTCTTTAAATATCCATCAAAGATACATTCAAACAGCTTCTATCATGATTTCATTGTAAATCAGAATACTGCATTTCCTCTTCCTCTGGGGCTTAATCACGCTTGAAGAGCCAGTGCTGGTACTAACACTTAATGGTGTGAAAGACTACACCACAAAGGAGCAGCCTGATAATCAAAACATCAGATGTCAATTTTTATTCTACACACTGACCTACGGTGACAAGACGCTGTTTCTTAGAAGTGGTCAGCGCTAAGCTCCAAAGAACAAAAAGTCTGCACTGAAACTGTCACTGAGAGGGGGAAAAAAATCACATTCAGACATTGCCTGATTATCAGCGCTGCAGCAATTAGCGGGCCAAATGAGAATGAAAGAATAATGTTGTTCCTTGCTTTTAGAAAGTGTGTGCTGTGTTTTGTTGGTTTCTCCTTTCACGTTAGTGGTTTGGGAAACCCAAGAAAAAAAACTCCACTAAAAAAAATCCATAATCCTGCAGACAAACTATGTACAAATTTACAGTATTTACAGTACACACCCCCAGGCCTCTGTCCTCCCCTTTTTTATATGCCCACATCCCTATAGTGTATGTTCTGCAAAATGTAACTAGGGTCCTCTGGGGGTGGGCATGGGACATGGACTTGGTGAACACTTCTCAGAGGACCTTAAGATAAAGCTTGGAATCCTAGAGAGACCAAATCAAATAAAATGGCTGACGATCTATAATAAATCCTTACATTATTTCCCTAGAAAACAGTAGAAAAGGCTCAAGCTGTTGAAGCACATTAGTGCTGATTGTTTTAGACAGTGTAGTGCAGATGCAGTGCAGATGTACTGTTTTTCATAGGAACAAGGTTCTTATTCCTGTCCTGTCAAGGATGCTGTACAGTACATTCAGCCATGCGTTCATCAGTATTAAGCTACATGCACTGTATGTGAAACTGCATTATTGTTAGTGAGCAATAGTCTGAGTCTCGTTTGCATGTTGCCACACATCTTCTGTGTTAGGTTAGAAAATGTCAGTATTGTTAAAAGCAATTCATTCATCATATCATCAGAGATAGAAAAATTCAACTCTTTCAAAGAACATAATTAATTTTAATTATTATTAATTAATTAAAACATTAGGAAACCCACTGATTTAAATGATATTGTGTTAAATGTTTTAATCTCAAATGAAAATGAAACATTTTATGTTAAATAAACAACAACAATTTGGGCCCATTATAGATTACATTCATTCACCAGATGTGTGAATAATCACAGTTATGCATTATGCAAAAGTCGTCTTTGACCTGAGATCTCACCCCTAACTGATCTATCCAGTGCGTCCCCATTTAAAGTACTGTAAAAATGCATTTTGTGTTGTTGTTTTATACCTGTCAAAACATTGAGCAGTGATAGTTTGCCCTCTAGGGGTTTAATGATAAAACCTCTCCAATATCTCTACAAAGCACAAAGATTAGCATAAATACATATAGGAAATGAATTACAGAATTTAACATGATGGCGTGATTCTGCTTGTAGACACAACCATTATACTCTCATCATGTTTGGCAGTTGTTTTCCTCTGAGCACATTTTGGGACTGTAAAGCAACCTTGTAGGCATAATATGCTCTATTTATCTAGTTGTGGTATAAAAACCAAAACAAAATGGAGGGATGGACAATTTTGAACTTGTTCTGTCTCATTTTTGCATTTAGTGTGCTAAGACAATGAATGATGAGAAAATTCATCTCAAAGAAAAGGTATATTAAATATATATAATATTGTATATTATATATACTGTACTCAGTATACTCAAAGAAATGTGAATTCCCATGTCACTGGTGAAGGATTTTGTATTCAGAGTAGGATAAATTCTAGTAGATTTTAGGCGATGCTGCATTGGTCTTTTCATTCATCCCCCTCTCTTCATTTTTATCCAACAAGAAACTAATAATCACTGAAACACATCAGGCTAGCCCATCCTCTTCTGACGATCCAGGAATTTCTGTCTTCTGTCGACAGGTATCTCCTCCAAACTAATGCCATGATTACTTCCCCTGTAAGAAATAAAGCTTTTTATGCACATGGACTTTTTATGCACACAGAGAAATTGTGTGCATAAATGGCAAATTGACAAATTTACACAGTATAAATGTAATGATTACATGTATGTACATGATGTAAGAGTAAAGAAAATATTATCTTACCCCTGAAGGTCAGGAGGAATAGGAAGAGGCTTGTTAAAATCATCCTTCCCGACCAGCCAATATGTGTTCTCAATACCTTTTCCCTAGAAATAAATTATCATTAGAACTCAGTGGCTACTATTTCTTGGTTAGTGCTAAACTAAAATGTTTTTCTTTTTTCTTTTCTTTTTTTTACCTTTAACTCTGTCAGACCTCTGCATTTAATATTGTATCCCAGCTTCATGCTGTTCAGGAGATCAACCGTGCTTTGGTTTACATGGATTCTGTAAGCTATGATAGCAAACACAGAAAAACACTCTAATATCCAATAGTCCTGTAAAATCTGTATCCTAAAATGTGAACCTTGTAAAGCAAAGCTGTCAGTTTTATATCAAACCACTCAGTGGCAGCAGACCACCCATTTATGCTTTCTTCCTAATATCAAATATACAGAATAGTAATGTATAAATGCATTATTGTTATGTTAAATGGCAAAATGAAATGGCCAGTGACTGAGTTTGTTTAATTTAGTACAGTATAATCTTCTGGGAGCTTTATCAAGTAGTGTGTTTTAGTAGTTAATACTTAAGTAAGTTTATACGTAACTTTATGCTTAATTTATACAGCATGCAGAGGGTAACCAAGGCAAAGCTTGGTAATTGACAGCATATTCACTAAAACTTCAAACTGGCTTCTAATTCTGCTGATGGTCTTAAAGGATTAGAAGGACTGTTCACTCAAAGCCCCGTTCAGCCTCATGCAACCTGAACACAACCTGCCATACACCTGTCTGTCAACCATTATATAATATTTAAAATCTGATTACTGGAAAAATGTATGAAATAAAGGACACTCACACAACCCTGTGGACTCCATTCGAGATGCTGTGTTGACAGTGTCTCCAAACAGACAGTACCGAGGCATCGTGAGACCCACTACGCCTGCTACAACGGAGCCTGCAACCAAGCACGCAAGAACACACACACGCACACACACACACACACACACAGACTAAAATAACTGTGGTTGCAGGTTGAGATGCTCTATCTGAACGGGGTGCTTCACTTTGACAAACAATTTCTTACATCAGTATCTTATGTCATAAACCATTTTGTGTCACATTTTTACATTGTGAAAGCTTCTCGGATCTATAATTAAATACACTTTCTGAGTGGTTTTCATGATATCTTGAAATGCAGTGTACATGAAGAAATTCATAGATGCAGTGTGTTAATTGGATGACAGCACTCTAAGTGGATAGCGTATCACTGTTCCAGGACTAAGTTCCAGACAAGGATAAAGAAGGTAAAAATACCTCCTTGCCTTAGCAGCTTGGATTCCTGTGTACTTTCATTTGCAATAAATGAAATGAGCTTGAACTTATGTCATGCCACATTTCTCATTACACATGCATGTAATTCTTATTTACTTATGGTAAAGGATTTGATGATCAGAATATAACTGACCACAGCACAGACAGGTTTAAAATATTTCTCACCACTGTGCAGGCCAATACGGATCCGGACTTTTAGTTCAGGCATGTGCCTCATCTTAAACGTCCCAATGCAATGGAGAATGTCCAGAGACATGTTGGCCATCTCAGCTGCATGACGGTTGCCAATTCTGTTGGGGACTCCAGAGGCTACCATATAGGCATCTCCTATAGTTTCCACCTAAATACCACAAGCACATATTTACATAAGCACAGCACAATTCACATGTTGGAAATCTTACAAAAACAACATAATGCTTTTGATGGGTTATGAAACAGAGGAAAAATATAATCACATAAAAATAAGCCACATTATGATACTGAAGATGATATAAATTGATATATACAACACTCTCTCACCTTGTAGACATCATGCAGCCCAATGATAGCATCAAAGAGTGTATAGAGGTCATTGAGTAAGTCGACCACCTCGATGGGCTCACTGAGCGCTGAGATGGTGGTGAAGCCCACTATGTCACTGAAGTATAGAGTGACCTCATCAAAATATTCAGGTTGCACAGGTTTGCCAGTCTTCAGTGCCTGGGCGACAGACCTAGAGTAAAGGATAGAGGACACATGTTGTGATTTCACAATTTAACTAATTTCATTTATGACCACACACAGACTTCACAATTGTCTTTTTTGTAATCCAATGTGATGATGTCAGGTTAGCAAACAGGTGAAGTAAAGATCTGAATAAAGGATTCAGGATTTTAAAATGTTTAAGTGATGGTGTTTGGCTCCAATGATGTCCTCGTCCTTGGCTGTTACGTCAAATATTCCCAAGGATTTGATTGACTCGAGTGGATTTTGCACAGCTGTTCTGGTTCTGGTCTTGCTGTCCCAAGCCTGAAAATTATTGTTAAAGCCCCGCAAATGAATTCTATCCTCTCCTGTACGTATGAATCTCAACCAACATCATGTTCTGCAGTAGTCTTTGACCTTTGACTTCAGTGAAGGATTAAAAGAAGACATCCAGGCATCCAGAGGTTAATTCTGCTCATCTACCTCAATACCAGGACTGTGTTTATCAAAGTGAAATGTGACTCACAGCATGACACTAAAGTTTATTATGTCTTTCATGCTCCACTCTGAACTCTTACTTGGGCAACATCTGAGCTACCAGATTGTCAGTCTTCTGTCTCTCCACCTCCAGCTCCTCTGTCCTCTCCCTGATTAGATCCTCCAAATTGGAGGAGTACTGCTCCAGCATCCGAAGCATTGAATCGATTATGTTGGTCTTCTTTCCCTTGGTGATGCTCTTGAACTGACATGTGAAAAGGAAAACAGAAATGGTACTTCTTCCTCTTTGTCATTAGTGTCACACCTAAAGCAGGACTGAACCAAAACGTGTTTTCAGTGTTGTTTACCCGTTTGAAGATCTCCTCAAAGGTCATCCTCTTCTCTGGCTCCTCACTCCACGCCTGTTTCATGATCTGTATCACATCCAGTGGGGCCTCGTCCACTGACACAAAAGGCCGACACAAAGGAGAAGACTCTTTGACCTTGTTGATAATCTCTGTCAACACACACAGACAAGAAACCTAAGGTGTTGGTCTTGCATCAGAAATGCACAAAAACAGACACACTTTTGTTAGTTTACTGTGAATGTCACAGCCGGCAGACAGAAGGCAGACACAGAGTATACTGTCATACATACGTTTAACATATTTGTTGTCTTGTTTTTACAATATAAAGTTTAAAGGGTGCTTGCTCTGTTTAATGGGAGTGTGTAAGTGTCGTTGCTTCTTTTGTTATGGTTTCAGCTCACTTTATTGTACTTATACTATGTCTTTTTATGTGCTTAATTTTGTTTCCTTGGTTTATTGTTAACATCAACCTGCCCAGGAACTGCCAATGAAATTTTTGTCTTGTGAGTGAATCTCATACAATACCACTATTATCTGCACAATACTGAAGATGAACCAAAGTCATTTAGAAAAATGTTAAAAATTAACTCATTATAATTCATTATATAAATTCATTATTTATATTTTTGCTCTTTCGTCGTATGCCAACTTACTTTATAACCTGTTTATAACTAATTGAGCAGAATGAGAAGCTTGACACGAGAAGGTTTTGTAGTTGTATAATTGAAATTGTTAGTTGAGTTAGTTGCGTACATTCTGGATATATATTATAATGTCAGCTTTGTATTATTGTTTAATATGCCTGTGTACCTTGGTTACTTCATTACTCATATAGTGCATTAATGTTTTACCTCTATAACTGTCACTGTTTAGCAGCAAAAGGGGAATTTTTCTTTTGGGGACCAAGAAAGTCCTATTTAATTTTATGCTATTGTACTCCTTGCTGATTTGGTTTCTATTTGTTTTAGGATAATTGGCAGCATTTTACTTGCCTGAGGTAAAATATTTACTTTATTTAAAATAGTTGGCACATTAATGCCAGCAAATAAAAAACAAAACCCTTAACAAATAAGTCTTCTATTAGAGAGGTTGTCTTTTGTTCTCTTCAGTCTTTTTATTAGTTTGGTAGCTAATAATCCACCTCTAAATGTAAACCTAAATGCTTGAATACTGTTTTACATATAAAACTGAATCCTTACTGTATTTCAAATGAAACGCTTCTTCTTATTTGCTTATATGTACTTACCTTTAGTCCAATTAAAGGACTATAAGCAAGCATCAAGTGAGGAGATATTTATTTCTTCCTCAAAAGTTATTTATTTAATCACCACTGTTTTGTTTTATTACATTAAAGGCCACAAATAAAGGTATTCTTACATACATCCTTATTATTGTTTGGCCAAATACCTGTTGTACACGCTGTTAACTGAAATATAATGAGTGGACCATCACTTAGCAAAAGCTTTTTGGACTGAGTGTGGACTTGTCAACAATAAATGTACTTATGGTATTCATAACATGCTATTATATCTACAGGTCACAGAGTTTGTACTCAGGTGGGAACATAAAGGAGAGGAAAACATTTCAAAAAGCTCCCACACAGATTTGATGAAATCTGAATAAACATTTTGGATGTATCTGCACTGTAATCTGCTGCTATCTCATTTATTCCTTTTATTTCCATTCTTTGGTGGTAATATTACATTACTCACCTTTGGGAGGCATGTCCAGCATGCAGAAAGGCGCAGAGCGAGAGATGACCTCCTGAACAATGATGGCAAAGCTGTAAACATCTCCAAGGAACGTTCCCTTCCTTCTCAGACTAGAACTTCGCAGCAGCTCAGGAGCTGTCCAAAGCAGATCTTTTAATGTTGAAGAAACAGAACAACTATTAAACCTACTACTAAGAAAATTCACAACACACTAAATACTGTTTGAATGCACATAAACTCACTTTGTGGTTTTTCCTCATCAGTGTCAATACCTTGGGCACTCAAAATTTCATTGAACCCATAATCTGTCACCTTCAACACAAAGCGCCCGTCCACTACACAGTTACGCGATTTGAGTCGTCCATGGACAATGTCACGATTATGTAGATATTTCATTCCCTGATGACATTTGGTAGAAAATGTGAGTAATGGAAAAAACATAGTAATATGGAAAACTAAACTTGAGTAGATCATTTTGTCTGGCTTACCCGAATAAGATCCATTAACAGGGACGACTTGAACATCCAGTCAAGACGCACATCCTCGTTGCTGAGCAAATCCTCCAAGCTGCCCCTGCTGCAGTGCTCAGTCACAACACCGAAGACCCCAGAATCAAAGAACAGTCCCAGAAACAGATTGATATTCTCATGTCTCATGTCTCTGAGCTAAAAGGAATCAAATTCACATATAACGATGTTAACTCTCAGGTTTGTCATTTTGTAAGCTAATATAACTCTGCTTTCTAAATTTTTTGTGACTAGGGAAATTAAAGTCAGTAATTTTACATAAATTTCCTTACATTCAAATTTACATAAGTTTTCTTAACAACTGGATTTACAAATTTGAGCACTGGGATCACAGATCCTGACAACATGTGTTTTATAATTTCACAAATAATGAGTGACATGTCTTTATTCACCCGTTTTTCTTTCTCATTTATCACACATTCACTTACCTTAACAAAGACAAGTTCAGTGCTGCTATAGACAGATGATACTGATCCACTGGGACATTTCTTTAACCAAACCCAGTCACCCTGCAAAGTGATTTACCAACAGACACTTTGAAATATTACTAATATCCAAAGGCATTAACTCCAAAATATTAAACAGTATGATGTCAGATCAGTAGAATGTCATACTCAGCGCACCTCAAACACAGCGACATTTGAGCTGTCTGGTGTTGAGGCCAGGTAGCTGCGACCGGACACCGAGTGGTGAGGTGTCTTCATATCCAACTGGCTTTTCAGGATACTGTCATCATTGAGCTTCTGCTCACACACACAAACAGGTTGATTCACTGGAGTGCAGATAACCACAGCAAAAATAGTGTCAGAGATGCAGCATAGAACTGACCCTTTTGCTAATTTGAGTGTTGATGAAGACCAGGTCATCCAACGTCAGGACTATCTTTGTTAAACCACTGTTTCCACCACTTCCAAAGCTCAAACCAACCACGCCTCTTCTCCTAAACAGAAAAATAAGCAAGGAGTTCTACAAACCACACAAAATAAAGTATTATGCTTTGCTTTTTTCTGTACGAACCTTAAACGAATGAGGATGTTAGCTCCACATCCAGCCAATGACGTGAAGAGAAGCAAAAGAAAGAACAGAGTGACTGTGTCCACACCTTTTAAAAGAGAAGAAGAACATTAAGAATACAAAGACTGTACCATCTGATATTTGTATTTTTTGTGATGATATTGTTAGTGCACTCACCTCCAGTACAGGCAAAGTAGGGGCTAAACCAGCAACTTGAGTCTGAATAAGGTGTACTGCCTGCAAAATGGATTGAACGACCAAGATACTTCACGCCCCCTGTTTTGCCATCTGTATGAGCTGCCTCCAGAACATGAGTGGAGTACAAATAGTTCCCCATGCCACTGTAGTCCAGAACCACATAGCGAGCTTGCATTCCCTCACCATGCCTACTGGCCCTCAGGGGCTGATTGAAGCCTTCAAATTCAAAGCCACCCTCGCTGTCACCCAGGATGTTACCAGTTACCCAGCGACCTCCATTGGCACGGGCCTGCTCAGTAGCCATGGCTAGGTAGTACATCATGTTGTAGATGGTGCCAAAGAATGGAGAAACCTAACAGGGGGGGCAGTGAAAAAAAATGTCTCTCCACCAATTTCCATTTTGTATGTCTTCTGCTTCTTTTGATCATGTTTTTCACTTACTGTAATCATCACAATAAGCAATAGAGTCTTACCTGCTCTGGAGGGGTGCTGCTGCGGATTTCATAGCTGTCCTGAGCATCTTTGAAGGCCTCGAAGAAATTGCGTTCTCCAGAGTCCACAGTGATGGTGAGGACACCGTCATAGGCATTGCGCAGTTTTGTGTCATTGCCTAGCATAAAGTAGGGGGCGTTTGTGTAGGGTAGCGAGTAGAGGAGAGTGTCGTAGGGGATGAACACGTAGCCACGGTCGATCATTCGCATAGCCAGTGCTGTGGTCAGAAGCTGGTACTGGGCTTGGCCACCAATCAGGACTGAAGGCATGCACATGATGACCACTGAGAAAAAGAGAAAAGTGTCAAGCATGTTTATTGGCATAATTCATACAGAATAAAGCAGTGTGGTGGTGGTCCTATTGTTACACAATAATATCTCCATCTGTGCAACTCACCTCTGACCCGGACTGTTTCACGCACTTTTGTCAAGGCTCTACGAGGCCCTTCCTTATCAGTCTCCATAGTGACCACAGGGTTGACAGGCAAGCCGAGGGCCCTCAGTGAAGAGGCCAGCTCCTGTCCTGTTGATTCCCACAAGTCCGTCTCCTCTGAGATAATAGCCACGTGGGCCCACCGAAAGTATCGCAACACAGTGAAAAGTACATGTGAGGACAGTGGCAGTGGCCGCAGGAAGGTGGGGTACATCGCTCCCGTCTTCATGTGGGGTTTTAGGCAAGCCCAAGAAAGAATCCCGACATCCCACTGCTTTGCATACAAAGCTGCTGAGGAGCAATAACCTGCATTGGCAGGACCTAGGAAAGCAGCACCATAGCTTTCCAGCTCAGCAAAGCGAGCAAGGGCACGTGATGACTTGCAATCCTCGTTGATCAGTGTGTAGTCATACCAGTAGCCTTTGTTGATTTCAGGGTCCATGTTTATGCGGCTAATGGCGAGACGCGCTGCCACATCAGGGAGAGCTTTGGAATATAAGAGGTCACATGTCCAGGGTCCAACCAGAGCCACTTTAAAAGTGGTTGCCCAGGCTTGACAGGGCAGAAATGAAACCATGAGTAAGGGCAGAAGAAAACAGTTCCCCCACCAGCATTGCACAGGGGAAGATGGCAACTGTGGTTTTACTGACAGTGATCTTGATAAAAATAATACTGCTGCTGCACATCGTGATTTTAAAAGACTAAACCCACTGCAACAGTTTGTAACATCAGTTCGTACATGTCTTTTTCTTTTCACTTTTATTGAGTCGTGCTGCCATCGTGGGTGATAAGACAGGTTGTGCAGAAAATGAGAGTTTCTATGGCTTCCCATTTCCTCAGACTGCTATTCTGATGTGATAGACACCAAACAAGAGTGGAGTGTTTATGGTGAATAGCGTGACAGTAAGTGTGTCTTTGTCAATAGGACGGTTTCCCTTGGCACTCAGCAAGCCTCTAGTCCAAAGCTGGACAGGTGACGACACAACCCCAAGCCATCACTACCTCCAGAAAGTGAGAAAATAAGATGAAAAGAATGAATTAAAACACATTGCAGTAAACAGTAAATTATGATGAGTTTGCTTCCTGCAAATTCTGTGATATAAGTTCATTGCTACATATACAAGTTAGTTATGTTACAGACAAGATCCCTGACCTGAACTTGCATCTTGCTGAGCTGTTTAACAAGAATGTGATTCTTATCAGCGTCCATCTGTCTCACTGGGACATGGTTTCCAGAGTGCTGGTACTATTTCTTGGAGAATTAATGCCATGTGTGTAACAAGCCGATTAGCTCTGTTGGGGCTGTAGAGTTTAAAATCAAGTGCCAGGTAACGTGGGGCTAAATCTGGCCTTGATGCCTCTATTTGGTCCAGTATCGCTTTTCCCTTCCAAAGTCAGCTTCTCAGCCATCCAATTCTGGATTGTTCTTCTCCCTCTCCATTAAGCTCTCCAAAATCTAAATCTGTAGCAACTGCCAGAAATATCCCACAACCAAATTATCTTTTTGTCCCTGGTAGAACTGACACTGGTAGTTTAGGTTAATTTAGAAAATGTGATTTGACCCTTTGAAATCTTCAATCCTCATCATCATTTTTGAATGGTTACCACTCTAAAGCTACAATGTGCAACTTGGGCAAACCAGGTTAGCGCGAGCATGAGCCTGACAGTCCAATCCATAATGCCTAGTCCTAGTTTTTTTTGCTCTGCTGTGCTCTACTATGTACCACACAGCCATTCAGCTATTAGTCATTAACAAAGTACAACAGATAACAACACTAAAAAAGCTAAGATTTCAGTATAGATAATAGAAATTGTCTGACTGGTTGAAAGTATTCGGCCTCAGTCAAAGGCTTTTAAAAGTGAGTATCTTTATACTGTAAGCCTTACACAGCATATTTCTACTATTTTATTTTTTTACTATAACAGTGTTCATACAGAAAAAGAGTGTGGCTAAATGTTTAAAATTGTTTATGTCAAACATACTTACACCTATGGCTAAGCAAATGGCTTGTTAAACCTGATAATCCATTTCATCCAGTATATTGGAGCTGAGCTTAAGACAACATCAATGCAAGTGTTAAAATACTAAACATATGGCCTCTAACCAACCAATTATTGTTCACTACGAAGGAAAACTGTCTTTATTTTTAAATGTCCTGGTCAAAATTAGCTATTTAATTCTATTTGCACAAATATTCTTCAAAGGTTGATACTATATTATTACATTTCATGTTCTGATCATGAACATTATAAATCAGTGGTGGCATTCATTGCTACAAAACTTACATGTTAGCAACAAAATCTGGTTGCAGGACTGAATCTGATGTATTTCTCTGTCCTGAAGCTAAAATATATGCAAGCAAGTGGCAACCAACAAACCTCCTGAAGTAGCAAATGATGACATCAGCTTATTAGATGGTATTAGATTAAGAAGTGCACTGACTAGAATATTCTCAACTTGTTCTAAAGTGCTATTGATAATAACATAAGTCAAATCATTTTATTCCCCGAAATGTTAATTCCACTTAAATTTTCATTGCAAATTTGCGAAGAGATGAGTTACACATTAGTAGCTCTACTGTACACAGTGCTAAATGGTGGTAAAACAGTGACTTAGGAGTTCACACTAACAAAACTATACAAAACTTAAGAGAAAAAAAATGATTCAATAAATTAGTTTACCAACAGAATATTCTTGCCTGGAGCGGTTTTTCTACATAGGAGCCACTTCAGTGCTGTCAGTCGTCAAATAGCACCAAATAGCACCATCCAAATTCCAGGTGGATTAAGTACACAAAAGAATACGGAAGGAACCGCTAATTGTAGTTTGTTATTGTGTAAAGATACCATAGATAATCCAAATGGCATGAAATGTTAAAAAAGGAAAAAAATCAAATGATCTCCTCCTGCATCAAAATAAAATCTCCATATTTCCAGTAGATTAGTCTGGCCTGCTTTCCCTGTTTTGGACTGGGACCTACCCCAAACCACAGAGCGACGGGGGAGTGAGAAGAAGACCTACAATCCTGATATAGTATGGACCTGTAAAAAAATATTTAGGAGCGATAACAGGTAAAATAAAGGGAAGAGAGGGAAGGACCGGTAAGCTTTGACTTCTCAACCCTCTTTAGCTCTTAATCCATCCACTAGCGAGGGAAGTATGTGTGTGTGTGTGTGTGTGTGTGTGCGCCCGCGTGCGTGTGTGTGTGTGTGTGTGTGTGTGTGTGTGTGAAAGGGGGCGGAGAAGATAAAGGAGGAGAATGTAGAAGCAGATTCACTCTGTATTGTCTGAATAGTGTGTGTAAAGTGAAGTTTTGAAGTAGCTTTTTAAGCCAACCAAACCATAAAATTATTCATGGGTGATGGATAAGATTGATATTGAACTAACTTGATCCCCCTTCTTCCACATCTGCCTTGTTAAAAGAAGGAAACAGGGAACAATATCCTAATATGCAAAGTTATAGTGAGAAATGGTCCACTATAATTGTGCCTGAATGGAAAAAAATGAAGTTGCCTACCTCTGTAACCTCATTTAACCCTGCTGCTGCATTCAAGTCCTTAGTCTTACTAAAGCAGCTAAAATGCTAACTTAAAATTAGCATGACTGAAACTCTCCCAACACACCACGAGACAAATACAACCTATCATCTCTATCACTCAGTTACAACTTGGACTGTAATACAATTTTCTTTAATAATCTTTTTCTCTTAAAAAGGGATGCCTATTATAAATAGTCGCTTTTGTTACTCAGATAAATTATGCCAAGGAATCTTGTGTATAACCAGGTTTCCTTACATTATTTAGGGTTTCATGCCTCGGTTGGCGACTTTAAGACTTCTCTCCCTTACTGAGGTGGATTCAGCCTCCAGTTCTGGGCACATTATACTATAGTTACAGTGCAAAGGTCAACAAGAGTACTTTATATATGGGAAGTAAGGCCAATACAGATATAAGAACTAAAAATAGCTTGCAGTAAGCTACTCAAAGTCTGCTGTTCCTCTTTTGACCTGGCAACAAACTGATCACTGCCGCACTATACAGCTTGATTGTAAGCCATTGGAGGGAAGGGTGGGGACTCCACATTTTAAAAAGGACTTAATAGAAAGATGCCTACAACGATCCAAATTCAAAGATACTCTGCTGAACTTAATATGAAGACAGTCTCCTACATATGGAACTGAGAGGATGTGTTTGTTCTTGTTTGTTCTGTCTTGCACATTGATAGCAGCCTTGTTGAAGTAATCAGATTAGTCAGGCGAGGCTGTGCTAAACTGATCTGCTGCCTGCAAGCCTCTTAGTGACATGACTAACAGCACTGACAGAGATCACTTCAAAGCAAGGTCACATACACAGACGGCTGAGTTTGGCCACAACACTGACAGAGGGGTATCAGCACTACTGACCTGTCATTTGCACGCTTTGTTGTCCTTAAATGTCGTCTCCCTGTCGCTTAAACCAACACCCACAGTTGGTTCCGCAACATATAATTAAAAAGTTAAAGTTGTATTTGTCTAATAATGTGAAAGATCCAAGTATTTTCTTAATGAAATGTGCTCTGTCTAAATTAGACATTTCTTTTATTAGTGCAACACTACTAGCATGTACTGGGTCACTGTCATGTGAGTTGAGTATTTCATTTTTAATCATAAGTAGGCAAAATCTCTCTCAGAATTCTTTACTTTGTCCATAAAGCTATTATTAAAGCTACAATAATGAAATGCAGAGAAAAGCTGTTGGGTTCTGACATCCACAACAGCGCTGATTACACCTGGAAATACAGGTCAACAACAGTGAAATAACACGCAAGAGTCGACTTTCGTCTTTTACTTGCACAAGGGGAGCCCGGCGGGGTCTTAGTGACTTAAGACTTCACCCGAACTCAGCCAACTCCAACGCTTCCTTGTTCACACTATTTATTGGAAAACAGAGATCAAAGCAGATAAAGAGTTCAATACAGAAAAACAACTGCTTGTAGATATAGGCCAATGAGAAATGGAATTCATCACATAATGATAATATAGTATTTGCATTGTTTCCTTGACCACTGGTCGACAGACTTTAAAGGTAAACTACAAAGGCAAACTACAAAGGCAAACTATCAAAAGTTATATGGTGTCACTAATGACATCATCAGTACATAGACACATCACAAACATACATTACATTACACACACAGGCAAACATTAAATTACTTTGCACAAACCCTAACAAAAGCCTTCGGTGGAAATGCAGAGAAGTTTAGATAATAGCCTCCCAAATGACCCGACGGAATTCATCATGTGAATTATTTGGACATCACTGTGTCTTTGCAGGATGACGTTCAGGTGTGCTTTAGTAAAAGGCGTGAATCTTCCGTGAAAAGCGTTTTGGAACGTTCTAAAATGTGTCTTAGGTAATAGGAAACCTCCCATCACTGATACTGGCCAGAGAGGTGGAGTTGGTCACAGAGTTTTTGCAACATGCTGCTACCATATAGCTGGGTTTTGGCAAATGTATGTAGGTAATGAAGAAAATGTTAATCAATAAAGTGCAGTTTAAAATCAATGGCAGAGTTTTGAACAAATTACAAGCTGAAACACTGTTATAACTAGCCTAAGTATTACTGACAGAAGTGTCCTGTTTCTGTCATAATTAATAAATATATAAATTTAACCAAATAATAATTGGTATTGCACAGAAGGATGTCAGTATCACAGACAAACAAATAAGTAAATAAACGAGACACAGTAACACATCACCCATTCACCTCTGACCCTCTTGAGAGGGACTTTATGTTGGCTTTCCTCTAATCTTGGGGTTCTCAGCTCCCTTATCTCACACCCCCACCACACCAGAGGGACAACAATATGCCCTGCATTAATTGTTTCATTGTTTGCACTTTAACTAACTTTAATTATTTGAAAAGGAAAGTTGCACTTTCTCTTGACTGTTGCATTCATGTCACTGCCCTTGGTCTGGCTCTGGTAAGTTCAGTTTGGTTTTCCTCACACATTTTGACATTTAAATATGGACCAGCCCTTCCTGATGCAAAATTACATTTACACATTAACAAACAAGCCTCCGCATCACTTTTTTCTGACAATTGATACAGTTGTGGCGTGTGAGGAAGCTACAGTGCCCCCTGGCTGTACATTAGTGTAATTAATTACACAGACGTGCAGTTTGTTGTTTAACCTTTGCCAAATCTACTTCAACACAGATGCAGTTTATTTCACTATATGCAGATTTTGTGATGCCGTTGGATTCTATTTTTTTATACTGACTTGTGTTTCTGATTTTTTGTGGTCCCAGACACAGAAAAAGACACACCCCTCTGTACAATGTGGGAAAGATGCTGGTGTTGAAAATACACGACAGCCAACTGACTGCAGACACTCATCTGTTTCTTTTAATAAGCTTGTATAGACTTTCATGTAGTTCACAAATTCTGTAATAGGTCATACAGTGTTTTCCAACATTATGTGCAATCTGTGAGTCACGTGGTGAATCTTTGGCTTTCGGGCCTCCTGAGGATCGCAGACACCAAGAAAGTTACTCACCTTTAGTCTTTCAGTGATCCAGTCTTGGGAACAATCCCCCCACTGATGTCATTGTTTTATGTTTAATAAAAATGCAACCATTAACAACAGTACAGCCATATTGTTAATCAGTAGTGAGGCACGGGTCATTAAAATAAAACGTGTACTTTCACGTTTCATAACATAAAAGTACACGTTAGGATTGTGTTTGTCGACTAGAATAAAGAAATCCAGCACAAAGCACATTATTTAAACATTTAATTAAAACTATAACTTTTTAGACCAATTATCTCCTCACATCTGCTAATGGTCCACTGTATGATTAATGTTAAGAAAATACAGGCCCACAGGATTTCAGTTTACTTTAACTTAAGGTGCAAGTTAATGTGAGTTTTACCTTAAGTGCAAGAGCAGAGTATTTTTCTTCATACGTTGTGTGAGTGCAGTTTAACTTACAACCAATGCTGAACCACTTTGACTGAGAGGTTTATCTGAGAAATGTGAAATAATATTTATTGTTTAGATGATAAACTGCTTTTTCTCATGACTTAGGTCACGGGACTGAATAAATATTATCAGGCAGACTTTTAATCTGGAGCATTTTCACGTTATCCATGTACAGACATAGATTTTACATGAATGGTTAGGACTGTTTCTGCTAACAGTAAAACCTGACAGATTGTAACTGCAGCAAAGACTTATCAGCTGTCAGAAATACTATGTCATACTCACACCTACGTTATTGTTTTTATCTTTATTGCAGCTCTTGGAGGAGTCATAGTTTTGTTTTAGGCTTTTGTGATTAGATTACCTGCATAATAAGGGCATGTTATTTTACTGTGTGTGGTTTGGACCCGGGGCTACATTCCATGCAACATGTTTGCAGGGAAACCAATTTTAAAAGAAAATATTTCAACATAAAAAAAAAAAGAATGCTAATATCATTATTCTTATGTCAGTGTGGAGACTTCAAAATAATAACAGAAAGATTGTGTACATTAGCAAATTAATGTTTATTTATGTGGTGTTTAAAAAACAAGGGCACACATGGTTTAATTTTTCATCTTTGTTAAGGTGGTTATGTATCACAGGATTGTTGTTTTTAGATAGGGGAAGGTAAGACATTAAGATTGAAGCACTTTACCCAGTGTTATTTTCCCCTTCCATCTTAAATATGTTAGTTGTCTCCAAACTCTGCGATAGTGACATGTCAGCTCTCATTGCTACTGTCTTTTCTGCCCCCTACATAAACAGAATGAAGCAGCTAATATAAGCTAGGTGCAGGCAGCCACCTATCTCATAAGATTTCTTGAGGTACAGTATGTAGCTTCTGCTATTTGTGCAAGAATAAACAATAAACCATAGTGCCTGTGTAATATGTTATGCTAAGTATAAATGTAAGTCTTCATGCTACAGGAAAGAGCCAGCCAGCTGGAGAAAGCTGATGTAAGAGACCAGTGGGAAGATGTGAAAGTTTGTTGAGCTAGTCAAAGTTTACTATCTCCTCAGCTTCTTTCTTTGCAGTTCCTCATCCATTCAAACCACAGTGTGCAACATCAGTGTTGGAGTCGTAAAGAAAAGTTGTTCATGTTTTGTTAGTAATGTGAGGTTTTTTATTGATAGGTGTTTTATCAGCATTTCCTCATCAGTTATATCCTGCCACCAACTGTTAACGTGTCCTCAGAAACACTGTCTATAGACATTACTACCATGAGCAAGGTTGATATTAAAGAACACATGGTGTTAAATTGCCATTGCCAACAGCCATTTATGGTGTTAATTCCTTTTTATAGCACTGACAATTATACAGTTGATATATTGTATATGTCAGAGGGTGTTGTACAGAACAAATAAAACTTTGTCACATTTAGATGGAAGTTCATATGTGCCAACTACCAGTGACTCTGGCTAGGGGAGAATTATTGCACCGATTTAAGTTTAAGTTTATGATTTAATTTTATGCACTGGAAAAATCACATGATATACCTGTGTTTAGGAAAACCTGACACACTGTATTTTAATCAGCACTTTCATGCCCATAGAGTAGCAAATAATGAACATGCCGTGATCTGCATTGACCACTTAATTTAAACCGTTTGATAAGCTGTGCTCTTCATTTTTATTGAAGAGCACAGCTTCAAAACGTTCAAAACGTTCAAAACGTGTCAAAACGTTTTTAATTGTTTTACGTCAGACCTCAGTGTTATGATGCAAAAAATGAACACTAAAAGTGTTCAAATAATTCTGACCGCATTCATCATGTATGTGTAGGGGCGGTGTAGGGAGTAGACGTTGCTTTGATTTTGGCAGTTCTGTTTATCCAAGGTGGATGCATATGTACTGAAAATGTTTTTGATTACAAAGGGTTTTTATTCATCTCACGTCTTTCTGTTTCTAATCTTTGAATAGTGAGGTGAAAAACTGAATCGGTAACTTTGCTCAGACCCCTGGGAGTTGGTAGGTTTCATCACTCTCCATAACAACAGCAGGACGCGAGAGGTGGACCCGTTGGGAGGAGCATAGTACACAGTACAACTTATTTTGTGTAACAAAAAGTTAGGATGAACCAGTGTTCAAACATTTGTGCATCGTGCTACACAGGAATCCTGTTCAGTCAGAAGCCCTGCGGCAAAAATGCTGTTCACTGATGTACTGATTGTCACTGGTGGCTTTACGGTTGTCTTCTATCTGCTCAAACTATTATGGATTTGTTGCTATGGACTCCGGCAATACTTTTTGTCAGAATTCTGGCAATTGGATTTAAGAAGATATGGGCAATGGGCAGGTAAGATAAAAAGGGGTGGGAGAAAAAAAAATGTAGCTCAGCGCTAGAGCAATGGGTTGGGAGGTAGAAGGTTGCGGGTTCGAATCCCATCCGACAGGGATTAGAACTCGTTCTGCTGTGGCGACACCTCAAGGGACAAAACAAAAGGGGATAATTTTTTTTTCTCAGATGTAAAGAGGATGGTTATGTATAGAGACAAGTTGTTAACAGAGGTAATACAGCTTTGGATCTGCCCGGTGTGTGTGGAAATTTCGGTTCTGGTACTGTTAAATGATGTAGATGTTACTGAGATGAGAGGCTAAAGTAAAGACGGGCACACCAGTTTTTTTTTTTACCGCATTCATTTTCTTTAGCCGCACACACTCTTCATTCTCCTTGCTTGGAGACACACAGCTTTACATTCTATAAAAAAGATTTTCCATATTTTGCTATGACTCTTTTTTATCACTCCCAACACATTGACTAAAGACACAAATGGTCTTTGTTAGCCAAAGTAGGTTTTGTGAAGATATTGAGCAGGAAAAGACATCGATCTTCTGGGCTTTCTGTGACAGCAGTATCTTATTCAGGTGAACTCTACAGTAGAAAATATAAGTATTTCAGGTAGTTGCATTTTTTTAAATGTTCTGAAACGAATTTTAAAGTGATTCCTGTAACGTTTATGTTTTTTCTGTGTGCAGTAGTCACTGGTGCCACATCTGGCATTGGTAAAGCTTATGCCAGTGAGGTAAGTGTCCTTCTCCAACACATTCTTAGCAATTTTAGCTAAGGACAATTTCTTGATATTTGTGTGCAGGTTTATTTACTATTATAGATTGAGTGTTTACAACTTAGAGCCTGACTAAACTTATGTGTTATGTCACTTTCCAGCTGGCACGCAGAGGGCTGGATGTGGTTTTAATAAGTCGATCTGTAGATAAGCTGCAAATGGTAGCAAAAGAAATAGGTGAGTCACATTAAATAAAAGATAAAGGTATTTGTCACCATTATAAATTAGATTCAATATGAAACATTCTTTTTCCCCTTCAGAGGATAAGTATGGACGAAAGACTCACACTATCCAAGTTGACTTCACAGACGGCCAAAGAATTTATTCTGCTATTGCTGCAAAACTTCAAGGCCTGAATATTGGGATTCTGGGTAACAGGACTACTTATTACATACAGTTAAAGAACGTGACCACTTAAAATTTTATTTCTATTTACAGAGTAGTGTGTCAATCCTACAAGAAATATGCATATTTACTGTCTTGCTAAGAGTTAGATGAGAATATTAACATCTCTCTCATGCCTGTAAGGTAAATATGAGCCACAGCCAAACAGTAATTAGGATAATTAGTATTGTTTACAGTGCATTGATTTCTTAGTGGAATACTTCTCCTTTTGTACTTTAAGTAAAAGGACGACTAATCTGTTCAGTACTCAGCAGTACTCAGGATTACTGTTCCCTCTAGTATCTAGTCTTTGTGTTAAAATAAAATAACACACTACAGGCAGAGTTGCTTTAAGAAAGTGATTAAGAGTATTTCCAAAATGTGTTTCTTATCCACTGAAGCCTCATTCAACTGTTTGTTAATTTACTGAATGCAAACACTTTATTCCTGAACCTTAATGGGCAAATGAGAGCTACAATGAAAACCATAGTTTGATCAGTAAAGAAGGCAAATGCTTATTTATCACTTGTCTTGTGTGTGCCTTTTCATACAGTCAACAATGTAGGAATGAGCTATTCTGATCATTTTGCCTATTTCCTGGAAATACCAGATGCAGAACAGGTAAGTTTTGCACTAAAATGTAGGTTATTGTAGACAGTGCACTGCATGATTTATTTTTTAAACACTCTGAATTCTGTCTGCCTGATCCAATGTGTACACAATATTTTCTTTGTGTGTTTGTTCTGAACAGAAAATCACTCAGGTTGTCAACTGTAACATACTCTCTGTTCCTCAGGTAAGATATTGTAAAAATATTTACTGTAGGAGTGTGAGATTTATTTTACTGACTATATTCCTAATGGTGATTATTCTCCTGACTCAGATGACCAGATTGGTTCTTCCAGATATGGTTAAAAGGTAACGCCACACAAACAGCCAGAGGGCTACAGTGGTTATTTAAAGCGTAGGATGAATTTATGGATAGTTGTCGCTTTCCTCCACAGAGGTACTGGGCTTATTATCAATATCTCCTCCGAAGTGGGCATCCGTCCACATCCTTTGTTGTCCCTTTATTCAGCCACCAAGGTACTTCCTCATTCATATATTCAAATACACCATAGCCAGATCATACAGAAACATTCAGGTGGGGCACAAATTTTTCATGACTTTGAATTTCTTCTCTATTTCAGATTTTTGTAACATATTTCTCCCAGTGTCTGCACGCTGAATACAAGACAAAGGGAATTACCGTTCAGGTAAATTATGCAATACTCACTTCACTGATTGAAACTGACAAGCTTGTTTTTATTTAAAATTGTTCATTAGCTCATTCATGTCCAGGATACATTCATGCAGCTAACTCAGGTCATCTACTTTTAAAGTTTTGTTGCCTGTGCAGCTGCATCAAACATTTCTGCATTGGAATAAATGTTTAGTGTTTTTGCTCAAATTTAATTTTTTAAAGTAATAATTTTCCCTAAAATTCCCTAGTGCGTGGCCCCCTTTTTGGTGTCTACCAACATGACAAAAAATGTGAACACCAGCTTTTTGGTGAAGAGTGCTTCAGGATATGCCCGTGAGGCTTTGAACACTGTGGGTCACTCCAGCTACACCAGCGGCTGCCTGTCCCATGCACTCCAGGTCAGAGATGAGAGACACTGATGATGCAAAAATTAGCCACTGCAATTTCTTAACGGCTCTCGTTTCTCTTTCCTGTTGTCCCATAGAACATGGCTCTCTCAATACTCCTGCCGGACCAGATTCTCATGTCATCATTCTTTATCAGAAAGCTAAAAACCTTTGCAAAAACGAGTAAGCACAGAAAAATAGGGGAGTAATGACCTGCTTGCATCTGCACAGACTTCCGTTTAGTAAATTATTCATGACTTTCACAAAATAGTTGTTATATAGCACCGAGATTTACTGTACAGACTTTACTATACATGTATTTTCTAAAATATGTTGCACATTTATTTATTGTCATTGCATTAAAGTTTTTATTATTGATGGAGTGAAAATGTTTAACAGCTTTATTCACTAGTCTTTTTGGGTATCATTGAGTCACAATATCTGCAGAAGAGCATAACTATTTCAACTGTTATTTCTATTATTTACTCTTTGATAAGTAAGTAGACAGTCTTGTTTTAAAATGTACCTTATTAGTCACAAGGATAACAATACAGTGAATTTGTATTTAATACTATAACAAACATCAGATTAGGATCACCAGTAGTATACAATAATCAGTCAATTAAGACTCCCCCCATCATTAACCAAAACTCCAAACAAACCAAAAGGATAAAGCTAATGTTTTGTTTAAGATTCATCCAGTGTTGAACACATTGAAACAAAACATGACAAAAGTGCAGGAACATTTTAATCCCCATGTAAATATGTTGAATTCAGGGTTGAGTACAAATTAGACAAGTCTGGTTTCAGTCTTGACTTAGTCTAAATCAACCTTGCTTCTTACAAATTAGAATGGCTTTAGTTTTTGGTTTAGAAGCTGCAGAGCAGGAGTCAGCGCGTGGGCAAAAAAATCCAATACACTTAAAGCACATGCAACAGCAAGAAATTCAATAAAGTCAAATGTAAAAAGTGGTTCCCTTTGTGAGGACTGGAATGAAACATCCAAAGAAAACATGTTTTCAATAAGTGCATAGATAAGAAAAAGATCAGCTCAGGAACTGGAGGGTTTTGAATAGTCAAGAAACTGTCAGAAATGTAGCAGACAGAAAAAAACTAGCAGGGAAATAAGGTTTTACCATGGTCATTTTTTTTTAACCACAAACTCAATTTCAGCCCTGAGATTATTTTTAGACATTTCTATATTCATGTCCTAGACCACTCGTATTGCGCTAAACAAATTCTGTACTTGTTCTGAATAGTCTTTGAAGCAGTTTGGTTTGTGTCTCAAGTAACAAGGCAGACCTAAATCTAATGTACAGATGAAAATATATCAACATAAAACATAACCATAACAGCTTAATAGTCGAGCCAGCTCAAGTATTTTTAAACCAGTGCTTTATTTAAATCTACACATGACTTTGGTCCTTTTCTAGGCTTCAGTGAATGGAAAAAATTAAACTGCATTACAAGAAACTATAGTGGCCTGTGCTACACACTGTGCGTTAATGTCCATTTTCTATTAAATTACTGTATGTGTTAATTTTAGTAGTAACCAACTATAATACTTGCTGCATGTACCGTAAAACAAATGACAAAACATGAACAGTATCCATTACTGCCATGCTCATAGATCAGTGTATGTGACAGGTGTGACACCGTGAATCAGCAGCGTTGGTCCTAAACCACTGGTCACTGCTTCTAGTTGAGCCAAGTACTGCGGTGCCTGGCTGTGATGAGCAGGAGGTCGAGGTAAATACAGAAAGCGAACGGCAGCCTGTGAGCTGTGCTCCGTCAACGTACAGTTCACTGCAGACAAAAAGTCTTCAGACAGAGCTTGCGTAGGCTCTGCAGAGCGCTCCCCACCTGGCTTAGTGTGGTGCTGCACCACAGAGTCCCACGGCACAATCTTTATCGATGCCCTGATCCTCAGCTTCTTTAGCAACTCTCGAAAAGTTTCTTCATTAACCACCCAGCTCTGGTCGCCGGACTCAGTCTCCACATTCAGGAAGATTCTCATTCTTGCGTGGCGCCATTTGCTGGACATGTTGAGTACACAGGCCATCTGCAGCAGAAAGAGGCTGCACACGTCCTCATAATCACGACTGTCTGGCTGCAGCAGGTTAAGGGGCCACACGTCTATGGTCCGCTCTGATCCATCAACATTACTATCCCTACCCTCTCCCTCCAACTGGAAGAAATACCGACAAAGGCACACATTCTTGTTCATTTTAATGGCATCGGAAATTATCCCAACATATTCCTCAGGTGACAGCCAGCGTGGGCTCTCAACATGTCGCACCGGGGGGAAATGGGCCTGCAGAGAAGGAACATCAACCCCAAAATTATATTCATCCTCACTACTTTTCCCTATTGATGAGTCACAGAATGCAGTATCTTGTAGAAAGAAGTCCTCCGGAGTGCAGCTGTCATAGAAACCCAAGATTAATGTGTTGGGCTTCATGCCACCTTGTAGAGAGGAAGAAAAAAAGCAGAGTTGCCAAGTGCAGATAAAGGTAGTCTATATTGAATGTGGGCTTGATGGGGATTAAACAACCCAGAGCTTACCTAAGCCTGTGATGCGCAGCAGATGTTGTGTTCCCTGTCTGACAGAGGGAGACAATGTCAGGTCCACAAAGGCCTTTACGCCAAGTTTATCAACTAGACTCAACCAGAAGTTATACTGCTGCTGGACTGGGTCTGATGGCAGGGCGTCTAAAACACAGGAACGTGAAAATCATTAAATGCCATGAATTTGAATAAGCAACAATACAAGACTTCATTAAAAAAAAAAACACTTTAGAACTGAGTAGTGCTGCAGAAAACAGATAGGTAAATAATCTAATTTCAAATTATAGGCATGATGTCTCCTAATGACCATTAGAGAATGTACCTGAACCCATGAGATCAGTCACTGCAAAAAAACTGAAAGAATATTTTATGTACAGTCTCATTTTGTAAACCAAACAAGGACCTAGATATTTGGCTGAATTCAGAAATGGCCATCTTAAATGGCTGTGGTACAGAGAACACTTATTAATAATGCAAAAAAAAAAGCAGCAGGTGGTCAGTCAAAGCTGGTATATACCGTCATGTGCAAAAGACAGTACCCCCACTTTTAAATCTATGGTGGGTTTGTGTATGTTTGTGTGTAAAAACACAATAAAAATAATTTGATCCTTGCGGGTCTTAGCATTAGGCAAATACAATCTCAGACAAACAACAACATCCAACTTTTTTCTGTACCATTATTTATTTAACAAAACCCCCCCCCAAAAAACAAAAAGAACATGCTGGCCATACTAATTCCCCACCATGATTTAATAGCTTGTAGTTCCATCTTTAGCAGCAATAACTTGAAATTATTGTTTCGTGCATGACTTTATCAGTCTCTCACATTGATGTGTGATGTGTCATTAATGAAATTTTGGCCAATTCTTCACTACATCATTGCTTCAGTCAGGTTGAGGTTTTTGTGACTTTGTTTAAGGTTTCTTACGGTCAAACCACTGCATTTCAGTCAGGTTGAGGTCCGACTTTGAGTAGGCCATTCCAAAACCTTGATCGCTTTGTCATTCTGACAAAGATTTACTCTTCTGCTTGACCTAATTTGGAACAAGCTTTACCTATCAGACAGATGGCCTCACATTTGGCTCTAGAACACTGGTATAGGGGAGTTCATGTTTGACTCAATAACTGTAAGGTGCTCAGGTATAGTTTTCACCAAATGTGGTGCTGGGCATTAGGGCCAAACAGCATTCTTCCAGAAGTTATGTGGTTTGTTCAGATGCAGTTTTGCAACTCTCAGTTGAGTTTTCCTGTTCTTTTGGACAGAAAAGGCTTTCTCCTGGCAACCCTTCCTTAAAAACTGGAAATAGTTTTATAAACCTTTCCAGATCGATGTGCCGAAACACCTGCTTCTCTAGGATCATTGCTTTATGTCTTTTGCTCTTTGCATTGTGCTAACAAACACCTCAATGCTTTAAGAGAGCAAGCTGCTAAAACTTCTGCTCTTCTAGATGTCTGCAGACCTGTTAATGACCAATTAATTAAGCACTGATGATTAGCAGCACCAATACAAGACTATAACAATATTTTATGCTTTATTTCTGATTTGTCAGTCTGCAGTATTTAAAATTAATTTAAAAAAGTTCTTCCGCAGGGACCGGCACCACAGAGGAAAAGATAAGAGGAAGGCATAAAGGAATCATTCAACTTAGAGTTTGGGGAACAGACCATTAACAAAGTATTACCCAGATCTCCCAGCTGCACGTGGCCCAGCACAAACAGTCCTCCCTTCTTCAGCTGGTTCACAAATAGAATGAGCTGACAGGAAGAGCGAGGGTTGGCCACCATTAACAACACCTGTGGCCTCCAGAACTTCACATGGTCTTTCCTCACATCCAGCATCAGCAGATACTTGCGCACCTAACCATGGGGGAGACCGGAAACAACACTATGGACAAACTGTACCTTATGTTGGAATTTGCCTGCTCACTAAGAGAGTTCAGATACCTGATGGAAAATGAGAGCCTGGCTGATGTATCCCCAGCTGCTGGTAGGTGACCTGTAGTGGAGAAAAAGCAGCAGCAGTAACAGGAGGACGATGCTGCCTGAGGAGTACACAGGGTTAATGACAAACATCATGACTAAACAGCTCACAATCCCGAGCAGGCAGGTGTGCCAGGAAAAGAGCTGGAAAGTTGGCCTGTAAACACATAGGAAAAGAAAAACATAAATAAATCAGCAGATCACTTCAATTTTACATCAACAGTATGTGTTTCTGTTGTATTTAGGCTAGTAATAAACTACAATGTACTATTTTTAAAATCTGTTTCGTTGGCTATGGTTACTGTTCAGGCTGCCATAAATATGACAGAGTTCAGTAAAATTCACCAATTTGAAGCATTTTCTTGAATAGTAATTCAAAATTTGTTACCTAAAATTTGGTGCTGATGCCCACTCAAGAGCCAAACAGGCCAAGTCAACAGCAGCGTAGGCAAGCAAATAGAAAACAGTGACCAGACCTGCCACTGCATTAAGGTGGCCTGCAAATACTACACACTGAAACACAAATACACCAAAAACCATAGGTTAGGACACAGGTTGTAAATCTGAAAATAGATGACTGCACCCCACAGAACTAGAACTCACCTGTGCCAGGCCCCAGGTGTACAGAACTGCCACCCACGGATTCCCTGAGCTTGATGTGATGGCAGCAGGGGCTAAGGGCAGACCTGTTCAAGAAACAACGGTCTTTAATCAATCAGCTCATCTCATAAAGCAGTCACAGTAAAAACTTCAAACTTTACCAAAGAGGTGATCCAGAGCAAGAGCGTGGAGAATTCGAGATGCCCCAATCATAGCACACATTGCAGCTGATAGAGAGGCGCAGTATATCCCAATGGTGACAAATGGTGACCAGATATTTATTTTCTGTAGGAATCCATAATCCTGAATCAGTAAGGTCCTAAGAAAAAGAAACAAATTAATGTTGACGTCTATGAAAGTATAGACGGGCACACTATTCTGGGCCATTTCAGACCTTTCACACGTGGCGCTGACCAAGATGAAGAGGACGACGTAAACTGTGAAAGTGTAAATGACGGCTACAATGGTGCCTTTAGGGATGGAAACACTCGGTGTCTTCAGATCTCCTACAGAAACAGAGTAAAAGCTTGTAAAAGCTTGCATTAGAGCATAGGTGTTTTTGGTTACATGTCCCCCCAAAATATGTAAACATTCTAGAGTTGCAAATATCTTATGGCTTTTCTGGCAGAAACACATTTCTTGACTTTCTGCAGTTGTAAAAGTAGAAGCATCATAATGGAAAAATAGTCTATTACAATTAAAATTAAAGGTCAGTTTTTCAAAACTGTATTTACATAAAAGTACAAGTATTATGTGCTAAATGTGTTCCAAAAGAAGCATTAACCTGACATGTTGGCTCCAGCCATGATGCCAGTGCAGCTGGTGAACATGACAGCAAACACGGAGGCAAAAGTCATGACAGAGTTGGTGCTATAGTCCAAAGAATAACCAGCTGATGAGGAAAAAACAACAGAAGATATCTGTAATAAATGCAGCTAAATAATTAGTATTATGCCACTTTGCTTTTTTCAATCATACTCACAGCCAAGGTTGTTCCTCAGAGTGGCAGCACTGAAGCCCGTGTAGCTGGTGTTGTAGTGGAGGGTTTGGTTGCCAGATCCCGGATGGGTGATAATGATTTCATGAGGTTTAACAGCTATAAAACTGATAAAGATGGACAACAAGGAAACTGTGACCACGAGGAAGATGACGAAGGCAGTGCGGGAGTAGATGTGGGCGCCCACCAGACACACAAGCAGACACAGTAGAAGGATTACAGTGGAGTACAGCACAGTGTACCAGTAACCCTGAGGAAGCACACGCACCCCCTTAGACACAGCTGACTCTAAAAAAAAGGAAAACCAGCAATGACAGCTTATTGATGTACAGAAAGATGATTAGTAAGAACATTTTTAGAACCAGAAACTTACCAGGATCTGAACCAAAAACATCAAGTATGGCCTCCACGAGACCAAGGACATATTCTCCACATGCAAACACTTTGGCCAGGAAGAACATTAAACCAATACTTCCTCCGAACTCTGGGCCCAGAGACCGACTTATCATGTCTGGTCACTTTTTGTTAAGGTTGATGTTAAAACATGTAAAAGTGAAAGTGATATCAAGTGACACCTTAGAATAAAAAAATGAAACATATTTAAAGAGGTTTGGTCTGTAAGGATACAGTAGGCTCCACCGCCTTGTATAGCGCCGTTGGTGGAAATGGCACAGATGGACAGTATTGTAAGAGATATAATGGTGTAGGCTACAATCACCATTAAAAGACCCTGTAAAAGTCCTGCATGGCCAACCACAAACCCTGCATGAGAGGTCACATCAGTTTTAGTCACTACAGCACAATAACTCAGTTACAGTACAAAGCAGCTTTTAAACTTCTAGTCTCTACACACACACACACACACACACACACACACACACACACACACACACACACACACACACACACACACACACACACACACACACACACACACACACACACACACACACACACACACACACACACACACACACACACACACACACACACACACACACACACACACACACACACACACACACACACACACACACACACACACACACACACACACACACACACACACACACACACACACACACACACACACACACACACACACACACACACACACACACACACACACACACCTCACCGGTTCTCAGAAACAGCACAATGCTAAACATGGAGAGGATGGTCGGCACCATCACCCCAAAAAAGGTGTTCAGTTTTCGAGGGTCTCTACTTGGCGTCTCGGAGCCAGACTCAGGGCTGTTGTGTGTTGGTGTGCCACATGCCACTGCGGCTACAGACAGACCACACACCCCTGAGGTGACCAGGGGCGTGCGTTCGTTCGACATGGCTGGTGAGGAAGAGCTTCCAGTTAGTCTGCTTCCTCTGTGAAAAAGGAATAAAAAAAAAATTAAAAAAAAGAAATATTACAACACAAGCTTTGCTTTCAATTTGCATCTAAAAACAATGCTTTCACCTATTAAAACCTGCAGCCAGACATGTTACCATTTCTCTCAGGTCTCTTTATATAAATATCTTAAATGTGACTCCCCCATCACTGGGGCTCAACTCAAGCGCTGACACACATTAGTGTAGCTTTCCTTTATTTAATAAAGGCCCTTTGCTTTTTTTCCCCCCAAACCACTTTAGTAACTGTAGTACATTTATTCTTATGCCACAACTCACCTCGAGATGTACATATATTTTTTTTACTCCTTAATTTTGTACTTTTGTCGTGCATGCACCCACATGGTATGAGAAGACTTATTTTGCCCTTTCCAGCACTTCCTAGAAACTAAGATGTCATGTGTACAGCACCTCATCACACATTCCTTCAAAAGTGCTTTTGGCCTCAGATTAAAAAAAACAAACAAATGCAGTCGTATTGTGAGGCAGGAAATTGGAAACAATAAAAATTAACATTTGGTTTACACTTAGAAGTCAGAATACATTTCCACATGAGATTTAGCAGTTTCACCAGCAATCCTGCCACACAGTCACCTGATGTTACACTGCAGCATCAGGTGACTGTGTGGCATGATTCATCTAACCTGTTCCGTTACTTTTTCCCATGGTCAGTCTCGTGTTTTTTTGCACGCCCTAATAGTTAAAAAAAAAACATTTTTTTAACTACATGAAATAACAAAGGTAAGAAGTGCTACATGTGAGCCTGTGTGTGAACTTTGCAACTCACACAACTTAATGAAAGCAGCTGCTCACACCTTAGGTTGGTATTTGCAGTCATCAGATTCACAGCCGCATGTCTGTTTTGACATGCTACTCAAACCAAATCTCAGCTGAGCTGCATGCCCGCCTGTGCACAGGTGACCTTGGTTCGCTTTCTCTCAGATGCTGACATTCTTCTTTGCCCTTCTTTCACAGAGAGGCTGTTTTAATCACTGAAGCTGTTGGCAGTATTCCTTCAATGCCGACCGCCCTTGTGAGCTATTAGTGTGGCTATAGGAATCACATGATGGCAAACTCCAACTAGGGTGGATGTTTTCTAGCACATGATGGGACATGCAAGAGACATGACGGCTTATACTTTACCACCCAGACTAAGATAAAAAAGTAAATAAACACTAACTGATTCCAGCTGCCCAGATGGGAGGATTTTGTGCTTTTCTGTTTTAAAATTATAAATCTACTTTGACCTGTTTGAGTACTGCTTAGACAAACATTATAGTTTTGGGAAATCTAATTTACATTTTGTACAGTTAATCAACAATAACTGGAAAGTAACCGGCAAATTAATCATCATGTAAATAATTTGCCTAGTTTGACAGTTTGGTTTATGTGTTCAGTGAGTTATAGGCATCTACCACTGATGTCAACAAGCCCATCTTACAACAGAGTTGCACCTAATTTACAACCCTTAAGCAATAAGACAAACAAGGAAGTTGAAAATTCTGTGGTTATTGCAGTAACACATACTAATTTCTCAGAGGTTTAGTTCCTGTATCACTAATGCTCAGTATGGTCGTATCCTGCAGGAAGCTGTGAATGGATGAAGTTGATGGACATGATGATGATTCAGACCGCCTGAACCTAGAAAAGGAAGGGCCCTCTGAGCTTTCACAGACCCCTACGGGGTTACCAAAGCAAATCCGCGTTGGCATCATAAATACGTAGCACAATGATGGAGTAAATGCGCTGTATTAAAAAAAAAAAAGATAAATTCTGTCGTTTTTATTGTAAAACGGTAAACACGTTGATAAACAGTGCGTCACACTTGCAGCAGCTGCATATCGGGTAAATGTCTGTTTACGTCCTCGCGCTCAGGAAGTGGTCGCGCCCGCATGCGAATAAAAATACGCACTAGCCAGGTGTAAAGAGGTGCTCGCGCGCTGTCATTCAGCAACATCCACTTTATTTACTTTCGCATCAGCTTTTGTGCCTTGATGGCTTTGGTCTACCCCTTGAAACACCAAGAGGACAGTCAAACTCACCTCACTGAAGCTGCCCCGCTGCTTCCTGTTTGAAAACTCCTTTTCTGATGAGATCCACTAAGTCCGTCTGTCTGTGTTTGTGTGCATGTGTGTGTCTCAGTCCCAGCTCGGATCTGCTACGGACAGTCAAATGTAGCCGCAGCAGACCGGCAGAAAACGCTGAACTATCCTGAGTTGGATGCTGAGGAAGAGCTGAGCCGCCCAATAACAACGCAGCCGCCGCGACACGCCTCGTCCCTCTATTATTTGTTCCGAATAGTCACGGGACAGCAGGAGCCGCCCATGTGACTGCCAGAAGAGGTGGGCAAAATATCTCAAATATGAGCAGGTCTGCGGGTACCCCGCCCCGCGCATGCTGACCTGGCAGTGACATCAGCAAGGTTTCGACACAACGACAACAGAGCTGTGCAGGTCTGTAGTTGCATGTACACACACCGTGGACACACTGTACATAATAAGATCGTTAGGCGCTGTTGTGAAGTTGCGCTGCAGGCTGGACTGTAGCGGTTATATGTGCACACCAGGGGGCGCTCTGTCGTGACTAACAGGACAGTTGCAGAATTTTTCACGTGACGAAAAGTAACCCAGCACCACCAGGGGGAAACTGTAAGGTCTGCTTCGGGTGACAGTGGAGTCAGCATCCTAGTACAACTCTAAAGCAAAGAGTTCATAAGTACGAGTGAAACAAAACTTGAGTTAAAGTTGCAAACTTCTTCTTTGACCTCACTGAAAAGTCCAGGGTGGGTTCACTGAAGTTTCACCATCACACTTCGTCTATGTTGCCTACATGGTTGAATGCGCAGAATGTGTAAATACACTGTTCGGTGCAGTAAAGTGTAAGCAAGCACATTTTGACAGGAAGGTAAATTAAATCTCACTGAAATTTCACAAACACCAGTCTGAGCAGAACTCCAAAATGTGACCGTCTGTGTTTGCGTTCACCCCCCAAATCCCCGAAAAAAGCATGTGGGGCTAAATTCTACACAGTTAAAAGGGGGATTTCTGTTCTTCCTTAGGTTGCTCCCAGCAAAAATCTTTCCCTCGACTAAATTAAAGGATCTGTCCACTAAATAATTTCTCTTTCTGAGCAGATCAAGCTGCGTCCATGTGAGGAAATGATCTCAAGCTTCTTCCAGTCTGCCCAGAAGGGCCCATATGGGCTTTGTTGTTATTTAAGTGATGGGTGTGGTGGACTTGTTTCCGAATAATTATACTCTGAAAACAGGAACTCTCTTTGCACTGGAAGAAGATCCGCAGAGTCGATCGGCAGACTTTCCCCCGCCAGGTCGCTTTTTAATCTCATGTGCTTCTTCTGCTGCATGAAGCTCTCTGCAGCCTTTACTCAGTGTCTCGGGGCTGGCTCGGAGGCGGCGGTCCTGATGAAGTGTCGGCAGCAGAGGGAGGAGGAAACCAAAGGGAGGAAGGAAACGAGGATAACGTCACGAAAGGCAGAATCGGAGTAAAAACGGACTGAATCGTGTTTCATGGACGATCCTTGATGCGGCCGGGGAGCGAGCTGCAGGGGCTAATTGTGTTTCTTTACCCCGCACTGGACAAAGATGGTTTCGTTCACTGGTCGGGCGTGAAAAGGGCAAAGCATTTCGGAGAGGAAACGGTGACACAGCAGCAGATTGCATCTTTTTTCAGGACTTCTACTAAAGCAGGAAAATGGAAACGCGTGTGTCCCTCCTCCGTTTTGCTGTTTACTGAAGGATTTAACCTCATCGTGACACACAAGTGGATTTTTTCTGCAGCTCGTTTTTAATGAGCGAAAAAGACATATAGTCGGATTCTCGGCGGGATTGTTGGGGACGCTGCTTTCAGTTTTCTTTACGGCGGAAAAAACAGCAACATCATCGGGCACATTATCAGGTAGCCACCCATTATCAAACGCTCTGACAGCAGCTGCAGGCCAGCCGATTGAGTGTAAGATGGCTGGGTGGTGATGTGCCTCTTCATGGCAACATTTCGATTCAATTAATGTAGCTACATCCGCATTTCCAGGGGCTCGGTATCAGAAAGAAGAGATGGGCCCTGATCAGCCACTCGTGGTGATCAATCTGTGAGCCTGCGCCCAGGGGGCCAGTCCTCGTATTTGAACACACTGGGCGTCTCTGAATGCTGCAGACAGTAAAACAAAAATCCCTTTTAAAATGTGGCTCCAACCCAATTTCTCTTTACTGCGGCTTGCATTTCAGCACCGAGCTCCCAGCCCAGGCCTGCGTGTGTAAACCCACACACAGCCACACAGAAGCCACAGAGCTTCTCTGACAGTTTATTGTACCAAAACGTGCCGTGTAGGCTCTGCACGTTCCTCCAGCCACAGTAAGCTGGTGCAGTAACACATCAGATGCCCATTGAGCTGGGGTGGGGTCAGTACACTTGGCATCTTTGAATATCTGTCTCCTTGTCTAATAAAACATGTTCCCAGAGGTCTGTAAATGTCCAGGCACTGAAAACATGCTTTATTGCACTTTATTTAACCCTCATCCTCCTCATTAGCAGCATCCTGCAGGAGGTAGCATCTTGTCTGCTACAAGGCCATGCATAACTGGGGGTGGGGGTGGGGGGGTTGTGGTGTCTGTTTCATACTCTTCTCCACTCTCCTCTGAGTTCTGCATCAATCTACTCACCCTGCAGCTGATGCTCACTGGCAACAGAAGCATGCATCCCGAGCATCTGCTTGGATCCATCCGGGCCTGGTTTTCCATTCATCCTTCCCCCGCTTTCCCCTGGGAACAGTGACCTACTGTAGGTCATTTCTCCACTTTGCGGTGTTTACTGTTTGCGTGTTTGCTTTGGAGTGTTATCGTGAATTTGAATAGCTTCACAAATGCAAATACATGCTCCATGTTTAGGAAGCTGTTTGAATGTGGTACTGTGCTCATATAAGTAACAGGAAATGCTGCTTCCTACTAAATGCATTATGTGGTATACAGTGTTTTTGAGCTGGGTTGGCCAGTAGGACACATCTCCTGCTGTTCTCTGGTATATTTACCTGTTATGTTGTTTTTGTTTTAGGAACCACGATGAGTCAGATGACAGGAGAACCATAAACTGAGTTTGATATATGAGCTGTACGTGCACAGTGTGGCAGGCTCCCTCTGCTTTAAAGGCAGTGTATCTGCTCTGCTCTGTAGTGATACTGGCTGCTCAATAGCAGCTTAGTCATTACAGATTATGCTCTTCAGTTAAACCGGGCATGGGTGCACAGCCATAAACAGATTACGAGGTTTTTTCACACTGTGTGGGTTCAGTAAACCTTCCAGATTAAAATGTGTTTTTATTTTATTATTTCTTTCCTCAAATCAAGGACAAACTGTATTTTAAATAAATTATTTCACTTTATTGATTCATTTTTGATGAGAGATTACTGGATTACAAAAGCATGAAACTGTGCCAATCCCAATGGGCCTCACTCATATACAGTACATCAACAGTCAGCTTTATTCATTTTGAGAAACTGGTTCATGTAAATCAGAGACTGATATTTGGCATTGTCCTCCAACAGGTGACAGCTCAGACAAATCCAAAATGAGTGAGCTGGAGCAGCTTCGCCAAGAGGCAGAGCAGCTTAGGAACCAAATAAGAGTAAGTCCCACGTTTTTGTAGTTAATAGTAACATATTTACAAGTTAGGTTATGTCTTTTTCTCATCCTATGATGTTATGTCCATCAGGATGCCAGGAAAGCATGTGGAGATTCTACCCTGACACAGGTAAGTACTATTTAATGTCCAAGGTGACAGACAGTAAATGTCTACACGTCATGGGGGAGTTTATTGAGTTTATTGATTACTATTGTTTTGGCAATTATCAGTGTGGAAACGTGATACCATGTGAGTTTTTTTATTTCATGCAAAACTGATCAATCTGTTGTGTTGTTTTTTTTTTTTTTTTTTTATGAAGCAAAAATCCAGAGCAGTATCTTTAGAGGTGTTTTATAACCTATCTAATTCCTATCTGCGTGATCAACAGTAGCATTGGATAAATAATTGATCATGTTATAAGTTTATTATTACAAAATATCTATTCATCTGAACAACTTTGGCACAAGCTATCAGCTGTTCCTATATATGTTTTTTTGTGCGTGTTGTCAGTGTCTGATGGGGTCCACATTCATATAGTGTCAAAAAACGTCACTTGAGAACTTTTCATACTATACCTGGTTGTCAATAAAAAAAAATTGACTTTAATTCAACCTATTTCTTTGGTTACCCTTTGCTCACTAACACAGATAACTGCTGGTCTGGACCCTGTGGGGCGGATTCAGATGCGGACAAGACGCACCCTCCGGGGCCACCTTGCCAAGATCTATGCCATGCATTGGGGCTCAGACTCAAGGTAAGTCTATACTATGCTAAATAATTTATGTTGGAGACTTAATGCCTTTCATTGCCTTTTACTTTACTGTTGCCACACATCAATAAAATGTACCGTTACCACTTCCCCTGAAGTGGCTCCAACAGACTCCATACTAACTTTGGCTTTACACCATAACAACATTAGGTAGGATAATGCATTACATCTCAGTAGGACTGAGCTATCAGAGACATGTAAGCAAATGCTGCGGTTGTAAACCCAATGTTGCATCATCCACTTTAAAAAAACAAAAACAAAACTCAATTATAGAATAGTGTCTGGAGATGATCCAATGAAAGTCTGTTTGGCACTGGACTGTAATACAATCTAATACAATCTCTTGAATCCACATTAAACATCTCCATCCAAACCTGAAACACAAATAAATAAATAAACATGTACATATTTTGTAATACACTGACCAAACTGGATTAGGCTACGTTGCCATTGTATAAGTCCTCGGCTCTGTTTCATTATGCACTTGCTCTGTGTTGGTAACGGTGTAACCCAGTCATTCTACGTTTCCTGGGTTCAGGTGTTCACCTGAACACCGACAGTTAGAAAATGAAAGCTAAAAAGTGAATGTCCAGTATTGTTGCTGTTCAAAAATGAAAACAGCATTTTATACAGGTATAAAAAGTTTGAATGTCTCTACAGGCTTTTGGTCAGTGCCTCACAAGATGGAAAACTGATCATCTGGGACAGTTATACCACTAATAAGGTAAAACCGGCTAAATAATTCAGCTGAATACATAGTCAGTGTTGGCCTCCATTCACATTAGAAGTTCCTTTAAAGTTTATCTTTTGTAGTGACTTAGAACTACTCCTCTTTGAACCACTGCTTTGACCTGTTTCAACATCTACAGTGGTATTAGCACTAAATGATCAGTGTTATGATTGGGTGTGCACATCATCTCCAAATACATTACCCTAGATACACGCCATCCCTCTGCGCTCCTCCTGGGTGATGACCTGTGCGTACGCCCCTTCTGGGAACTATGTGGCCTGCGGAGGGCTCGACAACATCTGCTCCATTTACTGCTTGAAGACGCGTGAAGGCAACGTCAGGGTCAGCAGGGAACTACCTGGCCACACAGGTGAGAGAACATGGCAATGGTATTTGCCTAATATTTGTGTTTGACTCTTCCTTTGAATCAAACAGATGCAACATTTCAGACAAGCGTGCAGCAGTTCCCTGCCTCATGGGAAAGCTCTGCTCCCAAACCCTGAAATTCATTTACTTGGTTAATTAATTGCAGGGTAACACAGTCGTAATGAGCAGAGACATCAACTCAGAGTCTGTAACACACAGATTTGTGGAATTGTGGCTGCTGTGCTATTGTTCATTACCTCTGTTTTGACAGTATATGATATGCATTAGTGTCATGTTTGGGTCTACAAATGGGTTGTTTTGCAGAATGAAATAAAGACAAATTAATTAGAAACCAATGAAATTAGAGAAAAAAGAAATCTGCACAAAAACTCTGCATTCTACCAAAGAAAAAGCTGATGTCAATTTTTGACCAACAAGCTTATAATCTAAATGTCTCCAATGCAGTTGTGCAATTTTTGCATGGATTGGGAGGACCTGTTCTCTCCTTCCTAACAGTTGGCGATTGATTGAATGGCAAATAAGTGCCTCTCTTAGTGTTTAAAACCCTATTACAGTAAAAATCCAGATCATACAAGCTTTGAGTTGATAGATGTGTCTTCATCTGAGCTGCCTTTACAGCAGTAAGTGAATGCTGAATCCACTTTTTGCATTGGGCTTCGTCTCTTAGGCTACACACAGTCCACCCTATTTTACTGGTGGTTCTTAACTTCTTTACTGGGGCTGAATGCAGGAGAGGTTAACTCAATTAAATCTATGAGAATTCTCCTAAAAGATGGAAAACAAAGAGACCGGTCTGTGATCACGCCAGCGTGATCAAATCACGACTAGTTAAACAGTAACTTTAAATAGTAATAGTCTTTTAATGTGGTAGATTATGGTAAAATCTAAAGTTTTCAAAAATGTCTGCATGCTCTTAAGGGTTAAAGACTTTCATATTAAAGATGTAAATACAACAAATAATGACATTTTGAAGTAGTTTTAGTGCATTAACAGTAATTTTATTTACAGTAAATACATGCACTTTGTGATTTCTCAGGTTACCTGTCATGTTGTCGTTTCATTGATGACAATCAAATCATCACCAGTTCAGGAGACACCACTTGGTGAGTCATGCCAATCAAAACAAAGACATGCAGTGCAAAGATGCTGTCAATCCTTCCAGGAAATACACAGACTGATACAAAGTTATAGATATCTGTGTTTTAATGCAATTACTGTCATCAAATATATGTTGAACTGTTCAAACACCTGACACTGGACAGAATAATTGATACAAGTCAAATAATATAAATACACATGATTGAACATAAACGTAAATAAACACATCTCACTTGTTGTACACAACAAAAGAGAGAATAAGTCCAACTGAAGAAACGTAAAATCCTCAAAAAGGCAATTTGACTCTTCTTCTGCCCCAGTGCACTGTGGGACATTGAGACAAGTCAGCAGACCACAGTTTTCTCGGGCCACACCGGTGATGTCATGAGTCTGTCCCTGTCGCCTGACCTCCGCACCTTTGTGTCAGGGGCCTGCGATGCCTCGGTCAAACTGTGGGACATCAGGGACAGCATGTGCCGGCAGACTTTCACAGGTCACGAGTCGGACATCAATGCTATATGTGTGAGTATGAGCGTGTTTAGGTTGCAAGTAGCCTCATAACCAAACCACAGGTTGTCGTGTTATTCATTTCATATTTTTAAACAAAAAACAACTGTTTATATAATCAGACACTGTACATTTATTATACCAGATAGGAGTTAAAAAGTGGGTAGATTAATGGCTAGAAGTTACTTTTGACAAGTAGTTAAGAGAACCGCAATTTAACAAATGTATCCATCAAAGGTTAAACTCCAATTACCAATCCAACAAAAGTGTCCGTCTATCCTTGCGGTGTCCAGCTTCAGGATTGACCTGGGGACGTCACACAAAGTCTCGTCTTCAGCTTCAGGAGGGATTTAAACTGGGAGCACACTAGATAATTAACAAGATTATCAATTCACAACATATGTGATCAGCCTGACACTCTCCAGTAGGAGTCAGGACTGATGCACCACACAGGTTATCTGATCAGAATTATAACATGATCATTTCTCAGATTATTCTGGTTCATTGAGGTAACACAAACGCTGACAGTCAATGAGTATTTGTAGAAAAGTAGAAAATAGAGAATACCAAATAGAGAATATTATCTCATGCACTGCATCACATATTTGTACTGTGTCTGTTTGCTTATTCTTATTTAGTGTATTTTGAGAATCAGTATTTTTTTAGGAGTTGCTTACACTTCCTGCTGCTCATTCATCTTCCTGTGCTGCTCCTCAGTTCTTTCCCAATGGTAGCGCCTTCGCCACAGGCTCTGATGACGCCACCTGCAGGCTGTTTGACCTGCGTGCAGATCAGGAGCTCAGCCTCTACTGCCATGACAACATCATCTGTGGAATCACCTCCGTGGCTTTCTCACGCTCTGGCCGTTTGCTGCTGGCTGGTTATGACGACTTTAATTGCAACATCTGGGATGCCATGAAGGGCGACAGAGCAGGTCAGTGGAACAGGCATGAGAAGAAAACAGTGCAACTTTTTTAGAACTGATCTTTAATAAACATAAGAGGTTACATTTAGGAGGGTTTGATAGTTTTCTCAACTTCACTGTTAACTGGACATATTTGGGTCCAACTGCTGCTTCTAATTGGCAGATTAGAAGAAGAATCTATAGAACCATGGCAACTTACCAGTGAATTTCCATGCTCTTGTTTCAGACACATCTGAAATGGTCAAGGATAAACACTAGGTCAAAGTGTTCTGTGTGGGTTTTAAAAACCTTCAGAGCAAAACATTTCCCAGTAACAAGTATTATTTTGTTTTTGCCTCCTGCAGGAGTCCTGGCTGGCCATGACAATCGTGTTAGCTGTCTGGGGGTGACAGATGACGGCATGGCAGTGAGCACCGGGTCCTGGGACAGCTTCCTTAAGATCTGGAACTGAGCCATGCGCATAAACAACACACACACACACATCCAGCAGACAGATACCAGTCCAACTTTGGGACACAGTTTGCACCCTGTATTCACACTGTATGTAAGATTCAAAAGACAAACTACAACATTGTACTGTACATAATATATACAAGTTAGTATGAGTTTACACAGAACACACACACACACACTCTCACACACATACAACACATACTGTATGCAGGACAAGATGACACAACACATTCACACACTACATACAGCTGATTTACAGCATTAGGTTATAGAAGGTTCAACTTGAAGCACACATACATACATAGAAAGAGACACACACACATACACAAACACACACACACAAACACACACACACACACAGTGGTGGTTAAAATTTTGTCAACCCTTTTAGAGTTTTATCTACTTCTGCATAAATGACTTAAAATTTAATCAGATTTTAACAAGTCGTAAGACCAGATCACAGGAACATAAACAAATGAGGAAAAAAATGTTACTCATTAACTTATTGTGGAAAATTAATTATTTGTGCCTGGCAAAAGTATGTGAACCTCTAGGATTATCAAGTTATTTTTAGAGTCAGGTGTTTCAACAATCAGATGCGTAGTCTGGAAGGTCCTGCCTTATTTGAAGATAACAAATCTGGGCCTTCACTATCAAAGTCTGATCTTGACAATACATGGAAGTACAGTATGTCATGGTTCATACAAAAGAGGTTTCTGAAGGCCTCAGAAACCTTTTGATGTATGGAATTCGGACAGGGTTACTAAAAAATATCTAAAGACTTGGAATCCAACGAATAACTGTCAGACAGATAGTACACAAACTGTTATCTTCCCCAGGAGTGGTCAAGCAACAAAGATAACACTGCAAGCAAAACATGTAAAAGTCCAGGAGGTGACAAGGAAGCCAAGAGTAACGTTTGGTTAACTAAAGGCCTCTTTTGTGGAGGCTAATAATGTTTGTGGGCCCACCATCAGAGAACATTGAACAACAGTGTTGTACAGCCTTGCAAGGAAGAAGCCAGTACTGTCCAAAAGAACATTGATGCCCATCCACAGTTTGCTCAAGGCTGTGTGGACAAACGAGAAGGTTATTATAAGAGGAAGGTTATAAGAATTATTATTATTTTTGGACAGAAGAGGACAAAGTAGATCTTAAATTAATAATTAGCTTAAAGGTTGTATGTATGTTATATTTCTGCATTCTGGCCTGCTTTGCTGCCTCTGGTCCAGGGTGACTTGCCATTATTGAAATATATATGAACTCAGAGTTGTGCATTCTGCTGGAAAATGCCAAGATATTCATCTGTGAACTGAAATTTAACTGAGGTTATGGTTAAAGTAGAAAATATTGAAGTCCCAAGTAATTAAAGAACCCATGGGAGAAACCCTCCACTGCAGGCATAGGTTCGTATACTTTTGCACCACGCAAATATTTTAAATATTCTTATTTAATTGGGCTCCTGATCTAATTTTAATTCCAATGGATTCCCAGCTCTTCAAGCACTATTGGGTAATCATCTAGAAAATGTCAACAGATAAAGTACAGTTGAATCTTGAGCTGCTTCAGTAAACACACAACACATGCCACTAATACCTGAAGCCTTTTAACACATTCATTTACACACACAGACACCCTCTTTTTCCACACTGCTCCTTGTGTTAAGCAAGGTCGAAGTTTTTTGAAAGTTCTGTTTACAATGAAGTCAAAAATACACTTCAAGGTTGTACTACTTATGTCTCTGTACCACACATCTTTCAGCAAATGGTAATGTGAAGGAAGAATGCTCTGGAATCATGTGAGTCTGTTAACACTGAAGAGAAGTCACTGAAGGATAGTCAAGACTCGAGAAGAGTCCAAGGATGATGGCAACTGTTATTTTTGTCTGGCTAGAAACATCACATAGCCACTGTTTTTATAGAAATGAACCCCAGACACAGTACACCTGTTCTGAAGTTTTTGTTCCATTTTTATTGTTTTTCTTTTATTTCGTGTTCTCCCTGTGTGCCTCAGATACACTGTAAGGATTATTAATAGAGAATATGGATAGTTGAATTAACTAAAAAACATTGGACATTTAGAGGGTGGGTGAAAATTAAAAGCATTTTAAGAAACATTTTAAAGCAGGGGCCAGTATTTATTCTTGACTTTGTCAGTGTATTATCTGGACATTATGATGGTATAATTGTACATAATAAATATTAGCCTCCTCTCCTGTCAGTTATTGTGGTTTCTTTTAAAGCACCATTTCTGAGACATTGGAATATTTTATTCATAGAATTTGAAGTGTGTAATCTTGTGCAGTTATTCCTGATACATGGACGACAACCACTATGCATATAATGAACAATGCTTTTTAATACCATTTGGCCCAAAGTCAAGTTTTTCATATTTTACAAAGAGACATATTTTACAAGTAGAATTTTATGAAGACATGTTTAAAGATACATGTCTAATTGTATACTGAATAAATGTGGTTAATACCTACCAAAAGTAACAATAGTCTAGCAAAAAAATGCTGCAAGTGTAACGAAACCTGTAGGATAGCTACAACAAAATACAAAGTTTAAAGTTACACTGACACGTCTGTAGCTACGAGTGTTCTGATTTTTACAGAAAACCTAGTAACTTACCTAATCAATACTGTGTTAAGAACGTGAAGTTTTTATATACTCAGTAGAATCTCAGATATAAAGCATCAGAAGTGCCTCATTTTACTGATCCAAAAACAAGTCTGTGTTTATTACACTACTTTTATATAGGATATTTTCACTTTTCTTTTCCTTCAGGCCTGCAGTATTCTTCCCTTCAGCCACAGAGTGGTGCTGCACTTCATTCGGAATCTCTGGTTCTAAAAATAAAGACAAAAGCTTTCTACATAAAAAACGAAACAAATAAATTAATATTTTTTTTTTTTTAAAAAGAGAAGATTTGTTTAAGGCATTAAATTGAATACATGTCATAGCCCAGCTGTAACTTAAGTGTTAGCCTTAATTGTGATTTTTTTCCCAAAACAGTGCTCTTATATGTAGCATGGGCCCAGATATAGCACCATCATGTGGTGAAAGACTGGAGAATATTAAGTCTATTCATTAATATATTGTAAAAATACATTTTTTTCCTTTCTTCATTAACATTTAAAAAAATATATTCCAAATTTGCAATGGACACACAAAAAAAGAACTGAGATCAACATATTTTATTTTTCAAACAATTCTGTATTAAGACATGAATTCATTCAACACAATCTTTTGAAAGTTTAAAGTTTATCAATCTATGAAATACAATCTGGAGTTAACCTCTCACAAATAACACAGACACGCACACACATTAAAACATTGCAAAGATGTTTACGGTTTAAAAAAAAAAGTTATTGAAAAAGAATAGATATTGTTCTGTTAGAGTTTTATCTGCCTCTACAGCTACAGCTGCTAATCCATTCATACTTTATTGATTAGAAATATAAGCCATTAGAGAGGACTGCCTCATCAGAATTAGTCGTATATTAGCCACCAACCATTTAACACTTAAAAATTCATAAAGGCAGTTTCTGGGATTCATGACAGCAAAACAACAACAAGCATTCGAACAGGTGATGACAAGAGAAAAGCAGTTATTTCTAGTGATTACAAACAAAAGTACAGAACAGTTTCAGTAACAAGCAACACACAAACCAGCCTACATTCAGTCTGCCAAAGGCCACTGAAGAATCACTTCCTGCAAGTCCCACTGTAATGGACAGCCACATTTCGAATTTGTTCAAATGCTTGTATTGCTTATAAAAAAAAGAGAAAGAAATGTAATCTACACTTTTAGTGCTCCACTTATACCTCATTTCTTTCTGACCAACTTGTTTGTGCATCCATCTCTATTCAACAGTCAAATCAGTTCATGCTCATGGTCAGAGTGACAGAAACTTTCCCTAAATCAAATGATGTAAGGTTCAAGTTTTTAATAACTCTTGGCATGCTGTGAAAAAACCTTTTTATGCCTTAAGGTTGTTGTACAGTGACTTTTGGCCGCCTCAATCAAGTTGATGATTTACTGTTTTATCACACCCAAAGTTAAAATGTTGACACATACTTTAAGATTTTGAAATGAGTTTTGGAATGTGGAACAACGTTCCAGAAGAAAATTGCAGAAAGGGTGTAGTGCTTATTTACTTATACATTTGGCAGCAAAGGTTTGCATCCCCTTATTTTAAAATGTCCAAATTAAAGACAGACATTGTCTATCAACATAAAACTAAATGCAAATTCAGCTAGTATAAATGTGCCTTAATCAAAAATTAAACTTAATTTATCCAGGGGGATGTAAAATTTTGCACTGATTTATTTTTCATTATTTTACTCTAATAATCATGCTTTGACCATTTTTGTTACTTTTGATGATAAAAGAACATTTATTCTATCTGAATGTGCATTATCATTATGTTAAACGTAGAGTCAAGTTTGCATTCTCTTATATGCCGTTTCAATGGAAAGAAATTATTTTTCTTTCCTTTGTTCTTAACTTAAGTTCACTTTGGCCCTGACAAATTATTCGATTTACATAAAATATTTGATTCGCATTTCGCCTAACATTATATTCATTTAATGTAATGACAGTCAACATGACAAGTCTCTTACTGTGAAACATCAGCTATAGAGCACCTGTAGAGCTATGGAATTAAATTACAGCAACTTTTTCCTCATTGTTATGTTACAGCCTTATTTCAAAATGGATCAAATTCATTATTGTATTCAAAACTCTACAAACAATACCTAATAATGACAATGTGAAAGAAGTTTGTTTGAAATCTTCACAAATGTATTAAAAATAAAAAACTCAGACCACAATGAAACTGAATTTTCTGGTCTGACGAAAATAACATTGAACATTTTGGCCTGAATGCAAAGTGTCATGTCTGGAGGAAACCAGGCATCACCCACCACCTGGCCCATACCATGTGGGGATGTTTTTCAGCGGCAGGAACCAGGAGACTAGTCAAGATAGAGGGAAAGATGAATTCAGCAATTTACAGAGACATCCTTGATGAAAACCTGTTCCAGAGCACTCTAGTCCTCAGACTGGGGCGATGCTTCATCGTTCAACAGGACAACGACCCTAAGCACCCAGCCTAGATAACAAAGGACGGACTATGGGACAACTCTGTGAAGAACCTTGAGTGGCCCAGCCAAAGCCAAGACTTGAACCCGATTGAACATCTCTAGGGAGATCTGAAAATAGCTGTGCGCTATCTCCCCATCCAACCTGATGGAGCATGAGAGGTACTGCAAAGAAAAATGGAAGAAACTGCCCAAAAATAAATGTGCCAAGCTTGTAGCATCGCACTCAAAAATATTTGAGGGCGTAATTGGCGCTAAAGGTGCTTTTTTTATTTTTAATTTTTAATACATTTGAAGATTTCAAACAAACTTCTTTCACTTTGTCATTGTTGGGTACTGTTTGTAAAATTGTGATAAAAATAATGAATTTGATCCATTTTGGAATAAGGCTGTAACATAACAAAATGTGGAAAAAGTTAATACTTTCTGGATGCGCTGCATGAGCGCACAATTGTTAAATGGCATAGTCTGTTAGTAAATGATAGTCTGATAGGACTTTGCTTTGATGTTTTCTCCTTGACTTAGATTTTTGCTTGCCTTGTACCTCACTTGTAAGTCGCTTTGGATAAAAGCGTCTGCTAAATGACTAAATGTAAATGTAAATGTTATTTTATCATTGGCTGTAATAAGTGATGTTCTTAGGTAGTAAATGAGATGCTGCAAACAAAATGAAAAGGGATATGCCTTACATCACTCTTGGATTTTCGGAGCACTAAATGCATGCATTAGAAACACACTCAAGCATTTCTGTACCTGGTGACAAAACAATAACCTCACATAACCCATTACATCACCCCCACTGCACTATGTGTATGATGATCCCTGTTGTCACCTGAGCATACTAATGGACTGTCAACTGCACATAGGCAATTTACACAAGAGACCACAAGTCTAACACCAATCTTTGAGTCACCACATATCTGAATGACAGCCAGAGTTGATTCTTTTGGTAACCACAAAGAAATATATTTGTGTCTGGACAGCTCTAAAAACGGACACTGTCCACGTGACACACAGCTTTCCTAGCAGACTACTTGCCTAACTATAATCAACTACTTTGACTGGTTACAAACTAATGAGTTTAAAACTACTGGTTGAATGAGGGTAACTCCATCTTCCTATGTGACACTCAATTATAGCTTTGATTTCGGCCTCAAAATACATTGTGCTTTGTTTAATAGAGCAGTACACATTTTAATATAAATACAAATCTGTATTATAGATGTACATTCTCTTAATTCTCAACATAGACTAATTTACACATTTTAATAAGCAGATTTCTCAGAATATATCAAGCTACTTTGTCCACTACAAGACACAACCAACATCTTTGAAGAATAAGCGCTTTTCCTCAGAGAATCAACAAGAATCCCAAGAAACAACATCTTCTGAAGAGACAGAGTACACAGAGTTTTATATGATCTGTGAACAAGTGCTAAGTTTTCCTATGTATCATATGGCTTTTCTCTACTGCTGCAACCCACTGTAAGTACAGTCGATCCTCTACATGTTACACTGGATTGATTGGACATTATTAACTTTGTTTATTGCAACTTTCTGAATGGATTATTGTCTAATAGTCATATTATGTTTTATTTTATGTTATATATCTGGTGCCAAAAAGATTTATAAGTCCATCTGAAGGTCATTTTGGATTCGACTTAAGTGCACTTAACTGGCACAGCACATTATTCTCAACAAGGTGGCAAATATAGTTGTGCCTTTTCTTCATCTAATTATAAGTAGGAGACAATGGGGGGAGGATGAAAACTATTCAAAAACCTCTCAACATCCCAACTCCAAGGCACTGCTTAAACTGTAAACATGGCAGATTAATAAAAATAATAACCATAAAAGCATGAGATTCTGGTGGATTATAATTGAGAAATTTGAAATACAGGTCATGGCACATGGCAGATATTTAAGAATAAAAAAACATTTTTCTAAACAGCAAAACAAATTTTATACAGTACTATTTATTCTATTTCAGTGGTTTACATGCACACCAAAGTATCTGTTTAAGCTATATTTGTAAATGTTTACTGAAGGGAAAGTGCTTTACATGCCCATTTACAGTCTGTTTTTTAAATCTCACCATAAAATTATTATTATTTTTTAAATCAATGTTTTAATGCTCTCTGCTCTGACCATGTACTACATTATAAATAACTTTGTTTTAAAATATAAATGTATCACCTCGGCTAAAAGCTTGACTTTTAGCAGACTATCCCACTGATCACTAGCCTAAATTCCTTTTATAACATTCAAAAGCTTTTTATACTGCCACATTTACAAAAATATGCAGTTTCACTCCTTAAACATTACCAAAACAGTATTGAATTATTATCCCATAAAATAAAGGTTAAATTGTATTTTACCAACAACTTGATGCTACGATGCATGATAGATTTTAAAATGTCCACTTGGTAACAAGTGTTGTGGTGACAGAGGTAAATCACTGAACCAAAAGCTGTATTTATGTGTTGACTGACTCTCTGTGGACAGAAAATCACCAGCCTGTACTTCATGATATTGCTGCCTCATACCGTAATGCCTAGCATATAAGAGCACACAGTACCATCAACTGGCTCTTTGGATTTATATTCTGAAAGGAAAACACCGGTTAGTGATCTGCAGGAACAGTTTTTCTCAAATTTCTATAATCTTCATATAAACTCTATTCACTTTTGACTTAGATGTTGCAGAATTTGAAGTCTCATGTGTTTTAGCCGTTATCTTTAAAGTGCCTGACCAGGTGGATTCTGCTTCGGTAGCGCAGACTCACCCTAGATTAAATCAATGACCAGTACTACACTAAGAGCTATTCTATTGAAATCTTTTTTCAATGAAAAGGACCGTATTACCAAAAAGAGTGAAAGAACCCTAAAAATCATGTCACTATAATCTCATGGATACCCTCCTTCCACAACTCTTCAATGTCACTGATTGACAATGGTCGTCCTCCAAAGCTGTCACCATACTCCCCTAACAATACCAAATACATGAGCTGTCCTCTTTAAACAAAGACTCCACAAGAATAGAATATATTGCAATGTAGTAGCAATATAGTAAAATAAGGATACTAGAAAGCTAATACCAAGACAGAATCACTACATATAAATATCTAATTGTATTTTGTAAATATATAAAAACAAAAAGTTTAGATACAAGTCTAATGAGTCCAAAAAAAAAAAAAAAAAAAAAAAAAAAAAAGAATGGCTTCACCAAAAAAATAGAACGAAAAAGGCAGCAGGAGATTATACAGTACTAGTTCACAGTACTGTACATTTACGAGTTCTTATAGTTCTTTTTTAAACTGAAATATATTTTTCTTTTAAAGCATTCAAGGCTTACTTGTTGGATTAACAGGTGCAATATCATTGGCCACTCAGGCCAAACACAAAAATTACTTGAGGATGCTGTCTACTATAGATAACTACAAATATTTCAGCAAGCTACTTTGTCCTGACTTCCATTTGTAATATTTTGGTTCTAAATCCTTCTTTTTAGCCTACCTAATACTGTGAAACATCCATAACAATATGGGGGTCCAAAAACCACTGCTGGTTCAGAATTTTATTAATTGACGGCCATATGTCTGGTGGCATCACACTGAATATATACTGTAAGAGGACTGCAAATGACTCGGATCTAAGTGTCAGGTGCTATCTATGTACAGCTTCATTTTAGCATACAGTATTGGTAAATAATTCCTTCGTCAAAATGCACTGTAGAGCCATCAAGGAATGTTTAACATACTTCACAATTAATAACTAAATAGTTACGACTGAACACAGGTTCACCAAGTAAATCAAGACTAGAATATATACAGTACAAATTAAAAGATGATATATAACATTTGAAGTTCATCTTTGATTTTCACAATGAATGTTACCTGGGGGCGTCTGTAGAAACTGTAAATTAAGGAGCAAAGTCTGAAATAAATTTTGATATTCTTATCATTTCTGCATGTTTGTTTGTAGTTGGAGTGAGTGAGAGCTAGAGAAAGATAGAGAGGGGGTGTTCACATTTGCATGCATGTGTTTGTAAGAATTTTGGATGCACTTTGTTCTCCAAAACCCTGCTGGGTTCCTTGTACTGACCAGAGCCGCCATTCATTCACCAGTTCATGATGCAGTTTCTGTTCAAGGTCATGAAATACACCTGGCTGCTGCCTCCAGACCGCACTGATGCAAAGAACACCTAAGGGACAAAAGGGAGACAAAGGATATGTACTGTTTGTCAGTAATGTCTTTATATTCTTTGTCTGTTAGTGACCTTACTGTTTTGTAGTTGCGCCTCTTACTTTGTCATTTCTCTCACAAAGGAACTTCAGCCTTTGGGCTCTTTTGTGCATGAAGACCCCATCCAGGTGGCCAGTTTCCACAGAGCGAATCTCAATGGCCTTTTCCCCCCAGCCCATGATTTGATTTGAGCAGATATGAGCTGAACAGCAAAGAATAATATTAGTACCAGGCAGCTGGTCACAATTCTTACAAATCTGTGCATGGAAGTTTTTTATCCTTTGAGTTTGAGCCTTACCAACAGACGTGGGCATCTCGCCCCACTGTAGGACAACATCCTTGATGATGCGTCCATAAGTATTGACATAGACGCCCTCATCCTCGTAGCACAGCAACATCTCCATGCCATCTGAGCTGGGCAGGAACACTATTGCATGTGGAGTAACAGGGCTCTGGATCTGTAAGATATTAAAACAGGGAGGATGAGTTTCAGTAGATTTTCACATTTCAGTAAACACCGTAGTTCAAGGAAACCTACATGAACAGGGATATAAATGTCATAGTTGTTTCCAGAATCCACATCAATAGCATGGAAGCCAGCACAAGAACCATAGATGACCTTTAACCTCTGACCCTCCTCCACTGTAAGGTCGACAAGAAGAGGCCTGTGTGGCAGGTCTGCAAAAGACTGATTAGAGAGTGAGAACATAACTAACTTGAATGCTCATTTGTTGACTGATCTCAAACACAGTTACAATCCAGCTCATAGTAAAGGGGAGACTTACCTTGAATGCCATGAATTTGTGATAAGGTTTGGGCGCCCAAGCATAAACTTCCACCGCATTCTTCAAAGCAATCACCAGGAACTTTATCCTCTCATATTTCACTAAATAGAAAACCCATAAAGCCATCTGATATCAGATACTTTTGATCAATAATTTACTATGTCAAATAATTTTTTTGAGAATCTGCGAAGTCATTATCTGTCACTTACCCACTTTGTAGTGGACACAGCCCTCCATCTCCCCCACAGTGGTCCAGCCCTGCTTCTTCTCCACTTCAGGATCATTGTGGAGGATCTTATTCCGTAGCCATGCCAGATAGTAAACACGCACCTTGTTTTTCTTGCCTACACACAGTAAGAATTGTTTTTTTAAAAAAAAAGCTATTGTGTGAGTGCTTTGTAAAATAAAACATCACTCCTGTTTTGTTTTAATCACCAAAAAGGCAATCAGATTAATTATAGTAGTAGTATAGTAAAAATATAAAAAAATAGTATAGTAACAAAAAATGTGTTGGTAACTAGCCCCAATTTAGACAGTTGGCTTGATCTTCTGACATGGACATTTATTAAGCCTGTAGTTGTATTACATTTAGGACTGTCAATCAAGTTATCCATGTATGATAATTAATCACATAATTGTTAATTTTGGATTAATAGGAAATTATTTGTGCATGTTTTACCTGACCAGAATTTACTGATAAGGGACACTTTTCAAGTATTTATACTCTTTTCAAAATAGGAGCCAGCAAAGTAACATACTTTAGACACAATTTCTCCTCTATCCTATTTACAAAAAAACAAAAGACAAAAATCATGTTATTATTCACCTGATTAAGTTTAAAATGAATACAGAAATCAATCACGGATTCACGGATCAGTGATAGTGATATAACTGATTTGGTTCACTGGCACAGCATACAGATCTCTAGTTTTAATCACATTCATAGTGTTAAGCAAATAGACAAAGATATTACAATTTCCCTTTTATGTTAGTGTGACTAGTGCTTTAATAAACGACTTTTTGGCTTTTCCCTCATGGAATCTTGTGCATATAATGATACAGTAAAGGAGGTAAAATGTAAAATATCCACCTGACTTTCTCACCTTAACAGAGATCTGTCTCCCCACAGCTGCGTGCAAGTGCGAGCGTGCATGCATGTGTGTGTATAGGAGCAGTGGAGAAACTGCATCAGAAACAGCACAACTATAACTTCACATCTACTGATCTCACTCAGTGCACTCTTCAAGTGGAAATAAATTGCAAAGAATTGGGTGTCATACCTTCTGAGAGTCAAATGCAAACTGTCAAGCCCTGTACCAGTGAAGCGGGAGTCATTATATAATGGTTCTGTTATATATTAAAACCTATGTTAGTGCTATAAAAATTTGCATTAAAGCATTATTGTCCTGTTAGTGTTGACAGGCCGAATTACATTATGTCAGTATCTCCTAGCTCTACAGTAAATCATTAACATTTCATTTGATGTACAAAGACAAAAAAAGTCACTCTGAAAGCATTAGCACAACTGGCTAATGGTTCTATTTTGGCTTTCTATTAAAGGCTGTGGTCAAATGCCAAAAGCACAGACAGCTTTAACCAACTGAAGTGAGAGCAGACTGGTTATAAGTAGCCGTAACAACCTGATATGGTGATGAGGAGGTTGAGGCCCTCCAGGACGTCCATCTGTTGGAACCTGCGGGAATTGATGAGCGGGTAAACCTTGCCCTGACCACTGCGGTCCAGTAGTTTCAAACCGTTCTCAGTGCCCACCAACAGGTTCACACCTAGGGACACACATGCACAGATAAATATAACTTTCATTTTGTATTAAATTAAGCTAATAATTGCCTCCTCTCTCACCACTGCTGAAATTAGTTTGCAGTATACCTCTTTGACAAATTGTTTAACTGTCAGGCAAACCTGCCACAATACTTGCAGCATTTTAATTCATTTCATTTAAATTAGTGTACGTTGAATACGTTGTGATAATTCTGTGACAATACATTAAGTACAGCATCCTAAAAAGAGGGGAGTTTATATTATCAAATTTCTTTTAACAACACATGTAGTAGAGAGTGGGGAGTCATTCCAAAAAATTCGTTTGAATATAAAAACCGATTTAAAGGTACACCAGTAGTCTCAAATCTAATTTTCACGTCAGATGTTTTCTGTTCATGTTAACCATATTTGCAAACAGAGCTCTGCAGGAACAAATAAATAAATTAGAGAATAAAGATAGACTCCGGTCTGATCTGTTCTCACCCCAAAGTGCTGCACACAGGATCTCTGAGTTGAATCTCTTTTTGTATTTGCGTATCTCAGGTGTGTCATTAGGGGGGCGTGTGTTCGTAGGATTGACATTAACCATGGATCCTTTTCTCACCTCCATCTTCAGCTGCTCAAACCTGGAGCCTGTGCACAGAACCAGATATGGAATTTGTTTAATTTTGAAGGATAAACACAAACTGGATCACTAAAAGCTGGCTTAGACATATTTTACATCCATAAGATTATCATATTTTATAATATGTATATTTCCAAATTCCCAATTTCCTTTTATTGTGCAAGAAATAAAGCCAATGGGGTCACCTGTTGCCTCTTTGTTTATTACTCATAATACTCTAAGCAGATGCTGCTCAAAAGCATTTGTCTTACCACTGATGGACATGTTATCCCCTGTACCTCCGGGTGATTGGTACATGCCCAGATCCACAAAGGTGGTGAAGGACGACTTTCCAGATTTAACCAAACCTCTAGATTGATACTGGTGGAGGAAAGGGAACAGTTTGAGAGATGTACATTATGGGTAAGTCGACTCATGTCTGAAAAGATGTTTGTCACACACATAAAAAAACAAAAAAAAAACCCAAAATGATTCCATGGGTGGTGGAGTGATTAACACTGCTCTCTCAAATCTACCTGGACTAACAGGTTGTCCCTGTGCTGGTGTGGGTTTCCTTCCACATCACAAAGACATGCATGTTTGATAAATTAGTGATGGCCTCCATGACACTGGACATAATAAGCAGTTAAGGTGATGAATGGATATCCAGATGGATGGGTGGATAAATATATAGGGGGCTAACAAAATTACCAAAATATTCATAAAATGTAAAGGGCGACTTCAACAAATGTTTAACTTGCTTTCTATTTGTGTAGTTTAGGGTTTAAATGTACATTAATGCTTTGAAACCTCCCTCTGACTTCCCTAAAATAAAATATTTCTCCAATTCATGTTGAAAAACTTTTTTCATCATTAGGAGTTCGGATGATGTCATCTAGAGGAGCTCTGGAACACCAGGTTGACCATGATTACAAACTCCATACTGTCAGCAACAATAAAAGATAATCTGAACTGAAGGTTCCTCCAAGTTATGTCATCAGGAGGTATTTTTCAGATGAAAGTAGAGTGACATTTTGATATAGGAAGTCAATGGGAAGTTTAATGGCATCTATGTAAATGTACTACCCAAACTAGAACCATAAGAAACAAATTCAAAATCAGTCCTTTAATGTGTAATGCATTGACTGGATGATTTGGCATAGCTTTATGTGGAATGATGGCAGAAGAAGAACAAACCAGGAAACTTAGGACTGATGCACAGAACTTTGCATCAGTAAAACTTACGTCATAAACAGAATCCTTCCCTGGAGAAGAGTGAGGGGCTGAATCAGTAGGGGAGTGGGAGGGCTGCACTACATCTGGCAAGTTAGTGTATCCATTATGGCTCCGCTTCTCTGGGGTCTTTTTTAGGTAAAAGAGAGTGCACACACAAACACACACCTCTGTGTGAAACATAGCTTTGACAACAAATTTTGATCAAGGGTATTCTCCTGCACTATGAACCAAGATATGACCTGTTTAGTCAGCAAACCACAGTAACAACAAAAAGTGAAAGTGACAGTTCAACCAATCTCACTTTCAAAAGTTAGACATCTAACCTCAATTCAAAAACATTACCAAAAACGGAATACAATGAGTGGCAAATCTCATCTCACCAATAGAAAATAAACAACATATCAGATGTTGAAACAGAGGAATTTGACCATTTAATGGAAAATATGAGCTAATTTTCAATTTGATGGCAGCAACACATCTCAAAAAAGTAGGAACAGGACAACAAAAGGCTGGAAAAGACAACATAGAGCACATAGAGGATTTAGAGCAACATATGCTCAAATCCAGACATCATCTCTTGCAGGGAAGGCCTTGCATATTTCAGACAATTTTAAACCACATACTGCATCAATCACAACAGGATGGCTTCACAGAAGAAGAGTCTGGGTGCTGACTGGCCTGCCTGCATTCCGGACCTTTCACCAATCGAAAACATTTGCCGCATTATAAAACATTAAATCCAGCAACAAAGGCCCAGGACTGTTGAGCAGCTAGAATCCTGCATCAGAAAGAAATGGGAAACACTTCTCTCCTAAAACTCCAGCAACTGGTCTCCTTACTTCCCTGACACTTACAAACAGTTGTTAAAAGAAGAGGCGATGCTACACACTGCTAAACATTGCACTGTTCCAACTTTTGTTGAGGTGTATCGCAGCCATCAAACTCAAAATTAGCTAATATTTTTCATGAAATGGTAAATGTCTCAAACAAGATATGATATGTTGAAACTATGTTCTATCGTGAATAAAATATGGTTTGGTGAGATTTTCCAGTCATTGTATTTTGTTTTTATTATCGTTTTACACATCGTCCCAACTTTTCTTGAATTGGGGTTGTATTACAACTACATTATGCAACTAAAGCTAGCATTAAATTGACAATGAAAAGCAATCAGTTGTGCTAAGCCCAGCACAGACTGCTGGCAGTACTGTTCAATAAGTCTTGCTACCATGAATTTTTACAGCATCTATCCCCAGTAAGATATGTTTAGGAACATATTTCTACAAAAACATATTTGTATCATATAGATAGTAACATATTGTATCTTTGGGAAAAAGATAAAGAAAATATATAGTGCTGTTTCTAAATTGATCTTTGATCATTTTGGTATGAAACCTCAAAGATGACATCATTTACACAGTCTTTTGGGTGGGACTGACTTTCTTGTGTGATGCAGCTGGATTTCTGTGCTGCAAGTGAGAACAATTTGAAGACCCTTCAAAAATAAATAGCACATTTACTCTAGGTCTAAGAGTACTGAAAACTGCCCATCTGTGTATGTACCGCATTACCTTTTTTTTTTTATTTAAAATGCCACACTAAAGTGTCCTTTCATGAAATATAACTATCTTCGCACAGATATGTGACAATTACGTAATCAAATGCTGCAGCCATGGATAAACCCAAAAGCATATTACTTTTCAATGAGGGTGACACTTCCCACATTCAACCGATGAGCCACCTGCAAGATGTATGTTTTCTGTCACTGAATCATTCCGCTGCTTCTCCAAACATTTTATTTTAATCACAGTAGCATTATACATTCCACAACATAAAAACACCATTCAGTTGGAACATTTTATTGACACATACACACATACAGTGGTGACGTAACTGTGTGAATTATGCATGCTTAAGTTTTCATGGTCAACTTTGGTTCCCTAAAGTTACCCTCTGGTACCATGTTTTTTTAAATTCTGAACAAAATGAAATCTTTTTTTTTTTTTTTTTTTAAAAAGGGCTAAAACAGTACAGTGCTAAAGCTCTGTGTACATAAAAGTAACTTTATGGTCTATGGATAACAAACTTAGGATTGCATTGCATATCTGCCTTCTTTATGATTGTTACACACTGAGAACTGGTGGGTATCACTAAAGTTTTTGACATTATACATTTTTGTCCTGTCAAACCTCAGGAAGTGTGCTTGGAAAACTTCATCTTATGAGGGTAAATAAATATGCCATGCTCATGCCTTGCTGCATTGTAACATCCTTTGACAAACACCGCAATCATTTTTCCATCAAGTCACAATGCATTTTAAGCATCATTATGTATACAGATGACTCACCCTCTGCACCGGCATGGTCTGATCTCCATAGCCTCCAGCTTGCTCCCCCTCTCCCACTTCGCCTTCATCTTCATGGACCACCATGGTGTTGACTGAATCAGTGTCTGCATCCCTGTGACTGAAATCAAAAGATTGTCAAAGCAAGATTAATAAGAGAAAAGAGTGGTAACAGTAAGGCCATGTTACAGGAAGCATTTAAATATTCTTTTAATTACATTTAAAGTAAAACTTTTTTTTTGTTGCTTCTTAATTTGTCTGTATTTGAAGGTGACAGTGTTACCGATCTGTGGGGCTCTCTTCCTCTTCTGGTCCCTCGCCACTCTCACTCTCCTCGCTACTCTCACTGCTCTCAGAAGATGAGGAGTAATCATTGGCTTTGACTGGGGGCCTTGGCTGTTCCTCTGTACGCTCCTTGGCAAAAAGGCCATGATCCTGCACATACATAAATAATTTATTTAATAAATGAATTCAAAAAGCATTTTAAACATAATCTCAGCTATTAAATTGAAGTAGGAAATAATACAGGAGTAATATATGTATTTATGATCTTAAAGAAAATCCAGACAACTAAAGCTGTAGGGTCTTCTGGAAATTAGCTGATGACAGTAAAGGATTAAAGGATTTTAAGCCACGATTACATTGCCTGTGCTGAGTGCAAGGAAAATCCCCAATTTATTTCAACCATGTTTGCAGAAAAAAAAGTGGTGTGTAAAATGTAAATACTGTAAAAAAAAAAATGCAATGCAAATTGTTTAAGACCTATATCGATCTGATTGAAAATTTAAGGAAGTACAAGACAACTGCCTAAGGGCCCAAAGATCACAGCCATTCAGTATTGGTTTTCAGCCTTGTAGGATTAGAGTCCTCCAAGTTTTCTGAAATTTTCAGACCAAATATTTTGCACTTTTATCATGCAAATGTTATTCTCATGGCATTAAAAATATATTTTTGAACCCAACCGCATTCTTGTATCTGAAAATTAGCTTCTCTGGGATGTTTTTTTTTTTTGTTTGTTTTTTAAAAATACGATACTGACCTGTTGCAAATTAACCTCATAAATTGTTACTGTAATCAAATAAAAAAAATAAGTATGTATTTGATAAAAAACAATTACATTTCTCTGTCTAAGCATATAATATGTCGTCTCTGTACTGATTGTCTCAGTATAGATTTTAAATGATTTGCAAATCAATTAATTTTATTTACATTTTACACATCCAAACATTTCTGGAAATGGAGCTACAGTAAAAAAGAACGCAAATGCATTATTGATCCTTTTGGAATAGCATGGTACATGGACATTATAAAGACACTTTAAAGCATGCAATTCATTTTAAATTAATGCAAAACCAACTCATGCATGAACATTGCACAAGACACAGAGACAACGATACTAACCTCCCCTATAGCTCTCTTGTAACTCTGTACAATTTTGGTAAAGTCAAAGGGATTTGAGAAGAGGAAAATGTGAAGGGAAACAGAAGTATTGTGAGGCATTTAATTTGTAATAAAGTATATTTGAGTAGAAGACCTTCAGTTCATACTCTATAAGGCTGGATCCACACAGACATTTCCCCTTATGTTAAAGCAATGCATGGGTTGCTTTTGGACGAGGTGTCTTGTTTTGTTTGTACTTGTGAGACACAGAAATACAACTTCAGAAGATGTGGAGATTCCCCAGAATTTGGAGGGACAGATTTTTGTGTTTAAAGCTTAAAGCCACCTTAGATGTCAAAAACACAGTAAACTAAAAAAACCTAACTAAAAATTGTTTTACTAACAGTAAGAATTTTACAATTGTGGAAATGTATCATAACAGCAACATTTTTATCTTTGGTTTAGGATAATCCCGTGCTAAACAAAAGAAATACAGTTTTCAATGAATGACAAGGGCTGAAATTTCTTTTTGACATTAGGGGAAATGTTTGTGCAAGTCCAGCACTAGCCAGTTAAGAGAACAGATGCATCTACACACTTTGAGATAAAACAGAGCATATGTACCGTACAACAGCTATTTTTATTGTAGAGATACCAGAGAGAGAGCATATGTGATGTTAGAAAGAACCACTTACAGCGGGGCGGCCAGGGCGGGAGGAGGTGCGAGACTCCCCTGGCTTATGACGACTATCATGGGAGAGAATGGGTGAATCCATTTTGGAGGAACCTGAAAATAACAATGTTGTAGAGTGTAGTTATTAATCTAAAATAAGGCGCGCTACTGACATACTCAGCAGAAAAACAGCTTTGAGAAGGAAGGGACTAACTGAGGATGCGATGCCTCTCTAGAGAACCAGTTTGTGGCAGACTGGATATGACACTCATACTGTCTCCTCTCTCCCAGCGATCATTGCGGCTGAGATCTGGATTACTGCAATGAGGTACCAAGTCACTTAACTTAAGTTGCCATTAAAAGCAACAGCAATTTAGGTTAGTAAAGCAAATGTGTAATCAACAGATTTGGAGTATGTTACCTGGCTCTGACTGGATGCCTTATGCCAGATGTCAGATTGGTGTTGAGGGCTGTGGCAATAGAGGCTGTCCTTTGGGGAATCTAAGGACAGCAATATCCCAGTGTTACATTCACAGATATTATAGAGAAAAGTCATCTTTCAAATTGACCAAAACGGTTATATGTAAACCCTGATACCACCCTTGAACGTAATTTCCTATTAGACTGGCTATCATCAAGCAGGAAGAAAACATGCCACACATCTTACCTTGGGAGGGAGTTCCACATCTGGCAGACGGATCCAGGGGCCACGATCCTCTCTAATTTGGTGGGCCTGTGGGCCCGGTGTTTCAGAAGTAGGGTCCGAGTTTTGACGTACCAGCTCTCTAGAGTGGATGGGGCGGGGTGTAGGGGCAAGAGAAGGATCCTGGGTGGGGAAGGCGGACATGGTCTTAGTGGGCTGGTCACAGAGGGACTGCGAGCGAGGGACAGGGGCAGCATAGGGCTTCAGAGGAACTAGGTGAGCCATTTGGAACTGCAGAGGACAGGAGCAGCGGCACACCAGGTGGGAAGAGCATTTAAATGGCAGAAGACGAGTGCACAAGAAAGTTGCAGAAGCAGGCCGAAGTGGAGAAAAATGCGATGTTGTGTTTGTGGTGATTTTTTTAATATGGAGTAACAAAGTGAAGGTGTAGAAGGAAAAGGGAAAAAGAAGAAAAGGGTGTAAATAAAGTATAACAGACAACCCAAGGTAAAGTAGCTAAAGATCTAGGGCCAATAATGCATAAGCAGCTATATCTCAGTTTAAAATCAACTGAGTTTTAAAACCTTCAAGCACCAACCTTGCTCTGCCCGCCTTGGGGTTCAACAGGCCTCTGCATTGGTGGGGTCTGAGCAGACTGGACTACAGCTGACTGGCTGATTGAGTCAGAACGTGACTGGATGGCAGTGTCAGAGACCGTGGTACAAATTTTGGGTGAGCCCTGTCTGTTGAGCTTACTTCGCTCTTCCACCTAAAAACAGTGCAACAGTAATAAATAAAATGATAATGTTATTAGTATGTATTGCATTAGTCTGACTATGGTGTGTTTTGCTGCAAGTCTACAGTAAGTAACATTGCTACCTCACGAGCCCATGTAGGCTTGTTGTTTGGCTCCAGGTTTTTGTTATAGTGGTAGAGTTGGGGCTTCTTTTCTTGCTGCTGTTGTTGCAGAGACACAAGGTAGGCATGCTCCTGCTGCAGTTGCCTCTGCAGGCGCTCAGACTGACGCTGTTCCTCCAGCTGCTTGCGCTTATATTCCTGAGAAAAAAAAAAAAAAAGTACAGCAGTAAATTGACAACCCACATCAAAAAACGCTGACCATATCTGAAGCTAAACCCTTTTCTTCTGTATATTAATCAGATAGCGTACAAGTGAGTCAGTTGACTTATTGGTTTATAGTGTGTATTGGAGGCACTGGTTTCCAGGTCATTTACAGTACTAGCCACTGTGTTTATAGGGAAACAAGAAATAGAACATAAAAATGAATGACGTTCACCCATGAGTCAAAAATGTATTTCTGTTGGACCAAAGACTAGATGGAAAGTTTTCCAAATAAAGCTATTATCAATTAAACCATCTTAATTGAAAAAAGATTTTCCATTAATACTTCGACTGCAAAAAACTATTAAACACAAACAAAGTTTACAAGTTAATATTCATACTTTTGCCTACATATAGGTAGTTGCCAAAAGCATAAAAATGTGAATTCCATCAACTGAAATCTGTTTTTTTATATTAATTGCTGGCTTCAGTATGCATGATAGGGGGTGGGGGTAGGGCAACAATTCAGGAGGATTGTGGAATTCCTTCTTGTGGAATTGGCACAGGTGAGGATAGAGCTACGTATCGAACCTAAACACCTTTAGGGCACAGATGAACTGCTTTAATGCTATCGTAATGTAAAATGCCTCGTCATTCCATACCAAAATTCAATACCTATGGAGTAAATGTCATAAGCATTATTAAACTAATAAGCATGTAGTATTCTATACGGACTTGCAACTGTCAATTTTGAACTGTAATAAGATCTGTATTGTTGACGTTTATTCCTTTTTACTGTTATAGTTTTTTGTTGGAGCCGAGTGCTTTTTTCCATTTTTGAAATTTTATCAGTCCTAAATGCTTCACCCCTGGTGTTTCAGTGTTGGAGGAGACCGAAAGTCATCAACATGACATTAAATGCACTTTCAGTTGCCACAACTAGTCAAAATGTATTTTTAATTAATTTACCAAGTGGCATGTAAACGTTTGCACCAATGCAATTTTAATTAATTTACTATAACCCTTTTTAATTCACTCATTGACCATTCTGTTACTTCTGGTCATGAAAGAACATTTGTATTAACCCTAAACCTAATATAATTATAGTAAAACCAAAGCATTCTCACTTGCTATCAGCATCCTACTTAGCTATTTATGCTTGCTTTGTTTCTCACTTAAGGTCACTTTGGATAAAAGCATCTGCCGAATTATAGATTCGAAATTGAAACATTGGAAACATTTGAAGTTATATATTTCTTTAATCTAATGAACATCAACATGTCAAGTCTCTTACTGTGAAACATCAACTGCAGAGCAGCAGTAAAGCTATGGAATTATTAATACATTCAGAAAGTGTATTAACTTATGAGCTCACAATCGGAGGGTGGGGAACATTTAGTAAAAACAAGGGATGCATTACCAGAACTGGATACTGTGCCTTAAGACTGCACCCTAACCACTCCAAGGAAAGCTGGACACTTGGAACATACACACACACAAAAAAACTTGTTGAGACTGTAAATGCCAGACCTCCCAGTATAATGGGTCAATTCCGAAATAATAAAATAAATCATTTTAGGGTATTTGTGACAATCAGATAATGTATCACTGCTTTACAGATGTTATTTTTTAAGTACTGTTTATGGGACTTTTTTAACAAATGTACTGTACAGTATGTCAGCATGTATTGCAATGGCAGTGAGTGTGTGCTGAAATTTTAACAAGGGCTATTACAGCCACTGACTCACAGCAATGTTCATAGAGGTTTTTGCAACATCATCTCTGCTATTAGCAACTTAGCATGGTAATGAACTTGCAAATCCTTTTCTAACGCACTGCCCTTGGGTACCCCTGTATTTGAATAAAAGAATTAAGTTTGCACTGCATACTATAACTGCCTCAATAATACAACAGGTTGTGTTCTTTCTTCCTCCAAAAACAAGGCACAAAGAGCTCAATTCAAATGACAGCAACTCCTACGCTCCACAGAAGCTAGCTTAAATAAAGATGTCAGGAGTCGGGAAATGCTTCCCGTCAATCCAACCAAGATACACGTTTACTGATACTAGCCAAGAAATGCCCCCAAAATCTAGGTCAGTGTATGCGTTTCCTAGGCATACAATATTGTGGAAGCTGCACCCATACTTATTAGGTTAACATGCTCTACATCATAGTGCTGCCCATCTAAAACTTGAATCTGCTTATTTTGTTAGGAATGCAGCCAAAGCTGCTGGAATCTGATTGTACATTTGTTAATCTTAATTGCCTCTTTCTCTGCTTAAAAGCATGTACTCAAAACACCAAGACATAAACTAATGCAGTGTCTGTTTGCAGACCACACTATTAAGCAATATTGTTGTGTCGACGCATGTAATATTACCTAGTCCTGTTCAATAAACTTATTTATAATAATAATAATAATAATAATAATAATAATCTTAATTGATGAGGTATTATAACCAAGACACAGATGTGAAAACCTGTGCAGTGTACACATCAAATGATAAAGAAGTAATGAGGAGCGGTTACCATTAACAGTGCCTGCTCCTGAAGCAACTGCTGCTGAAGGATTTCTAACTGCCGCTGCTCTTCTTCTAATTTATGCCTAATAAACTCCTAAAAAAAGGTAGGGAGGAAGGAAAGAAGGAAAAGTATTAAAGTGAGAAAAGAGAAACTGCAATATATGGAAGGGGTTAAAGGTAGAAGTGGATAAGAGTTATGTAAAGCCATTCCAGTAAACAGAAACAAAATGTGTGCACAGATAAAAATCAACAGAGGAAGAATTTTATTGACAATAACATAAAAGGTTTAGAATTTCTAATGGACACTTTCAAGTTAGTATTAAAACATAACAGCAGTATCTATCACTAAGTAGAGATTGTCATCAAAACAAGATAAAAAATATTATAATTATTAGTACATTGTGATTGTTTTATCGTAGTTTCATAAAATCAGTAATGATGCCAGACTCTTGTGTTACTGAGGATAGTCTGGAAACAGAGTATAAGAGACACAGAGAGCTCACCAACAGAAAACTCATCTCTGAATAAATACACTAATTTAGACCCTTGCTGCTATGGCAACCTAGTCATGGAATTTCACCACCAGAGCAACTCGCACAGTGTTGCTGATGGACACACCCACACTTCACACTGACTGGCTAGATATACCCCATCTCTCATATGATTGGTTACCTGCTCCCTCTCAGCCAACCTTCTATCTTCCTCCCGTCTCATATCGTCAAGTCTCCGATGGGGACCCTTTTCTTGTTGCCTCTCCCGATCTTTTCGCTGTTGCTGGGAGAGAATGGTGACAGGAAAAAGAAATAAGCTTAGTGGCCATGTTTTCACATGGAAATTTATAATGAATAGGCTTCTCATAAGAAAATGTCTGGGTTTTGCATAAAGCGCTGCTTAAAAAAAGGTTAGCAAAAGCACAGGGCAGAGAACAGAGTTGTGAGTCATTCTCACACACACACAAACACACACACACACACCATTGTGAGTGTGCTTCTTTCATACTTATTTATTTCTGACAGGAACAACCATTTTAGTTACTTCATGTTCTTCTTAAGTGGATTGGAAGAAGAATTGTTGTTTGCAGTGAAATGAGAAATCAGAGCTCTAGTCCACTTTGATGCTGGCACTTAAGGGAGTAAACCCAATGCCACAATGCCTAATACTGACAATATTAGCAATAGGAGTTTAATTATATGTGCCTCATTCAAATCCCACCTACTGTAACTTCTCAAACATTTCACACCTTCTAACACTTTGCGTGGTATACTGTATGTATACAATTCAAAATGATCTGCAAAATGCATAATTTTTCAAAAATTTGTTGTTAGTGTTTAGAGTGTAATGTGTTGTTACTACTTTAACCCCATTAAGTAAAATGTGGAACAAATGCAAACATGTGATTTAATGTCAATGTTCTTCAAAATCAACATGTCCTCCAAACTACAATAATGTAGTAAGTAACAAATTACCCAAAATCATAAAAGTGGAATGTTTCTCATGTTTACCATGTTTGTTTGATTTGTGTGGTAACATAAGTAAAGTAACATAAGTAAATTGAATCTAAAACAATCAGCCAATGAATAAACCCATAGCAGTAAATGGCTAGTTGACATGTGCTATTTTACTGTGAATGTCTAATTTATACATTTAATTTCTTGGTTTAACAGTTTAGTACAGCTAAGCATAAGTACTAAAACAAACTACGAAGACTGTCATTTTATGCATTATAACAGTCACATTTGCACCTTCATAGTGAACTGTTTGATTGTCATTTCAGCCCCTCCACAGGTTTTCGTGTGGAGAAAGTTGGAATCTTAACCATCTTTTCATTGTTTTCATGCATTCAAAAAGCTTCATATTTACACATCATTTTCCTCTGGCTACAAAAAGATCTCACTCTGGGCAAATGGTTGCAGAGTAAATACTATATATCTATGTTTCAGAGAGCAAGACTGTTCACTTTAAATAACTGTACTCTATTCCACACACCTATTTACTGTATTTCAATTTACAATAAACAGTAACCTAAACAATTTTCAAAAAGAACAGTTGCCAGTTAAGATTACCTTAATTCAAATACTGGAGTTGGCGACAGGAAAACTGAATAGATTAGTAAAATGTACTGCTGTGTTTTCCATATACTTTTCCAAATTTTAAAACGTACCTGATTCCTACCATAACATTGTTACTGTTGCATGGTATTTTCGTTTATTACTTATGATTATATTCTGGTTATTTAATATTCAGTATATTATATAATGTTGTGAGCAATGACAAATCTAATACTAACATGAAGATTGGAGACTAGGCCATGAAAATGGTTGCAGAGTAAATACTATATATCTATGTTTCAGAGAGCAAGACTGTTCACTTTAAATAACTGTACTCTATTCCACACACCTATTTACTGTATTTCAATTTACAATAAACAGTAACCTAAACAATTTTCAAAAAGAACAGTTGCCAGTTAAGATTACCTTAATTCAAATACTGGAGTTGGCAACAGGAAAACTGAATAGATTAGTAAAATGTACTGGTGTGTTTTCCATATATTTTTCCAAATTTTAAAACGTACCCGATTCCTACCATAACATTGTTACTGTTGCATGGTATTTTAGTTTATTACTTAGGATTATATTCTGGTTATTTAATATTCAGTATATTATATAACGTTGTGAGAAATGACAAATCTAATACTAGCATGAAGATTGGAGACTAGGCCATGAAAAAGCAAAAGCAAGTAGTTAAATGGCTTAACAAACAGGAACATTCCATGGAAGAAACAAGGTGTTTTTGTTCACTAGTACAATTTTGCTTTGAATTTAAAATATACCATTAGCACCGTGAATCGCTGGCAATTAATAATAATTACAACAACAAACGCGAGATCAGTGCTGTATTTTTACATTTTTAGCATTATTATAAAAACGTGCAATTAAAGACAAAATATTTTCTCTAATCAAGATGATGATTTGCGCACAGGCTCATTTTTTATACTTAACCTACATAACAACTACCCCATGTTCCTAAAGCCTGTTTAGTATGTATACTACTCTGTTCATTAAGGTCATTTCTAATTTTTCTTGTGGACTTTTCGCCACAAATGTTTAGAAGTTTACCAGTAAAGCACGAGACATCAAATATCAGTTGTGGGTTGCAGTTTTTGTAATAATATTGGAATTTTATGAGTTGGGCTCTATCCATTTGTTTATGTTCAATGTCATTGCCAATAAAATGGCTGCATCACTTGCTTTAGAGGTTTTTGTGGACTATGGAGAAACCCAGGCTTTAACTGTTGATACTAAGATAAATTAGTCACCTCTTGGCTCTAGATTCATATTTAGGGTACATCAATGAGATTGGTATTATTCAATGTGCAATGTCCCTGAAATACAAAATAAATAAATAAATATTTCTCTCAAAGTCCAACCATTTCTTTAAAAAGTGCTAATGCTATGATTGACTACCTCTTCAAGTCGACGACGCTGTTCCTTCTGCTCTTCAATGCGTTTCTGTCTATCATGCAGTAGTTGTCTCTTGTGTTCCTCGGGGTCTCTGCGCTGCGCAGCTAGTTGGGCCTGCTGCCTCTTGTGAGCCTCGGAGCGCTCTTTGTTCTCCTGTTGCAAACGCTGGAAGTCCCGTCTCAGAGTGGACTCACCAGGTACATTGAGAATTGAACTGATGACCAAAAATTAGCGTGTTAAAAAGAGGCATTTTGAAAACAATCAAACAGAAAGCACAAGTTACGGATTTATATTGCCTAATAAGAATCAATTACCTTGACTCTCTGTCATCTCCCCGATTCTCATCCTCTTCATCACTACCACTGTACTCGTACTCTGTTTCCTCTTTACGGAGAATTCAAATAAAGTGGTTTCAGACAGTTACATGAATGAATACTGTGGCATACTTAAGTAGTTCACTGTCGAAAAATAAACTATGTAGACTGAGTTATGTCCAGGATCTTTACAACTCACTTACCTTTTTCTCCCCTTTTTTTTCGTGTACGGTCAATATGGTCTTTCAGCTGAATTCGGACCTGGCGCTCAGTAGGTTGGTCCCTGATGAAGGAGTGCTTGAGCAGCTGTTCTGTAGATGGTCGACTGGGATATGTCTTCACAAGGCAGCCCTCTATGAAATCAATAAATTTCTTGGACCTGTGAGAGAAGGGGAGGTAGGAGGAAAATCTGGTGAGTTTTTGGGTGGGGAGGCATGGAGCTGCTGGTAGCTAAACCCCACTTTTCTATACTCCTGACCTAATGTTAAGAGAATTAATAGGGACAGTCTTGTCTTTAGCACAGTTGTTCATTATCATCTGCAGAAACTACTTTAACACCAATTTTTACTTCTTCTAACTCAAGTTCTTCGAAAATGCAAAAAATATATAACACACACACACACACACACACATATATATATATATATATTAAAAAAAAGAAGAAGAATATGTAAGAACATCAAAATTACTATAAAATACACCTCGACATATTAAAATATGCATGTCATGAATCCTATCTGTATATTGTCAGTAAGGTTAAAACACAGTAGACAGCAAAACAGCGTTGAGTTCATCGGACTGCTCAAGCATGTCTATCCCTTGCAATGTTTTTTTTTTTTTGGTCCTTTTGGCTTATCCCGTGAGTTCAGGGTCGCCACAGTGGATCATTGTCCGTATGTTGATTTGGCAGATTTTTTACGCCGGATGCCCTTCCTGACACAACCCTCCCCAATTTCTACCGGGCTTAGACCGGTACTGCACAGCTGTGCATTCTGAGTCACACACTATTTAGCCTTTAGCTTTATATCTTCTTCGTAATCATTTCTGTCTCAGTACTAGAACAAAGCTAATGTCAGTACAAATGTCTTCATGTAATTAAATACTGAAAAAAAAATGTGTTTACCATTTAATCAACTGCAAAATAGCATGAAGTGACAATGTTACATTCTTGCCGTGTTTAAAAGATTTGGGCAGCTTTCACTTAATTATTCTTTGAACAAAAAAGTTTTAAGGCTCTTATAAAGCCAATAGGATACAAAAAGGCTCTCTTTAATGTCTACAAAAAGACAGCAGACTGTGTAATAACTCACCATTTTTTGGATTTTAGTTTTGGAGGGGGATTCCTGGGAATCAAGAAGAGGGCTCTCATTGGGTGCATATCACACAAGGCTACAGAAAAAAAGAAGATGGAGAGAGCGGTTAGGTATTTAATCATGCTACTTATGATGACCACTGTGTTACAAAGTAGGCAAAAGTAACACCTGAATTAATTTCATGTTTTACAAATAATTGTGATAGTTTGTGAATAATATTATCCACCATTACTCATATTCTCTGTATCTTCAAACATGGTTACAGCTGCTGTTATCCAATCTTTCCTAGTGCCTCAGGCTTATTGTTACACTGAATGTAAGGGCAAGGACTGTGAGTCATTGTGTTCCCAGCGTAGGTAGGTAGCTAAACCTGACTGGGTAGCTTTAGAGTTTCACAGTAAATAGGTTTTTTTAACAATGTTTTGGACATATGCAACGTGATTATGACAGTCAAAAGAAGGAACATTTTATAGCATTTTAAAAGGCCACACTAAAACAGAGAAAGACCACAGTTGCACTGATCAAGTGTGCCTCATATGAAATGTTTTAAAATGTAAAGCACATTATGAAATTAGTTTTCAGTAGTCCTGCAAAGAATACTCAGTGAAAGGATATTGGTAGTTTTGTCAACATCTTTTCAGGGTTACATACTGTCATCTCTTTTAGTGTTTTATAAATTACCTGGAGACAACTGTTCCATTTAAGATTTTTGTTGACATTTGCGCTAACTGTCCAAGTACTCTGTATTAAAAATATCCTTTAGGAAAGCTACAGTGTATAACTTTTTTGACCATTCTTAATCGAATCGCACTTCCAAACAGGTCTTGCTGTGAGGTGCTGTTAATGCCTTTAGTGATGTCAAATTTAATGAACAGCACTGGGAGCAGTACAAATTTCAACTTTACCCAACCAGGAAGTTTGAAACATTCCTGCTTGATTATTTACATTTGCAGTATTCTAATTGGCTGAATAGTGAATTGATTTTGAGTCTCAGGGTAGTGGTAGCTTGAGTTGCATATTGCAGCTTTAAAGCTTTTTTTTGAAAATTGAGAAAAACAACAACAACAAAAAAACTATCATCTATAGACAAATACCACTTACTGTATCCACAACATGACTTTTTTTTTTATTGGTTGACAAACAACTTTGTAAAAAGTTATGCATTCATGATTAAAGAGTTTAACAGATTATTAAAACAATTTGTTATTGTTGACCAACTAATCAGTAATTGACAAATGGTTTTAGCACTACTGATGAAAAAACTAATCTACTAACAAAGAAGGAATACTGCAATTGTAGGTGTGGACAGCGTAATTGTATGATGAGTCTGATGGAACAAGTAAACACAAAGTAAGTGCATAATTTATAAAGGCACATCAACACCCCCTTAACAATTGGCCTGTGCGCCGTACGTCATTCATAGCTGCAGCAACAGCTATCTGTAGGTTTCAGAGCCATTGTGTGCATATTTTTTTTCTCTCCAACAAAACTATGTCAAACTGTTTTATTTAGAAGATTTTCCTGCACAACAGAGGTTCTGTACCTCTGTGTAGTTGAGCTTAGTTGTAAACTTCATAAAGACATTTTTAAAAAAATGTATATATTTAATGTATATATTTAAAGCCAATTTAAATCTATCTTTCCATGCAAGTGATCTCAGTTCAATCTTCCCAGTGACTCAATCACACACACCAACCCACTCACCAAGATTTGACATTGAAGCAGACAAGGAGATACATTAAATATTGATCTTAGATTAGGTATACAAAGAGGGAGTCTGACAATATGGGCATGACTTCTGGGCTTTTCTTGATTTGTTAATTTTTAGATTGAATCCAGCAAGCACTATAATATTGAGTAGATTGCTTAGAATTATTTATGCGGCCCCTACCCAAGAAACAATGACCAGTGTTTAGACAACTGTACACGTTTCTCCTACTTCATTTACATAACTCTAATCATAGTGTCTGAAGATTTTAGGTTTCCACATCACCCTTCTGAAAATTTTATATTGGACCATCATTGGCCTTCTGTCAGACACGAAAACTAGCGCTTTACAAGACATAAAAAAAAATTCCAAACTGTAGCTTTAATATAAAATGTATGCTGGGCACACTGATGAACATGTAAACACTAGTCAGAAACACTGCACACACAGAACTCTACAAAGTGAAGTCAACATCCAATTGAAGCAACAAATAGCAAAAAATACAAAGTGGAGATGAACTGCAAATAATTATTTTATTCATCACAGCTCAGTTCTTTACCATCTCAACAATTAGCCAGATGTAGATGAGCGTGAACACAGATTTTGTAAAAATGAGGGCCCATAAAATGGTGCCCCCATAATTCTACAACTTCCTTAGTATTGACCCATTTTGAACCTCTTCTTAAAGCACCTGTGTTTTAAAAGGTGCTCCATAAAAGTTATTTATTATTATTAAAAGTAGTAATAGTAGTAGTAATAGTAGTAGTAGAAAAACACTGTTAAAATGTAGCAATATACAAGACAGAATAATTTGCTCGTGTTAAGTCACTTTAACTTGGAATTTCTTCACCACAGCTGTGATATGTTTTTCAAACATTCTAGCTCCAACTCTTGACAGACACTTTCTTTGTTTTTTTTGTCAGGTTTGACACCAAATCTCTAGGCAGACAGATCTCCCTGATAAGCAGACCAGAGAGATGTGTGCAATCAGCCTCCACAGGCCAACTATCAGCTCACGACTACAATACCTTGACTACAATGAGTCATCTGACCATCTGAAGACACAGTTAACAAGGCCCAATATGCAGTACAGATTCATTCATGTAGTTGCTTTTGGAATGGGCTTTAAGATGATAGATAATTATGTTGCTACATGCATAAAGGTGAAAAATTCAGCCTGGAACAGAAAAATATGTGTGCAATTGACGACACTTACGAGGAGCTCCCTCTGCCATCTCAATTGCTGTGATCCCCAAGGACCAGATATCACTCTGCAAGATTCACAAGAGACCAGATCAGTCTCTATCTTTCTTTTGGACTCACAGCATTGTGTATACACAAAAGAGTGTGTTGTTACCCTGTAGTCATATGTGGAGTCAGGGTTCTCATCACAGGCAATGACCTCAGGTGCCATCCAGTAAGGTGTGCCAATGAAGGTGTTCCTACGCCCAACAGTCCTGTCCAACTGGGCACTGACCCCAAAATCAACTGAATGTAGACAAAGGAAGCAGAGGAGGAATGGAACCTATGGAACTGTGGGTTTTGCCAATCATTAAACCAAAAACTTCAAGCAGTCAACATACCAAGTTTGACCTCTGCATTCTCTGTTAGCAGCACATTCTGGCCCTTGATGTCTCTGTGAATAACTTTATGGGCATGTAGGTGAGAAAGGCCCTGGACACAGTCAAAAAAGTGAAAATTGGACACCAAATTGTGATTTCTGCTTCACAATTACTGACTAGCACGTCTGAAGTTTCTCACCCTTAGGATCTCTCTGCAGATGTAAGCAATCCAGTCTTCCTTCAGTGAGCTGCCCTTGGTGTTTTTTACCAGGTCAGTCACTGATCCTGCCCCACAAAACTCCATGACCAACTACATAAAAAACAAACAAAAAAAACAAAACACAAACTTAATGAGGACAATCAATGAAGATTACTGGTAGTAAATCATCAGGCCAGGTACCAGGGTAGACAGACCCAAAGTTGGTCATCGTGTCCTGGTGGACTCTTCTTGACAAAGGCACCGTAGTACGTGGCTATGTTGCGGTGGTGGCTGTATTTCTTCAGCATGTTGATTTCTGCTTTGATCTCCTCCTCTTCCTCCTCTGTGACATCCATCACTTTGATAGCAGCCAGCTGGCCCGTCTTCACGTGACGGCCCTGATTTCAAGAACAAGGTTGATTATCTAACAATGGTAAGAGAAGTTTATAATGAACTTGGGTCTTCCTGTTTCTGAAACTCTAAAAATCCATTAAGTGAGGCTAATTTGATTTCCTGCTTTACATTTTGTGTCGCCTGGAGTGTTTTATCTTTGTTTTGCAACCCCTTTAAAGTTCACAGTCTGACAACCTAAAAAATTACTGATGTAGCACTAAGCTACACCGCTGTAATGCACAGAACATTTAGCATTTAATGAAAAGCAGACACTGGAATGGTCTTCATAGCCAAACTATAAAAACAAACTATGTAAAAATTCTGTTTTACAGCCACTCATCACACAAATGACAAAACATAAAATTAAGACTCACCTTGTACACTTGTCCATATGTCCCATTGCCGACCACCTCGACCAGCTCGAAAATTCCTGCTGGATCCTATGAGAGACATGGACAGATACATACATTATTTAACAAACAGACAGCAGGATCAGCGACACCAGGACTATATTTTCTAACCATGTACACCAGCTTATTAATATTGAAATATCAAAATGAAGGCTATGCTTAAAGCACATAATTTTGTTTGTTCTTTTTCTAGTATGTGATAGTCGTTTTGCGGTTCCTTGAATCCTCCACATTTACACTTTAAGTGGAGCAATCTGTAATATAGCTTCAATTATTTTGTAAAAGTATGTTACATTAAGCTAAGTATAATGTATAGTATAAACAATTCTTAACACAAAACATTTAGTCATTTTGCAAAACACAGCTGAATGACTGCTGAAAACATTTAAAACTGTACAAGTAATTTTTTGGCCTTTTCATGCTTTAAGAAAAAGTTTCATAACTGCAAATTTCATAAAAACATAAAAACATCTATAAAACAAAACAAAACAAAAAAAGCAACCCAAATGTCTGCGGCTGTGTACACTGAAGCCATTTTAAATTCATATTTCAATACAAATGACATGGAAGCAGACAAGACAACTCACCAAGTATCACTAAGATAGATTAGGTATACAAAGAGGGATTCTGACAACGTCGATATTACTTCTGGCCTTTTCCCGATTTGTTCATTTTAAGTTTCAATGCAGCAAACACATATTTCACTGACACCAATAATGAGTAGGTTTGCTTGGAATTAATTATGCAACCCCCCTCCCGAGAGACAAGGGAAAATGACAAGCAGTTCCACTTTCATGCAATTTCAATATGGCTTTAAGAAGATGTGTGGGTGGAGAGACTGCTGCTTTGGGTTTATAATGTACAGCATGACCTAGCCTGCTTTCATCCATTTCCAATGATGGGTTTTATGCCTTCAAAAAGGGACCATTCATGGGAAGAAATAGTTATGTGTACACTTATGACAGGTTTGGCAGTAAAATTGGGAAAAGGCCACATACTTGCATATAGCACATATAATAAACAGTGACGGTCCACATTCTGAAGCATGTTATATACAAGGACAGAAAAGAGGGGATATGAAACAAGAGGCAACAGAATGATGTTATGATATGCAAGACAATAATGTAATGATAGAGTGGGTGGCAAGGAAGAGGCAGTACTTTCACCCACGTCCAGCATAGAGAGTAGGAGGAGAGTAACAAGGTGACACAACGGGAAGGATATTGACTCGTAAAAGAACACAAGGAAGCAGTAAAATCACAGGTTTCCTACAGTAGAGATCTAAAGTCAGTCTGCATAAATCCTAAAAATGGCAGCTCTGATGTTTCTTGAGTATATCAAGTAACTCTCTATGTGTAAACTCAAGGAACAATCCCAAAATTGAAAAAGTAATTGGAGTTGCTTGAAGTTCTTGAAGAAATTTTATCCTGCCATTCAAAAGGCTTAATAAATTCTAACTGACTGAAACCTTAACCTTTTCACTGAGGTTCAAAGACAAGACCTTGAGGGTCTTTAATGCCATGTATGGGTTATTCACTTGGCCATTATATGTACCATTAGGATCATTTGACTCCATGTGTACAAATTTTCTAAATCAAAGAAACAAGTCAACCTCTCCACAAATTCATGGCCCATATTCAGCAGAGCAATCTCTTAAGGACAATACTCAGCAGTCTGTGTACATTTGAAAGTTAATAACATTGTTTTGGAGACAGCAATGTCTGTTCTACAAAACCACTCATCAGCCACGTGGTTCCTCAGGTTTTAACACTCCTGTGACCCTAATGCCTGGGACTCTACACACAATCAAATAGAACTAATAAAAGCATTTCAGATAAGAAATGATACGTTTTTAAAGACTTCAAGCAAATCAAGTTACCAATGATCACCACCTTTGGACCAAAAATTACTTGGATAACTGTACATTTTCAGAAACATAGAAAACAATAAAAAAAATAAATAAATCTAAAAAGTCAACTTTAACTCAATCTGTTGTTTTAAGAACAAGCTCAGTTCAACAGGGTAAAAAACTAAATATACTCCATAAGGACACTGACTACACAGTGCAGATGTGTCAACTTTGCTGACAGAGGAAGCCTTTCATAAAAACCCCATCATGACAGAAGACATGTCTATGGCTAAGTGTTTATTACAGCATTCTGAACACTAGTATTTTAAACTTCTGATAAAAGCCTTTTTTCCTTTTTATTACAAACTAATTCCAAAAGCATTCCAATATCTCTGCAATATAACACAGACGTACCACAGTTACTGGTAGATGACCAATCTTTATTTTTTAATTCATCAACAGTTGAATTGCTCTACCATTACGTGCAATTTTTTGTAAATAATTTGCAAAAGGGCTGCAGTTACAGCCATCCAAATTGCACCATTAAATGTTATAAAATATCCACTAAAATAAGGACTTGTTTTTGATGGGTTAAGTTAAACTTACAGGGTGCCATTGTTAAATATTCGTAACGTTAAAAACAAACCAAGATGGAGAAAATTTGGTTGACATTCTTTAACCTCGTAATATAAGGTAACATTTTACTAGAGTTTACAATAAAGCTTTGTAGAGCAAAAAAATAGTCTGAGTCTGAACTTCCCACACAATCATAGCAAGCAAGGACAGCCTGAAACAAAATAAAATCATTAGACTAAATTTCTCATGAGCTTTATTTACAGGGACTGTCTTCCTTAAAAAAAAAAGAAAAACAAGAAAAAAAAAAAACAGCATTACATTGAAAGTTTTAAAAAACGAGAAATAAACCTTGTAGTCACTTTTACATTTTAATAGCACATGATCATGTTTAGTTTATTTCTAAAAGTGTAACTTATTGTGCCACCTGTAATAAACAGTTGTGCTGATGGCATGGTTTTAGCCAGTGCTATTGACATAAGGTGTTATGGCACAAGTGACAAATTGCTATTGTATTGTGCTCCAATGTCATGTAATACTTAAGGCCTACAGTGATCTGTAGCAAATTCCTTGAAAAGTCTTTGATTGGACCTCTTAAAGAATCCCCTTTGGAGTTTGGTGTTCTAGTAGTGCTATGGGGCTACATATAGTCAGTTCAGCCAATTTTAAAAAAACAGGTCCTCACTTATTTCTAGAGGTTGCTGACCATGGAGATGCTGGTACTAAACCCATGAATGACCCATCAATATAATGGCAGTAAAAGGATTTAATTTATCTGTTGAAACAGTAATTTCTGACCTGTCAGTACCCTAACCAACAAGGACAAACTACTTAACAGTTTTCCATCTACCAACACAAATATGTTCCCTGGAATGTACAGTCAAGCCAGACATAAAATATTGTACTATTATAAATATTCCAATACTCCAATGTTGTTTTTCTTTTAAATCAAGTAATATAATGCATATAATACTATTCATAATGTTACTTAAATCTGTTTTAAGTGGATTATTTTCTACGTACTATATCTTGTTGAACTCCAGTGTGATGAAGGGGTACATAAAGAGACAGTGTAAGTCATAAAATGTACCCTTGAAAAGCTTTCACTTCATCATATGTGGGAATATGAATATGAATATATGTTTTCTTTCCATTTGACTACATTTCTTGGTTTTAGTGTTAGAGAAGCAGAGTAGATTTTTAAGACTGAGGCCTTAAACCCAGAACATTGTTGTTGAACCATGTTAACAAATCTACAGTAGGAAATCGTGTAATCCCTCAAAAACTCAGATATGTTGTTCTTCGTAAATGTATTACAACTGAATCAAAAAGACTAGATCAATAATACATAAAATATGTCTAATCATTAAATAATGACCTTGTCCATCATGGCTGCTGTATGTACCAAAAATATCTACATGACAATAACAAAGTGTACCTGCGATGTGCATGATAGCCACAAACAGTGGTTTTTAATGATACAATAATTACAAAAAGTTGTCACGCCGGAAGAGTGTGGTTTTCTATTATGTTTAGATCTTTCTAAATCATATTTGAGTGAAATGGAAAGAGCCCAGCAGCCTTTATCTATACCAGGCCAAAGGACGTTTATCCCACGTTAACTTTGTTGCGTAGGTGTTAGATGGTCGTGTCTGTGTCAGACGCAAACTGACACCTCACTTTTAATGACATAACATCTAATGAGTCCATCTGCTACACTGCTACATTAATAAAGAGCAGCACACTTATCCTGTAATAGCAATACTCACCCTTAGAGCTGCGAGGTCTATGTCATCCAGGCTTCGTGTGGGGGCGTTTTCAGACATGGCTGGTGAAACTTACAGCGTTGGCTAACAAGTTAGCCAGTTAAATTGTAAAGAACTTGGGAAATTTGAAACTAACTGGTTAAACAAGCTCGGGGGGTTATTTTTATAGAAAATACAGCAAACTGGTTATACAATACGCTGAAACTGTTGCGGAACAACACGGTGCCACTTAGGTTAGCAAACACATCGCAGATAGAGCTGCCACAGACGCACCCAGCTGGCTAGCTCAGGTCAACACTGGCCGAGAGCTATTATGTTATCCGCAGTTGTTTTACACAAATGCCGGTTGCAATATACATGAAACTTTAGTTACTTTCAGCAAAAAGGTCAACGTCACAATTAGCCGGCCATCGGTACCGTTGTAACTGGCAGGTTTTCAATGCAGTGCACCTCCACTGTTGTTGAACACCTTGCTGCGTTCATTTTGACAAGACACCGCGTCTTTGCTGCTGTGCAACATCCCAGTTAATGTTAGATTTGTTAAAAAACGATGGGCGTCGCAGGAAACAAAAACTACCGGATAAGTCTGGTGTGCCACGGAAACATTCCTGGTAATGTTCATAAAGTATACCAACACATTCACGGCTCAGCAACGCAGTTGTTTTTAAGGAAAACGCAACGTCTGATGTGATGGCGTCCGGATCCGTCCGTACCGCACCAGAACCGACTGTCAGGCTGTCATTTTCACCTTTCAAAATATATCTTCGTAGGGTATCACACTACGTTTGGTGTTGAAAATTCCAATGTCCTATTTTTAAATAGTCTTATTTGACACTGCAGTTGTAAAACTTGTTATATTATCACGACTGAAACGTCCTAAAATTCGGCCCAGGAATCTGACGCTCGAGGCAGGTGCGCGCGACCGATCTAACGTTAAGTTAACTAGCTAGCTAAGGTGGCTAAGCTAGTGGGCTAAATTTCTTTTCGAAAATAAACTTTCCGTCTTCATCCATTTTCTGTGTTGACAGTCGCGCCTAGCACTGCCAATGTTCCAGGCAAAACACAAGAAAGATAGGAAGGAACTATGTTCTCGACAGCCGCCGTAATACTTGTAAGCCGGGGCCTCGACTCCTTAAAGTTAAGGGTTGCTTTCGTTCTCAGGCGTCCAAATTCTATTAACTTGACGTTGTAGTCCAACACTGCGAGATACGGTCGATTTCAAACTGTGGCTAACAGCCAAACTTGCTATTTCGCCATGTTTTGCTTCCCGAGTCCTTCCTCCAGCTCCCAGCCTTGTTGTAATCTTGCTGGGTGGTACTGGCGATTGGCTGCACAAAACACTCCTCAAGTGTTTTCTCCACTTAGATGTCTACGGTGCTTCACTAGGGACAAATTAGCTTAAAATTACAGTGGAACTGAACCTACGCTACTAAATAGCCCTTTATGCTTTGCTCAGCACAACTGATGTTTTCCCCTGACATAGCTCTCTTGCACTGACCTTCTTCGTAAAACTGCTGGATAAACTGCAATATCACAATGATAATGACATCATCTCAATTCAGAGTCTTTCCTGTTTTTGGTTTTCTTATGTTACTGCCTTCCTAACAGCATAATAATTGCTAGTTTTTTCTATTAATGAGGCTTTACTTAGCTCCAGAAGATCATATTGCTTTTCAGTAATGCATTACTCCCTTAGCTGTTTATCAAGTGTCTAAGACCACAATCTGGTCATAAAAACCTAAACCATATCAATAAACCTTGGGTTTCATGGGTGATTTATTGAACTTTTCAGCACTCTCAGTTCATACTCTCATGAACTAAAGTCCTTTTTGTGTAAAATATTGCCCATGTAACAACCAGTTTGCTATGCATTATAAGATCCAGCAACAAATTCTACAGATAGTTAAGGTCATTTCTGTAACTTACATAAGCTACATTGTGATACTAGAAATGTATAAGACAACTATATACATTTCTTCCTGAAGGTGAAAGGCAACATTTGAGAAACACATTTAGAAAGTGGTTTATTGTCTAGATCGTCATGACAAGGTGAATTACAATTACAAGTTTTTGTAATATTAAAAGAATACATGTCATTACACAAAAATTAATCCCCATTTGTAGGTTTAGATGTATTCTCTTTGAATGTGCACATAAACACTGATTGGCCAACATTAATACCATGTGGTAGTTTTATTGTTGAGGTGGACAGGGGTCAGGATGGGTACTCAGACCAGCTTGTGGCTATGCAGCCCCATTACACCCCAAGTGGTGATGCATTGTGTTCTGACACCGGCCCATCATGGACAGCATTCAAATTTTTCTATGCTGTGCTATTCATTTTTTAAAACTATACAGTATGTTTCTTGAAGTTTCGTGTTTTGATTTGACTAAGATTTCAAAACTAAAAGTAGTTACTCACTTTGAAATTCTATAAAAATAACTTTGTTGAGAAAATTAGAAAAGTGCCATACCTTAATGTACAAGTTGTTCTTAAACAATTGAGTAAGAATGACTATAATCTATCTGCCCCTGAGTGTTAGTAAGCTACACATCATTATTTCAATTTAACACCAACAGGATATGTATACAAAAAGTATTTCACATGGTTATAGTTAAGCATGTCAGTGTCAGTTAAAAAGCCAGGTTCTCATTAGTAATGTATTAAGAAAAGTGTATTAGCAAGTGATAAATAGTAAATACGCAACATCTAGTGTGCAAGGGTCCACAGCATCTATTCAACATCTTCAAGAACACAATGTGAACAGTGAAACCAGAAATTCACAATACAGAGGGAGGATGCCTTCATTTGCCACCTAAGGAGACAAGTTCAAAACCCAATGTAGTGTCTTTGAGTTGTGGGTTTGTCGTGAAAGCTTATGAAGCATTTGCAATTTGACTTCATGCAATTCCATTGGATCTGTCTCAGGTTCAACGAGTTTTCACTTTTTGGCTAAAATTAATTAATTATGTTAATCCATCTCTCCAATTTATCAGTTCATAAAAAAGCATTTTAAAATACATGAGCCAGCTATTTTTTTATTTTTTTATATATATATATATATATATATATATATATATATTTATTTTTATTTTTATTTTTTTTTTTCAAGTTGGAAAAAACTCCATGAGATTAAAACATACAGCATAAAGTCCCATTCAGATGTCCCATTCTTATTGTTTGCATCCCTGCTTGTTTGTTTCATAAGATATAGCACCTGTATATGAGATGATACAGGTGCTTAACAGAAGAACAAACACCAGATTGTGTGCAGGAAATTTGCAAACATGTAAAAAGTGCTAAAAGTAACAACCTCTTTTTTCTATGAATGCTCTGATGACATTCACATACCTAGAAGCTGCCAAGCATAACCACAGTTAGCATTGGGTATTGAGATATTAGGGTTTAGGACTTAAGCTTTTCTTTTTCTTTTAATTATCCTTTTTCTCCTCCTCTAACCTATATCAACAGTGAGTCAACACAAACATATTCAAAGAGAGATGTTCATCTTGACCTTGGCTCACAATTGAGCTCCATGACAAAACCACATGTGATTCCTTGTGGCTCAGTGAAAGGAATTAGCAGGGGATTTTGTAATAAAAAAACCTAAGATTGTTTTCTGTTTAAGATTAAAACTATGACTTGGTGATGCTCTAATCACACACCATTAAAAAGCTACTCATTTACGATGTTGTGGTTAAATGGAATGCAATCATACAAATGTGGAATGTGGTCAAAATCCTGCTTCCACCTGGACACATATTGAAGCCCACATGGACACTAGTGAAAAAACAATAGTCAAAAATACTATATCTGTGCTTCATCCAGTTTTTAAAGCCAAGTGGATACTGGAATGTTCTGTTCTGGACTGCTGACAACCTGGTGAAATAATAATTCACTTGGTTGTTATGGTTACTTTTAAAAAAATCGTGACATCTAACAGTATATCAACATAGCACCCTTTAATTATTCTCCTTGACTTTGCCCGTTTCTCTACCATTTATTTAAAATGTTAAATTACTTTGTGTCTACTCGAATTGTCAGCCTTCTTTCAAAATATTACTCCGATTTACAGTAACCCATCCATATTTAGTAAGTTCTCGCTCTCATTAGTACTCTTCCTTTTCTTCCCTATCCAGTCTTTATTTCAGCTACAATCCAGTCATCTCTTTATAGCCGTCACCATAACAACCACAAATGTTCTGACAGATTTGCTGGCACTGCAGTGAGAGGCGAAGCCTCAAAGGGAGAATAAGAGTGGGAAAGAGAAAGAGAGAGATAGAACCACCCACCCACCTAAAAGCCTTGCACCAATGTACATTATGTTTCCAGATCATGTGAGATGCTTGATTTCAAATACAAATTTGCCATTCTCTCCAGACTCATACGTTCATGTGTGTGTGCACCACCACCAGCTTTGTTGTTCAGACTGCACTGTCGAGGAAGAAGATATACAAAGTGGCCAATACAGATCATCATAATCAGTGGTTATGTTCAGGATTGCCCACTAGCAATCAAAAACATGATAAATTGTGTTATGGTGATGTCTTCACCATTGAAGTGTTATTGCTGTAACTATTTTAGTGTATTGTGCTGAACATTAAGTAAGTTGAAACTCTAATGAGAAGCATGTGTTACAACACCTCTTCAGCTGTTATGTAGTGGTCTGATCTTTGCTACACTGCAGTTATGTCCACAACTCTACAGGAGCCATGCCCTCTTTAGTGCCTCGTGGAGGCAGTAGGTTCTCCTCACGCAGGAAGTCAAGTGGGAAGTAGACCAGCAGCCCTCGAACAGCCTTCAGCTCCTCTATGGCCTCCTCAGGGTCTGTGTCACAGAGGCGATCCTTGGTGGCATATTCCCTCAGTTGTCGCATATTGAGGACAGCGTTGTTCGGCAGGCATTTGAAGACCTGCCAACAAAAACAAAGTAGAGATTTTTTTTAAAAAGTGAAACTACATGCTGCTGCTGATAAGAGGTCAAGATATACAAGACACAATCCGTGGTAAATCTATACCTTGTCATAAATGGTGGCATTCATTTCCGCAGATGCCTTCCAGACTGAGAAGAAGAAATCATCACTGATTGGATCATCAATATTAATGCTGACTTCTGAAGATGCTCCAACTAGAACTCTGGAAAAGGTTCAGCAGTGCATACAAAAAAAGACAAATGTTTATACAATACAGACCGTCATATGGCTTAAATATTTTGATAAGAAGAGAAATATTACTCCGTTTCCAAAAAATTCCAGAAGGAGATAATTTTATTGTAAACCAAATAATAAAGTGTAGGTGGTTAGCTAGGCTTGAAGTTTGTTATAACTTCTATATATTTTTATCATTTTTTGTCCTTTTGGCTTATCCCGTGAGTTCAGGGTCGCCACAGCAGATGCATGTTGATTTGGCACAGTTTTTATGCTTGATTCCCCTACTGATGTAGCCCTCCCCAGTTTCTACCGGGCTTGGACGGGCACTGCACAGCTGGGGATGGAAATGGGCCAGAGAACCTTGGCCAGAGACACTTTGTTACCTTGGCCAGAGACACTTTGACCTATAGCCAGGACTGGGGATTGGACCACTGGCCCTGTGGTCCATAGATGACTGCCTTACCAACTGTGCTACAGCCTCCCCCAATTTATAACCTCTATATATTAATTTAAAACTTGATTAAATCTATAGGTTGAACTATTCATGGTCCTAAATAAAGCACTTGAATTCATGCGTTACGCTTTTAATCCAGACCTGAAACACTCTTTACGCAGACCAAGCGTGAGGGGTCCTGCCTGGTACTCCTCCCCTCCCATGACGGACGGGACCCGCTCTTCATCTTCCACAAGCACTGCCAACTCGCTATCTCTAGTGCCCAACATACTGCGGTCATTGATGTTGGCTGATCCTGGAACACAAGTGGAAAGTACAAGCATTTGTAGTGTGATCTCTCATAGTTATCAATTGTATCAAACATAAACTCAGAATAAGATAACTGATACCTTATGATATAAATGATATAAGTATTCTTCAGACCTAATGCTGCCAAACAGATTTTCTATCTTGGCAAAAAAGGTCAAGATGTATTGAGTTAGGCTTAACCTTTGCAACATAGTTTGGATTTGTAATTATTAATGTTTCAGGTGAGGTTGCATTTAATCAACCCTTATTAATTTAGCTAATTTCCTGACAACAACAATGCTTTTCCTGTGAATGCCTTACATTAAAAGGTCATCTAGTGTTTCCCGGGTGGAATGTTTTTATTATAAATGACCACCAGTAGGAAATGTTTTGATATGCTGGAGCCGTATCTTAATACAGCATTGAGTTAACATTATTCTGTGAGGTTGAATTTAATTATACTACCTTACAAACAGTAATGCTGGATTACATTACATCATGAATTGTTATCTTGATGTCCTGTATGGAGATCAGAATACACAGTGTCCTCCAATATTTGATTTTACTCTTCCTTCTAACAACTCATTTAAAAAAAAAGAACTGTCCAAATAAGTGTTCATTATTTATTTCTACATAGAGTATTTCTGTATTCATATATATTGAACTCCATCCAAAGCCACAGTTGCTTTAAATTCACTATGTATATAACATTTTAATTGAAGCCTTCTGTTCCCATATTGGTTGTAAGACATGACTGATTCTGTCTTGGAGATCAATGATGAGTCAAAGTCAAAACAGTAATCTGTCTCTGAATGACTGCACTGCTGTTGACTCACCAATGATATAGCAGCGGTCATCAGCAATGAGGGTCTTGCTGTGAACATAGATAAGCTCTGTGATAAGCGACTGGGACAGCTGGCAATGGGTTCTAAGGCCACAGAATGTGATGTACTCTGTCCACTGGTCCATAACTGGTGGGAAAAATCACATTATTGTAAAGAAATAACATACAAATATATAAACAACTCATACAAACATGTATTTTCTAAAACTGCATGTGAAAAGAAGAGGAAAAAGTAAAGAATGGAAATGGAAACTGATAAGCAGATACCTAAGACCAGTATCTTCAGTTTAAAGAAGCAACACAAGGAGAAAAAAAAGAAATACATATTAGAGAGGTGTTTTTTGATGTCAAGCCGTTTTCTGAGTTGGAACTGAGCAGAAAAGTGTCAAAACTCACCATTCTTTAGTCTAGACAGTATGGAGTGTTCATCACGGCACATAGTCCTGAACATAAAAATGTATTCAAGTTGACTAGTTAACAAAGTACAGGACAATGATGTAACAAAAAATCAGATAGATGAATCTGAAGAGGTACACCTTATTACACCTTATTATCTAAATTGATAAGAGCAGGACAGGGTTCTCACCGATATGTAAAGTGCAGAATAGCTTGAATGGCATTTCCACCTCCTGTACTAATATCTCCCTCAAATCCAGGAAGAAGAGGGATCACCACAAACACTCTGTACTTCTTCTGCTCTCTGCAATAAGAAAATATGGCAACACATGTACTATTATAACATGAAAGTGGACTATTTATTCATATTTCTATTAAATGTTATCATTTAAAACACTTCACACAGTGTAACACAGCTAACTAACCTCTCATTTTCATATGAGATAACATTAATATATTATGATCCTAAGATAATATGAAATAGTGATGGCATGTTTTCTTTTCAGTAAAATGAAATGCTGAAATGTGCATGTCTCTGTTTATTATTTACCACATTTTATTCCACCTTGAGCACAGATTTCGTGAAAAGCTGCTTTGTAACTTCAAGATTCAAGAATGTGTGTATGTAGCTAGTACATTCAGTTAACCTGTGTGCACGTAGTATTCGCTCCACAATTGCATCCCCGATCCCGTTGTGAACACTCTTCCCATCGGCACAGCTGATAAAGAACTGGTTCTAAGGCAGAGAAAAGGCAGATGGCGGCTCGGTATGAGATTCAAGCTAAGGCAGGTGGGTAGGTGGCGAAGAAGAGAGCAAGCTATGACTGCATTCAAAATGATAAAACCTCATTATTAAAAACTGAATCTCTTAGTAATGTATCAAAGGGTATGTAATTCTAAATCAGGTGCTCTATGTTTGTCAAATGATTAAATTAAATGTAGTGAGGCTATGCAATGTAATGTGCTTTGAGTTACATATTTGTGTATAAAGCACCCACATTACCTCAATGTAGATGTAATGCTCGCTGTTCTCAATGGTGTGGATGTAGGCATTAAGGATTGAGTTCTCACAGGTTCCAGCTGACCATCGATCGGCAGAGCGCAACACCTTAGCAAATAACATGTAAAAGTAAAAGAAAAACCTCTATCACTGAATATACTGTGTTTATCATACTGTTCAGCAGTGGTTAATTAAAGATCTTACATTTTTGCTATACTGTATAGTTTTACTATAGTTATGTCAATCAATCAATAAATAAATAAAAGTGCTTGTGTATGACAAAAGTTGGTAGCCTGAAATGCCTGCTTTTTGCATTAATTTCTACAACCCAAATTCCAAAGAAGTTGGGACGATGTGTACAACATTGTCCATGATTTCAAAATGACTTTAAAATTTTGATTCATCTGACCACAAAACAGTTTTCCATTTTGCCTCAGACCGTTCTGGCGACGTTTTTGAATCATGGTCACATATGGCTTCTTCTTTGCATGATACAGCTTTAACTAACATTTGTGGATTGTACATGGAACTGTATTCACATACAGTGATTTCTGGAAGTGTTCCTGAGCTCATGCAGTGAGCCTGTTTTTAATACAGTGTCACCTGGGGACCTGAAGAGAGCATAGTTTTAACCTTTGGCCTTGTCTCTTGCAAAAAGAGTTTCCTCCTTATTCTCTGAATCTTTTGATTGTATTATATACTGTAGATGGTGAGATCACCAAAGTCTTTGCAATTTTCTGTTTAGGAACATTTTTCTGAAATTCTTTCACAATTTTTGGACGTTTATCACAGATTAGTGAACCTCTGTCTATCTTTATATTCAAGAGGCTCTGCCTCTCCAAAATGCTCCTTTTATACCCAGTCATGATACTGACCTGTTGCCAGTTAACCTATTTAGTTGTCAAATGCAAAGGCAAATTCCATCCAATTCCAAATGATCTAATATTTTCCATGAAATGGTAAAGTTTCTCACTTTCAACATCTGATATGTTATGTTCTATTGTAATAAAATATGGGTTGATGAAAAAACCTGCTGCCGTTATATTACATTGCTCCAAAATTCTGAAAAAAGATGAAACAAAACCTGATCAGAAAGTTACAGTGACATGGGGAACGAGGGTTATTATTTCATGTTACTGCCTACAATAAAAAAAATAATAATAATAAAACCATAACATTTATTGTTGAGTAAGAACAATTTTGCTTACAGTAAGACACTATTTGGGACTACACATGTCACTTATAACACTTTCATCTTTTACAATAGAAAGAGGGGCGTAGTGGATTGGGATGCAGAAGGTCGCGAGTAGGAATCCCCCCTACCAGGTGGGGCCTCGCCCAGCCGCCAAGTGTGGGTCCCGAGCCCGGATAAAATGCGAGGGTTGCAGTGGGAAGGGCGTAAAAACTCATGCAAAATGAATGTGTGGGACACGTTCCGCTGTGGGGACCCCTGAAGGGACAAGCTGAAATGTTTTTTTTACTTTTACAATAACTTTACCGGGCTAATATGTAGGGTCTGTGCTTGTCAGCCTGTTTTGGATTTTTTTTCCTGTAATTTAGTGAACACAATGTGTAATGCATCCTTCGATTATTTTAATATTAAATTAAGAATGGAAATGATAGCCTATGTATCAAGGCAGTTGAGCAGCTACAGCCAGTGTTTCTCAAAATGTGGACAACATTTATCATGAAGCTTATTCCAAATAGGATGTGTCTATTTGTTCTCTTTTCTTGTACTTGGCAGTGCATTTGTTTTCTCTGGCTTTACTGAACTGGATAAACATGTTGGAAGTGATTTTGTTCCACAGGCTTTACTCTTGTTCCACCATCTGCCACCCAAAAAAAAAAAGCTCAGCTGCATTTTAAAAACTAGAACAGTGTCTCTTTGTTGTACTGTAAATAACTCTAACTTTTATTTCTAGCTAGATCTTACTTGTGTCAAACAATATTAAATACAGCGTAGAAGCTAGTAGTGGCTTATTTGGCAGTGGTTGTGTTTTTCTTATAGTCATTACAGTAATTTTAATCATTTCTCTAAATTAATATAGAGATCAATTGCAGCCCAGTTTATATTACAAATGCAAACCATATAAATGTAATATGCTCAAAGACTGTTAGTATTTTTTTCTGGAAATCTCATTGAGATCAAGATCTCAAGAGAGACCTAAGAACAAATTGCGTACTATATACACAAAATCATAACAATAGAATTTATTTACCCAAAGAGCCATGAAATACATCAATAAAAGGGAAACACTAATTACCAAAAATCACATCTATTATTAGAAATATAAGCTTTTAATGTTTTGAATTGGGTGTCTAACTCCTTTAGGTAAGAAAAAGCTTAGTACCGGAGACCAGTCTTCCTAGGTTTAGTGTTAGTGAACCAGTTTCTCCTGTGACCTGGATTCATGGTCAAGAGCTCCCAACTAAAGTTAGGCCATATATGTAGATAAAGACATAGGCATGCTGAAGCCTTATAGATGTTGGAGATGACCATCCAACATTTTCCTAAAAATAAGACTGGTGACTATGATAACTGTCTGCAATAATTATTTAAATGTTACTGTGGTGTAAAGCATCCAGTGGTTTAAGGGTAGTAGCAGCAGCATGAGTGCACAGGATATCTGCATCTCTGAAATCCTCCTTTTATACCAAGTCATGTTACTGATCTGTTGCCAATTAACCTAATTAGTTGCCATGTAGTTTTACACATCGTCCCAACTTTTTTTGAAATGGGGTTGTATAATGATGCTTCAGTTTTCAAAGGAGAAAGTTCAGATTTTGAATTAATCATCAGCCACTGTTCTTCATTAAAAATGTAATGATGACAGATGATTCATCTGTAGAATAAACTTCAAGGGGAAACAGACTTTGTTGAAGGCCAAAACGCAGTACATTACCAGAACAGCTGAGCCTGGCAATGTCATTTATCCTTTTTGTTTAATTTATCAACCTAAGAAAAATAAAGGCATACCAACTTGAAATAATAATACTCTGCTAAGAATCACATTTAAGTTTTCTGTTTCGATAATAAAAAGCAACAAAGTTTTGTACAACGATTGGATGGTTTGGGCTTTTATTGAATGTGTGTACGTACCTGAACTTTGGCTTTTTTGGACCCAGGCACAATGAATGACAGAGAGTCAGCAGTACAATGAGACTTGGGAAGAAGGTAAGGGTAGAAGTCATCCTTGTACTTGCTTTTGAAGATCTAGAGAGGAAAACAAGTAGGAAAACAGATTTTTTTTCCCTCTTCCCATTAGCCATGTTTCACTCATAAGTCAAGTGTATTAACACTATTTACTATCTGTGTAATGTTTTCATGTTTTCCTAACATAACATACATAACAACATTAGATGAGACTGAGACAACAGCTTAAAAATTCCAGTAGGATTAAAGCAATACAAGTCTCATAATTTCTTATACCTATTGATTATTTAGAAAGCAAAAATACATTTTAATTTTTACTTTACGCACACCTCCTAATAAATGCTTTTCCTAGTAGCTACAGAACCTTTCTTTCAGTCTGACCTTGGTGAAGTTCCAGCGCTGGATGAAGTGGCGGGCTACATCCCTGGCAGCTTTGCCATGAATAGCTGCAGACAGATCACGCCACGGCATGCGAGGCACTTCAGTGCGGTCAATGTTGTCTGAAAAAATATAAAAAGTCATCCTTTGAGCTCCCCTATTAAAAAGACTTTCAGTGTGCCTACATGTGTGTGTCAGATACTGAAAGAAAAATTAAAAATGTACCTTCAAATGGTTTATCCACTTGGACCCAGTCTTTCCTGATAAAATTGTTGTAGTCTTTGCCAAGCCACAGTTTAGTGTTGCCACTCAGATAATCAGAGTTCTGCTCTGCTTTCTTATCTGGTTCAGATGGTTTTGGACCATCAGCCACACCATTATCCTGCTTATCAGAGACATGTGTCAGTGTCGGCAGGGTTTTGGACATACTGGAAACATATACTTGATAAGAAAAACTAAACAAAGCTCAAAAGACTAATAAGTTCTTACGCCTGTATCTACTTTTGGCTCCATCTCAGTTACCCTGTTTGCCCTCTCTGGTAAACCCAGGTCAGTTAGCCGGTACTGGCTGTCATCCCATCTCCCAAACGCTAGGTCAATCCCCCCTACAAAGGCTATGGTTTGGTCAATGGCCACCATCTTTTCATGGTGAGCCCACAGAATCACCACAGACGACACGTGGTCAGGGTGTCGCATTACCTGACGAATGTAAAAACAACAAAACATAAATTGTGGATTGGATGGAACAGTTGAATGCCCATTTTCTGTACATCATATTATGCAGAGAGGTGCCAGACCTTGATGTTTGGGTGCATATTCATTAAAGTCCTCTTGCTGTGGTCACTCTTGATGCCAAGTGCTAGTTCCACCTCTTTGTATAGCAGAATACACACTTTGACTCCTTGTTCCTGATGAAAACGTTTCAAACATGGGCCGTGTAATTAAAAAATATAATCAGCACAGGCAATAAAAAATTTGGGAATAATTTAAATTCTTAATAAGACAGAAAAAATCCCTACTGCTTTGCGTTTGAGAATCTCATCCAGGCGCCAATAGTTATCAGTTGCTGGTCTTTTAAGGAACACTTCTGGGCTGAGCCTGATAGAAAAGAAGCATTACACTCTCTACTCACTCTTTTTATTATTTACATTCAAATTTGCTATGTTTATATATATATAGAGAGAGAGATATAGATATATAGTTTACTACAAACACATTTATTTATGTGTTTATTTATTTATTACTGGATCCATATCTTGCTCACACTTACCACCAATCTGTGATGAAGATTTCCTCTTTAGCTTGTTCAAGAGCATCAGCCAGGTCTGCAAAGTAGCCACTTCCATTCACATACCTTTATAATAATGAATAACAAAAAAATGCAAGCAATTCTTAGGAAATGACGACTTAAACTGTGATAGATGATTAAAAGATTCTGAGCGTTTTATGTCTAACCATTTAGTGAGTGTGCTCTCACGTGATGGAGCAAACCCATTAAAGCGCTGCGGTTTGAAAAAGTCACAGGATTCTGCCAGATGGTTGATTTCATTACTCCACCAATGAGCTTGTCTATAGCTGCCACATTTGATGATGAGACTCCTGACCAAAAACAAAGAATAGGTATTACAGTCAAATACATATCACACATTGCTCCATATACTGTAATTGTCAGTATACGTGCAAAAACACACAGGCGACCTACCGAGCGAAGTTCTCAAAACAAACCCCATATTTAGTGCCTGTGTAAGCCTGGCCCACTTTCACTTTAAACTCTGTGTCAAACAGCAGCACAAAGTTGATGCAGCCTTTGTCTTGGTCCATATACATCAGGAATGAGTCTTTCACCACCAGCCACCGGTGTGACCATCGGAAACAGATTTGATGATGACCAGCACAGTTCAAGCCAAGGATCCGGTGACCTCCTGACCTCTTGGTGATGGGTCCCTCCCTGAGAGAAATTGAACAGATGCTGCAGAGTAAACCTCTAAAATGCACTAATTTTCCATTTCTATATGGTCCTTGTATCTCACACACTCTCAAAAAGTTAGCTTACAAGCCTTTGGGTCCAAGATCAGTGACAAAGGAGATAGGTCCAATAGCGAGGAATTCCAGCTAAAAATAAAGACAAGAGAAAATATTATATTTATATATTAAATATTCTGTATTACATCCACTTTGTATGTGTATCATTTAGAGTATGTTTGTAATTTAATAGCTACTACCATGCTATAATGATTCCTAAAGACTATGTTCTCCAGCAAATCATTCAGGTACTCCTCCAGGTATTTCTGCAACAGAAAGTAAAGTAAAAACTGGCACCTCCAAAATGCATATGATATTAACAGAATATCTCAACCCTATAACACGCTGATCAGTATGTACAAATTAATGGTTGGAATTGGTACGCTCAGAAAATACCAAAAGCAAACACCAACTAAACCTCAACAAGAACCCTTCTTGTGAAAATTGGCTTGCTTTGTTTTTATTTTTTACTATATAGTTATTAAAAACACTTATCACCTTTTTTGAATAAAATGTATTTAAAAATCTTGTCAAAATTCTATACACATTTTGTGTTTGCGTGTGTGTGTGTGTGTGGGTGTGTGTGTGTACAGTATTTGGAGGGGTAGTTCAAAGTGTGGATCTGCTAGTCTTATTTGATACCATTTTGCTGGAGGCCCTTCTGGTCCATTCAGTTCCATGGAGGCTGGGCAGTTCCTCTGGCATGGCTCTCAACTGCTGCCTCTCCTTTGCAAATCTTTAAGAGAAATTTGAATATTTAAAAATACTCAGTGCTTCAGAAGTCTCATAATAAAATCTCAAAGCAATGACTCAGATTTCAGCTGCATGTCTCTCAGAACAAGAGGCTGATTTGCATGATTAAGATCAACACACTGATACACCGACCTTCCCAGGGGCAGAAAATGAATCAACATCCTGTGCTTGTAAAGGTCTCGATGCAGCTCCTGAAAGTGCTTGTACTTCCTCTTCACTGTCCAATGGAAAGGACCATGTGTTAGCTTCACTGTATACAGGGTACCCACACGGACCTGGATAAACATTATGAAATGATGTACATACTGTAAGTAAACAATATTAACATTTTGTTCACAAATGTTGCTAGGAGCTGGGAAACACCAGCAGTCACAGCTTTGCACAAACATTTAACAATCATCAATATAACAACTACACAGTTTGGGTATCAAATGTTTATTTTAACTGAAACGTCATAGTCAATGAAGAATTAATCATAATTTTGAGTTTCCAATTCATGCATGCCTTAGGACACTGAAAGGAAAAACCTTCCTAGACATAGTGACATCTGCAAACTGACTTTTCACTATATCTCCCATTTATGACATTTAACTTTAATTTTATCATGCGAGAGTGGCAGAGTAAAAACCTGTACCAAATAAATGTGTGGACTTTTGTTGTGGCCACCCTGAGCTTATGAGATGAGCTCAAGAAGAGGAAAAAAATGATTTCTAGTACAGCCATTAAAATAAAATTAAAACCACAAACTGATAATAACTCAAAAAGGCGACATACTGTAGAAAAAAAAACATCATAGAAAGAAATCACTTAAAAAGAAATCAATCAATTTTTAAAAAGTTAGTAAAAAAGTACTGAACACACATTATTAAAATGCACTGAACCAGGTGATGCTTTTACTTAGTCAATCCCTCCAGGATTACACAATGTTGCAAATAATTCAACGGATTCCCTGTAAAAAGGCATTTAAGACCGCAACAATCACAAAAAGGTCTGCAGAATCCTGGAGGGACTGGTAAGCGCAGGTTAGTACTTCAGGTTAGTAAAAAAGGGTAGCCATCTGTGAATATATAATTTGTGATGAAGCTGTCATGCAGGAAGCATGATGGATCAGGAAAAGAGCTCTTCCAATAAGATTGGCACAGGTTACTGACGGATTTCCATAATTTCCATTATCTGTAAATGATTATCCTTTTCAGGGTCGCAGGGGCCTGGGGCCTGGAGCCTATCTCAGATGTGGAACTTACAGAAACACCCAAATCTTCAAACACTATCAACATTATACCTCACCTGTTCAATCTTAGCACTGTATCAAGATTCAGCAGAAATATTAAAAAAAAAAAAAAAAAAAAAAAAAGTACTTTTGAGCCAGTAGTGTGCTTCTCTGTGTTGTCCACTTTGCATGTAATTGGGGTTTCAGGCAAGAAGTAAGATACATCTGAATCCTTTAGTTCCTCAAGATGATGAACCACCAGGAAATGACGTCCTTCTGCAATTGTAAAGAGTTTGTTGTTGGGCAGGTAATACAACACTTTTACAATTTTTAAGGGATAGTTTTAGGGATAGTTTTTCTTACCACGGCTAGACACAAAGGAATCTATCTCATCTGGGCTCAGATTGTGAAGATCGTGTGAGAAACGCCGTCTACCTAGATTTCGTGCTGTGAAAGTCTGAGCCACTGGCTCAATCACATCCTCTGGATTATCCATTGCACACCTGTTGCAAGGACCAGTCAACCTGTAATATAAATAAAAGAAAAGAATTACATATGCTGTCCATGGTTTGGGCACATTGTCACCACTGTTAGGATACAAAACATAGGCTGAACTATTAAAACTACTGAGCAAACAGGCTTTTCATACAGACCACAGCAGACTGAGATATTTTTAGTCACAATATTTAGGGTGGTGTCTACAGTCCCTCCATGTTTATTTATCTACTTAATGAGTAATCGTGGCTTGATAAGGTTTAATACTATTTGCATTTACTTGGTTTATTTGTTCACTTAAAACTAGAAGTAAAATATATAAAAAAGGTAGAACTTAAAAATATTTGATTCTCTAATAGTACTACAAGCAATAAATGCAGTACCAACAGATGTAATAACGCTATTCTTAAGATTTTCTGAAGGAAGTGAAGAGTGAGTGAAATAAGGTGCCAGTGCAAGCAGGATCTTAAAATTAATGTAATCCTCAAAGAGAGGAACATACTATGATCACAGGGGGCATCCAGGTGCCTATGTATTAGACATGACATCAACAGGCTCTGTCTTTTTACACAAAGCATTGTTAGAATGAACATAAAGAGTTGCGTTATACTGCAGGTAGTGATGTTTAACTGTTGATCACGTCATTGACAGGTTGCTACCACTGATAGAAAAGATGTGTGTTTGAGTGTGTCTGTTTATACTGTAGCATTTGGTAAGATGTTTTTAAATGGCTGAATTTTTCCAGGGCAACAAGTACGAGAAGGGTGTGTGCATGTGCTGTAAACAAGACAGTGAGAAATGAGGATACAGAAAATGAGAATAAAACAACAGAGAACCCCAGTGGAATTATTCTAAGGAAGACTACAAAAAAGGACTGCAAGGTCATTAGAATTTTAAACCCATGGAAAATAAACTAACATCTATTGTTTAAACTTCCTGATCTTAGTGGTGGGGAGGATATGTGACGCTTTACGACATTATATGAATTAATAACTAGCCAATAAGAAACAAAAATTAAAAATACATCAAACAATCAGTGGTTCACAGTTACTAAATCCTATTGTAATAGCATATTCACTAAATTCACTTCATGGTGCATTCATGATGAGATATTATGGGAAAACAGCCTGTGCAGAGTGTCATATGTGCTTACTGCATGCAGGAAAAACTACACAAGAGGCTGAGTAGTAGTTAGCAGGTAAAGACAGGTATAGTACTAAACAATGGGTGGGTGCAGTTCCTGTACTGTCCTTTCGAGTTGCTACTTTTGGAATCTAAAGAATTGAGGAGTGGCAAAAAATAAAAAATAAATGATTGTGTTATTGCAGTCATTTATTTTTTATAAAAAAAAAATAAACCCTTTTTCTAAGAATGTAAGTAGAGATTCTCAGTAACGTTTTTATCTTCTTATTCTGGTTCAAAACTGCTTAACAATTTACCTTGAAGATGTCATACTCTTTTAGAGAACGTTATAAAGACCAGTCACTAAATAGTTGCTATATATACACACTTATTTCTTTAACATTATTTATGTTTATATTAATGTTAATATTTTAATATGTTAGTGCAATTTCTAATTTAACATTGTTAATAACTATTTCTGCCCCTGATCCTAGAGCCTTTGAAGCCATTCATCCATGCAAGCTGACATCAAACCCTTTCATTTAAATTAAATTCCAACTATGCGTTGAGACACATACGTTCACGAAACAATACTTAGCGAAATAAGCTCTTTTTGAGTTCTCTAAACTTGGGAGTGTTTTTGTTTCCCCTCTGTTCAGTTTTACTGTAAGAAGAAAAGCTAGTTTGTACTTGCCACTAAGCATACATGGTGTTAAATAGAATGGCTTACATGTGAAAACTAAATACTGGCCAAACGACTTTAAAACTGTAACCAGTTTTTGCATACAGACCACAAGAGATTGAAATTATCTGTAAATACAGTGCATTTAATTTCCCTTTAAAAGCAAAGAAGTCTGGGGTTGAGATGACAAGATTTTATTTATTTTTGCATTGTCAATGCAATTTACCATGTTCCTCCCTGTGAAATACTACACATACACCTGCTCGGGTTCCTCTACAACTTGATCCAGATTGAAGTGCCATTACAGAAAACCAAGTGACCAACGTTTGGCGTCTCAAAAACTGGATTAGTTATAGTTAGTAGAGCAAAGTTAGAGCAAAAACCAAGTGACAGGATATGAAAACTGACTCATTTATTTCTACATGACTATAACAGTGCAGAGTCAACTTGTAGTTGCATGGTTACCCATAATATTTCCCCAAATCTCTACAGTGTGGTCTAAAATACCATCTTCCTGGCTGTTTGGCATACTCATTTCTGTCTGATTAGAGACTTAATGTGGTTTAGGACAGGGTGAGGTTAGTGTGCTGCTCTGTCAGATTAATATTGTTTGACATTCCATCTAAACCTGTAGGATTTAAGGCGGTATTGCAACATACTGATACGAGGTGTATCTGGCTGTAGGTTGAAAATCCTAAAAGCTAAGTTTGGTCGCCTCCGCCCATTCCCTGGTTTCCTACAGCGACGTACACCAAAGAAACTACAGCACAATTTACAAACCTGCTCTACAAATATCGAATGTGGCAGCAGTTTTTAAACACATCGCAATCTTTGTTATCGAGGCTCGGTGAAATCTGTTACTTAGCATACCAGTATTAAATCTGTAGTGCTACGACAGCAAACCGAGGAGTAAATATGCGTCTAACTTAGGCCTAAGAAAATACTTACTTTTACTTCAAATACAGCCACGACTCAGCATACACAGCTATTCCACATGTGGGTTAGAAAGAGTTTTACAAAATACTCAAGCTAAAGTAATCTATCATTATTCCTTTTAGCGATTCAAGAAGGTTTGTGTATTCACCCATAGGTGATGTACACTTAAGTCCCTCCCATTGGGTGTCATGAGGCTGTGGTAGAAAGGAAAATGAACTCTTGTGGTTTTTGCAGCTTTTGTCATACGTAGCATGCAGTCGTCTTATATATTAAAATAGGTTTTTCAGCAAATCTTCTATATGTATGTTTTGTAGGTTAAGAAACCAAATCGTGTGTGTGTGTGTGTGTGTTTATATATATATATATATATATATCTATCTGTGCAGAAAATAGACAGGCATTATTTGGAGTTATCACAATGAGAGGCCATGTGAGACATAAGTCCCGAATCTGCCACACATCAACGTATAAATGTGGACGATGATATACGTGGTACTTATCTGTAACCGACTCATGGATATATTAACCGAGAGTTTTTCTTTACCTCCATACATCCATAATTCAATTATTCAACCAGATTCCCAGAAAACACCCCGTGACTTCCGGGGAGCATTTCGAAACAAGAGCTTTGTTAGGAAAAAACACAACACGAACCTTTAGCTAACGAGAAAACTTACCTCTAAAATACATTTTTAAACTAATTGTGTTTTAATAATATTTTATTTAAATAAAATGTAACGACATTCCCTGAAAAAATTATATGCAAAAATGTGGTGTCCCGCAAACGTGGCTATGCCGGAAGTAGAGGTCGCGCCACCGTACGCTAATTTAGGCAGGAGTCAAGTTACAATTTGCACGTCAAGGATTAAAGCATAATCTTTGTGGAAGATTGGACTCATATTTAATTGGACAGTGTTTCACATAAAAAGTAAAACATTCTCAAAATTCGGTTTCCTTAACTCACCCTCTTGAGGTTTCTAACAGATTTCCATTTTTTGTAACATTTTCTTCCTCTTAATCCATTTAATTAAAATCAGTGCGAAGTTGTAAATTGGGCCTATGGGCTTTACTAGTACAATCAATTTTAAAAGAAACGTCTTGACTGAGATGGACTAGTAAAATACAACCATCCCACTAGTGGCGCTGTTACTAGGGAATGATCCCTGTCTCCTTTGGCGTACTTCAATTTCACACCACACGGGGGTATTCAACTACACTGAAACCATAAATCTAACAGGGATTTACAAATATTTTACTGCAGCACGTCAGGTGTACGTACAACTTTAAGAATTAATCGAAATCTCAAAAAAAATTAAGACAATTACCCTGGATGAAATTCGATGTTAATGGTCTATTTTACACAATAAACATAACCTGATAACACATAAACTTACACAATGCCTGTATAGGTTGTGCCTTTCATTCACGTAGTCTGGTGCACATAGCACTTCTCAGAATATTTGTCTGAAATACTAATGTTACACTGAACACAACTGGTGATGATCAACTTGAAAATTAATATGCCAATACTAATACTAAATAAAACATTTGACATAGCACATTTGACTTTGTAAATTATTATCTTTTTGTTTCTGTGTGCTCCCTGTTACATTGTTACACTTAAAACTGTGCTGTGAATAAGGCACAAAAAGTTTATTTACCCACAAGCTACTGTGATAGTATATCTGATTATTATCTCTGTTTGGAATATATTGTATTTGATTTATCATAACTACATACAGGATTCAGATATTTTGACATTGATTTAGAAATTAAAACCAAATGTTTTTGTAATGCAAAATTTTATACAATTCATATACTATAATATATTAATTAAACAAGCTATGATGCACAAATGAAAAGATTTATTTAAAAAAACATGGTACAATAGTATCAGTATAATCCATCTGAGCCATCTACCACTAACAAGACTTTCTAATGAATTAATCATGGTAGGAAGAAAAAGGCTTTTCTTTAGCTCTGGCTGCCTCAAGTTACATGCACAGGTTCTGCATGTACAGCAAAACATAGTACTGTGTATGCATGGAAAACATATCAAGACTTTAGCATTTTGGCAGCATTATACCTAAGCCCATGCAAAATGTTTAGCTTATGCATAGCTATTAGTGAACACCATTCTAAATAGGACTTATGGCTCTATTTATTACACAACAATAATTGATTGGTTTTGAAAGGGTTGTGCTACAACAGAGATTATTTTTTAGTGGGGAATTGGCTTTAGCATATTCCTTGAAATTCATCTATGAATGGAAGTTTCAATGCACTTAATTTCACACGGTTGAGGGTATATACCATAAAACAGACATGTAATTGAACTTTTTATTATTGTTATGATGATGATGATGATGGTGGTGATGATGATGATTTACAACATCACTCATCTGCCTGACAAGCATTCACAAAGATATGTCTGAGCTGTGAGGCAGATTTTCAGTTCATTCTATGTTATTAAGGGCCTGCTGCACAGATTTACTGTAGGTCATCCCTCAGTCTGAGCCTGGGAGTCAATGAGCAAGACCATTCAGGCTTAGAGATAGCATGAGGCATAGTGACCCATGCAAAAGTTTCAACAGTGCGAAATAATTGTTTTATTTTTAACTTGGGACATATTTTTTGCTCTGTCCAGGAAATGGAAATTCTGGTGCCTGGTTGAAATGTCCTGTAAGGAAGATGCCCACTGTGCCGATGATGAAAAGGAGAATGGCAGCCCAGAAACACACCTTGTCAACCATCTTCCCAATCAGTACCCAGCTTTCAACTTCCTTTATTTGGAAACAAAGGAAGTAAAGATTGCAGTTAGTCCAAAAGGAATACAGAATAATATATCTCTTTTAAATATTGTTATACAAAATACAATCTGTGGCTAGGCAGATATTGGATGTAACACTCACAGATCCAATGATATTTTGTTGTCTTGTACTCTCAGCAATGAAATTGCAGGCATCCACACATTGCTTGATCTCAGGTGCAGCTTGGGCCAAACTCTTATACAGATTAGCTGTGCTGCTGACATCTATGCTATCCACTAGGGGGAAAGACACTGACAGCTAGACAGTTTGCTACAACATTACCAAAAGCAAATGAGAGCATGGTCAGTGGTGACAAGGTAAAAGGTTTTAAATAGCAAACAATAAGCCAGTAATATATAAACATGAGTTAGGCTATATAACCATCTCTGGAGTATAGTGATCAATTGAAGTCAGAGTAAATTGCAGTGACACACACCTTGTCTGGATTTTTATTTTGTACTGGCAAAGAAATATAGTATACAGTTGAGTATTTAAGCTGGAATGTGCAAATATGGTTGTGGTGGCTCTTAAAATTAGAAATCAATGTCTTACCAATCGACCGTGTGAGACCATGTCTCTCTCTTTGTTTGTCAAACATCATTTCACTTCGAGGTTGTTTCAGTACGTATTCCTCTGCTCTCTGCATGAGGCCGAAGGAGCTGCGCCGCCGCTCCCTCACTCCATTTACCTCTGTTGTGACTTCACTGTCATCTACCAGTGGGGACATGCCCAGGAAGTGAGGTACCATTTCTAAGAACACCTGTTAGGCACAGGAAATATAACTAGTTAGTTTACACAGAATTGTTCTTGAACAGACAAATTTGAGTCCACTGCACTGTACTTACATGCTTGAGGGTAAGAGACATGGTATGAGTGCTAGGACTGCGCAGGGAGAAGTTCAGCACCACAATCTGATTTGTAGCAATGAGAGTAGTGACACACATGACAAAGATCAGATACCTGAGAAAGACAAGATATGTGTTAGAGAGGATACTCAAAGTGTATGAATAAAAAACTAGAACAAAGGGGAAAACGCACACTGACGCACTTGCCAATGAGAGGGACAGAAAGAGATGTCTCAGGAACCTTCTGAGCAATAAGAAAGAGAAATACTGTCTGAGCCAGCAAGACAGAGATGGACACAGTCAACTTCTGCCCCCCCGCTGTAAAGGGAACAACAGATTCAAAGGAAATATACAGTAGAAATCATACCAAATATTTTTAGTACATTTACGGTGCTGAGAAAATACTATTTTTTGATATATAAAGGTATATAAAGTATTTGTATAACATAATAACATCTGGCTTCATTTAAACAAAATCCATTTCAATACTTATATAACAAGGCAAATGAAATATGTACTTTTTTTATGGCAATCTATTCTACAACAACAACAACAACAAAAAGAAAACTAATCTATGCAATAAAAGCCACATGCCAGGACAATGGCCTTACTGACCTTGTGCAGGTAGGAAGTAAGCCAATACAACCAAGGAGGAGATGAGGGAGCAGGGCAAAATGATGTTGATGATATAGAACAGGGGCTTCCTTTGGATGACCAGATTGAACATGATCTCCTGATACTCCAAGTCATCCGGGGAGTATCTTGAATTAATTATCTTCCTGGCTGGACGATGGACGATAGCCCACTCTCCATTCTCTGAATGGTGAAAATGTAGTAAGTCGGGGAGGATTTGTGTGTTTTGAATGTCCAAGTAATAAATATGGATATACTATACCTGTGAAAGCCTCAGGGTCGATGTCCACCCACTCTATAATTTCACCTGTCTCTCCAACAGCCAAGATAAGCTCCACTTCATTGGCACTGTATGTCTGAGATCTAATGGCATGGGGGTGAAGATAAAATAGAATAGAAACAAACTGGTAAATTAGCAAATATATAGGATATTTATTTAGTGATAATAAAATTGTACCAAACCTGAAGGCTAGTGTGCAGTTTTGATAATCAAATGGAAAATAGGTGATCTCAATGGCACATGTGCTTCGATAGATAGCAGGAGGTAGCCAGTACATACCACCATTGCTGCTAATTAAAACATTGGCATAGTAGGCAACATCAAACTTGCCATCAATGCTGCGGAGAATGAGAACAGAGAACAGAGAACAGAAAGTGGTAATAACAGACTTTACAAACTCAGAACTCAGAACCAAACAAACTGTGTGAGGATTTCACTCCTCTTTGTTATGTCTCACTTGTTCTCAAGGACAATGTCTGGAAGCCAGACTGTGTTGTACGGAACACGGATAATGCTAATGCCATAATAGTCCGATTCGTTCCAAGCAAGGCGAAAATCACACCATTGCTGTAGATAACATTTGAGAAAAAGGTCATTAGTGACATTAAACATGAGACAGAGTATGAAGTGACAAGTCCTTACTATTAAATATCTTTCTATGAATCCTACAAACAAAACTAAATCATAAAAAATGCAGAGAGGATAAACTTACAATCTCAATCCATACATTTGTAGTAAGAGTCTCCTCTTTTTCATTCTGTAATAAAAATGTAGATTTGTGATTATGCAGTGCTAAGTTACCCCTGTCCAAAATGCTGATAAATGCTATTCTCCTGTCGTGCTCCTTTTTTAGAATATAACGTTTTTGAATTTGCTTACAGCCCCTGGTAATTATTACTTATGTTATTAGCTTTGTAGCCAGACTTTTTTGTAACGTGAAGGAAAGAGAGAGCTCTCACCAGAGAGATAAGGTTAGTGAGGGTCAGCTTGATCTGAACCTGCACCTTGTCTTCAGGATGAATCACCGGACGAATATTCTTTTTGTATTTTTTGAACAAGTCACCGATAAGCTGTGATTCCTCATTACACTGCACTGAGGAAAGAAAAAAATGTAGAAATGGGTTCAGTTTATGTATTTGAATTCTGTTTGGTATTATTACATAAAGAGAGGGGTAAAAAACATTTTATATAGTGTACAGTAAATTTGTGTGAGCATGTGGTAAGTAAACAAACTTTAGCAAACTTAAGCTGAATATTGCTTTGTTACTTAAATTATTCAGCCAGTGTGCTGAATCAATGACTCTTCTTGTACTGTTACACCATCAATAGCATTAGCTGACAGCAACTTATGGATGAATGTTCAGATAGACAATACTGCAGCAGACATTATTCAGCCAGTCTAATGATTGTGGCGCAGGAAGGTAGAGCGGTTGTCCACCAATCTCACAGTTGTTGGTTCAATCCCCTGCTCATCCGGTCACATGTCGAAGTGCCCTTGAGCAAGACACTGAACCCCAACTTAGTTGCTCCCGGTGAGGGTTGGCAAGCTGCATAGCAGCTCCCCCATTGGTGTATGAATGTGTGTGTGATTGTGAGTGTGAATGGGTGAATTCCCTTTGAGTGCCAATAGGTAGAAAAGCGCTATATAAGTGCAGACCATTTACCATTTACTTTATCATTTGTAGCCAACTGCATTTGGGCTTTTTCTGAATTGCATTTCTCACCTATAGCTGTTCAGCAAAAATGACAAACTCTCACTTGAAAGAACTGTCACTTTTCTTTCGTTTGATGTAAAAAGAGTTAAATGGTATAGACAAGTAAACAAATAAAACTTTTTATACAGGATTAAAAAGCCCGGTAGAAATTCTGGAGAGTTGTGCCAAATCAACATGCAGACAATGATCTGCTGTGGCGACCCCTGAACTCAAGGGATAAGCCAAAAGGACAAAAAAAATAAACAAATCAATAAAAAATACTGTATGTCCTTACCCCATGACCCTAAATCTAAAAATGAATTAATAATATCAACAATTAGCTAATATTAAAAATTTCCCTAATAGTAATATTAGACATTAACATGCATAACCTCTACCCATATTATCCAGGCATGTTTCCTTGTATCCTAGATTAGTACATCTTAAGACAGTTTTGTGTATTTTTAAATGCCATCTACATGTAAATACATTTGTCATTATGTTGTGGAAAGAAAACACCACCCACGAGACAGACAAATGAGAGCATGAAGATATCCAGACAGTAGTAACTACACTATGGTACCCACCAATTTCCTAGGCTGTAACAAATATAGAGTAAGCTTCAAGACAGACTACAAGAGAGAAAGATGGGTTATTTCCGACCACCAGCGTCTCAGCTGTCACTATTCATAGCTCAGATTACTGTACATAGCAGTTGGGAAAACTAGTAAACTCTAAACTAGTACTTTAATTCACACTCAAGTTATCTACAATAATCATCATTAGGACACAATTGTGACAGTAACATACTATGAAGCAGTACAAGTTTCCCCCATTATTAATACATTTCCTGGACTGTCTGGGCCAGTTGTACACAAATCTCACACCGTAGCAGTCTCATGAGAAAGTTTGTGTAGCAGGCAGTGTAAATCAAGTGGTGCATATTACACAGGATTCATTTAAGAATGCATGACAGTGAATAATTGTTTAAAGTAAAGTTGTTTAAACAGGTTGTTTATTGTGGATGGAAACAAAGAGACTTTCTTAAACCAATGGTAATTTTTTTACAGTTGTGCATGCCAAAATTCAAACTTATTTAATATTTTAGAGCCATTTTACAACATGAGTTGCACAGTATCTGATTTACAGTAGGTCACATCCTGGTTCTTTTTCAGAGAGACAGATAAAGAGACAGATAGTGACAGGCAATGAAAATAATCATCCCTGACAACATGTGTTCCAATAGATGTGTTTGTTTACTGGATGTGAGCAGAGACAATGCCGAAAAGTTCTGTACAGCTGGGCTTGTATATACATTTTTTAAGTAGATAATACAAGCAATGTGTCTCAAAAGCAAATATAAAACATTCTCTATGTCTCTTTAGGCCTATAAGAATTGGAAATGTAATTAAATCATTTAACATCTTAGATAAATGGGGGGACAAAATAAATCTGCTGTAGAGACACTGTCAGGTTTCCTGTAATGCAAACTTCTGTCGCTCCTCATCTTTCAATTGTTAAGACAGTGACAGAAAATTTACAACAAGTTTTAGGATGTTTTTAGGAGGCCTAAAGTATAAAGTTTTCTCTTGCTTGTCAATAAAGCAGTGAGACTGATTCTCTCTCTGAACAGTCTGCACATTGCAGGCAGAGGATTATTTTAATAGATGGGAAGGCAACCAGGCAGTTAATGAGCATGTGCCAAAAGTCTGAGACTGTACCACTTACCCTGAACCATTATAGCCCCAAGAATAGTTCCAAGTCCGAAAAATATCCAAAAACTGTGAGTTGCCATCATGTTCCAAGACCCATCCACTGCACAACTCTGCACAACTATATTTAAATCTAAAGTTTGACAAAGACAGAGAGTGAGAGTAGAAACAGAGGGGAAGAGCCCTAAATCCCCCCACAAACCCCCTGACTGCCACCCTCCCTAGCTGTTGCTATCCATAGCTCAGGTTACGCAGCAGCTGCGAAGCACTAAACGAGGACTTCAAGTCACACTCAGGTCCACAACAATAATTATCATCATGATCATTACACAACAGGTATCTGTGGTTGTACCAGTTAAAGGCTATAAAGTCAATAGTGAAACCCCATGTTGTTTATGTCCAATTATGTTCACTGTTACTGTACTATACCTGTAAATTGATGTTATAATTTGAGATATAAACACCAATAGGTAAAGCAAGGTGAACAGGAGACAGGGCTATATGGGCCTGCTCTCTAACTACTATCAGTCTAGGTGATTAATATAAACAGCAGAGCCGTAGCACTTCTGCAGCAGGACTTCAGTAATGAGTCTGCAGACCACATGATGGTGGATTTAGAGGACTGGAGGCAGACATCGCGCATAAAACTCATAAAATCAAAGATACAGACACTTGGATTTGCATAATGACTACTCCACTCTAACAGGTCCATACTAGAGTGTCAGGACATTTAGTCATTTCAAATCCAGAGACTAAATTTGCTATTATAATTAGCAGTGTGAGTAATCTAAGTAGGGTCACTCTGCAGAGTCAAGGGCAAAAGACTGAACCATGTGGGAATGTGATGTACTTCTAAATATACAGTTAGGGAAACAGCGATGAGCTTCTTTAAGGTAACTGGAGCCTCCAGAAGGCTGATTATGTGTCTCTGAGCTCCAACTGAGCGTGAGACACATAATCAGCCTTCTGGAGAAGGGCTAGATCTGTCAAGCTCCAAATCCCAAACTCAAACCATTCACATAGTAGAGCAACTGTGTATGGATGTTGCAAAATAATATGCTTTTTGAAAAGTTTGGTTTTGCGGGCAAATTCAGAAGAGCTTCTCTACAGTATTTAAACATCCTGTACATTAACTCACAAACTGGACTACAGGAGTAGTCTTGGCACTGTGGTAAATGTTTTGACTCTCCACATGTGTTTCTAAGTTAAGACCTACTAAAATCCAGTGTGATAGCAACTGACAAAATGAGACAAAACACCTGTTTTTCGCTCCTCCATATTGTGCATCACAAAGAGAGGCAGCAACCTACTTCTTTTTTCTGCAGAGCAAACAAGTACCTAAGAAAGAACTTTATATCAAAATGTAGGTTATTCCAGACTGTTTATTCAGAGACTACTGGTTGTGAAGAGTCTGACAATTCAGCTTCTTTGAAAAGGTCAAATATTTTCACAACGCTTCAGTTGCTACCTCTTTCAAAATGAATCATCCATTGGTTGCACAAAAGAAAAGCCCCATGACTGTCCCCCTCAAGCTAAATAATGAATGCCCCTGTTTTCTCTCTTTTCCCGCTCATCCACTGAAAAATACCATTGTTAAGTCTCTGTTAACAAGCACACATGTAGCCCGGCCTTAAGTGTAGAGTTCAATGTCTGTCTGCAAATCCACTGATAGAAACCAATAACCAGATTGGCCATTATTATCACCTCTGATAGAGATAATAATGGGAACGGCCATCAGTCTTCTTGTTTTAAAGTTGTAAATGACTAAATAAAGGTAAAATATTAATCACTTATTGTAGAAGATAAATAGTTACATAAGGAAATAAAAAAATTTATATTTTTAGTTTTTACAGCTATGAGTATTTTTGTCATTTTCTCTTTCACCATCTCAGCTAGCTTTGTTAGACGGTTATTCATTGACAAACAGGTTCACTATCAGATGTCACGCAAAAACTAGATTGTAAATGAATCAAAACAAATGAATCAATACAGAGGTTTACTTCAGGTTATCACGACACAAACAAAATACTAAAGATAATACCTTTGTTTGCAACACTCATGTTTTATGTTTTACACTGATTTAAACAATGTTTGCCAAAATATGTTTCAGCACTCTGTTGTGTGGTGGTGTTCCTAAAGTTGTGTGTGAATGAGTTTAGAAGAAGTAGAGAAAGGGATGAGGGGAGGTGGTGGGGGGAGAAAAGAGGGAGCAAGTGTTTATTTCAGTTAAGGGATAATATAGCACATATCTAGAAGATGAATCTAGATGACAAGGGGTTACAAGCAGACGTGCTGTGTTATCAGCCATTGGCTGCACTGGACTGATCTCTGGACTCTCAGATTGAGCAACACAAAAAAAGACAGGAAGCTCCAAAATAAGTTAGAAACAAAGACAGGATAGAAGACTGGTGTGAATCAAAGAGAAACAAATTAAAACAAAGAAGAAAGCGTCAAGAGGCTGAGATGTAATAGGTAATGAGCGAGAATAGTAGACATAAAGTAGAGTAAAACACTCATAGAGGCTCTTTGAGGTATAATGGGCGACAAAAGTTTTTATTTTAGGTTTTGGGGAGGAGTATGAAAGATTTCAGAGGACAGGGAAGGGATCAGAGGCAGGGATCCGGTAGTAATTGTGGTGACAGCAAGTGCAAGGGGACAGACCTATGTGAGACACAGAGGAATCAAAACATAGAATACACAGAGACGGGACAGAGAGGAATTTGCAGACGCAAAACTGGACTTCAGTATGGGTATAAAGACCAAGGCTGCTGCAGCAATCTTAGTCCTGCTGTTGTTCCTCGGCTCTCTGTGGCTTCGTAAGTATTTTTGGTTTTTGAGTTTATGTGTGAATATACATACGGTATCAAGTGCACCACATGACAGCTGGGTAAACTTGTAAATTTATGGCAAAATTGATGGCACACTCTCAGGTCCAACATGTTGGCATTCTGTGCGTTGTTTCCAGACAATTCAACCTTAGTTTTCTCAGTATCAAAATGTTTTCACAGTAGAGTTCATAGTTCAGATAAGCAGATGTAAACTCAAAATTCCTGAGTGAGCTTAGCTCTAAAAAAAACCTTCAATCTTCTTTCACTGGACTCGAGATTTGTTAACTCCTCATTGCTTTTGTTGCTGTCACCAACCAAATGTTTGAATGATGTATTTAGTATATACAAGAGCAATACAACATTTGTGTTACTGGTAAAATAGACTGTTCATAACTGTAGATGAAATAAAAAGCTGACCCAAGAATTTTGACAATTTTACTGAGAAATCTAATTCTAAAGGGTTTGCTTATTTTTTCTTGACACCATGTGCAGGGTTTTTTGTAGTTTCTCTGTTGAACTGTTAATCTATACAGTCTTGTTTGGAATGCATGGTCTTAAGATCAGGAATGTGTCACATGGTGTAGTGGCAGCATAGTGGTCACACCACCTTTTGCTCGCTTTTTATGCAGTATATGAAAATAACTGTACCAAGCAATCGTTACGCTTTTTAACACTGAGGGACCATGTGGTCTCCAACTCTAGACTGGAGTAAATTGCATGATTCTTTCCATCAGACTTGAAGAGTAAACATTTTATCGTAAGTCTCAAATGCACAGAACTTTAAAAAAATGTGTGGTGGCTGAAACAGACTTGCAGAAAAGTTGAACACATCAGAAAAAATAAATCCTGCTGTTTCACTAATCAAAAACAACTTTTAAGACTTTCTACCACTGTCCCTGTCTCCCTGCAGAGGGAGGCTTGGATTACCACTGGGATCCTTGCTTGAAAGGTTATAATAAGGCAAATAAGGTAAGGACGACAAGGAAATAATTAATCAGTTCATCAGTTTTATATTTGATTCCTGAGGTTGATTATGTGGCAGATGAGCAATTTGAAGTGAATTACTGTACTTTTGCTGTCTCTGTTTCTTTGTCCTGCTTATTTTCCCTACACTCATACAACTCCATACTTCCACTGTCAGTTCAACCAGCTGTCTAACAGCAGTACTGTTGACGGTGCTGAGGGTCCGCAGGTCCTGCAGACATGCCCCGGTCAGACCTTCCAGGTGTCACTGCTGCTTTCTCATCTGCTGGCTGCACCGGCTTACACTTCTGATGTGCTGCTGAAGCCCTATCTGTCCAGCTGGGATGAGCTTGTGAAGTATGATAATCAGATAAAGCAGGAGTACAGTGAGAAACATACTGTAGATCAATTCACAGACACTAGAAAAACATCATTTATGACGGTTAGTATAAACTGAACTTCTGTGCTCTTCCTCCAGGTTTATGGATGCTCTTGGCCCGATGGTGGGACTAATATCCAAAGAGATAGAAACTAAGACCTCTATAATCCGCAATCTGGCCTTGTTGGCTGAACAGAACCCTGAAGCAGAGCTGGTTCCATTTGCAGACTCAGTAAACTCTGTGGGCACAGACCCTGGAGCAAAGAACAATTTACCTTTGTCCTCACAGCACACAGGTGCTTATCACTCTGTGCGCTCCATGATCTGGGTGGAGCTGAACCGAGGCATGGTCGACTTCCACCACCAGACAGATTCTGGATGCCGGACCCTTCTGCGCCTGCATCGTGCTTTGCTTTGGCTGAAACTCTTCCTTGAAAAGCTGGCAGAGACACCAGTGGGTGGCCGGCTCAGGAACCCGTCGGAACTGTGTCGCGAGGCCTACCAAACCACGCTCTCGAAGCACCATACCTGGTTTGTGCGCAGGGCTGCTGAGCTGGCCTTCATTGCCATGCCAGAACGGGGATTTTTCTTCAGGCTGGTTTGTGTGGAGAACCAGGAAGGGCTGAGCAGAGTGCTGAATAGAGTGGCTCAGTCCATCGGAGAGGTTTATGACAGGACAGAGAAAGCACTGGAGCAAAATGGCATGCTGGACTTGCCATAGAAAGGGCACACTCAGATTGGACACACACTGTCTATTGCTGTTATATGACGTTCTGGACTGTCAGCAGGAATCTAGGGCACAGGAATTACTATTTGAGCCGATGTGATTGGTTTTACATGCTACCTCAAAACGATAGAATTACAGTCTTTGTGCCTCTAAATTCCGGGACCTATCTGTCCTGATTAAGGAGTTAAAAAACACAAATCATTGTAAGCTTAAAAACAGGACTAAATTATGTTTCAAAGTAACTGTAGTATGTGTGGGGAGGAGTAATATTTTTACTATGGAGGTTTTGGTATTGTTTTCAGAATTAATATATGTGTGTGTGTGTGTGTGTGTGTGTGTGTGTGTGTGAGAGAGAGAGAGCTAGGGGGGGGACTGTGTTCTAACCTATGTTCTAGCATAGTCTAGCAATGTGATAACTTTAATGTCTAGTTGTGTAATGTTATCCACAGTCCAGCACGGGTTCATGCACTCTGCTACTTGCTAATCTTCACTTCCCTTCTATCACAGCGCACATAATCTGCTCTGGCTAACCCTCTTACCTGGACATATTTTGTGACATTGACTCTTTAGCAGTAGGAACGAGCTTTTCAAAGAGATCCCTCATAATATTTCTGTGTAAGGATATATTTAAGTCTTAAGCTGCAAAATTATAAAATATCATAGTTACAGAATGCTAACGAATTACAGATTATTTAGGATTATTATATACTGATTGTGTTTTACAAAGAGAAAATAATGACCATTAACTGCACTTCTCTTTATCATACTGTTTAAACATACAAATACCTTTAATGCAATGTAACCCTGGCTCTGTCCCTTTTTCTGCACTCTGCATTCCCTCTTTCTGAGGAGGACACCGTGAAGAAACGAGAGACAAGTTTAAAGCCTGAGACCACAGAGTGATCAGGAGACAGTAGCTGCTTTAAGGTCAACAAGCGGAAGCAGACTTCAGTTGTAATCTTGTCACGCAGTTGGCAGCAGACAGTATTAAATCTCCTACACATCCACTTTGTAACTCAGTTGCAAAGATTCTCATCAGTTCACTTCAGAAATAAGCAAATAAGACAATTATGTCACAAGGCCACATAAACATCAACTCTTACATATTGTATGTTTCGCTTACTTCCATGCATGTGCAAGGCTTAATACTGGTACCCAGTGGGGCTGTAGGCAGCAAGGATTATGATGAATGAGGTTATATTAGCCTATATCCACCTAATGCTTGTTTTAATTCTTGCTGGCTTCTTTTTTGTTCCTACAAAGAGAATATTATATTTAACTACATTTTGTGTGAAAAGCCCTAATAGTTATAATGGTTATCATATGGTTATACCAGATTTTAGTGTCTGTCCATACATTTTTTTAAACTTTCCCTCCTCTAATAGATGATACCAAACAAAAAAGGAAAGATGACAGAGACAAGAATGAATTTTAAGTTTGAGTTACCTTAAATGACATTTATTTATTTCTCTATCATGGTTTGCATTAAACATGAGCAAAAATATACATACAGTAAGAGCAAAAATAAAGATCCAGAGTAGAATTATCATTCTTTTGGGTAATTTCTTTCTTTCTTTGAACTTTCTTTGCACCAGTCTCAGCTAGCAATATGAGGCTAATGAGAGGATTAAATGAGGGCATTAACGTTTGTTGAAATAATTCCTTATTTGAAACTTGACTCTGATTTGATTTGGTTGTAGTTTGCATTACAAATATTCTGGTTATTCTCTGAAAGCACAGTTCATTCTGATTTATTTCCATATTATCATGACTGCCCGTGTCCTAATTCTGACACAATAATTTAAGACACTAGAAAGGACTCAAATTACTTCACACTAAGACAAAAACCTTTCCAACCAAGCTGTTAACATTTTGCCTTTTGTTAAATGAAATCTTGAAAACCTACCAGGTAGCACCCATTGCATGATACACTAATGCATTCTTTCCTTTTTACAACAAAATATCAATAAAAATACTCTATTGTTCTGTCATGGTCACACACTGGCAAAATTGCCTAAATTGCAGTATTTTTATTTTCATTCCTCATTCTGTGTTGCTTTTGATAATAAATGTTGCACTGATTGTGTAACCTTTCAACATTATAGCCACAGAAGAAATAAATATATTGCTTCTATATTGACATCTCCACATTATCACAGACAAAATGAGATAAATGGAGATAATAGGGATATGATTCTGTGACACTGGAGGACGACACTATCTGTCCACCAGGAGGCACTGTCATGTTATGATGAAAGAAGTTCCTTTTGTGTTTATTATTATATAAGAGAGAGCCTTTGAATAGCACATGCGATTCAAACTAAGATCTGCTGCTGACAATGTGTCTGTGTGTGTGTGTGTGTGCGTGCGTGTGTGCGTGCGTGTGTGTGTGTGTGTGTGCATGCGCACCTCAAATAAACACAATTTAAACTGCGGTAAAGGTCTTTGGTTGAAGAAATCTTCATATGCACAAAAGTAAAACAAGGATGTCCAATTAAGTGATGAAGCAAAACATCTTATTTTCTCACTTGTGACTTCAAAGGGATTCACTGAAATTAATCATGAGTAAAATTTCAAATAAATGCACTGAAAAAAATAAAAAACAAATGATTGAACCTTGCTTTATCCACCTTGAAAATGAAGACAGTGCATCAAGCGTTTAGCATGAGGAGGAGGAGCGACAAAGTAGGATAAAGACGTTCAGCATGCCTGCTCTGGATTAGCAGATTAAGAGTTTACTGTAAAATTAAATAAGTGTGGCAAGAATGCCAAGGAATGATGTACATCAACTGGTCAGTTGACTCTCACAAAAAGAGTCTCAGATGACAGTTAGGACTCGTTTATTAATATCCCCTCATTTGTTGATCAGATACGTAACCGCCAATTTAGATTTGCCTTTATTTGTTTGTCAAAGCTGAATTAGATAATGAGGTCCTCTTTAGACGATTGTGATCATACTGAGAAACGCAATGCTCTGAGACAAAATATGTTATGCAGTTGAGCCAGACCCTAATATGAGTTAACAGATGCTTGTTTTCCACATTTGCTGCAATTATATGACAGGAGCAAGGTCACATTGCCACAGTTCTGTAGCTCTGCCAGGGTAATGTGCCTGAGTTTAAGTGTGAATCCATAAATATCTATAGCCAATAGGTGCATGTGTTCCTTACAAATTAGGGGGCCAATGCAGCACAGGGAAAGCAAATTAGATAAACAGCTCAGCCAGAATTTAATGAATTTAATGAATTTTAAAGTATTATGGTGGTTTTGCCTTTAGCTTGATTCATGCAATGGTGGAAAATACCCTCCCCCCAACACACACACACACGCACACATAAAAGGAAAAGTAATATATCCTATTCACTGTGCACTTTAATCTCTGGTTTTGTTGGTTACCTACAGGCCTAAAACCTCTAATGCACTAATATTTCACATAATCAAGACTATAGTAACCTTTTAAAGACGTTTTAAAGAAACTGCACAATTTAACTTCCTGAATGAAAATTTTAGAGGATGATTATAATTATGTATAATAATATTATAATTATAAATCAAACACAAATAAACTACATTCTACATTTGTCTCCTCCAATATTGTACATACATTAATGGAATTAACTCAACTTCACATAAAAAGCAGAAAAAGCACGATTCCAGTGAAGATCAATACAAAATATGATAATGGTATCTATTATTTAAAATATATATAATAGATGCAAAAACAAACAACTCTAATGATTTTTGTTTAAATCCATTAAAAACAAAGACACAGGAAAATGGCTCTTGGTTTAACTTTAGGAATAAAATTACTATTGTCACAGGGAGCACAACATTAATATGCTGTGGGGGGGGGACAATCTGCTGATTTTATGTGATATTAATAGTGTAGTTTGGGATAAAACTGTAGTCCGGGAGGAATGTTCTCTTTTGTCATCAAGCGACTGAAACCTTTGAGGACAGAATTTTGTTTTACATGCTGAACCATGACCGATCATGTACTAATCATGTGTCTCCTATCACAGTTCATTTGGCATCACTGATACGACCAACCCTAAAAACCCATGCCTGTTTTCTAAGCTCAAACAATTAATGTGATTGTTAAGTGATATAGAATAATTATCATTTAATGAATGAACGGACTCAAGCATTTATAATATATGCCACTTAATGAATATTGCACATTGCATGCAATTTCCCGACCTACAGGATGAGATGGGAACTTTGAATGGAACACACACGCAGACACACAAACACACACACGCAGACACACACACACACACACACACATTTTGACTTCTACTGTATCTCACATGTTTTTGAAACAGCTATCTTACCATATACTGTTTTTGAAACACACACCTGCTGTACACACGGTTATAAAGATTAGTGTGGTCCCTCCTGGTGATCAGTGGTTTAACATAACCTTATTTCACACTTAAAAGAGAGGTGAGACACAGGGGGCCTCCTGCTCTCATAGTACAATATAGACAATACGCACATGCAAAATGGCTTAATCTCTGCATCCATCCTTCAAGAGACACTTGAGTCTGTTGGATTATTCTTTTAAGTGCAACAAAATAGATATACTATTATGAGGTTATGATACTGTATAAATATTGTAGATATACACATTTTGTAATTTTTAGTTTGTGTATAATCTTGTGTGGAGGGATACTCTATAAGGAGACGGCAGGAGAGAAGTAGCAATAAAGTGTTGCTGATCCTTGCAAATTCTGAAAACACTTTCACATCCTTTATATCCTCTAGTTTGTCATGCAGTATAAATAGATGTCACCTCAAACTAAGTTACAGAAAACAATTTGTCCCAAAGCTCATAGACAGAAATAATGACAGGATTACCACCCTTTAATTCATGCTTCATCTCATTACATAACTGGACAATTTACCAAATCATTTGGGGTTGTAAACCTGCCTAAAGCCTGCAAAGGGTGTGAATGCTGCAATTTGTTTCTGTGTATGTGCGATGCTGCAGAGAATGAAGAAAGTAGCTTTCAGAAGGTCAAAAGTTAAACCTAAATAGAATTGATCCTCAGCTTGAATGACACTCTTCCAGCAAACTTGTCTCTTTCACTTCCACTGGGAATGTTGTTGGCGTTGATCTTGCACTCGATGTTGACATCTTCATTTTGAGTAATGTTAAGGAACTTGACGGCAACTAAAGGCTGAGAGTAGTTCACCTGCCAAATCAGATCCAGCGACATATTAAAACAAGGCCTTCAGACACATAGAACAAACAATTTGTTACTGAAAAAAAGCTTATTTTAAGTTAAGGTTCAGTCTTACCTGAGCTTTCTTGCCATAGTATGGGTAGTACATAAGGTTAAATGTGCCATTTGGAGGGAAGTATGCCAAGTCGCCAATTTTGTCACTGTCTTCTCTCTGAAAAGCGAAGAAATCACTTCATCAGCTACAGCCTGAAAAATCACATTGTTTATGTAAGAGAAGAGGAGCTGAGCCTTGTTAATCTCTTCCTTTTCTCTAAATCTCATTTCCTAACATGCCTACAATCTACTTCGGGAGTCTATTTAATGCAAAATGCCTCCTTATCTGCATAAGTATCTACCCTAGGCTACTATTATTTATGTGTAAATAGAATCTACAGTTCACATACTGTAAAGGTTTTGTCCTGTTCTTACCCATTCATCTTTGCCAACTTTGTATTTCTGAGAGTGAGCATATGAAAGGAACACAGCAGAAAAAGAAAGGGACCAGCAACATACACAGGTGGTTTGAATGACAAAATGACATGCAACACAGATATGAAAGTTGAACAACTCCAAACACAAACATGAATGGAAAATGGAGATGAGTGACAGGTGGCATATGCATTGCAATATTGCAGATGCGAGTGAGGCAGAGTGAGGCTATGAATGGGCTGAAATCCAAATTGTTATGTTAAGCCTTTCACTGAGAAAGACAAAAGATTACCTTTGCACCACAGGTGACATATGGAGCCTGTCCATCATTTCCTGGCCGCATCCCAATAACCTGGTGAGACAAACAGACACCAGACTTCCAGCATCTTTTCCATTTCACTCTTATGTAAAAAAAAACAAAGTAATGTTTAAAATTTCTATAAGATGTGACTAAAAATTATAAAGGTATCAAATGACAAGCAGTCTTGTTATCTCAGTCAATCCATGTCTCCTAGCAACAGCAGCATCCATTTTCCTTCCTCTTTCATACCCGATTCAGCTTGATGATGATGCATGGTTTGCCAATTTGGTATCCATAGAAACGATCTTCAAGTCCAGAGCAGTCCTGCAGTATGGTGCGGTTGAACTGACAGGATCGCTTTGGGTTGTTCTTCACATCGCCGCTGTCATCCTGCACAAAGTACTGGTCTGGGGTGCACTCGTGATTTTTCTGGGCCTGGATGGTATTGTTGTAGGCTGCAACGGACAGGAAAAAGCGGGGAGGGAGGTGCAGTGTTCTGTTTTTTTTTTGTTTTTTTTTGGCTTTGGAGTTCTGAGACAACAATAACCCAAATGCACAGCAACCGTGTACCCGCTAACTGTAGAGATCCTTTGTCTTATTTGCAGTTCATTACAATTTAAAATAATTCATTATGGATCACTGGATAATCCAAGGCAATAAAGCCTTCTGCATCACTGCTGAGAGGCAGACTTACGTGTCAGGAACTTTTCCAGGACTTCAGTATACATGTCCCAGCTCTCAGTGTTTTTGAGTGTATAGACAATCTCAAAAGTCTCATCTGCTTTGGGTCTGATCACCATGCCTGTGAGTGACACAAACACCTGGGGCTTCAGGACAGTGAAGCACAAACCGTGGCCTGTGTTCATGTAGTTAGCATTTTAACTAGTTACTGCACCTGGTGTGGCAAGCCTGTCTTGCCAGGTTGGTTTGTGGTCGTCCAGGGTTTGCAGCATGACATACATGGTCAGGGCAAACAAGCCAGCCAGGAAGATGTAGAAAACTAAATAGAAGAGAAGGATAAGACCTGCACACAAAGAGAGGAGGAAGTTATGTCAACTGTGTGTATTAAAAAAGTGTAAGTAGCCCTGCAACTTTAATAAAAAAGTTGCCATACAAATGGAATAAATCAAGCAAACATTTGTATTTCATGTCACACTTCACAGACCACTACTACTGGAAAAAGCATAAATTAACTGTGTCAGACTAATCCTGAACATGGCTCAATATGTTTATATTATGAAGTATCTAACTACACCTGCACTTAGATGGATTATAACAGAATGTGCCTGCTAGGTCCTTTCAGTAATATATTCATCCATCTACAGTATGATTAACTAACTAGTCCCTTTGGCTAAATTCACCAAGTTATACTGTAGCTGGTGTTCCGCACATTTTTGGCTGAAGTGTCATGATGCACACCTTACTTTTTTTTTTATTCCTGTCCTTTTCCACCCCCAGATCACAGTTTCACAAATGTACAATATTTAGTGAGCCTCACAGACACACGCAAACAAACTCAGTCAATTTCAACCCCACCTGGCTGGTTTGATCTGAGACTACCACACCTGTGTGGAGTTGATCATTGCTCCCAGTTGCATATAAGTCCAGTGCTGGCGGTCAGTTGATGCTGAAAAGTTAAATATCTACATTATGTTTGCTTGGTTTGTAATGTAGATGCCTTTGCCTTGTTTACGGGTTGTGAGTGCCTGTCAGGCAATTAACTTATTCTCTGATCACATCCAGGTTTTTACAGCCTCAAATGCTATGCACGTTAAGACTTCACTGACTTCACTAAATTTCATGCATTGAATTTGATGTGAAGAGGGTCTCAGCTCTACCCTGTATTTAAACATGCTTATCTTTACATGTTGCTTGAAAGATATACAGTATGAGCAGTCTTTAATGTTTTATGGTGCATTATTTTAAAAACTTTGCAATGATTACTGTTTTCAGACTGTGTTTCACAGTACACTGGTTGAGCTGCTGTGGCTTTGCATTACCGTGAAAGATTTTAATTTTTTCATGAAAGGCATAACTAACATCTGCAACTTCAAGTAAATAAGATCCATTTAATATCTGCTGTAATTCATGAACAATATTAAGTATAAATAATCACATCTAAAGTGATAACAACATAATTTTATTTGAATTAAATGCTGCTGCTGCTCTGCTGTAATGAAATTTGTACACAGGAGGCCAGTTAATACTCATTAAACTACAGCCACCTCATCTGCAACATCTGCCTCTGTCTTTCACACCTACACATGAACAGTTGTTGATTAGATACTTAAAAAATCTAAAATGGAATTACTTCCAATAATGTAAGGACAAAACATTATATTTACTGTATGTAAATGCTTGCTATATTCACATTCTTTCACAAGCTTGGAACAGTGTGAATTAAGCCAAGATTGAATGGCTTGAATGACCAATTTCCTTACAGTTATGCTGTACATATAGCATGAGGAACAAGGACAGAAGGGATACAGAAAGATGGCGAAAAAGTACCTCAAGGTCTATTCCATGAGTATGAGAAAAAGCTAGTAATGTAATAATTTTGCAATAGACAAAGGGAAAGGCTGCAACTAATGATTGTTTATCATTGAATCTGTTTTTTTTTTAGAGAGACATGGATTTTTGTATTTTTTACTTTACAAATGGCTACCTATAAATCAGACTGTCAGTCAATATGATTAGACACTGACTAAATGTTTCCAACTTGGGTTCAGCTGCTTGTTCCCATACAATGTACATAGAGAGCAGGAACACATTAATAGCATTTTCTATGACACATTACCCATTTTAAGCCTCAACACCTGAGGCATGTACTGGGTAGCAGCTGACCCTGTGCCTTAGCTGGATGCCCCCCAGCGTGAAGCTCACTAACTCTGTCAGCAGACTCAGTGCTGCATCTGCCTCCCCACACAGCCATGTTTAGAGAAATCCATAACAAAATGTCAATGAAAAGCTGCTTCACGGGGTGCTCACACAGGGATATTGTGATGATTTACAGCTTTTTTTAAAATAGAATTGTTTAAAATGTATGAATGGTTTAGTAAGATTTTATTAAGCAGGCCATCTGAAGCATGGAAAAACCCAAGCTGAGTCATTAAAAATAAATAAAAAATAAATAAAATAAAAGATACAGAGTCAAGCTCCGGGCCTTGTACCAAGCCGGAGGCACTACATTGAGTGAGTGTTTTTGTTTTTCTCTGTCATCCAGAGGGAACGTTGTGCTAACCACAAATATGACACCACCCAGGGGATGGTGGATATGCACATTTGCATAGAGTTTCAAGCATGCGGGCAGGGTGGCTTTCCCCCAGCAAGGAGAGTGTTAGGTTTACACGCTGCCTTCTCAGGTCATGCTGATGATGGACCGTCTCTTTTTTCAGTTGGTTTTGTTCGCAGATGGCAGTTGAAAGCAAAGAACAAAAGGACAGGGTGGGATGGTTCAGCATCCTGTTCTTTCTTTTGTGAGAATGGCAGGAGGTGTCTCTTTTCATTGAGATTTATTTAGGAGGTAATGCTGTTCAATTGCTTTATAAACTGGTGATCAAACAGACCTCTGAACCTAAAATGAAAAGGTCTGGAGAGATAATGGATTGCTTTGAGCTGTCGGTCTTTTGCTGTCAAACTAGCCATTATCTTGTATATAATGTGCAATCTTATAGAATAAACCGCATCACAATTGTTTCCCTATTAGGCCCATTAAGACGCCTTCACCATCTCACAATGGGCGCCTTTTGTTGTTTTTGGAAGTGGGAGGTACAGAACACTTAATTAGTCCTATTTTAAATAGAACTAGTTGTTGACCATGTTTGGCTGTGTCAGCTGGTGGCAATGTAACATCAAAATTGCAGGACTGTTCTATTTTATCAAGCCTATTTCCATATGATTACAGCTTTTTACACAAAGCAGGCCACACAAGGAAGTGTTCTGTGTTTCATCCTCAAAGAAACCTTTGATCTAAGGCTCAAAATGCACATTATACTGCATAACCTAGGATGTTTCCTTGCCTTTTCTCTCGGTTCATGTTGAAATAGGTTGGTAAAGGAAATAGCTCGATGGCCTGTGGATAGAATTGTACAGTCAAACAATTGGATTTAGTTGTACAGTACAAAGAGTGTATGAATCAATGAGGTGATCAGGTGAAAACCAAGTTTAGCAGACCTCCATGAAATGGCTAACTACAAAAATATCCTAATTAACAAGCCTAAAAGAGCACAGCTTAAAAAGGCCACCAGATCTTAAAGCACTTGGGACTCACTGAGCTGGATTAAGTAGTACAATGTGGCAGGATTCAAGCAAAGAAAGCTATGTTAAGTTGTTGCTGCACAAACAGTACAATGTCCATTCATAGAACATTACATCACCCAAATGAATTTTTAAGTAATTTTAAATAAACCAAGCATTATTGCAACCACAAACACTGATCTTTAATGTTGCCACAAAGACAAAAAGATTAAAAATATCCCAAATTCCTGAAAGTGGTCTACTTTGTGAGAGCGTCCTGAAATGATACCTTCACCATCGACCAATGAAAGACTGAGATAAGGATTAAAGCCCTCAGAGGTTTACACACACTAGGATGGGTTGGGTTGGAGGTGATACAAATAGCATTTGGCCCTGGGCTTTACCCAGATTAAAATGTTCCAATGTCATTAGAACAGCGCCATATGTGCGCTGACATTTTACAAATCTTTGAAATAGTTACAGGCTAGTGTTATAGCAGGAAGGAGGACAGTATATCCCAATGTTACTGAGATAGAGGCTGGAATAAGATCTTCAGAATCCAATCTCAATCAAAAATACACTAAATGCCCTGTAAACCAGTTCCTGCTTAACTTCAGTGGCCATCTTCTTAGAAAAAAAAAAAATCTTCCATGCATCTGAATTCAAATTAAAGCTTCTTAAAGCACACAGAACCTGATGATATTCACTTTGCAACAGACCAGCACCAGTTTCAGCAACGTTGCAGTCATCTGGCAATTTAAAATGCACAAAATGATCATACGTCTCCACCCTTATGTTGAGCGCATTGCGCAGCGATAGCAGTGCCATAAATTAATAAATAAAAAGGAAATTAGGCAGGAGCCTTTCTTTCTGATTTCAGCACCAGACTGTAGTGGACAGCGACAGCCATTACCTCAACACTGAGAGGAAATAAATCGCTGAAACTACTGCAGCCAAGGTGACATTTGCATCACAGTTTTACATAGTAACTTCCAACGGAGTCCCTTCATTCAGTGAAAGCCTAAAAGCCAAGGGAGGTTGTTTGCTGCATTGCTGTAGCTGGATGGGGATCTACTTACCCCAGCTGCTCGCCGTCCTGCCGAGAAACTCCCTCGTCCTTGGGTTCCATATAAACTCCTTCCATTCGCCTTTTTCTCCCTCCTTTGCCATTTTATCATAAACGTTTGGACCTCTAATAAATGCCCCCTAATGAACCAAACACCGGGTTGAAACAATTACCGAAAGAGCAGAGACACACACAGACAGAGAGAGAGCCCTTCTGCGCCGACGTGCGTACGTGAACAAGCGAAGCAGTTAAATAGGACTGCTATTAAAAACCCGCACAAACGAAGAAAATTGAAGTAAAAACACTACGATATCTTATGTAATAGGAGGATAGTGTATAGACGTAGCAGTGCTACACTCCGCGCAAACCTAGTAACTGCCCGCCCCCCCAGCTCTTGTCTGCATGCCGCAGAGTTTTGATGAGTGGTGCAGAAATCTATTGATACTGCGGTAAAGCACTCTCTCCGCCTCTCTCTACAAGCCCCCGCCCCCCAACCTCATGCTGTAACACCGGCAAAAAGGCTCCCGCCTCCTCTACCCTCTGGCCAATCACTTGCACCACATCCTGTCTCCTTTCAGCCCCGGCGCATGAATGACAGGCCTGTCAGCAAATCGTTCAGTGGCTAAGGGTACCCTTTACAGGCTCTAGAGCCATATCGTCACGTCCCTAAAGAAAAATACCCCTAAAACAACTCTAAATTGTCTCTGTTATTAGTAATGTGCTTAATTATGTGTATTGAAAACAGAATCACTTTCCATCTGACTTCTATGATTATAAGTGGGCTATATTATATATTTCCTAATCTAGATATCACATCATTTTTGCAATTGGTCAGCGTGAAGTTACAGGTTTCACTGCAGGTGCATATTATAGCCCATGGTCTTTGCTGTTATGGGGCTCATTTCTGCCCATTCCACTTTTTGCTAGAAGTAACAATTTCACAGTTGTTCAAAATCAAACTGTGGAGGCTATTAAAAGTCTTTTGCTGTAATAAGGAAAAGCCTCACAAGAGTGAAAATAGCGCCCCCACTTGGATATAGGAAGGTGTTGGAACACCAGCTGCAGAAATGCAGTGGGAACACAATGTCCACTTTTCACCATCTCCACTGTTCAACAGCATGAGTCATGAAAACATGCGAGATCTCCGTTTGTTGTGTAAAGTTCATTATATAAAATTTATTTTAATGACAATATCAATGCAAATATAGCACTACAGTGAATTCCAAGGTACACCGTATCTTACCATATCAATATAGTATGGCACTCGTATAATGGCCACTGTTTTAGTAGACACACAAAACCAACAGTTTCTGTAAACTATTTTGGAAATGATAGCTGGGGTTCCTTATCAATCTGTGAAAAGGAATTATGGTAAGGTCATTACTTGGTATCTGAAATTAAATTGGGCACATTAGTATCATTAGAACATCTTCAGTGTTAGAAATCTCTTCATGCATTGCACTTGCCCATCTCCTTCATCCTGACCTGTGTTTGATTTAAAATGGACTCAGTAAGCTTAAAACCCTTGGCCCTCAAACACGAGCAGGAGGAACTAACACAAAAGGCCAAGCAGTGACTCTCAAATATTTAGGTCTTCTTTTCACTGTGTACTGTACTGTACAGTTTGGTGCTAACTATCAAAAACAACAACAACCAAGAGACATTCAAGTGCCTTAATACTTTACAGAAGGGCTCACTCTTCAAAGTACAAACTTCAATTCACATGGATCTCAGAAATAAAATATGTAACAATAACCACTATATTAATAATGTTTCTCATGGTAACACCATGTATTTGAATGAACAACACCAGTAGTTCAAGATAGCAGCAAAGTATTCAAAATGTCAAGACAGCCAGTCATTGCAATCTGTACACAAATAAAAATTAATGTAGAAAAAATGTAAAATAAAACAAAACACAGCTTAAAGGGAGGCTTGCATAAATTCAAATAAACAAATGTTGGACCATGCCTTTCTTTAGAGGGCTGACTGTTTATTAGTACAACTATGATTAATGCATGGACTGGCTGCAGCTGATAAAGTACTTAATTCTTTTAGAAAAAACAAGTGAACAAAGTTATGTTTTTACAGTATATGCTACATAATATGTATTGATTACAAGTATGAAAATGGAAATATTTGCTACATTTTCAATATAGCTTTACATATCTATGTACACTACATTAGGGTTAAATTTTTCTAAGCGAATACCGTGATTTGTGCAGATTGTTCCAGCATTCTGTTTAGAGGTGATCAATGCTCACAGTCTTATCAGTTGCACCATGTTGTACAGTCTGTGTTGATGGGTGTCAGTGCTTTATTTTCTGTGTGGTGGAACAATCACTGATGTGCAAACTGTGGGTAAGCATGAATGATGAAGCTGTTGTACCAGTTGTATACGGTATATACACAGTATTTGACTGGACTGCACAGTATGTGCCATCTGTCACGTCACCTTTTCGATGATACCCCAAGCAACATATTAACTGCTTTATACAACCACATGATATTATCATAGTGAAGATCTGCTGTATGTAAAAGTCTAACATGATCATCTACACATATTTTTTACAGTACTTTATGTCTATTGTGACATGCAGAGAATGACACAGTAAATATGACTTATTCAAGTCTTAGATATGTATGTTAGGCTAGTTGACACAAGTTTTAATTATGTTTCTCCAACAATGGGAGCATATTGCTATAAAATTGCAGAAACTTTGACAAAGTAAATAGATTTACATTACAAATATGCAAACAGATACAGTAGGTAGCTTTTACTCCTCAGTGATGATTATTTGCATCCACAATGACAACCTATTGATACCAGGACATCTCATATGCAATAACTTATCAATGAGTCTTGTCTTTTTCATCCATAAAGTTGTTTCTTTGTGTGATGGGCATGATGTCTCAAGTAGTCAGGAGGAAATTTGGCAACACCAATTTCAGAAAACAGCCCAGCCATTATTGTTTAGTTGGTGTCTTCATTTTGTAGCAATGCTACTGGTGTTTTGTGGCAAAAATCATTGGCAATTGTAGAACACATCAACATTTGTACAGAGCCAGTACAAATCAACTGGGTAAGAAATTAGTCTGATTGAAATACCTCTTTCTCTTCACCTCATTTTATCTGTTGTTTTTTTCCAAACTTCAGTCACCAATAACTAGTATTACTGTTCTCAGATCAGTTTATAACACAATAAGAGTTCTAGCAAACGCTTCTTCTTTGTCCATAATCCTTTAATCCCTTTGGCAATTATATCACCACAAACTGTTATAATGTTCCATTCATTGAACCCATTTTAACTCTCATCTCATATTAATTGTTCAACCATCTTCAGTTGATTTGTGTGTTTTGTGTCTCTTCAGTGCTGTCCTCACTAGCCCATCTTTTCACCTCAGATAGCTGTGTCCCATACGACAGCCTGTGGCCTCTGGCAGGGTGGCGTGCCAGTCTTACGAGGCTCAGGTGTCCGTCTCCAGCTAGGGAGGATGGGCATGCTGTCCTGCTTGTACAGACTTTTGTCAGGGCGCCTGTGGGCCTTGATCTCTTTACACAGGCAACGTTTACGCTCGATGACTTCCAGCAGCTTGCCGTCTCTCTGAGTCTGCGTTGTGGATGGGGTGGTGCCTTCCATGACAGGAGGCTGCCCCTGTGCCAGCTGGGCAAGCTGCTGGAACTGCAACTGTAGGTGGTGCTGTTGCTGAAGCTGCTGGAGCTGCTGCTTTAACTGTAGCTGCTGCTGGTGGAGCTGAAGCTGCTGCTGCTGCCGAGACACATTGGGACTGCTGGGACTGCAGGGCACTTGAGGATGGGCGAGACTATGCAGCTGAACACAATGGACAAAGTCATGTCAGTGAACTTGTGAGCTGTTTCATAATAATAAAGTAAGTACATTTCTAAATAACCTGAAAAGATAACTGGCTCGCTGCTCTCAGTCGCAGTACATGTTGTGAACAAAAATACAGTTCCTCTGGACAGCCACCAGACTGCAGCACTGCTTCATCTATTACACGTTGAGGGAGGGTCAACCAGACACATGCTAACAGTCTCTGCAGCACACTCAAACTGCGTCAGCACTTGCTATGCAGCCAGAATCTGGGCAAAATGTGCTGTTAAAACACTGCAGCTCATCTCTCCAAAACACAGTACAGCATGTTCCCTCATCCAATATACTCTCTTTTTACTGATTACATATTAGTCTACGTCATGTTCAGGCCAGAACCTTATTTTGCTCAGTGGGCATATTAGTCAGCTATAAATAGATCTGTTGGAGCACAGTCTCTACAAGGAGAGGAATTAATAATGTTCATTCCTAAACCTAGCATGAATGAAGTTAATTAAGTTTATAGTTATAAGGCTGGGTATTATACTGTGTATTCACCTGATTCAGGGCTTCCCGTGCTGGTAGACTGCTCTGTCTCTGGACATCTCCTCCACCCACCTGTCTCACTCCAGCAGCAGAGGAGGAGTGACCCAGCCGCCCCACTTCTGTAAAGAAACAAGCATTACACCTTTTGCCTGCTGGAATATAACTTTTCATTTTTACAGAGAGCTGTAAATGTCTAGCTAAGCTCATGTAAGCTGAGACAGAGCCTCTAAACACTGTGGGCTTGCATTTTCTTTTAAGCTACAAGACAATTCTAAAATACCCTTATAGTTGTAAACAGATAATTAGAAAAAACATTTTAATTAATGTGAGAGAGGTGATATACTTGGGTATAAGCACTGGTGTTACACACGTTACATGTTTATCACAATAGACACTGAAAACACCAAGTAATGGTAACAGAGCTCTTAAATGTGTGTGTGCAGGAAAGTGGTCCTGTTTATCGGGCAACTCTTTTAATGGACCTACATCAAGCCTCTGAGTACAGACTCTGAGAATAACAATGGGACACAGAGATTCAAGGCTGCTTCAGTTCAGGAGGATGTTTGCCTACCTCCATTACGACAGGCAGGAAAAGTCTGGCAGGGAAGAGGCAGCCCTACTCTGGGTAGGGCTCTGAATCCTGTGCTGCTATCCACACCAGCCAAGGACTCACTGTGACCAAGGGCCCTGCTGGTGGCACCACTGAAGTGTACTGGGATGCCTGAGTGGCCTCCACGAGACCCCATCCCAAGCTCCTCTTTATCCATCCTTAACAGAGCATCAGCACTGCCATTCCAAGCACGCCCTTCATCCTCTGAAACCAGAATTGAACAGATTGAATATTTCGAAGATTTAAGCAAAATCTACAAAAGCTGGATTTTGGATACAGCAGCTTCACTCTGTATTAAAATGACCTCTGACTTACTCTCGTTCTCTCTGCTGCCATGGCTGAAGGACAATTTCCTCTGCATAGGCCAGTAAGACCCCTCATCTGCAGCTAAGCTGGCACTGCTGTCCCAGGGCATGAAGCCAACCTTTGACTGGAAGGACGCAGACCCTCCATTACTCTTAGATGCCCCCTCACCTACACCAGTAAGACTTGAGGGTTGTTGCAGAGAAGGAGTCTGAGAGCTTCCTCTCAAGCTTTCGTAAGCCGGCGGTCTCCGGAAGCCACCGGACGGGTAGGTCCACAGCAGGGGGCTGTCTGAGGAGGGAGGCTTGTATGCTGGCAGGCCATGAGGAGTATGAGAGCGCAGATTTGGTCGAGAATGAGGACGCTGGGATGAGAATAACGGCGTAGGGGTTGAGCTGGTGCTGCCTTGAGATGTCTGGCTGATAGTGGCCACAGTGCTATCCAGTTGTAAGGAGTGTGGGCCGCTTTCCCTATCCCGATCCGTTCCTCTGTCTCTGTCTCTGTCTCTGTCCCTGTCTCTGTCTCTGTCTCTGTCCCTGTCCTTTTCCCTATCCCTATCTCTGTCTCTTTCTCTGTCCTTGTCTTTCTCCTTGTCTCTATCTCTCTCCCTGTCCCTGTCTCTAGCCCTATCCCTCTCTCTTTCACGGTCCCTGTCCCTATCCTTGTCTCTGTCCTTGTCCCTGTCCCTATCCCTCTCTCCTTTATCGGACTTCAAAAGGAAGCTAACAGATTTGCCTTCCTTCCCTGTACTTGAGGTTTGAGTCTGGACTGTGGCCTGGTTTGAAGTCTGAGAGCTGCTCTTAGTTGGAGCAGGTGAGTCTCCTCTCTCGGGCTTGCGATAGTGATGGTAGTGTGAGGGTCGATGGTGGGGGTGGTGGTGGTGATGGGAGAAAGGTGAGGTAGATTTGGAGGAAGGAGGCAGAGGTGTGGAGTGACTCCTGGCCCTCAATCCAGGAGCAGGGCCTAATTGTGTCTCTCTGCTGTGTTTGTCCTGCTGGGTTGTACTTCCTCCCGATGACTCCTTGGAGCCTGACATGGATACAGGGACATTAGAAGAAGTTGTGGAGGAAGTGCTGGCTTGAGTTGTCACACTGGATGTTTGAGTTCCCATCTTAATAGAAGCAGACGTCTTGTTTTGCACCCCAACCCCACTGGAGGCTGCCGCAGGCTGAGGGAAGGCAAGCAGTGGAGGTCGATGCTGTAAAAGATTCGGGAAAGGGGCAGGAATTTTTGTATTGGCTTCAGGTTCAGATTTGCTTCCTTGCAGCAAGTAGGGAGTTGGAGCACGTGGAGTGTGTGGACTGGTGGAGAGAACCTGGGGGATAGGCGTGGAGGATGCAGACGAAGGCAGAGGAGAAGAATGAGAGATTGACACGGTAGCTTTGGGTTTTGAGTAAGAAGGAGAAGAAGAAGAGGGGCGTGGCAAAGAGGAGGAGCTGCTGGAGGAGGAGGGGGTCACATGGAAGTGTTTAGAGGATTTCAGTTTCTCGTGTTTGGGAGGCAGATGTCTTTGGGACTCTCTGTCCTCTTGCAGCGGATATTTCATCTCCTCATAAATGGCCTCACTTTGGTCCGAGTCAGAGTCAGGTGTGGTAGCCACAGGGGTGACAGGGTGGGGGGTGGCTGTCTGGCTATCTCTGGTGAACACTTGGCCCACCATCTCAATATAGACTGGCTCATCTTCCCCGTCTCCTGTCTGAATCTGAGAGTCTGCTGCCTGGAAAGGCAGCGATGTGACAGAAGGAGGCACACGTGGAGGAAAAGGGTCAAAGGAAAGCTGGGTGCTGGGACTTCTCTTGGGTTTTAAAGGGGGCACCTTCTTTGCTCCGATATCTCCAGAGTCAGATTTCTTCATGGCTGTATGAGGGGAAAAATAGAAGTCAAGAAAGAGATCTTCTTAAAGCAAATACCAGAAGACATATTTCTTACCATTTTTCTTGTCTGGGTGTTTGGACTGGGAGTGAGTGGGTGGAGGAGGTGGGGGCGCCTCGGGTGGCCCTCTGCTGTCAGCTGATGAGGAGCTGAGGCGAGTGCTGGGGTGGCGTTTGGGTTTGGCTGGGGGGCAGCGGCCACCATGTTGGGACTGTGTGTCAGAATAATCTCCGTTCTCCAGACTTGTGTCTCCAGCACCGACAGCATGGCAGGACTGCGAGCGTGGCGCCATGGCGGAGGCACATGAGTGAGGGGACAGGTCCTGGGAGGCTGGCATGGTCATAAAACCCATTCGGAAGTGCCGACGGAAAGAAGCCAAGTCTCTGACTTTGCCAACAGTAGCTGAGGGATCGTTTTGGTTGGAGCTGCAGTTTTGGAATAGGTTTGGGAAAGTGTGGATGAAAAAAATATATAGAAGCATAAAGAAATCATAGTGAAGTGAAAAGCATTCACGTACCATTCTTTATAGCGACCTCCCTCTTTCTCAAACATTGCCTTTTAATGAAGAAATGCCTGCAGGGCTTTTGCTGCAAAAGGGAAAGCCCTGTAGGCTTCTCCATCTTTCACATATCTTCTATCAGAGTTCCTCTACATCTGCTTCCCCCTCAAACAGATTAAATTAGGAAATCAATTCCCTCGTCAAAAACAAACTTTGTGTTCACTGTGCTGCTGGAATTCCCTTATTCTCTATATGTTTATTTCCTCAGCTGACATCTGTAGTCTGTTCTCATTATTGCCAGAAGCATTTATCTGTTACCATGGGAACAGTTGTGATTTTCACGTATTTGATTGTTTGTGTTTGTAGCAGCTCACAACATCAATGATATGAGCCCACACCACACTAACTAAAACAGAAAAAGAGAAAATATCGGAGTGGCAAAATTTCCTTCCTGCTGGGCATGTGAAACACACTGTAAACCTTCAATTTTAATAACATCACTAGTAACATAACAATTAGATCCAAATGCTCGTCAATTTTTCGTCACAGAACAGTAGTTATGCAAATGTAAGCTACGTTGCTGACAGCATGAGGTCAAACACAGTTCAGGCATCAGTGTCAGTGGTTCACGCTGTTGACATAACACTGAAATCTCTGCAGTGTTCACCAAAGCCTTACAAAATGGTTTCTGATAACCCTCTGAGCACTCCTCTCCTTTATAAAGAGGCACTGTACTTTACTGTAGTGTCCTTTCCCATGGTGTGTTTCACTGCTTCACCTCCCAGCAACAAGGTAGGTCCCTGTTCTTTAAATGAAATGGATTGAACTGAAGGTTGACTTTTTTCCCCACACAACACACTTTTTACCAACAAGGCTACTGAGAAGTGACCGTAGGTACAAAAATGTCATAAAAGACTAAGAAAAGCATTTAATGTGGTGGAACTACCATCAAAACAAGTAAAACCTCATGTACTGTTCTTTTGAATTAGCTGTGATCCCTTTGAGATTCAGGCATAGAAGATAACAATTGGACCTTACAATTTGCAGCCAACACTGCAAGCATCAGAAAAGGCAGAGAGACTGCTCATCACTGAGAGCAAAGGGTCTTATTTTATTTGTGATGTGTGTGACAGTGTGCCTGAATACAGCACAGCAAGATAGTGTGTTTGCATCTGTACAGTACAAGCATGTTTGTGCCCTTGAATGCCAGTGGACATGTACTTGTGACTCCTCACAATCGACATTGATCCTACACAGCCAAATTTAGCCCATAACAGAGGCTGAGCAGCTCCTTCTGGCAGCTTGAAGTGGTCTGTTTTCGTCTTTCTTCTTCTCAGAGAGAAGAAGCCCTCAGCATTATTTAAACAACACTCAGTTGTTCAAAAGTCTTACATACAAACAGTCTGCACTTAACAGTTTATAGAGCATTTCTTCCTTATTGGTACCCAAAGAGCTTTACGCTACTTATTTGCCAATTCACACTCACACACTCACACAGACACACAGACACACACACACACACACACACAGACACACACACACTCACATACTGATGCAAGAGGTGCTATGAAGTTGACGTGCACTCACTGGAAGCAACTGACTTGGTGTCCAGTGACTTGCTCAAGGACATTTGGACATGTGACAGGAGAAGCTGTGATTTAAACCAACAATCCTGTGACTGGTGGACAACAGCTGTACTTCCTGAGTCACAGTCATCCCAAGAGTCCAAATGGCAAATGGAATTTGCCTACATAGCTTACCTTAGCCTACCTTAATATACCATGCACTTTACAATTTGCCTGTCATTCACCATTGGCCACCCAATTTAATATGAACATTAAAACCATATCTTTTAAAAAAATGCACTGCAGTATGACTCTACCACAAACAATGACCGCTATAAATAACAGAGAGTAGAATTATCAACTTTCAGACAGTTTCAACTTAAAAACCGAGAAACCATAACCTTGTAAAAAATAGAATTCATGGCAGAGCTGCTTCATAGGATTGCATTAGATTGTATAGATGTGCCTAATAATGTGGCCAGTGAGTGTGTTTACAAATTTAGCAAAACTCCAAAAAAGCCCTGCAGCATGCTCAAAAGCAAAAATATTCCTGCCAGCAGACATAGGTTACAGTACTAGAAAGAAGCAAGGACAAATTGTCCCTGCCAATCATACTATGTAAGGTTGTTCACTGCCCCTCTGTACCTTTCTGAAGATCACATATGCTAACTGTGTCTTGGGAGACACTACCCTCTTCTCAGAATGTGACATATTCCCAGATGCATTTAAGGCTTTTACTGAGGAAATCTACTTTTGATATTTCTGCCCCTAGCAGCTACCGCCCTATTTCTAATTTACCTTTTTAGGGCAAAGTTTAAGAGTGGGTTATGTTTAAACAGCTGAATGAGATTATCTGTAAAAATATTATCTTTGAGAACATTCAATCTGGTTTGAGGGCAAATCAGAGCAGTTGAGTCATCTCAAGTTGCAGTTTCAAATTAGTTAAGGTTGAGCAGCTGACATTCACTATATAAGTTGTCCTCATTCTGTTGGACCTTACTGACATGTTTGACACAATACACAGCACTTTAATTGACTGCCTTAAGTTATGGGCTGTCTCTATCATGGCTTAAAACTAATCTGATTCTTTTACTGTTACCAAAAAAAAATAAATACATAAAGCAAAAGTCTTATAAGGCATAATACTTAACTGTTGACTTCTAGTATTGTTATAGTACTCTTCACCTGTAAGTGACACATGGTTGTAGGTATCCCTAAAGCATCCAAAGACTTTATGGCGACTTCTGTACTATCAACCACACAAACACTAACTTGTTTAAACTTGACAAGGGTCATTTTTTAGCTGCCATGATGTAAAACCCATTCACATTTATCCATCACAGCAGGGGCAATCTGTATTCATAACAAAACATAATCAATCATTCAGAACAGGTTTATGAAGTATGGGTCGGACAACAAATACCTCTCTTCTGTAGGTTTGGTAAAGGGGACACGGCATGGATGTGCAGCTTTTGGGAATCAAGGTACCTGTAGCTAACTGATTCAAAATCAATCTACCTCAATCAACCCACCCTCTGGTGCCACACGGGTACAGTGCCCCTTTTTGTTTTTCATTATTTTTACCGTAATATTATTATTTGTTTAATTTTGTGTTTTACTATTTATTGTACAGTCTTTTATATTTTTGCTTTATAAATAAAATCTATTATTATATTATAAATTATATTTGGGTGGGCATAGCTCATAAACATTTAGAAGGAAATATCTCAGCATTCATTAGCTGCCAGTGCCGTTGATTTTAAACTACATTTTACATACATTTTAAAGTCTAAACATACTAATAGATACTGAGCAGACTGCTAGTCGTTTCTCCCTGCTTGGCCTTGTGCTTGCCTACGCACGATGAACCAAGAGGCTTACAAAAATGTACAAAAAAATGTCTTTTTCATACCAACAATTTTTGACGTCAATAATACACATCTAAAACTGCAAATAGGAAGGCAAGGACTAAAACAATTCAGTTGTATCTTCCTTTTTGAAAAATAGTTTTATTAGACTAATTTGTGGAAATAAACCTTAAACAGAACACAAATTCAATTATTTATTTAAAAACTCTTTGTTTAGCTACAGTTGGATTTTTTATTAAAGTCTTGTTTGTCTTTGTCTGTATGTCGACACAGACGCTGAAAGTGTCAGATTGGTTTCATAATTCTGTGCACAAATGAAACCTCAGCTGGCAGCAAGGTGTTTTTCCACCAGTTGCCACTACTGGGAATAGTCTGTCTGCCTGCATTCAGAAGTTAAAAAAACAGTCTCTATTTTTAAAACACATATCGAAACTCACCTATTTGTCTCCACACTCATCTTAGTGTTATGACTGTGATTTCTCTCTAAAGGGGCCTCGAGAACTCAAACTGTCTACCTGTGCCCTTCATACTGCTTCCTCTGCCTCCTTCACATTAACAGGCCCTGCCGTAATCACCAGTCCAGCTTCAAGCCCGGTCTCCATCCCTTTGTCCCTGTGCGGTTTCATCCCTGACCCTGCTCTGTTTGTAATCATCACTGGTCGTGTCCAGCTTCTCACCTCTGTTGCTCTGGCCCTGCTCAACTCTGCTTCTCATCGCTCATCATGTCCTGCTGTCCCACTTGCTACGCTATACTTCTATCGCTAGATGCTGCCATGACGTTTATTTCTGCTGCTAACAACGGCCTGCAATTACTGCTGTGAATTACAAAAGCACTGGACCAGGTGTAGAAGGTGTCTTTAGTCCCTTTGAGACAAGCACTGGAATTCAGACATTTTCCTGACTTTCTCTTGGGTGGGTGTATGTGTGAACGCAAAAGCCCAATTCTGTTGGCCCTGACATTACTGGGATTTTACCCAGCCAGCTCCCTAATGCAAAGTCCAGATTATCTCCAACTGAGCTCATTTGTGTATAGAGGAGCTAATACTCCGGAGAATTCATCATGAGTGAGTGGGCTTGTTGATGACGTCCATTTCCTGCGACTGCAGTGAAAACCGAAATACAAACACCTGAAGGTAAAGAACTCATTCTTTCAACTGGAAGGACAACAAAATTCATGAACTTCTGTCAAAAAAGGGCAGACCTGGAAATTGTCAAACAAATACAAGGAACAGCACAGCATTCTGTGGTATATGACCAGGTTACTTCTGCAGCTTTTTTTTGTATCATCTACTGCCTCCTGCTCAAAGTGCCCCAGCACCCCCCTTTGCCTAATTACAAAGAGTATTTATTCACAAGTCCCCTGATGTTGGCTACATGTCGGATACGAAACTCTAGACAATGTCAGGACCTGATATTCCTGACATTCTCTAGAGTTTATGTCATAAAAAGGCTTTTGATGTCCAGAGGCGCTCTGTGCCAGCAGGCAAGGCAGGCAATTGCTTGGGGCCCCAGGCCAGTAGGGGGCTCTGGAAGGCTGACAAAAGTTAAACTACGTACAGCTGGCTGTGTGCAAAGTTTGCAACGACACTACCAGTCGCAGACCTCTCTGAGAGGGCCCCTCTTAGAGCACGATTCAGTGTAAACAAACAGGTCTAAGGAAACAACAAAAGCTGATGAAAATGAAGAGGAGTTATCATTCTGAGAGCGAAGAAAAGGAGAAAAAAGCAATATAGCGGTGAGTGAAGCAGTGGAGATAATAACGAGTAAATATAATGCAAAATTGAAAAAAACTGATGACATCTGTGTCCAACTAAGCTGTCAAGCTATGAATGATAAGTAATGAAATTTAGTGTACTATAAATCACTACATTGTATTGCTGTAAGTTATTGTGCAGTGTGGTGTAGTTTGTATTTTCCATATCTTAAGCATAGTGGGTTTTATCACACATACATTTTTGCCAAGGGCCCCAACCAACTCTAGGATCGCCACTGTTGATGTCCCCGCTTTTGTCTGTGACACAAATAGCCCCGTACACCGTGTGGAATTTGGTTTATTATAGGTGATGCTCAGACACACAGAAGAGATCACACCCTCACTGGCAGGAACACACTTTCCAAGACAATACTGTCACAATCCCAACTGTGGGATGATTCAGAGTGTGATGACGTTGTTGAAAACTGTTTTGACACTTTTGTACAGTGGTTGAATTAGTTATATTATAATTTAATTATCTTATTTTGATGTTAGGGTGTTTCAGCATGTCTGTGTAAAATGCAGTTTGAATAAAATTAAATGTGAACATAAAAATCACATTAAAATAATTATACGATATTTAATTATTATAGAATACTTTCACAGCACAGACTTAAGGGCTGCAAATTGTTATTAATTTTCACTTCTGCTGAAAAAGAAAGGAGCCAGGCCTGATACGTCAACAGCTAAGAAATTACAGCCTTGAACACATGTTACTTACCTTACTGCACTGCAGTAACTCATCAGTGCTACTAAAGCAGTACTGTAGAAGTATTCAGATTCCTTACTGAAGTAAAAGCATCACTACAACAATGTAAACTTCCTCCATTTCAAGTGAAAGTTCTACTTTTACTTTTTCTACATAAACAATAACCCTGGTGGGTATTATAGTACTAGATATGGCACTATTAGTGTGGTAATGGTGTTACATGAATGCATGAGAATGCGCAGTTGCTGTTGTTGAATAGTTTAGTCCAGTGGTCATGAGATACAGTATCAGGGGTTATCACAGTTGTGGTCAAAAGGAAGAAAAAAAAAGTGTTGCTACATATTTAAATTGATTCTTTACTCTAATCTTCACTTATTTTGTGAAATATTAGACATTGTTTGGACCTCAACCTATTATTTAAATGAAATATGTGAGGAATTTAGAAGGGAATTCTTTATATTCTAACTTTTTATTCCAACATATTAACTTGATGATGAACTGCTGCTATGCATAAATTTGAATGTCTTTTCAGGGAAAACCCTCATGAAAGCTTGGAATTAAGATTTTGAAATTAAACACATTCACGCCAACTACGAGCTTTATATCCTCACTGAACTGAACTCTTAAGTAATCCTATATGCAGAACTTCTGCATGTTGGACCACTCACCTCTTTTTACTTCCCTCTTGGTCCCTCTGCCTCCAGTCCAAACGGCTCTTACGATATAGCAAGTTCATGTCGCTGCGTGGTCGCTCTTCCTCGCAGCCTATCACAGCGCAGTGTAGCCGCTTGCTTTGCCTCTCTATGTCACGCAGGAAATGCTCGACTGCCACATCCTGGGCAGAGCCAGAGTTCATGGTATAGGAGTAGACTTGGAGGAAAGGGACGTATGTCACAGGCAGCTTCTTCCAACTCACCTAAACAAGAAGTAACATGGGCAGTGTTTGAGCTCATTATTTCTTTTAAAAATGTAGCCTACTTGTGGCTGACAAGACACATCATGAATACTTTGTGATATGGCGACCCACTAAAAAACCCAAATATACGAACCCAAGTTACTGGCAGACTTTAAGGGGAGTCATATGTTATCATGGTCAATGTATCACAGCAAACAATCCTGCCCATTACTATAACTGGGAGCCTTCACAGCAAAAGCACAGTGATGTATGATGACAGAGGTTGTAGTTTTGTTTACCCCAACCTCCAGTGTATCACATGAAAACTATTTATACTTTAATTATCCAGTTATGAATATTTGAGTAAGCAGGGTAACTCAGCTGCAGAGCATCTCTGGCTGCAGGCCCTGGGATGGCCTAGCTAAGCATGTCTGCTAGCCAGAAAGTAATGTGGTTTGTCATATGTAGCGCATGCACAGCTTCCTACTCATGCTCACACTATGAAAAGTCAGGCTTGTTGTGGGGCAGATATCTGAGGGCCCAACAGTGTTTTCACTGTTGTGTTTTCACAGTGTTTGGAGAATGTGAGCGTGCAATGCAGTTGGCGAAGAAAAGTGCAGCTGTCAGCTGATGCATGTTTCCAGTGTTTTTCCATTATAAATAGATACATAGTTTTGATAGTGAACACTGGAGCATTATTAATTATTATCTGCCATCAGTCTTTTTTTGTAAATGAAAATTATCAATTGGGTCAGCCAGGTGAAAGTTTTAAGGTCTTCTGTTTCACAAACAGGAAACATAAACAATTTATTAAATTAACAAAATAAACTAAACTATTAAGAAAAGTCATGTTCTCTATTTAATACTGTGCAAATTTAGGATCACGTACTGTAAAACACATCTACTACCAACTGCACAGCAATGTTTACTGCGGGAACGCAATCTCAAATATATCTGCTATATAGACAAAAAAATCCACAGTGGGAGCATCAGGGACTGTCACCTGGACCAGGCAGCATGTAGAGCTGTGTAGCTGTGTGTAACTCTTTTGTCACAGCTCAGTGTGTCATCCAGTGTGTCAGCATGGGTAGTGCTATTCTTGTATCCCACAGACCTGACCACAATCTCGGCCGGTGCTTGCTGACTCAATGTTAATTAGGTTAGGGAGCTGCGACTGTACGTTGGACTTTTGTTAACAGGAGCTTTGATTTGGGTTTCTAGGATCTGGCAGCTGAGCAAGCAGCCCTGCAATTGCCGCATTACACGCTGTGGGTTGGTGTGCAATTAGCTGAGCTAAAAGAACCAGGAGATCTTCGTCTCATATCTACAGGCCCGTCTAATCAAATTGTGTTACAAACGTAGATTTTACCGACCCCCCACATCACAGACAAGACATCCACATATACTTGCTGTCAATCCTTTGGGTCAATTTAAATCCTCAGTAAATTCAGACCATTTAGCAAGTTGTTTCAGGAGCATATGTGGGGTCAGGAGTCACTTGAATTCTTCATCAGAACCAGGAGCCAGATGGAGCCACGACTCTTATAAATGGATCTGCATGCAGAGCTGTAGACGATTCATTCATGCACATACCATAAGCAAACAGATCAAACACACACATTCCCGAATCTGATACACATGGTACACATTCACACAAACTGCGAAGCAGTACTTTTCACTTCTCAGCAGCTGATTTAAGTGTGACGTATAGCAAATTTTTACACAATATTTCAAAACAGAAAATATTTCAGTATAGAAACAAGTAAACGTGTTAGGTGTGTGAAATACTGTGCAGTCAAAGCATTAGTTTTCACTGTACACCTACAGTATCCTCTGTCAAAAATCGTTTTGTTTTTTATGTCCAGGACTCACTGATGTGGTTTGTAAATCTAGCCGCTGCACATATGCTTGAGTTTATTCAGTTTCATTCAACACAGCACACCTTTCTGCCTACCACCGTACAGCATCAGAAAGCAACTTAGCCACACAGCCACATGGTACAATACCATCGTGTACTGGAGCCAGACACAGTGCTGCAACTCAGCAAGAGAAACAAACAGAGGGGAGAGGATGAGACAGGCAGAGGGGATGCAGTGTACAAGGACGGAGCAAAACGTTCAGAAGAACGCTGTGTGCCTCAGACGCAAACAGCTAGAGTAGAGGAGAAATAGAGGCACAGGGAATCAGACAGGAGGGGGCAAGGTGAAAAATGAGGGATGTCAATAAACACAGAATCATTGGAGGATCAACTGTGCTGACGATGAACACTATTAGGTAGAAAACATACTTGGGACACACTGATGGGAAGGGAATGGGAATATCAGGACTATGAGAGTGGAGGAAATAAGCAAACAGAGGGAAGTGTGAAGAAGAGAGGATAGAAAAACAGCGAAAGGCAGCCAGACTACAAGAATGGGGGAGGGAGGTGACATCAAGCCCCTCACACTTGTTCGCTGTGTGTGGTCTCCTAGCAACACTGTCAGCCATGCATCTCTTCCTTAACCACTAAAAATGCAAAAAGCAGGACGTCAGTCTCGTCATACGTGAGGATTGGCTTACACTGACACCTAATGTGTACCTGATCCTTCAGTAACAATATGCCATTTGTATCTAAACACACATAACATTTGTAGCTGATAACGAGCATACAGCCTTGCGGCTAACATTCATGACGTACTAAGCTATACTGCACAGTCTCTTAATGTTTCACTTAATACACTCAACTACTTTTTTAATGTAGGACTTTTAATATTTTCAGTGTAGATTTTCTTTGTCAGTTGAATGTACAAGTCTGTAAATAAGAAATAACACATGAAGGTCAGGGGTAGATGTTTACAGTAGAGAAATATTTTCTCACCTACAACTGTGCAAAAGAAGGCAGTAAAGTGAAATAGATATCAGCAGCTCGAAATGGGAGGATATCTGCAACAGCTGATAACATAAGACAGCAGCCCCATTAAATCACACCTGGCTCCTCTCGAGAAACTGGTTGAAATCACAGATCTACTCTTTGTCAAACACCAACTTCCACATGTGCTTGATGTTCTGAACAAAACAAGCAGACACATAAAGAGTACATAATTCAGTTGGTAAAAAAGCTGGATGCTCAGTCCAGGCCAACCCATGGCAGCTGTCTCTGTGAGACGACCAAAATGCTTTGATCAGCTGAGAAAAGCACCTAATCTGGTGCTGTCTGATTAAACTGTTGACTATAGCTGGTTTTTTACTTATGCATATGAACATACAATAAATCCACAACCACTTGTTTATTTTAACCATTTTCTTTTACCTAAAACCATAAATTTCTTCACCATTAAATGGTCGACAAAGCAAAAATAGCTTTTAGAGAATAAATGTTGAGCAGTCACGAGAACTAAGGACCACAGAGGATTCACTAATTTGTCTTGTGACCTTGATAATAATTTGTAAGCCTGAAATCTACATTTACTTTGATGTTGTTAACTGCTGGAGATTATGGGATGATGGCCACTGAAACCTGTTGATTGAGTATAAAAACACTGTAGAAGAATAACTAAATGTATTTACCACAGTGTAACAGAGGGTGATTGGTGGATATGGTTGAATAAAATTAGACGGTTGAATGAAATGGTCAAGATCTGCTAAGAAAGTACATGATGGATAACAATTTTGAAGCAAAGCTTTGACATTTTGGGCAACATGCTTCATCGCAGAGTTAAATGAACTCATTTCTGAAGCTACAGCTAGGAGCTGCTTTTCTCAACTAACACAAGGAGGGAGTAAGAAATACAAACAGAGATAAACAGTTGACCTGGCTCAGCTCACATGTAACACAATCTCCCTCCAGCACTTCAAAGATCAAAGCTTTACATGTTAAATATTATTTTTGTTATTAGTAAAAACAGCAACGTGTGGATGTTACAGTGAATTGTGTACCTGGCTATTTCTATTCCTAAAGTTGCCCCTGAGAGAGTTTATATGGAGCACTGGCGGCTGTGACCCCCAAACTGACAGAGTGGCTCCAGCACATTCCAGGAACAACATCTGTGACCTCTGTCCAGTTTGCAGTCCTAGGAACAGCTAAGATACTGCACAGGATCCTCAAGCTCCCAGGCCTCTTGGAGAGGACCCGAGCTTGAAGAAATGTATACGACTGCCACAATATTATGACCACCTGTGCATTTTAATGCAATCCAATACAGTGGCTCTGCCATGATTTTTACTTTTACAAGGTGATAATTTCTCAGTTTTTAGGTTATAACTGTCAGAAACATAATAATTCGAGTATGTGTTTATTATTGAGGTCAAAGTGGGTAGTGGAGTCGTAATGGTGTGCGTTATACAAAGAGGTGGTTCTAATGTTTTGGCCACCTAATTAATTTTAAATAGGTTAAAAGTAAAATTCATGGCAGAGCCACTGCATTGGATCGCATTAAAATGCCCAGCTGGTCATAATGTATTGCCTGATCAGTTTGTGTGTGTGTATAAGTATATATGTATATATACATATAGATATATACTGTATATAGATAGATAGATAGATATGCAAATGATTGTGTTTAGACAAAGTGACAGAAACTGGTTAATTTTTCCCAAAACTTTGTGCTGCCTACAAACATGTTTGCAAAATATTAATGGCCAGATGCCTCACATATTCTGTTGCCAGAAGCCCAACTTCTGAGATTGTGTCCTAAGACTTTGGTGAGTCAAATAATTAATATTATACAGTAAGCCACAATTACCACTGATAGCACCATTAACCATTAATAAGTGACAGAACTGTTGTGATGTGGGTAGGATTCTTCCTACCACATCCCAATTACACCTTCATAACATCTACCTCTTTATCACCAAAAATGTAATGTAATGAGTCCACCTATTGTTGTTGGTAGTAAAGTGTAATACTCACATATTGACCTACAGCTCGTTAAGGACACAATCAATTAATCACCCTGTTCCTTGTTTGAATATCCATTTTTCATTACATTCCCTAAATACTGCATTCAATCTTTCAACTGATGTCAGTTTTGGGATGTAATGCAGTTCACTGCTGAGTTGAGCTTAATACAACATACATGTTTTGCAATAACCTAAAAGAGAAGCTCAGTGTATCAGACACAGAAGATGTTGGAGCGGTCTGAAAGCCGTGACATTATTGCATTTGCACTGTGTTCTCCTGTTCCTCAGACTTAAAGATATGTCAATTTTGCAAACCAAAATCATTAAAAGGGTTGCAGTCTGCCAGGCAGAATTTTCCACCCTGGTTAGGACACAAGCAAACCCAATATAAGCCAATCCCAACCCAATGCTTCTTAACAGCAAAACACCTGAGGTCAAGGCTGTCTGAGACATTGCTGGCTGTAGAGCGTGCGACAACACAAGCAACCATCCGGATGCTAATAGTAGTGGTAGCTGACCATGCCTTCTGTTTGTCACAGTTACGATGACAGTCCTGCTTTCCCCGCTTTGTGTTGTTTTCTTCACTATCACATCTCTTCAGTCTCAGATCTCCTGCAAATTGTTGATATGCTGATCTGTTAACCAGGTTCAAAGGCATTTAAAACACAAAATAAATCTGGGGGCAGATTTCTTGCACACCAAGCCTAATTAATATGTATTTCTGGGGTATGAAGAAGAGGAGATTATTCAAATAATTCCCCCATTGTGCATTACTAAACCAGAAGTCACCATTTTTACCACTGGATTATACAGTATGAGGCTCTTTGCTACTAAACCATAGTTCAACTATTCTTCATATGCTGAATGTGGTACAATATTGCATTGTGCAAAATGCCTGTGGCTGATGAGAATGGACAGGAGAAGGAGGAGGAGGAGGAGGAAGATGTAGAGGCTGATGTATCACTCCAGGCCAGAGATGGAAGGCACATGAGAGGCGTAGAATTCAGGTGAATTTTTGTCTTAAACTCTTTTTCATGTTTTGAGCATGAAAAAAAAGCTCAATATTTTATAAGGTCATACTGCGTCAGTCTTTTTTTAATAACAAAAATTATTGGGGGTCAAAAACCAAAACATATTTATTTAAATATACATGCACAGGACACTTAAACACACTTTAGATTCTCCTCCTCAGCGTTGTACAAACTGAGTGACCACTAAATTTTTCATAGACAGCAACCAAAAATATCCTACAGAACAAAAAAGCTTTCCATGTGCTACCAGGATACAGCCTTGAGCCACAACATGTCCGAACCATGCACCTCTTCTGCTTACAAATAATTCCATTATAGTTGGCATGTGTGTGCATGAGTTCAAATCTGTACAATGTGTTAGTCATGAATAGTTCAAACTGTGAAGCCTTATAGAGTGTAGCCTGCTAACAAGCACATATGGACATTTTCTGGTCAAAAAAAGGCGAATCCTCATTTCATATCTCAGCTTGCTCTTGACTTCATGTACTTCTGCTAGGACTGCAGTAAGTAAGATGGCCCACAACAATTAGCATACACTAATGCCACACACACACACACATTAGAGTTAAAAATATTATGGTAATTCTACATCATATTACACAATAAAGGTGTAGAGCTGATTTCAGACTTTGCCCTGGGAATGACATGCGGACAGACACAAGAAGAAGAAAATCCAGTTTTTGTGGCGTGGGATGAAAGAGAGCAAAATAGTTGCTCAATTCTTTTGGTTTATTCAGAAACACTGAACTAAGTTTACCTGTCATCATCATATAAGTGATGTCATCGATTAATCACTTTAAAACATATATTTGCAGACAATACAGAAGACATGTGTGGCCAGTAAAGTGTCAGTAACTGTAATGTATTAATGACACCTATTTCTCTGACTATAGATGCAATTAATTTCTTAGACTAAAGTTGGTTCAACAGTTTCTGTGGATCCCTGGAACATGTGTCCCATTTGAGCAGGTTTTTTCAGCATACAGTATATACAGCACCTTCAATCGGAGCTGGTGTTCGAACTAAAGCGTGCAGCTTGTGCAATGTTGTTTGTTGTGTAAAATACTTTGGTGTTTGTCCGGGCACTTGTTGAATAGCAACAGACATGAGTGGAAGCCCCAGAATTTTAAATAAAGTCAATTTGTTGTAACCTGGGGGTTGCTTTTTTTGCTCATTTTACATTTCAAATGTGCAAACACACTTTTATTAAAGAGGGTTATATTTCATAAATTGTTCACCAAGAAGCAATTATTGGGTTTTTTTTGTTTTTGTTTGTTTGTTTGTTTGTTTTTTAATTTTAAAAAGTAGTTAAGGAAATTGTTTAAACCCCAACATCACATACAAAAAAGTCTCTAATTTCTTTGCTCTTTGTATTTGACTGCTGAAGACCGGTCTGTGAGCTTGAGTGCTACAGGGAATAGAGTGAGAATTGAAAAACCCCTCCATGCATGAGGGGAAGAGCTCCACTCTGCAGCCGCACATGCTTTGCTGAGTGAGTATCTCTCCCTAACCAATATCTCACTGATTTTTGGATATAGATTAGACAGAAATGTTACCTCTCTCTAGGTTATTTTAAAATGGTGTGCACGCTTTTCCACAGTGCGGGATGCTCCCTGCTCTTGCAGAAATGAGAAACTGCTCATGTTCTCTAACCATGCTATACAAACACTGTGCACTATACTGTATAAACAAATGCTAAACCCATGTTAGCATTTAGAGAAAGCTGAACCACACTATATTATTTGATTTGTATTCCATTCCCCTATAAAAAAAAAATATATATATATATATATATATATATAATAATACTAAAATAGTCTGCAGAGAATGCTGCCTACATGACAAATGCCATAAACCAACACCAATTAAGTCAAGTTGCCCGAAGCAAAAAAGGATCAATTGAATAGCACTTTAAAGTAGACATATCATTTGCCATACAACAGTTTGTATTGGACTTGACTCCTAAGTTTCAAGAGCTTGTAGATGCAAAGTGCTATAAAGGTCTAGGCTAGAGAATCAAAATGGACAATTCACAAATTATGGAAAGAAAAATCAAACAAATCTGTTCATAACCACGCAAAAGAAAACACCTGAATTGTCTGAATAAATAATGTTAAAATAATCATGATAACCATGCTTGTGCAATCGCTGAGCTACTTTTCATTTTGATTGAATTATAAAGCAGCAGCAGCGTTGGTGTAATTTGCAGAGCCAGGTAGGCCACAAGTGGTCTTCCAACATTTGAATCATCCTACTCCTTGTGCTCAAAATCCCCTGGTAAATGAATCATAGCGTAGGTTGCACAGGATAAGCACATACACACACATGCCCACACAAGCTCTCCCACTCATTCATCTCATTGCATACAGATCATGTCTCTTACGGCCTGGACATTTGTACCCCAAAGTCTTCAGAAGCATGACAGTTACCAAGTAGAAGAGATGTGTTATGACATTCTGATAACAAAAGAAAAACGTGCACTGTTAAAAAAAATGTTGTCACACTTGAGCTTGTCTGATAATGGTAACTGCTTTTAAAAGATTCACACTGCCACCTCTGAAGTATTTTTTTTATATATATGTAAATAAAATTGCACTAAATAGAATTGTTGGAAATCAGACATGTGAGAGCAGTTTAAGAGTCTGCATCACAAGCTGTGAAGCAAGAGAAGTGTTGAAATGTACAGGTTCATTGGCTTCCCAGGTGTGATTGGCAGGTTTTCAGCTCAGGGTCTCACATGAGCAATTCCTATTGCTGTCATTCCTGCTGTTCATCGCACTGACAGTGATGAAATGAAAAGGCACTAACTGGGGCAAATGGCAGGTGAAAGCAGATTACAGACTGCAGGGTGTGTGATTCAGTCACTGTTTTTTTTTATTTATATTGTACTCTTGTGGCTGGTTGGGCAACATGGACAAAAAAGCAGATGGAAAAATATCACTGTCTTTAACAAGATGATGATGAGGGGCTTGTGTAGTGACTTACTTTGGCTTAAGAGGCTCCCACCCAGAAAAGAGTGCAGAATTTTAAAGGTTTCACCTCTGCTACAGCAGCTGCAGCCATGTAACTGTTTTTGATGCACATGTGTCTCAGCAGTCATTCCTGTGATGGCATTGTTTATCTGACCAATGTTTTAGGGGAAAAGGCAGTTTTAAATGCATGTGTAGTGTTACTTACTTAACTGAATCTAACTGTATTACAAGGCTATTAAATAAGATAAATACAATTAAAATAAGGTAACTCTTCTTTTGATCCAATCGTTAGATACTCCCACCTTTCCTGTTCGGGGTTGTGAGAGTGCCGGAGCCTATATTAACCATCATTAGGGAAGAGGCAGGGTCCACACTGGACCCTGGAGAGGTTACCAGTCTATCTCAGAATAAGACTGTGAGAGAGACGTACACAGACAGACAACCATTCACACTCACATTTACAACTACAGGCAATTTAGAGTCACCAATTAATCAAACATGCATGTCTGTGGACTGTGGGAAGGAAACCAGAGAACCTAGAAGAAACCCACACAAGCATGGGAAGAACATGCAAACTACACACAGAAAGGCTGCAGCTGGCCCAGGGATTCAAACCGGGAACCTGCTAGGTGAAGAAGTGACAACCACTCCACCACCGTGCTGCCTCAATTAAAATAGGTGTGCTGTAGAAATTCTCCTATAGAGGGGATGCCACACTGATAAACTCTGTAAGCCATAGTGATCCGTGTGAGTGCAGTTTGGCCCCAAAATCTCACACAACCCAGCACTGGTGCTTACCAGGTAGGGAAAACTTGACTCTGCGTTCTTTTTTCTGTCACCAGCCAAGCAGATTCTTTTCAGTTTAAATAAAGATTGCTTTGACATTTCAAACACACACTTAAGTTATCCTGCACTTCAGATTTGCATTTCTAAAGTCACTGGGTACAATCGTGTATTTCACATTGCTGAACCCTGAGTTTTTGCTGATTTACTGTGACCTTTATACATGTCACAGACAATGAATTACCACTGCAAGAGCTTCTAAGACCATTACACTCCACACAGGTTTCAGACTTGTGTAGTCACATGACACAATGAGATGTTCGAACAATATTTAACATAATATACTATATACTCACAGACTGTAAACATATGTGAGTCTTTTAAAGATCCTTATTATACTGTAAGTCTGGCACATTAATGACATTAACACTAGATTCTTTGCTCTGTTTATGTGTGAATAGAACTATGGGCTTCTCTAGTAACCAAAGTAAACTAAAGTAACCAATTTCTGTTTTCACATGACACTGAAATGACTGTGCTAATTAGGCTTCTTGAGGGGCAAAAAGATGCATACATATGTTAACATTTCAAATACATTTTCATCCACGCAGAAGATCCTGCATAGAAAAAGGTGGAGATTCAGGTGGCTTAAGACTAGGACCTCTGTGCCAACAAGAGAGGAGTAACTGTTGGATTCCAACTTTATTTATTTTGCATGGTACCATGCAAATGACTTTGAAAGGTTTAATGAGAAGAAAACCGAGGGGAAATGAACAAAGATGAGTTGCCTCAAGGAAATCATTACCACACATCATTACTCTTGACTACACACTGCAATGAATACTGGATGCTGTAAGATGCTTACAGCACAGAAAGAAAGCATTTAAAGATGGCATTTTATATTTTGCTAGTTAATTTGGACATAAGAGAAGAAGGAACACACATATATAACCTTTCAAAGTGAAGAGCACCCATCAAGACCCTAAAATGTGGCAACAAGAAACAAGTAGCCTCCACCCTCCTATGGTACCCTTAGTGAGTGCATGGCATGGCTGTTTAATATGAAGTTTGACTGATCAAAAATAAAAGCTACTATTCCAAAGAAAAACAGCTACAAAAAAGGCTACTTGGATTTGTTTTTTTCTCTCTCTTTGGACCGAGAACTTCACGGGTAAACAGCCCAGCCTTCAATCAATGCGCCGCCACACACAACTGTTACTGTTAGACGACTAGTCTTTATCAATTGAAAATTAGCCTGTGGATTCCAAAATTAAGACACTAATAACAAAGTAAAATGTTTTCAGATAACTTCATGCTATGTGAATAAATCAGGAAAAAACTTTGCATCAACAGTTTTCCGAGGTTCTTGGCATGTCGGTTATTCTAAGCGATCTGAGAACCTGCCCTAACTCTTCTGTGGGCTTAGTCTCTCCAAGTGTCTTCTGTATCTTCAGGCAATCCCAGATTCCATGCCTGACTGTGGGTCATACCATCTGTTGAAAGACTACCTGACTCTGGTTGTATGTTTGTGCAAATTGTCATGCTACATCTTAGAACCAATGAGACATCTCTCTGATGGTCCTGTGTTATGGATAATACTCCCAACATCTGAAGTGCCTAGAAACCTTTGCACAGTATTGTATATTTCATGGCATTCAGCCAACAACATCCGTACAATACAATTAATGCCAAAAGATGCCAGTCAACACACACACAAAAGGAGAAATAATACAATACATTTGTTGCAGACATTTGACATTTGACATTTTCCAATCATCTCCAGGTTGACACTGACATATCCTTGGTTTGACAGACTGATACCAGATTCACAATCTAATCCTGCGGCTATTATGTCCTGTAGGGTCGCAACTAATGATTATTCTTTATCACCAATGTACGGTAAAATGCCATAAAGTTGGAGGGTCCCAGGTCATATTTTCTGCTTTTATGGCAGCTAGATACACAGAGTAGATGATGTAGGACAAAGATGCAGTGATTTAGAGAGCAAAACATAACATCTGTAAAGGTGTGACACCTACCTTAGTAAATAGGTTTAGCCTATGACTGAGGCAGTGCTAAATTATACTGATTGACTGTTGCCAGGCAGTAAAGAACAAGCAAAATCACAAATGATGTTGAGACAGTTGTTTTGGTAGATGAATTATTTTTAAGATTATCTGCTAACTTTTGGGTCTGTGAAACACCAAAAAAAGTGAAATAGCAATACATCACCAAAGGTCAAAAACACCAAATTATTATTATGTCAAGAGAAGCAGCACATCCATCCACATTTGAGAAGGTGAAACCTGAGAATGTGAAGCATATTTTACAATCCATTTTTGCAAGAAAAATGTTTGCTGATTATTTTGCTGTCAATTATTTATGTATTTAACAGCAATGTAATAACTCAAGTGGGACATTCAAAACCTTTAACTGGAGTTTTATTTACTCAGCGTGAAAGAACTGGGAGGTGGTGACACAACTGGGGAAAACGGTAACTGCTTCAGGACTAAATAACCTGAAATCTGTCCACTTTGATGATCTAAATATCCACAAAGCTAGTAGCCATATATTTTTCTTTTTCGGCTGCTAGCAGCCACTCATGTAGCTCAAATGCTGCAGATTAGAGCAGAATCTTCCTCGATCATTTCTCCCTCTCTCACAGTGCTGACAGAATCAAGATGGGGAAATCACAGATGGACGAGGTACCTGCAACCCCCTTAAAATAAACAGTGCCAGCAGAAACCCTAAACATACTCCAGCTGCATTGATTTTGAAATGCCTGCATGACTGCTCAGTAGTAACCATGTCTATTACTTTTACTAACCTACTGACCTGCTGCTGCTCAAACTCGAAGGAAACAATCTGGTGCTCCAGGAAACCCACAGTCAACATAATGAATCCACTACTACCTATCCAGATAAGCGGAGGTGAAGGGAGGGGAATAGTTTTAAAATATCAGCATTCACTTATCCAAACTACGTTTTGCAATCCAAGTACAAAATATTAGCGATTGATTTTTGATTATTTCCATCACTTTCACCAGTTTTATTACCTCTTAACCAAAGTTCTACACTGTGATGTAGAATAAATCCTCAGCGATTTACACATGAATTTCCAGACTGCATGACACAAACCGACTGAGTTGCAGCATAGCGCTTCCTAATTTGATCCAAAGTCAGGATCTGGAGTAATTTGTGATCACCAGGTGAGAAACGACACTTAAAGACACGTTGTGTGAGCCCGGGTTTTCTTCTGCATTCGAATCACGCTGCACAGTATGTGTGGCTCACAGCCTGTACTCAATGACCCCACAGTCACAGCTGCTCTCACGCATCCCTGCTCCCTCCTTTATCTGTACCAACCAGTGCTTAAACCAAACAGCACGGGAGACACGCACATACCAGATCCCGTTTGTCTTTATCTGACAGACTAAGGAATTTAAAGTATTGTGTAGGAACATTATAACCATATTCCGCTCCAAGGTCAAGTCACTGGCTAGTAATTTGTTTCAACTGAATTTCAAGCTGACGGTGAAAGATCCAACATGGCAGTCACTAGTCCATAAGGAAAATCCCTGCTATTTTACAGCAGAACCCTGATTACGTGTTGTGCACCCAAACCTTTCAAATGCTGACTATGTAGTTTATTAGTATTGTGACTAACAGCCTACCAAAGGACATGATGCTTGTGTCAAAATAAAAATCTCTTCATATCGACAAACATTTCCTTCTATGTCCAGCTTCTCTAATTCTTTCAATTGATACTAGAAAGTGATTCAAACACTCCAATAAATGTCTTATTATCATTATTATTATGTTAGCTGCCTGACAATAACTATTGTCTGACATTTTTCTTGTAGTGGGGAGCTGATGAGGAAACCTCTCAGTGGGAGTCGGTTTGAGTGTCTGTCACGCCCGGAAAAATAACCCTATTGACTAAGCTTTATTCCATGTTTATTTCGCTACACCTGGATCCTTTGGGATAATCTTATCAGTGGCTAGAGGTGGGAGAATGCGGCATTTGATCGTGTATTTACCACTTGATCATTTTTCCTTACAAAAAATAAATACATTTAAAAAACACTCGTGTGTATGATCGGGCTCCCCTGATCCAGACGCCTGCCTCTCCCGCTCCGACACATTCTCACCTGCCTGCGCACACACAAACACACAGCTCACCATATATTCCCATGCAGAGTAACTACCGCCTTCTTTACACACAAACAAATGCAGCCCAGCACTACTCTTAAAACATGCAGATGTTTTCAGCCATGGCCTTGCAGAATAAGCCGCCCAGCACTGACACCCTGTCACTGCTGTGGTGTAGGTATTTGATGGATAACGCCGTGCACACTCAGCTGATGGAGGCTTGTTTGGGGGCCAAATATTTATAAAGGCTGTGGGTTACAGCCTCCTGCCCAGCCGGCCTGTCATATCTCTGCATCTCTGTTGTGTTTGGGGCTAAAATGCAGGCCTAGCTCTCACCCACATGGGATATGTGGCTTCAAGGTTGAATAATTTGGCCGGTGAACAAACAGCCGCTCACTGACAACCTTGCATTTCTTGGTATTTACGCGTAAAATGCCACGAGGCCCGACGTTTTCCTCCGCAGTACAGCATCATTTCTTCTGCTGCTAATTGGGTAGACTGTGCGTTTTGAGTCTGGAAGCTGGCTACATGAGCTAGATGATGTAGACGACTGATGCGGTGATTTATGGAGCCAAACCTCATATCGGTGAAGGTGTAATACCTACCTCTGTGACTGGGTTTAGCCTATGGCTGGCGCAGTGGCAGACTATGTCGAAATCCAGTGGTCCGAGCTCGTAAAATTCAGACAACAACAAAACCACGCCGGTTGTTTGATGACACAGCTGTCTTGGTAGATGGGATGGAAGGAAAGATCCTTTCCCAGATGTGTCAATTGACGTGGAAAAGAAAAATCAGCTATTCAGACGCATATCACCGGACTGACGCCTTTTCTTGACGTGAAAGGTCTTCCATTTCTATGATAAACAGCTCACTGTATCTACTACCGTGGCTCGGTGTAGGCTGGCCGGTACGAGGTCTGACTGAAAACCATGATGCAATTGAATGCGACGCTACAAAATGCTCCTATGCAAACATTTTGGTGAAAATCCATCCTGGTGTGCGTTCAAAGAAACAGTCCGACCGGACCTCCGCGAAAGAAGCACGCGTTCAGCTTAGACAGGAGAGGAAAAACGTCAAAACAAAAATGCGCAGCTATCGGCGCGTTGTGTTGGTTCAAGCGCTGGGCATCCTCACTGGGTGTTTGCATCGGTGTTAATATTCATACAGGACTTCCTGCGAGCAGAGCAGAGGTTGTTTTGGGGGGATAAGAAGCAGCTGAGGTGGCTTTGAGTGCAACTGCGACGACGCGCTCTTATCATTTTTCCAGATCATCAGCAGAGCAAAATGAATATTCCGTTCACAGCTCATATTAAGCGAAAGATTCAGCAGCAGACTCATTAAATGTCGGGATACAGCCGACACTGTTTTTGTCCAACTATGATAAACCTAGACAATTTAAAATTTTCAAGTAGACTATATCAGGATGCAAAAAAACAAAACTGAACTGAAAAAAAAACTAAGCAAAACTATCATATTTGAAAACATTGGGCTTTGGAACCCTTATGGTGATGTAGGGATAAAAACTATTTAGTATAAAATAATCTCGACATAAACCCAATGCTCAGTACCACCGACGCAAAGTAGGCTAAGCCACTACAGGGATAATAGTATGGCATTTTGTCTGAACTGTATCCAGATGACCAGTGCCCTCAGGGAAAAACTACATGGAAATATAAGGAATAAAATAGGATTTGAATAAAAAAGAGTGGAGGTGACTCACTCAGACTATGTAAATTCTATAAAGTATAAAACATTATGTTATAACAATGATATATTTTCTTGTTTTATACTTGAGCCAAAATGTGGTGTCACATGACCAACCAACTGGTCAACACATGGCAAAGTATTGCGTGGCTGACACGCCCCCTAAAGTCAATGAGAGACTGTATAGGTGAGAACGGCTGAGAGGGTGAAACATGGAGTCTTAATAACCAAGGAAGAGATTAGGAGAGCTCCCTCCCGAGCAACACTGGCGTCTAATCAGTGGAATCTTTGGACTCTCACTGCCACAAGCAGAACTGTGCAGCACTGTGCAGAGGTCAATGCATGTCTGAAGCTTCAAAAGTGCGTGCACAAATCTGATTTGGGTCCCTAATGCCACCTTCTGTTAAAGCACTCATTCAGAATTGTTTAATAAATGACACCTTATCCAACTCATTACTTACATATAATCTTCACACACTTTATTATTTCTGCATGTTTGCTGTAGCTTTTGACTAGCCATTAATTAGTTTTAAACCTGAAAGTTTTGGCCTCCGTTTCATCCGTCGATCCTTCCATTATTGGTTACCGCTTATGATGTTCAGGGTCATGGTCTGCACTGGTCTGCACTTATATAGCACATTTCTATCTGTTGGCACTCAAAGCGCTTTACACTGCTTCTTAATCACCCAATCACACTCACACACCGACGGGGGAGCAGCTATGCAGCTGGCCAACACTCATCGGAAGCAACTAAGTTGGGGTTTTACTGTCTTTCTCAATTGATTGAACCAACAAGATTGGTGGACAACCGCTTTACCTTCCTGCGCCACAGTCGCCCCTTCATGGGGGGCTGGAGCCTATCCCAGCTCTCATAGGGCGAGAGGTTGGGTACACCAGGTACACCAGGGAGTCCCTATACAATCCACCGATACAGGTGTTTTCTCTTAAAAACATTAACTGCACTTGATTGACATCTTCCACGACCGTTGGTTTTGTCTCATCTGTTGGGGTGAAACAAACTGCACACTGTGATCCTTCTTATTTGTCCAGACTTTATGTGATAAAGCAGGGTTTCATCATAACTCTGCCAAACTCCAACCTGATTAGACATTTGATCTCCAGGCTAATTAATGCGGACTAATGGCAAATGTGGTTGACCAGTACACCGGGAAATAACCATTTGGCTTAGAATATGGACAAAAACACCGCTCTACTTATCAGATTAGGTTTGTTTACCTTAATTAGTGGTAGACTAAACTTAAAAATAAATATAGTGGATTGATTAGTGAATGAATCAATGAGCAAGAACATTATTTATGTCAGGATGCTTAAACTCAAAATCGGCTCTGATGAAACCATTGTTTTAGGTAGTGCTAAAATAACTTTGAAAAGATCAATACAATATTTTTCTATTTTTCACATCAACTGTCTAGTATCAGATAAAACTAACAGGCTTTGGATGTACTGTTGTACTTTGCTGAGCCCTGCTAATTGGACAACAGAGCTGAATGACATGAAATCTTGCTGCCCACTAAAATGTCTAAAAGCAAAAGAGACACCACACATAACCTAAATCCCCTCATCAAATCATTGTGTCCCTATAAAACTTTATCATGTTTATCTTTGACATTGCTTGCTAGCGTGTCAAAGTATCGGGGGGAGTGGATTTGTTATCAGCAGCTTGCTATCCTGACCAAAGTGCATACTGCATGTTGAGTATTTTCCTGAACTGGTGAATCTACATCCAAGTAAGTTTGGAATACCATCTACTAAAGGTAAAGTATTATGTTTTATGCTTAACAATGTGATCATAAAAGTTGTTTTATGGGGCCTTAACAATTTTTAGCCAAAGGTGTTAAGTGGTCCTGTTAGCTTGACTGACAAAGCTGTATTTGTGAGCAAATAAAAGGAGTCTAAGTTAGCCTGTTCATAAGCAAGTCATTTGATCAGCTGCTGCATGCCCAGCAAGTTTTTAGGTCTATGTCTTCCCTAAAGGAAGATTTAAAACACTCCCTAGAAAACAATTACTGATGCAATCTAAATTCTATCAAAGACATTTATCAGAAATGTCACTATTGTATAAGATAGAGAAACTTTTGTCATTTCTACAGGCGTACAAGATTTACTTTAGGATCCCATGACTATATTTAAATGAAAACACACTTTGAAATTCCACGGATTGCTGAAAACAGATGATGTGGCTTCCACATTGCAGGAATGACTAAAGAAAAAACTCAGTGGAAGGAGTTTTTGGAGGCAATAAGTGTTTTGCAATGGGTGCTCAGCTTCCTTTTCTTAGGTAAGATCCCACCACACTTACCCTGTATAACCCTGTATAACATGTCACTACAGACTATGTCTGACAGTACATTTGGATATATTTACAGTACATCATCGTATCTTTTTATTCACCGAACCTGACATTGTATAATAATTATAACTGAGACATTTTTTGTACTCCAACATATGGACCCTCATATCATCCAACCCGCTACGGTAACTATCCAACCTTAGGAGTGGCTTGTTATATCTTGATGGTGTATCTCATGTTTACCTCGCTGTGGCCACTCTCCACTCTCTACTTCATATGGCTTGTGACTGACTGGCACACTCCCGAAAGAGGTAAAGACAACAACATTATAAAATTATGCATCTCAGCGGCAGAATTCCATCTGTCAGCTGTGTTTCTGTGCCATACTGCAGATGTGTTATGAGCAGGTTCAGTAGTGTTCACAGTGATGAAGTGATACAATAAACTTTGTGTGCAGTTGATTGAAAACTTCCCTGTGGTGCACTGCAAAAAAAAATGGATGAGTGGGGACACATTAATTCAAATTGTGGGTGATTAAAAAAAAAAAGCCTTATAATTATTAGATTGTATCATTGCCTATTAGTAAATGCCCATTTTCCAATGTTGATTCCCATTCACCTATTCACACACCAATTGCGGTGGCTGCCATGCAAGGTGCTCACTTGACCCACCAGGAGCAACTTGGGGTTCAGTGTCTTGCCCAAAGACACATAGCCAGGACCGGGGATCAAACCACTGACCCTGTGGTCCGTGGACAACTGCCTTACCAACTGAGCTACAGCCAGTATAAAGCTGAAAGTTGCACTGTTTAACATTTTAGCATCACAATATTAGGGCATATGCTTATCTTTATAGTTTGTCTTGTTTAGGTAATATACAGGAAATCCACAAACCTCACCATACTAACAGGATTTGTGATCAGCTTTTTTTTTTTGCATATTGTGGCATAACACCATTTATTCGAAGCACACACAGACACACACACACAGTCAATATAACAACTGTTTTGAGTATAAACTATGTTATAATTTTTACTGTCCAAACATATAAAATCTCCTTAGAATAAGCTGTATAGTATGGAAATAAAACACAGCTTACGGTCATTTTTGGATGTAAATTGCAAGAAAAAGTACAGTATGACAATTTGTCTGAAATTAAATATATAATTTATACAGTTACTAAATTGTACCAAGTGTGTATGAAACTGGGTTAAACTGAGTCAGTGTCATGTCTAATGTTTCCATCAGGGGGCAGGCGAACATTATTTGTAAGGAATTGGAGGGTATGGGAGCATTTCAGAGACTTTTTCCCAGTCAAAGTAAGTTCCACTTTGCACTGTATAAAACCTGCATGGGATTTTGATCCTTATCATGAGCTGATTTTGTTTTATAGACACAAACAGTAATCCTAAAATTACAAGCAATAACTCAGAAAATAGCCCACATCCTCTCAAATCTTTCTAAAAATATTTACATGCCAATGTATACAATATAAAAATATTTGTAAAGAGCATGTTATTTTGGAGGCCTTTAATCAGTGCAAATGTATTATTTGTCCCAATTTAAATCAAAAAGGACCAAGAATCTGCCATTTAACCAGATGATATACAATGCAACTGGTTTTGCTTTTCTGGTTAATAGCAGAGACTGAATGTGATTAACTCTATTAATCCACTAGTGTCATTTTTCTTGCTCAGTTGGTAAAGACAGCTGAGCTGAATCCCAACAAAAACTACATCTTAGGCTACCATCCACATGGTATCATGTCTGCTGGAGCCTTTAGCTGCTTCAGCACAGAGAGTTGTGGCTTTGCTGAGGAGTTTCCTGGGGTGAGACCCTGCCTGGTGATCCTGGCTGGACTCTTCAGGATACCAGTCTTGAGGGATTACATAATGAGTGCAGGTATTTTTAACAGGTTACACAAAGAACTCATTTGTTCCATCTCGTGGTTTGACACGAAGCTTTTATCACTAATTCCAGCATTCAACCACTGGGTTACTGATGCAAGTGCAGCGGTCATATCCAGACCTTGAGAACATGTGTTGCAATTAAAGTCAAATTGTGCTTTACTTAAAAAGCAGCTGACTAAGACTGAGGCTAGCTTGTGCTCTCCTGATAAAATGAAGTACGATCAGTTTACATTTAAGCTGGTTAACAAGAGAAACCTAAAGCTTGTTGGTGACTGCAATCCAAAGGTTGAATGTCTGATAGAATATCTGAGCAAGATAGCAAGTCCTCCTGTTTTGTTCTTGCTTTTAAACTTAAACCACAACCTCAGTTGACCCAAGTTGTTGTCGTCACTTTGTCTAATTAGGCATGTGCCCGGTCAGCAAACCAAGCCTTGTCCATCTTCTTTCTAAAAATGGAAAAGGGAATGCAGTGGTGATTGTGATAGGGGGTGCTGCTGAGTCCCTGGCTTCCTCTCCTGGACTTAACACAGTAGTTGTGAAGCAGAGAAAGGGATTTGTCAGGTTGGCCCTAGAGCTTGGGTGAGAACACTTAAAAAGAAACGCACACACACACCATACCAGTCATGTCATATCAGTGGGTATAATTGTACCAATGTGTAGTCAGCAAACCACTATTTAAATTTCTAACAATATTCCACAGGGCTGATCTGGTGCCGGTTTACTCATTTGGGGAGAATGAACTCTTTAAGCAGGTGATTTTCTCAGAAGGCAGTCAAAGTCGCAAGTTACAGGAACTGTTTAAAAAGATTATGGGTTTCGCCCCGTGTCTATTTGTTGGAGAGCGCTTTGCATTCCTACCCTACAGGACTCCAATTACAACTGTTGGTGAGTATTTTATGACTGTGTAGAAGCAGCCTAATATGCTGCTATGGGCCGATTTTCAAACTTTGCTTCTTCTAGTGGGATGTCCCATCGCAGTGCCAAAGCGTGTTATACCTAGTGAGGAAGAGGTCGACCACTATCACCAGCTTTATATGGAGGCCCTGTTCAAGTTATTCCATGAACACAAGGTCAAATGTGGACTTTCTAAAAGTCACGAGCTTCAGATCACCTAGACGTTGCATTTCCACATGAACTACATAGCTTTTTATTTGCACCTTTTAAATTGGGCCAAAACAGGACCACACAGCTGTGTGGATCTGATGTGAACTTGACTTCAGCAACAGATTGACCTAAGTTTTTTTTTTTTTTTTTTTTTTTTTTTACATGCTGTAAATTCTGCCTATATTTGAAAATATTTAATGTGAATATGTGTCATAAATAAAAATTACGATGTGAAACCCATTTTGTGGGAATACTGTTTACAAAGCAGTGAAAATGCTGAAAATGTATTGGGTTTGCTATATTTGACATGATGTGATATTTGTGACAAAAGTCCACATGCTTGAAATAATAAAGTACTGCTTATTTCAAAATCTGTTAGCATGCTTCCTTTTCCTCATAATTTGTAGTATAAAATTAATACTGATGGTGCATTTTAATGAAATGTGCAGGCAATAATGTTCTGCATTTTGACCTGCAATTTACTAAAGGTTACAGAAGTTTTTAGGTTTGTATGTATGTACAATTTGTTTTTTCAAATGTTGATATATTATTATTTCTTAACAGAGTGGTGAGAAGCCTGCAAGCATACCACAGTTACAATGCGATTCTCCACATCTGAATACAATGTAGCACACATTAATGTAGTTAGTCCACAACTTTATTGAGGAACCTGTTTACAGCAGACATTACCTCTAGCTGCACAATAATTACAGAATGAAACATTTAAGAAAAAAAAAAATCTAATAGCAACTAAAGGAAAGTAGAATGCAACACTGGAAAAGACTTTAAGAATCAAGTGAGCCCTTTAAAAGAAGTCCATATCATCTGGTGCATCCAGGTCACGATATTCAATGATGTTGCGTGGATCACCGCGTAACATTCTGAATGGTTGATGGTGCAAATTAAAAAAACAAAAAACAAACAAACAAAAAAAAAAAGACCCATCATAAACAAGAGGTTAAATTCTCCAATAGTAGAACATAGCAAGCGCTCATTGCAAAATAAAGATCACACGTACAGTGGTCTCACCTGATGTTGCGTGGCTTCCCCAGGTAGCCACCCTGTCCACGGAAGTTATCATAGTTGCCCCTGCCTCCTCCGTACTGGTTGGGGGGGTAAGGAGGTCCACCTATTGAAACAGGAGAGAAAATGATTAAGAAATCAAGACATAATTCGTGGTCTGACAACACAAACACATTTCTACTATATGCATGAATAACAGAACCAAATTTTTTCAGAGAACCTACCACCATAGCCCATCAGTGGTGGACGAGGCTGTCCAAAGCCCATTGGACCCTGAGGACCTTGAGGAGGAAAAGGCATGCTGGGAGAAAGCAAACCTGTAGGACAAAAACAACCAGTGAAAAATGTTGAGATCATATTTTTCCAGTGCCCCATAGCACACAGATCTACACCAATAAGCTACAAAAAACAGCTGCAAAACCGTTAAAATTTAGCAAAACATATAGACTAATTCATATAAAATGTGTGTTAAAGATCACTGTTGGAAAAGGTGGAGCTTATTTTACTTTATGTTGTGACAGGTAATAAATGCTGATGTATCATGGGTTAAATAGTTCTTTTTTTTTTTTTTTTTTGGTCCTTTTGGCTTGTCCGGTGAGTTTAGGGTCACCACATCGGATCAACCCTAGGATCGAACCTTACCAACTGAGCTATAGCCCCTAAGCGCCCTTTAGTTCATTACTTTTTAGAAAAAAACAGTTCTATATTAAAACCACTAGGTGGTGTTCTTTGTGGCTTATTGGTGCATTTATTCAGTCACTCTTCATAAAATATTTAGATCCTTTATAATTTGCATCTGAGCTGATTAGAAACAGGGGGTCTACCTTGACCTGGACCTGGAAGAGGAGGAAGTTTCATCTCTGGCAGCGATGGTCTCTTGGCATCCATCAGAAAATTGTTGAAGAACGCCACTTCCTTTTTAACCTCTTCAATTTTGTCCCCATGTTTGTTGAGGATATGCTTCCGTACAAACTCTGGACCCTGGAAAATAATTTTAAATGCAAAAGATCTTAGCCTTGATCAAGAAAAAAAATGGGGAATGGCTATGCAGCATGAAAGGTAACATACAGTTTTAAAAGACAAGGCGGAACCTTCAAAACAAACCTTTTAAGAGACTAAAGCCCCTTTTTACACATGAACTGGAATTCTGATATTCTCCTGACTTTGCTTTGAAGGGGTGTATACGAGAACGCAAATGACCATGTGAGACACTCCCAACATTATCCAAACAATTATCCTGTGAGCTCCCTGGTACAAAGTCTGTATTATGTGGGTGAGCTTGTGTGTGCAGCATGCCGCTCTCTTCTGAATGATCAGAAGGGTTTTTAGCGAGTGAATGGGTGTATCGATGACTTGCGACTGCAAGTGATAGATCCTATCACTTGATTCAAATGATAGAATCTATGCACCGAAATTAAGCTGAGTTTTTCCTAAGGACACTTCTCACTCAGGCGATCTCCTGCTAGGTGTTACGTGTGTATAGCAGGTCAAAACAACATCCGGGGCTCATTTTTCCTGACATTGCCTGGAGGTTCATGTGTGAAACAGACTTTAGTTTCATCACATTATTTTCCTAAGTAGTACAGTTCTGATTTCTCTACTGTAAAAGCACCCACCTTAAATTTCTTGCCACTTAGTGGGCAGAGCCATTTGTCTTTTCCCAGTTCCTGAGTGTTGGCCAACACAAACTTTTCCACCTCCTCCTCAGGATCCTTGCGGCCCATCTTTACTGCTTCTTCTTCAGACAGGATTTCTTTTAAACTATACAACAGACTAAGCTTCTCCTCCATCATCTTCTGCCATTGTTGCACTGTTTGAAAGAAAGAACACTTGAACATGTAGTTACCCCAACCAATCCCTAAATGTACCATAGTATCATTACACAAACTACTGTACATTTTAACGAAAAGCAAATAAATTAAAGTTAAAACACAGCTTAAAAATAAATGGTACATTGTGCATGTGTTGCTATTCCACTTGTTAGCCTGTGGCCACAACTGTGCTAAAGAAAATTACAGGTCTAATATCTAATATTGGGTCTAAATCATAAACAAAGGCAGACGTATTAAAGTAAAAAGATGCATAACTGACCTTCTCCGTGTGTGATGCGGTTTGGAGGAATGGGTCCACGAACATGGATCATGCCACAGCGGTTGGGCATTTCATCCTCGCTGGGGTACTCACAAGTGTTGTAGTAGTCGATCGAATGCACAATACGCAGATACAAAAGCAGACGGTCCAAAACCTGGAATGAGGTAGGTGGTTTTATCAAGACTAAAGTCCTATTCACTTTCAAAAGAGAACACACAATAAAGCTGATATAGTGCCTTGATAGCCTGGGGATTGTGATGCATGTGTACATTTATAAATGTACTCATAAATGAAAAAGTCAAACCTTTGCTAGTTTTTCATCTCTTTCCACAGTCATCTCCGCAGGGTTTCCTTCCTTGGTGCTCTCCTCAGGATCCATCCCACTCCCAGAGCCCAGAAGCTCTTCCTCCTCAGCACTCACCTCCTCTATCAGGTAATCAGTGATATTCTTCAGGATGGGATTTTGAGCCGGCATCTTTTGAAATCGTAAACCATAGAAAAATAAATAATTCAGTGATAACAACATAATCCGAAAACAATCTGTGGACATACATGCAAATGTACTCTAACTGTACCTCAGTGCTCTGCCCCTCATCTTGGGACTTGTTGTTCCACAGGTATCCTTTATCATCTAAAGCATGGATGAGCTTGGCAGCCAGCTTGATGTCATTGCGGAGCACCTGCTTGTGCTGAGTGATACCATTAACATTACGTACCCTCCGGGCCAGGTCCCTGTTCACCCCCGGTGCCAACTCACAGTCTCGCAGCTGTGAAGAGGAAGACTAATGGCATCAGTTGCATTTTACACAGAGTTTACACAAAAACTGAAAAGTGCCGCGAAGGACAGTCAAGAGCTCCAACAATGTTGTCTATCATGTTGAGACTAAATACCTGGAAGCCTGTGTAGGTGTGTTCCTTGATTTTTTTATTTCATTTTATTTATTTATTTAAAAAAAAAAAAAAAAAAAAAAAGAGGACGTCATAAATAAAAATGAAAAAAAGTTCAGTGGACATGGTGATTAAAAAAAACCTGTTGAAAAGCAATTAGTTTATATGTCTATTTATTTAGCTTTAGTAATTTGTAGATCTTTTAAGTTTTTAATATTTTGCTTCTATGTTTTATGGATTTTATTTGATTGCTATTATTGTGAATCACTTTGTAACATAGTGCTATTGAAAGGTGTTGTATAAATAAAATGTAGTTACCTGGTCTACAAGAAAGTAGACACATTAACAATAAAATTATTGCCTACAGTGTCAATGCTACACACAGGGGCTACTTCCAAACAGCAGTGTCAATACCAGAGACTGCGAGCTTACTCGAATGTTCTGAAGGTTCCAGCAGACCTCTTTGATGTTGACACTACGATCAAATGTTACCCAGCATCGTCTGAAAAACCTGCCAAAAAAGAAAGAAAGAAAGAAAAATTAGGGTTATTTCTGGCTTTACGCAACGTTTGAATAAATTAACCAAACAAACATTTGCATGGTTAACTAACCTGCGCTCAGGATGGGGGTCAGACAAGCAAACACGCAGAAAGCCAGGGTAACGGCGGCAAAGCTGGAGTAAAAAAATAAATAAAATAAGACTTATTTAGTTTAAACAAAGTTGCTAATTATTCAGTGCTGCCCCCTGTGTTCAACTCACAGCAATAATCTCAGCCTTGGAAATGGTGGGAGCAATGCTTCTCATGAACAACGAGCAGGTCCTGTGGAGAGGACGTGGCCTAGGAAAATCGTCCTTAGGTTTCTTTTCTTCTTTTTTCTCTACTTCTGTGTTTTCCTTTGGTTTTTCATCTTTAACATGAGATCGGAAAGTCACACTGATATGGAACAATACTTTTGTCCTGTCTCTAAAAATAAAAACAGATGTCTGTTTTCTCACCTTCACCCTCCTCTTCATCCTCATCCTTGTCTTCCTTCTTCACAGATTTTTCAGAGCAGTTGGAGTTGGACTCTGAATCTGAATCAGAGTCGCTCTCTGAGGCGCTGGCTTCATCATCGCTGTCTCCACTGCGCTTCCTCTTTCTCCTCTGATCGTAAACGAAAATGCTAATAGTGATGAATGTTTGGCTCTTGTCTTTTGTCCACCAATAAGTTCATTAATGGAAGAAGCACTAACCTTCTTGGGTTCTGGGATTTGTTCTTTGGCTTCTTTCTCTGCCTCTTCTTTCAGGTCATTCTCTTCTGCTGCAGCAGCCCTTTCTGTATTGGTGGATTCACTCCCATCCTGTGGCATAGCTTACCATTATAAACAGTACCACGAACGCTTTACAGCTTGGTATATGCCTACAAAGAAGAAAAACATACCTTCTCATTCTTGTCTTTCTCTACTGAAGGTTTGTTGTCACCATCCAGGCCTTTGAGGTCTTCTCTCTTAGGAAGTTCAGCACCTCCTGAAGCAGATGCGGCCTTCTCTCTGTCCTCTTCTTCTTCAGATGGCATGTCCAAGATGCGAAGATCATGATCTGTCCCTCCTTCCATCTTTATCACAGCTAATAGCAAAGAAATGGGGGAATAGTTAATAGAAAACAAATTATTACTTACTCTTACTATTCATGTTAAATGGCAATGTAAACACAAAACTACATTCCTCCTAAATTATTTTTGAGGCTTCACCTGCATCCAAAAGTCTGATGATGGCTGGAGTCTGATCAATGTCCAGGGAGACATTATCAAACCAGCCGTTCTCTAACAGGAACACGAAGACATTCAGACGGTTCTGAAGGGCACTCTGGGCCTCGGCTTTAAGTCGGCTGGCCTCATCTGGGTGGTACTTGGACCTGAACCTGTGTCCAGAGTTGGGGTCCACAAAAACAGTGGAAAGGGACATGGGTTGAGATGAATGAAATGTAAAAGTTAGAGAACAAATGCATACTATAAATCAATTGCAACTGTGATGGCGACGAAATTGCACTGAGAAATGTTACTTATTTGCATATTAGAATTTGTTTTTAGCAAACTTTTAACAAATAAGATAATTTAAAGACTAAGATGTTTTAGTTGTTCATTGGAAAAACTAAGGCGGAAGAACTGCAGTATCTATGCAGAATATTATAATTAAGAGTGATTTCTGTATTTTTGATGACCTAGTTCTTGTCTTAAGTCGCTGTATGCATGTTTTGACATAGTGATTATTTTAACTAATTATTAAACATATCATTAAAAAGTTTGGGATTAAGTCACCAAAAGCTAAGGAAAAAACAGAAAGAGAGAGAACAGAAAGATTATAAAATGAAGCATTCACATTTTCAGAATTTCACAATTCAAATGTTTATCATTGAGTGGACTACAGTTACCTTTTGTTCTGCCAGTTTAATAACAAATAAATACAGAGAGGGGGGTCTCTTCTGTGAAAATGGGCTCCACTTCACCAGAATAGTGTGTCTGTATACACACAAATTCGGTTTTGGAATTCGATTTGATCCAAATATAAAAAGAAAATGGTGCACAAAAGCATAAAAGAAAAAAAAATCTCCATGCGCGGAAGACTACTTGACTATCTATCTAAAATCCCTGTTACTGTGTGTCTAAAAGCAACTGCATTGTGCGCAGTGCATGCCCTTGCTATCTAAAACCGGTTCTTGCGTATGAGTTCCACTTTTTCTCATCTTCAAAAACAGAACGTCGTCAACGTAGTAGTGGGAATGACAGGAAGAAAGATGGGTTATGTCAAAACAGAACATATTTGCATGATACCTGTGGAACAAGTGTAATAAGCATTAAGGGCATAACAGGCATTATACAATGTGAATATTTGTGGGGTTAAAACACCAAATAAAGAATGAAAATCAACCCAAACTTTTAGAAGAGTTTGGGGTCAGAGATACACGTAACTTATATTCACAAAGTGAATTTAACTTAAATGTTTGAGTTATGCGATTGTGTGCATAATTTACAGGCGTACGTTTATTGTCTTACTAAGTAACATAATGAAGGGGCTGACACACCACTATGGTTATACTTTATCTCTGATAGCTAAATCACTTTGTCAGCATAAAGTATACAGTATTAACCCCTATGGAAGTCTTACAAGACATCTACATTCAAACAAAATCCTAGTATGCACACAAAGATAGAATTTGGGTTGATTTTCTTTTAGTTCTGTAACAAAGCCATTAGTAATAAACTGTGGCTATGGTCCTAGTACATAGGCAGAAGATTATTTGGCAAACACCTGAAATGTGTTAAAAGCCTTCTGTTCTATTGGTCCAATTTATAAACCATCAAATATGAAAACCGTTACTCAGTACGAGACCCAACGTAGGCCCATGCCCAACATATTAAGACTGTTGTTAAAAAATAAACTCTATCTAAAATAATAATAAAAGTCAGAGCAGAGCATTTTTAAAAATCATAACAACAGACTTAGTGACTCTAACAAATCAGTAAAAAAAAAATTACTATTGTACAAATACATTAAAACCTACTAATATTACTGAATAGAGGGTATGCAGTAAAGTCACTCGTACCACTCTTCATCTTTATGAGCCAAAAAGAAGTCCTGCATCTGCTGACGACGGAAGTCAATCTTGTACTCATTGTAGCGTTTGACAGCCTCAGTCTCATCCACAGAATCATCTAGGGACAGCAGGAACTCCTTAAAGGTCTTCATTATTGGAGGGGGAGGACCCAAATCCATGTCATGGATGTTTCCAAGCCTAATGGAGGAGACACGTTAAAGGGCATTCTGCAGAAGCCAGAAAAACTAGCTGCTTGCTTTATGTTTTACAGTGGCTGCAGAAAGTATTCAGATCCCTCCCCATTTTTAACCATGTTTTGGTTGTAGACTGCATCATGAAAATTATACAATAATTATCCATCAATCTACACTCCTGTAATAAAAAGTGAAAACACTTGTCTGTTTTTAAATGTATTAAAAGTCAAAAACTGAAATCTTTTACTTTCAAAATTATCCTGACCCTTAATGCAATAATGTGTTAGCAATAATTACCAAGTCTTCTCTGGTAAGTCTCTTCCACATTTTGAGTTAAGCAATTTATTCCATTCTTCCGGTAGGAAAAGTTAATAATAAAATATTTTGCCTCAAAACTAGAACTCAATGAACCTTGTTTCCATGCCCTACCTTGCTTGAATAGGGATTCCATGGTGCGGCTGCATTAGATGCAAGTCCGGATGGCCCCAGTGTTGTGGTGGACCATAGCTGGGCCCCCCTCCACCACCATAACCCATGTCATATCCCCCACGGTAGGGGTCTCCACCATGGTCATCCCTGCCGGCAACAGAAAAATTAGGTACTAGAAGAAACTAGGAATAAAAAAATGTGGAACAGTGTTGCTGTTAATCATACCAGTCCCTTCTCATGCGCTTTTGCTGGGGACTCATATCATGTCTGGGTGGGGTGAATCTTTCCCTACGCCCTCTGTCATAGTCACGGTACTCTCCACGGCTACGTCGCTCCCTGCCCCTGTCCCACTCTCTGGGAATGGAGAGCAAATAATTAGGTGGGGTTTTGTTGTTGTTGATTTTATGAAATTATGTAGAGAGTTGTTTGAGCTCTTTCACATCACTCTTCATTACCTGTCATTCCAGTCATCTCTGCGTCTGTCTTCTCTCTCTCTTGAACGGTCATAGTCACTTCTCTCCCTTCGGAATTTGTCCCTTCTCCTGCGATCGTACTCATCATCACTGTCTCCCATCTCCAGGAAAATAAAAAGCAAAAACAGGTTACAACATGAATATAAATAACCTGACTGTGATCGGCTTGCAGATATTACTGGCATAAGATACTGTTAGGCAGCGCCTGCTTGTAGCCAAAAAGAAAACATCGTTTGGCGATTTTATTTTATATTTTTTACTTCTGTCTAATCGTAACTGTTGTTCTGGGGCAGGCCCCTATAATGTTTCGAGATCAATGCAGTGTTAGGAAAACGAGCAATAGCTAACTAGAAGAGTCTGAATGACGACTTGCGCAGATTGTTGTAAAGTAACTAACTCCATGTTTGTCCTTTATAACCCAGCGCTAGGAGATGTATGTACAAATCACCAAATAATCTGAGATATTCAAGCTGAATCCAAGGGAATAACTTTACAATGGGTTAGCATTAGCAGTTACAGAGGATGCCATTTAATGTTACCTAGCGTTAGCTACTATGCTAGCATCGTTAGCCAGCTAAAAAAAGATTTCAGATAGTGATATGCTACTCAATAGTTGCTAAAAAATAATTGGCTTCTATCTTGTTATTTCCATCAAACGTGATATAAACAAGCACAATAATACCTTATCAACTGACTTGATAATATTCGTGTCGTCGTCTTTCCCCCCTCTCACTCCCACTTCCACTTCCGTCACGTCTTCTTCTTGATGTTCTATTTGTTCCACAAACAACGATGGTGGGATTTAGCGCCTCCAGCTGGTGTGAAGTGTGTTGCAAAAATGTTTCAAATCCCCTCAGGGGTCTGCCACAGCGGAACATGTTCCGCACGTTAATTTTGCATGGATTTTTACCTGCCTGCCGCACCCCTCACACCCCTCGGCACCAAGGTTTTAAAACTTTTAAGTTTCAAGTTTTAAAACTATTAGTGACACATCCTTTTCTACAGAGGTTGGGAGGTCAAAACGTCTGCTGTAAAACCTGTGATATACGTATGTTGACAGTGAAGTTTGTTATGTCAGAATGGCATACTGTTTTGTAACATTTTGGCATGATTGCCCTCAATAATACAATCAAATTGTAATTTATATGCTATCATCTCATTTCCGTTTTAAAATTCTTTTGAATAAGCATTTTGCTTTGGAAATTATGGTTGTTTAGCAGCAAATTGACAGAGGTGATGCATAGCAGCCTTTATGTCTGATGTAGGGATATTGTTGAACCGGTGTAAAAATTACAGTAAAAGGAATTGATACTTAAATATTGTTTTAATAGTTCAATCTCATATTGTATTAAGTATTACTTTATTACTTTATCCAGAATAACAATGTTTTTTTTTCATGCTTTTCTTTGTCCTTCCTCTGAACCTTAACTGGTGCCTCATATAATCCAGCATAACACGTGGCCACACTTGAGTTGCCTGTGCTTCATCTTCTATAATAAGTCCAGATTCATCTTGCTGTGGGAAGGAATGGCCATCTCTGGATCCATGTGCAAAGTCTCCACCAGGTCCACTGTTGCCACCGAAAGGACTGGAATTAGGGTGGTAAGGACCATCCAATAATCCCTATGAACATGTGAAAGATCAGTCATTTACATGGTTTATAGTTTTATTTGGTCTTTACATTGGACAATTAATTTCAGATTTATTTTAGTAATATTAAAATGAAACGTGATAATTTAAAGGAAAAACAGTTTTGAAACTTTCATTCTTGGAGCCAAATTTATAATGAATTCCATCGTAATACTGTTTTCCTAAACATGTTGCAAGACTGTGTTTTATAAAAGTGCTACAGTGCTATATAAACTTGTGTCAAAAACAGAAAGAAGAAACCTAATGCCATGAAATGGAATATTTGCTGTTGTTGTGGTTATTAGTAAAATTTCCTTAAACTGATTGCTATTACTATTAAGTGATTTGATATTCAAAAACCAAGCTGTAGATGAACCTTAAAACACAACAGTTGTATGATGTTATGCAAGCTTTATAATCATCTAAACATTTTTACTGATACTTCTTTAACTTTTATAAAGTTGTCCATTTTCATTTAGCCTTTTCAAGCATTTGTTGCCAAATGTAAGATCCACAGTTTTTTAAATGTCAATAAAAAATAATAAATGACTACAAGTCATACTAATTGTTATTGTTCATTTAATAAATCATTGTGCTTGGAATTTCAGTGACAATAATCAGGTCGCAAAGATCACAGCATCTTACAAACACTATACTTAAAACACTAGAACTTACCTTATTGTCATCTTGAGGAGTCTCTTTGAAATCCAGGGGCGCAAAAGAAGATAAGATCAACAAGAGCAAAAAAGACAATCTCGAGATAGAGGAATGTGATGGCATCTCTCCTCTCAACGTTATATATGTTACACCAAAAGCTAGCTTGATGTTTTTTTTACAAATAAAAACCTTCAACAGGTTCTCTTGCTTTAGGGGTTCATTTATGTGATAGCAAGTCACTGTGCAATATATTTATTTCTCTTGCCCTTGTGGAAGTTTATTTTATAGACCCACACATGCCATAATCCCGCCACTGGCTAACCTATACACAGCCATTGATATCTGGAGTTTCAAAAGGTTAAATTAGTTTAAATATGATTGACTTTTCATCAAAGCTGGTAGGCAATATTATTAAAGACACATTAAAAGGTGAAGCTGAAAAGACATGGAGCTTGTTAGAAAGGATTAAATCGAGTGAATTCATCAGCTGCAGCAAGACTTAATGAATCATTACACTCAAAGGCAACTCCTTATAGGCCATGTCAGCCCGGCAGCCATAAAGCGGCAAAACTATAAATAATATAAGCTGTTTTTAACATTGGTTTGAAATTGTAAATGTATACATATTTAATTAATACTGAGGAGGGATTTGCCTATGATGATTTACTGCCAATGATATTAATGGTTAGTTTAAAAATAACATGTTAAGGATCATAAGAAAAGAGCTAATTGTATAACCTTTATTTAAAAGAAATAACAATGTGGAGTATTCATTGATTAGTCTAACAGAACCTGAAAAATTCAGCAGACTGGCCCTGCTCTAATTAGCTGCTGTGAAGCACATGCCAATAAGCTCACAGACCATAAATTATGAAGCAGAACATTTGTGAGACATGGTTTCATAGCTTATTGTCATTTCAATATTAATGAAACCACCTGTAATTTCATATAACTCAATACACTTGGGGTATAAGGTGAAGTATAATTAAACTTTATCCAAAATAGCTAAAATTAAAAAAAAAAAAAAATTTCCATGGCAAGATGTCAGACTAACAGAACACAAAAAATTGTCAGCAAATACTGTGCAAAAAAACAATATTTTACTCTCTGTCTCAATGCGGGAAAAATAATAGTAGTTTATGAGACACTGTAGTCCCTTCTCCCCATATAAATGTGATATTTTGTAATTTGGCAGCGGAAAACCTATATAAATGAATGTTTAAGAAGCACCTCAACAAGCAGCAAGCTGCCACCTCCTCTCTTCCATTCAACCACCCAGCGTTTTACTTGTCAAACTCAGCACACTCGGTACACTCTCAGTAGGACATGGCTCATTTTTTACAGCCAGACACCAAAGTAAATAAAAATTTGACAAGAGCCAACTTAATCAGAAATTAAATTCTGCACAGAGTAATAATGTATTGTGCATATTCAGTAGGATCAGTGAAATCTTTGGATGTAAAATTGTTACAAATTACATGTATTTCATTCTATAAACAATTATATTAGAAGAACAACCTTTATTATCAATGAGCACATATACATATTGCACATACATGTTACAATGAAATTCTTTCTTTGCTTTTAACCCATCCCCTGGGGGGAGCAGTGTGCAGCCAAGGGGCGACACCAGGGACACACCTGGTGGGCGGGCTGGGATTTAATCCTGCTGCTGTTCCCATTGAGCTACCAGGCCGCACACAGCCTTTTAACAGTTTTGACAGAACACATGCTAATAACATACAAATTTGCTTTGTATTAGCTTTTACATTAAGCATTTTGATGTCATTAGGCCTTTGATAGGAATGTGTTTGTAACCTAACCAAAAACAATTAAAAAACCACAACAGTCCCATGTGAATGGCATTTAATCTTTCACAAATCATACATTTAATGCAGCTTCCTATGTGTTGTGTTTAGACATCTCAAATCTGCTTCATACAAGAAAATTATACTTGACACTGTACATTTATTATTTGTGATAAACTAGGCACATTCTTAAAAAAGGAAATCAATCTCGGTATTATATTCCATTACATTTCCATTTGTCTCAAAAAAAGTCTCTAAAAGAGACATATAAAGCAAAGGACAGTGTAAAAGAGATTTGAATAATTATCTGAATAAAGAAAAACAGCAGTTCTAGTTTACAATATACACCAACAAGTCAAAATTAAACCTCAATGCTGTGGAGACTTTTAATCAGTGATGGAATGTTATAATTTTACAATCAGCTGATTTTTAGCTCTAACTCGTCACCCTCAAAATGCAACTGCTAAAAAACAGGTTCTTGAGGAAAGAATTTCTAAACACAATGTGCAATGTTTCCTCTGTTGTGTGCAATTGTATTTTTTGGGGTGATCGCTTCTCCAATGGGGCGTAGAAATAGTGATCATAAAAAAGTTGAAATGCTTAGAGCATTGAATTTAATTTCTAATTTTTGCATTTCTCTGGCTATTGTGAAGCAATGTAAAACTATTTTAAAGGAATCAATAATCACATTGCAGCAAATACGGAGTTTTGAGAAATCTATACAGTACGAATTAGGGACATTTCTACACCGTAATTCCAGTTGATTAGTTGTGATTGGGAACACTATTTTTTTTCAAGCAGTGAGTATTTGGCTGGAAAAAAAGGGTTTTGTCCTTTGAGCACTGACTCTAGAACATTTAAGTTAGTCGATAATCTTGTTTGACTGGTGTCATTTTTGGGTGAAATTCAAGAATGAGAAAACCAACTATCTGTACCATCACTAACACTAACAATGTGGAAATACAGGCTTGTTTTCTTCTCCGTCAAAAACAAAGACAAAGGATTAGTGCTTTCTAACCAACAGTATTAAATATAGCTAGGCAAAAGAAAACCAAGGAGTGTAGATCTCTCCTATTCAATTTCGAAACATTTAACATACACAAGAAAATCAAATCAACTTATTTGATTAATTGGGAAAATGCCAATTAAAGGCATTGCTCTTTTCCCCAAAACACCACCAAGGTACTGCAATTCAACATATTTATCTTTCAATTGCGTGCAAATATAAAAGCAAGTTTATTAAATACTTTTGAACCTGCTTTTTACTAACAAGTAAGACATTTCTCAGACCAAAACACATTAATTCTCAATTATTCTAATTGACTTTTATCTTGATGTTATAAACCTGAGTTTAACTTGTTAAACTGGATAAAGCTAAAGCTATTGTGTTTCTTAAACAAACCACACTGTATTATCAATAAAAAAAGCAGCAGAAGTGTGTAACATCATTGCAATGTTATGTTTTAGCATAATTTAAAGTGGAATTTAAGATATTTGACATTTCAAATAACTGAAATGTAGTTTTAAAACATAAAAAGTTAAATTTAATACAACAAAGAAACATTTCCCCTCCACCTACACAACCTTGCTAGAACATAACTCAAAATTGTGAACAGTCAAATATAAAACAACCAACAACCTTACTTAAACCCTATATGAATAACCTAAAACCTCCACTTGAAGTATAGAAATGCAGAATTTATTCTGTCTGGCTACACAGGCCTTATCTACAGGATTCACTCTATTACCTCTACATTAAAGTGGCCCACTCATTTTGTGCAGCACTAGTGGTTAGGTCAGATGGCATGGTTACAAATTCTATTAAAAAAAGGGAGGTCTACTGTCACATACAGTACTTCTGGAGTGAATGTGTGTTTAGATGTTGATGTTCCATGTTGGCTTTTGATAAAACTGATCACTGTGGGTGTACGGCATGTGCTCTAACTTCAACATGTAGACCTGCTCTGGTCATAAAAGACTTTGTGGAGTGGCAAGTATCCTAAATGTCTAGCCAACAACAAATGTCCTAATTATTTTGTGTGACAGTCCAATGACAGATAGACCCCTTTCAGTTGACAGTAAGTAATCTTATCGCAGCTAAGTTGCAGCCTCAGATCTCAACTCTATCCCTACCAATTAGCTGAGCAGTGTCATCATCAGTTTGGTGCATGTCCTCTCCTGCATCTTCACTTTCTGAGTCTGTGTCCTTTTGTGGGGAGTAGTAGCCTTCATAACCCACGATGGGTGAGTCACAGTGTACAGGGGAGGCGAGGCACTGGGCAGTAATGGTGTTGGTAGTAGCTGAATAGGCCGCTGGGCTCCCTGAGGGGGACCCTGGGTTAGAGGGCCGAAGCAGAGGAGTGCGCTCAGTGTCTGGTTCACCCTCTGTTCTTTCCTCCTCCCCACGTCCTTCATTCTCCTCCTCAGAATCAGACTCTGAGTGCTCTGGGTTGTTCCGAGTGACACGCTGTTTGCACACAGGACAGGTCTTCTTGGTCTGTGTGAGCCACAGGTCTACACACTTGCAATGGTAGGCTGAAAAACATGAAAACAATGAACAATGACTCATGCAGTTTTTTGAATTTTTAGAAGCTAACCCAGAACTGGTGCTGGCACAAGTTAGCAAACACCGACAGGCATCTGGGTGCCGCAGAGGGAGACACCTCAGTGGTGTTTTGGTAAGGTGGTCCAATGAACATTACTGCACATAAGTTATAACAACCTGGTGAAGTATTTGCACTTGTGACTTATATTTCCAGACTGACCCGCAGTGGGAGTTTGGACGTCATATGACAGAGAAACAAATACAGTACTGAATTGCAAGAGTAAGTACATGTGATGTGATGTTCAGAGAGTACAAATGTTTGTCGCCTCAAATGTTGTAGGTTTACACATCCTGTGCGTCAGTAGAGGGGCATAAAATAGTTACCATGCGAACAGGGTAGAACTCGCAGCTTGTCTCCTTCTTCATACTCATCCAGACAGATGGCGCAGACATCATAGCGATCCCCTAAAGCATCAAAGAGCGATTACAAACTAAACGCTTTTTAATATAAATACTGGAACAATTAGGTTTTTTGGCATTTGGCCTCCATATACCACCATGAGATGTGAGAGGAGTCAAGACTGCTTGCTTTAATTCAAAGGGATTGACAAAAGCGTGGCACTAACTATTCAGGAATTATAGCCAATTTTATACGGGCATGTTTCACACTTGGACGTGTAACTTATTTTCCATATACGTGTTCCATTATTTATGAGCCACCAAAAATGGAGTGTTTGTAGAATAATGGCTGTAATTTCTGAAGCGTGGATGAAACACTTTTGTCAAACCTTGTGAATTAAAGCTGAATGTCCTGACTTTGCTCACATCTTGAATGTTTCATTTCCAAATTAATGTTGTGGTGTGCTGAGGCCAAATGCAAAAAAGACAACATTGTTTCAATATTTATAAACCTGAATGTAAGTATTATGTTATTTTAAATGTTTAACTATTTACTGGTCTACACAAGTTACATTTCAACAAAAAACCTATAATATTTGTAAAAAGGACTGTAGATGATATTAGAAACATAACCATCAATTACATTAATCAGAACAACCCGTTCTCAGTATTTTTTAAAACTCACAATAATAAATGCAAAAAAATATTATAATCTTGTTACCTTTCCTGAACTTGTGGATTGGAATCCGTTTAAGTTGTTCCTTTGACAAACGATTTTTTCTCAGCCTCTTTCTGTACTGTACGCATCGAATTATCTGAACAACACAGTGTCAGTGTTACTTATCCTAAAAGATATATCAAAGCATGTGCTGTATACTGAACAAACACCCAATGAGATATAGCAATATGCATGCTTACCAAAATTACACACATAACAATAATGACCATGCCAACAACTCCAGTGAAGGGAATAAGGTAGTATGAGAGTGGAAAGGCAAACTCCGGCTTGAGGATCACGTAAGCCCTGCAGGCCATGAAGAAATAATGCATTACAAACAACCCCCCAGCAAAAAGTCTGTATGGGTTTATGCTTATCAAATGCTGTCCAATAAAGGCTGGTTTTGTTTGTTTGAAAATGTATTTCTTACTTCAATTCATAAAATGTTTTACTTACCCTCGTTCTGGGATTATAACTTTTCTGAGAATTTGAGCAGCATAGGCGCTGGTAAAGACAGAAGGGATTTCAATCTCCTCTGCAATAGTTTCTGGAAAATACAGAAGAAAGAAGAACTACATTTGGGTATCCTAGTAAGATGGCGTGAGGATGTTATAATGAAAAATTTTGTAGAGAATTGTTACCATTGCTGTAGTTCATATTGAGCAGAGTGTCTGAGTCCACATTGTAAACAATTGCAGCATTATATCCAGCCTGCTGTGCATGCAAGACCTGAAAACCAAGTCCTCATATTAGATTAGTTTGTTTCACCCACACAACAGCATTTTTAGAGCCACTCAAATATCAGTTACCTTTATATCAAAATTGCAATCATAGCGTTTGATGAGAACGATGAAATTAGTAATGTTGGCATCATAAAATGGTGGCAGTGGAGGAGGCGGATTTATTGCTGTGCAGCCATTAAGAGGATGGGACAACACCAAAAACCCCTTTCACAGAAAAGATGTTATCATAAAAGATTACGACCTATGTTTTTATTTTTTCTATGTATGAACGTCTTCTCCATTTTTTATTCTCACCATTAGTCCATCCCCAGGAAGAGGGGATCCAAAAAAGGCAGGGAGGTCCTCCAACAACAAGGTGGTCAAATTTTTATAATGCTGCAAAATAATACAAAATGATACATAAGAACTCACAATCTCTATGGCAGTATGAAGATTAGTATTAATAGTTAATGCTTATGTTTACAAGCTAGAGTTACTTACAGCATAGATATAGGCATGTGTTGGTGATGAAAGCAGTATGCTGCAGAAAACCAGCATAGGGACACTCAGCTGAGCTCTTGTGCACCACACACCAAGGTGAGCCATCTTTTATCACTTATAGTTGCACTAAACTGTCAAAAAATATGACAACAACACATTATAAACAAATAGGAGTAATCAGTTACAACCAGAGGGAAAATGCTTCAGGTCTTAGGCTAAAACTGATCTTACAGTTTGATTTCCCCGATATTAACATACGAATTTATATTGATAATTAAGTTGGTAACACTATGCTATTATGCACATTGATATGAGATCAATCTTTGTTTCATCAGAGCAGAGATTGTTTCTTCTGATCTGAAAGTCCCTCTAGTGGGCCACCATGTGTCTTTTACTGAGGAGTGGTTTCCGTCCAGGCACACAGGCCTGATTAGTGGAGTGCTGCAGAGAGGGTTGTTCTTCTGGAAGGTTCTCCTCTCTCCACAGAGAAAAGCTGGACCTCTTTCACCATTGGGTTTTCGGTCATCTCCCTGACTAAGGCCCTTTTCTCTTGATCGCTCGGTTCCTGGCGGTTCCAAACTTTTTCCACTTACAAATGATGGAGGCCACTGTCAATCCTGTCTTGGAGATCTACAGACAATTCCTTGGCCTCCGTGGCTTGGTTTGTGCTCGACATTGTTTACTGTGGGACCAGGTGTTATATAGACAGGTGTATGCTTTTCCGTATCATGTCCAATCAACAGAATTTCTGACAGGTGAACTCCAGTGAAGTTGTAGAAGCTTCTTAAGGATGATCAATGGAAACATGTGCACCAGAGCTCAATTTTGAGTGTCATGGCAAAGGCTGTGAATATTTAGGTATATGTGATTTTTACGTTTTTTTATTTTCAATACATTTGCAAAGATTTCAAACAAACTTCTTTCATGTCATCATTGTGAGGTATTGTTTGTAGAATTTTGAGGAAAATAAATAATTTAATCCATTTTGGAACAAGGCTGTAACATAACAAAATGTGGAAAAAGTTACTTTCTAGGTGCACTGGCTTAATTGTAATGAAGATATTTTGGTAAAAAGGCCAATGAAAATCAATTATATAAAAACAGGATTTTTCATAGTTTATTTTAAGAGAACTGAAATTGAAAAAAATGAAGTCTTCAAGACATCACATCCACTGCCATGATACTTACTGCCACTTAGACAGTGCTTTACAGATTTTTCAAATTTTCCAAGCAAAGCTGTAGCTGAATGTTTAGCTTTTGGTGAACTAGCTGAAACAAAATGTTGCTTGGCCTCTGGCTGTAGCATATTGAACCAATCCGTTGTGCCAACTGAAGCAGAGTAGTCCACACCCATCGGTGGGTAGGCCAAAAGCTGCTACTTTATTGCTTGTGTTACGCTCAATTCCATCCACAGTCACACCATAAAAGAGCAGCGTATGTAGCACATCTTCCCTCTTTTTCTTTCTGCCTTGTGCCAACTAAGACCAATTCCTGCTTAGGAGCTGATATCTCCTTCGCACCAGCATGCTTTGGTGGGACCCCCATTTGAACCACTGGACTAGATTCCCTTCAGGCTCCTGTCATGGAAATGCTTCTCTTGGCCTTCACCTCTATGAAGAAAGCAAGTAAACTGTCTGCCCTGTCAGTCTCCCCGGAGTGTCTCTCAATCTGCAGAGACCAGTCTGGCTGTTGTCCAACCTAATCCTGCCTTCATGCCCAAGTGCATTACCAGTTCTTTCAGGTCGAGAGTCATAACCCTGGAAGGTTTCTACATGCTCTCTCACATTTCGGAGCAGCATGCCTCCTCTCACCTACTGTGCTCGGTCCGTGCCTTATCCTGCTTTGTGGAATGCAGCACCTTTTTGTGCACTACAGGGAGGGTTCTGCGGGACTCCCTCTATGGCGCTGCTCAGATAGGTGTTGGTGCAGGACATCTGCCGGGCAGCATCATGGTCCTTCACTTGCTCTTTCATCCAGTTCTATCTTCGAGACGTTTCACGCCCCTCACTCTCAAGTTCGGTGCTTTCTGCCCCCCAAAGTGAAAGTATGAATACTCTCTCTAGGTTAAAGTATGCCTAACTAGTAAAGCTGAAAGTGGACAAAGCTGAAGAGCAGTTTAAGAGACTCTCTATTCATTTGAAAAAAATGCGGAAAAAAGCGGAATATTTTAATAATATTAAGTATAAAGATATTAAAAAGCTCTACACATCCTTAATAAGCTAAAGGTTTTGAAGCTCCAACGGTGTTCGAGCTGAAAGTAGGCTAAAGTATTTAAGTGCCAAAAAACTTACAAAACACAGAAACCAGAATAATAATGGAAGCTGGAAGCATTCACAGTTGATAATAATAATAATAATAATAATAATAATAATAAAGATTAGAATATCAATACTGTGAATGCTGGAGCATTGCCAATTTAACTTAACCCCCCAAACACTAAGAAATATAAAATAACTGCAGTGTTAGGCAATTCCTTTAACAACAACTGAAGGAAACTGTAACGTTCTCTGACGACTACCGTAAACGCAGGCCAGCGTCGTTATGGTGTTCATTATGTATTTACGAGCCCGATCTACTGTCCCTTTTATATGCAAACATAGTTTAAAATAGTGTATATGCAAACAGTGTTTAAAACAGGAAGTGAGCGACAATGAGTGCGCTGCAATTTTGTTGCTTCTGTCACAATGCTAAACGGAATTATACATTTCCTCATCACGTCCCGAGCAACAGCGGAAACTGCTACTGGCAGGCCATTAGTTAACGTAACGCTGTCTCAAAGTAGTCTATCTGACCCACAATGGACTTACAGTTTAGCTTAGGTTACTTACAACTTCAGGTGTGCTTAGGTTCTATGCAATAAAATACCAGAACAAAAGTCATTAGGGTTAGTAAAAGGGTTTGTGTGCGTGGTTCGGTGCACAACTTACAGTGGATCCTGTATGTCCCGTAGATGTTGTATCTCTTGGGCTTCTCACATGCCACCGAGAAAAATCGAAGTTTGTTTTCAGCAATGTCACCACACTTCCTTGACCACCCTATATAATAATTCAAGAAGAATAGGACACACAGAAAAAATAAGCGCTAGCGTTAGCTGGCTGTCGTTTGGCTAATATTAGCATATGTTAGATAACAGCTACGTTAGCGTTAACTCTTTTCTGTAACAGAGTAGCTACCACATTTTTTGTAGTCCGTGTAAGATTTTTTTATACACGACAACGAAATATGTTATTCCACGGTAAAGGAAACACTTCACCTGTGTGCTTATTTCCCCAGCCTGCGTTAGCTTTGAGTTTGTTTGTTATTGCTCGTTGTGTCACGGTTCTTCTTCGTGTTGTGATTGACACATTAGCCTATTGTCTCATAGCGCCTCTGACGGCCAGACGTACAAGATCATCATCATCGTCAGTTTCTTTTTCTTCTTGTAATAAGTGACATATCTTATATTAAGAGTATCTTTTTTTATATTGAAAATAATTTTATTGTGTTTTTTTTTCATCTTCTATAAAGTGATTCGTCTTTAATAAAACAAAATTCTTGAGCTTGATTTGTTCTATCCACTAAGGGCTACTTTTAAATATTTAGTCTTGATCTTAATTTTTGGAGGCGATTACCAAATCAGAGTTGGTAGAGGTACAGAAAAAAATGCCTGTAACTTTAATTGTTAAGCACTTTGAAAAAACTAGGTTGACCAATGTGCTCAAGTAAAAGTGGAAGGATTTGCCCCAAATAAATTAGCCACTACTGGTGCCATTTAAAATTCCTTGGTCAAGTTGAAGTACAAAAACACATGCTCTAAAATTTACTTTTTCCTTATTAGCTGAATTCCAAATAATTGCCAGAGAACCTTCACCAATATAACAGGTGAAAATGATGGCCAAGAATGTTTATAACAATTAATCAGAAACAAGGGCCAAAGGAACTTGGTGTAGAACAAAACTGGAACAGCTGAAATTCAAGAATATTTAAAACAATGTATGTAATGACAGAAGGTTAATCCATAATAATACATCATTCTCTGGTTTCCTCCCACAGTCCAAAGACATGCGTGTTAGGTTAACTGGTGACTCCAAATTGCCTGTAGGTGTCAATGTGAGTGTGAATGGTTGTCTGTATCTGTATGTCTCTCTGTGTTGGCCCTGAGATAGAATGGTGAACTGTTCAGAGAGTATCCTGCTTCTTACAAAGACAAACTGATAACAAAAAATGATATGAAATGTAACTGATATAAATTAATTATAATTCCAATATAATTAAAACTGTAACTAAGATTGTGTAATAAAGGCATAAAAAAATTAAAACAACTATAATAAATAAAGATATAAGTCTGCTGAGCAGCAGCCCTGCAACAGTAATGAGCATCTTGTGATTGATTAGACTTTGCTGTGCTATTACTGTGCAGTTGGTACTTGCCATTGGCCTTAATAGACAGTACTTTGGAAGTCCTCTCTGCCACCTAAACCATCAACCCAACATCAGATATTAAGCGGGTCATTCAATAAGAGTCCCTAAGGAGAGGAAAGGGTTTGGAGGTTACCTGCATTGATGTTATACACACCTACCAAGACACCGCTCCCATGCAGGTGTGAACCACCTCCACACCAACCCTTAGTGGAGACCTGTTGTAGGGGGGTCTGGGCCCACAGTTGTGTATTATGACATGATCGATTCACACCTAGAAGATGCTCAGGCTGCTTTACACATTAAAAAAGACATGCAAATAAAATGTATTTAGCTGTAGATTAAAATTGACCATTTTCACTGCAGTCAAATGAAAGATTCCTGTAAGTCTGGCCCCAGTTTGCAGGGCATAGGTGACACAATTGAATTTTTGGTTACTTGTGCATATGGGACTGGTCGCCTTCTAGAAACCCTCTAGGGACAATAATATTTGCTAACTTTAAATGTAGGAGATTTAGGGAGACTGTACAACAGCTGAAGCTAATGAGTTAACATCCATTAGCGGACAACAGGCTGAGTCAGAGGACAGAGCTGGAAGGAAATCAGTCATCAGACCATGTTTTCTTCAGCACTGCACTCATGTGTGGATCACTACGTTGTACCACATTATTGGCATTGGCATTGGTGAGAAATTAAGATTTCAAAAAATAAAAATTTTTATGTAAGAAATGTATTTAACAAATGATACAATTATAGTTCAGATCTTTTGTGGTCTACATTTTTCTACTGCAGTAGCAAGAAAATGAGCCATAACTGAGCTGAATTATAACCACAGTACATTATTTTAAAAACTTTAATCTATCATGTCTTATTTTATCATGTTGTCATGTAAGGAAGTATTAAAAAGCAACGGTAAACTGAATAATGCTCATAGAAGCTGAGGGTGAAGTTGTATTTTTTCACTATCACTCATTGAGCTTACATGTAAGAAGAAGTCAGGTAATCTGTGGTGAAATCCCTCTACTGCCAATGTTAAACCCAAACCCTCACTAGGTTTTTACAATCCACACGTGTCTGTGCATTCTTCACTCTGTGTCGGCTCATTAATAGAAGACACAGTAGCATTTTTTTCAGCTGGGACGTTAACAAATGATAGTTTCTAATTTTCTTTTGATCAGTGTTAACTTAAAATAAAATATTCTCAAGAAGAAAACAAGGCTGAAATCTTTGGTGAAACAATCCTTGAAGATTAAGATAGCAAACAACACTGACAAGTTTACTTGTCCTAAAACCTTAACCACTAATACAAAGACAAAATAAGGTATGTCCTTAAAGAAAATACCTGTGGGAGGTAATGTATGACAATTTACCCAGTTATACAAAGGGAGCATTAATATTTAAATTAAAAGTCTGGATGCAAGACAGGCATAGAGCTGTCAACCAAATAGTAGAAATTTAAAAATGTTGATAATTGATGATTATTCAATATTGCTCAACCTTTCAATATTAAAATAAATTTCTTTGAATTAAATATTATGACACACAGTTACATGCAAAAGACGCACACAAAAGAAACAAACAGCAAACAAACAAACAAAAAAGGATGTTTTATATTTTACTCCAGTTCAGCCATTTGAGCTTTATTAAATCCCAAATAAATCCATGCAGTTAATTATACAGTCCACCATTTTATATTTAAGTAAAAAGCCAAATATCATTCTTTAAACAATGTCTTCTGTCTGTCTAAATTACATTATTCAGGACTGCACCGATTGACCAGGTAAGCATTCTTATCACACAGCACATTCAACTCTCATAGAAAATGAGACACGCAGCACCTAGAAATTAAAAAAAAAAAAAAGACATTTGTAATGATTTTATACTACAAGTAAATATACAAATGCATTCACATACTGCACCAGGATATAAAAACTTACAAGAAGTCTTTCCCACAGCCTAGAGGTCCAAAGAAGAGTTCTGTTGGGAGGCACACCTTTCTACACACACCTCTTAGACTGGGGCAAGACCAAGGAAAGGATGCTGCCTCATTGTTAACAACTGTAATCATAGTTGGGAAACAGTTTAATATTTTATTGTTCTTTTGCTCTAACTTTAAAAAAATACCTATAATCTGTAGTTGCATAATAATGTACATAAATACTGCAGAGATATCAAGACTTACCATTAAGCAGTAAGACAACCAGAAGCACCAAAACAACCACACGATAACCAGACATTGCTGCGCCTGAAACTGTTGCTCAAAAAGAGGATTTGGCCGGTAGCTGTTTCTTTCTTGGTCAGAGGGGAGGAGTAAAAATAATTGGAAGCCACATACTGGTCACTAGGTTTTATCTTATAGAATTATACACATCCTTGGACAGAACGTGGTTTTCATAATCGAATTTTAGAATATTTCATGACCTCAAGTGACTAAGTGTTGTCATGAGACAAGAGACAAACTCTTTTCAGCTGATTTTAACCCCATGCACATTCCTAACCAAGACTGACAACATAAGCACTAAGGCATACCCTTATGTTAAAAGTAGACGAAAGCACATGTGGGGGAGCATTAGCATTCACTTCTTAGGTTCATCATACAAAACCTTCCTAGAAAGAAAAAATGGAAACCATACTTTTTGTAGTACATTATTTTTGGTTATAATTATTGATTGTGAAATGATGTCATTCATTTGAATAAACTCATATAAATGGAAAATATATCATAATAAATAGTTATACTGGTTTAAGAGAAGATGGGGTGACTGTGGTGCAGGAGAGCAGTCGTCAATCAAACCCACAGTTGTTGGTTCGATCCTTGGCTCCTCTGGTCACATGTCAAAGTGTCCTTAAGCAAGACAGAGTCAAATTAATTTGGCTATTTTGACACTGATGAACAGAAAACAACTCCTTCATGTCAAAGTGAAAACAGATCTTTACAAAGTAACTAAACTGATTAACAATTTACAAAGTGATTGCATAAGCATTCACCTCTTTAACGTAACTCACCTGAATCATCACAGGTGCAGCCACTAACCACTTTGTTAGAAGCCACACAGTTAAATGAAGGTTCACTGTTGTGCTGTGAACGAGTTTTAGGATTTTAGTAAATACTCACTCACCAATGTAAGGTAAGATTTATATATATACATATATAAATCTTACCTTACATTTTTCATTTTCTAGCAATTATTATGCCTCTGGGAGGATTTTCTCCATTAGTCACCTGCCTTACCAACCATCATCCTTAATTCAGCTATCTGAGGTTCAATTATTCAGTTTATATGTATACAACTGTTTAGGCTTTTTAGCAGAAAAAGTAGTGCAAACAATGTAGTCAAGGAAGATAATGATGCCACTGAAGGCACATGACATGCATTATGACATCTCTCCTCATTGGATAATCATATTTGTTGTTTCACTGACGAAAACAAGAGCAGACAAGGTGGTGCACAGAAAAACATGAGGAGCATCAAACGCCTGAAGCTCAAGCTTTGCGTCCCCTGTCACAGCATTGAGGATTAATGCAAAAACATACTTACAACACTTTGTTTGGTTTGCTGAAGTATTGTATAAACTATTAAAAACACCTTTAAACATTAAAAAAAACTCCTCTTTGTGTTCAATGGTGAAACAGCAAAAGTGGACAGGAAAATGTCAAAGCTTGTTTAAAGCACTGTCTGCACTGCAGACTTAATTTTACTGATTGCTCTGAATACTGATACTAAATAGTTTTGAGTTTAGTCTTGAACCTCATTACTACACACAATAAATTTTTAGTGTTGTGTAAGTGACTGTGTTTGATTTCTGACATTAATAATGTTTGTTTGTGCGTTTGTCTTTCTTGTTCCATTTATACCCTTTATGCCATAGTGAGAGGGGAACATGCACTTACTATCACCGAATGATTGAAAGCGCGTATCATTAATTTATTAAGTGGGCTCATGCTGGTGTGCAGCAGATACATTTTCTTTCATTGCTTATAAAACCTTGGATTTTCCTGTCACTACTTAAGATTTTTTATATCGCCCTTCTATTCTTTTGATTTGCTACTTCTTGTTAAGAATTGTAGGCATTTGATGAATGTTTCTTATTAAGAATCAAACAATTGGTGATCTCACATCTGATTTAACATCTTCACATCTGAAATCAAAAACCTTTATTTAGAAAGAGATACGTTAACCATGTCAATCACAGTGTATTGTAAACCTGCATAACTGATGTAGTACTATATGTTGTTTACGATAAAAAAGATATAAAGAAGTAAACTAACTACAGACAAACAATTTCTAAAAATGAATATTTACCTTCTTCATTGTTTTCTAACTAATCATAAGTAAAAATAACAATTATTTGGTTGTACGTTATTTGTGGGACCTTTTACCCTATTTCTTTTATTTGCAATTGTTTGTACAGGGCTACTGGATTAGTAGTTCTTTAAAAGTTGACTGAGGTTAGTAAATATGGGGAAAACGCGTACCCTACAATGTACCTATATATATACTATTTACCAAACATGGTAAAATGAAAGTCATTATGGTTCTGTTTTATTGTTATATCCATTAATGTATAAGACATATAGAAAGAAGAAATGTTGTTTCTTACAGAACACATAACTTCAGCAAGTAAAAACACCAAACAATCTTAAGTGTGGACGCAAGCAATATTACAGTGGCAGCAACAACTGGGATAGAAATAAGTTCCATTGTTTTTTCTCCTCTTCTAATTAACTTGGCCCTCCAGTAAACTCCAGTAAAACAGATTTTATATTTGGTGCTCAAGCTGTTAAGGATTCTCATAGGGAAGAAGCTGTTGTACTGCCTGGCAAAGGAGGTCTGGATACTGTCAATCCGGCCTGATGGTTAGAAGATGAAGATCCAGTTCCTGAAGAGTGCTGTTGAAGACTTTGTGGCCACGCTGTGACTCACAGATTTGTTTTCTGATCGGAAAAGCGATGATGATCTTCTGCTGTATCTGTTTCTGGTCAGATCTTATGGTCTGAGACTTTGGACTGGTTTCAGTGGGGCCTCTGTAGAAGATGGTGAGGATGGTTGGAGGCAGGCTCCATGTCTTTAGTCAGACAGAGGCTTGCTTTCTTGGAGAGTGTAGTCATGCGAAGTGACATTTTCTGTGATCTGCACTCTTAAGAACAATGTGCTGTTGACCCTCTCTACAATGATGCCTTCACTGGTCAGCAGGATGTCATCACCTCTATTGTTTCCTATAGGATATTTAGGGACAGGTTGTTGCACCTCTTCTGTATAAGCTGTTATAGCTTTGTTGCTTATAAGATCCACCACTGTCATCGACAAACTCAATTTCATAGTCAGAGCTGGATGTAACAATGCCACAACAGCTTAGTTCTTAATACTGTTGGGGCTTCTTTCTCCTCTTTCTGAATTATACCATCACAAATTCAAAGCCTTTTAATTTTTGTACAGTAAGCACACCTGTAAATTTCTTAGAGACAGTGATATAAAAAATCAATCTTGAGAAGAAAACTGTGTATTTTCTAGTTGCTAGCAGGTACAGTAATTGTACTTTGAGTGACATCTTCCACCCTAAACCACTAGTGCATTTTGTTTTACATACTGACACTGCAAGATAGGGCAGATGTTGTGTTTTGATCTCTTTATGTGTAATTCTTCTTATTTATAATACTTACCATATCCTTTGAGAAGGACTGAGGCTTAAATTTTCTGTGTGCATGTACTCCGTAGGTATGTGTATAGTGTTTGCATATTACTATCGTCCTCTGTCACCGTCTGTCTGCCTCTCTGGTACTACTTACTATTACTTACTATTTTAGGCACCTTGGCGAAGTGTCTAAAAATGATAATTTAAATGAGATTATGAGAAAAAAAATTAACAACGGGTTATGTGTGCCTATCTCATACTTTATTTAATAAAAAAGTAATATAGCTGCAATATGGCACACTTGTGCAATGTCAGTCAATTTCAAATGGCATTGTATGTGTTGTAGTTATACAAAGCATGCTTGTACATTAAACACTTAATAAATACAGTTATTCTTCATTTTGTGGTGGGCACTTTAAAAAATCTACTTTTCTGGGACTAATTGTAAAATAAATCCTAAAAACACAATGTGGTAGAGGGAATGGACACCTATCCTCTGGTCCACACATACTTAGATATACAAAACTGTTTTACAAACATCAGGTAGACGGCATGCATACAAAAATAGACAACTGTTCTGGTCATTCTTTTGTAATTTACAATACTAGTTCATTATTGCCAAGCATTATATTTTTGTGCCCCTGTTTAAAAGAGTAGCTTTCTTTCCACACGTTCTCTCATCTCTCTTGAAAAAGTACAGTGTACATTCACAATTACTGAGGCACAGCACTTGATTTACAATTTGTATAAGTACCCCAAAACATTGTATAGTTGCTGTTGTTCTTGTAATGTAATATTAAATATATATATATACACCCTGTACATGTATGGAACAAACATACCCAGTACTCATACACACATGCATAACAAAATGTTGTGTACATACAAAATAGATTTGCTTTTACATTAACTCCTTCATCCATCAAATTGAGTGGCTCTACACATCTGCAGCATAATGTTCAAAATGAACAAAAGCCAGAGGACAAAGCCATGCACGTGAGCAATGAATTACAATGCCCTCTGACATCTGACACAAACGCAAAGTGCTTACTTGCTTTTAACCCTGTGAGCCGACAAGTTATTTTTATCAAGCCACACATCTTTTTGCCATTTGTGACAGTCCTCATCTTTCAATGGGCCTTTGCACAATTAATAAGGGTGGAGGAACAATTAAAAATGAAATGGAGAGCCAAGCAGGTAAAATATGGTTTTTGGCGTCTTTTATCTTCAGCAGCAGGAAGTTGGCTATATTAGACACACGCAGAGGCGATATGGTCGACATCTAATCAGCATACTGATCTTCACAGACTACCCTAAAAATCCCAAAGAACGGTTTGTATCTTGAAGAGGAACATTCTGCAAGAAAATGAAGGAAGGCGCTAATTAGTAAAAGCAGATAAAACATGTAGAGATGAAAAAATATTTAAACATGCTCTAAAACCTTAAGTGAGCTATGCAGGATCCGCAGGCGATGAAGCTTATCATTTAGCAGGGGGTCATTAACTCTGCGGACGAATGAGCGCTTGTACTCCAGGCGGTTGGCTGATCTGTGGTCACCTGAGCTAGAGAGACTAGTCTGCTCCAATGCTCGATACAAATCCCCCAGTGAGTCTGATTGCAACCTGCAGTCCCGTCCATGGGCTGCCAAGAAGGACAAGCAGCTATTACCAGAGATTATAGATTAAACTGAACTCAGATGAGATGAGAGTTCTTACTTTCTAACAGAAAAATACAGACAAACTAGCCAAATAACTTTAGCAGTAAATCTCTTAACACTCTATCATATGAAAGTGTAGGCAGCCTCTTTCTGCCCACACTTTCACACATGCGGACTGCATGCTACCTGCCCACCTTGATATGGCAGAAAGCCGACACTACTGTAACAAGTGGTTGCTGTTTTGTTTTGCTGGTGTTTTCGCAAGTTGACAGCAAGGCCACTAGGTTGTTTTGAGTAATAAGAACATTTTGCTGGAAATGTTACTGTTGACTTTCTCAGATTTAACTCTTTAGTGTAACAAACAGAGGTTTGGCAGTTTAGTGACATGACAGCCAAAGAGAAGGGTTTTTACTTAAGTGAAAGCACAAATCTATTTTTTTTGTCCTTTCAGCTTATCCTGTGAGTTCGGGGTCATTGTCCGCATGTTGATTTGGCACAGTTTTTACACCAGTAAATGTATAATAATATAATATAATATAATATAATATAATATAATATAATATAATATAATAATATATATATATATAATTTTGGTGTTGAAATATAACTTAGAATTAAATCTAAGCTAAAGTATAAGCCCCTAGAATCTGTCCTTAAATACTGTAGTTGACTAAATTCACTTATTCACTTATATTTCAGCACTGGATACATAATGAAATGTTTCTTGCTGAAGTGACAAAGACGGAAATTAACTTTTAGTTTTTTGTCTTGAGTTGTCTTGTCTTGAAGGAAAGGCACATCTTAGAAATCCAGCAAATAATCTTTAAAAGTAGCCTATCGGCAAATGAAAATGTCAATTTTCAAAATTTAAATGACACTTTCATTTATTTATCTTACAATCTTAATTCATTTTAAAACATTTCTATCTGTGCACTTTATAACCCACTACATCATATAAATTTGTGTCCTGTCCTGCTCAAATAACACTGGATGTGTCTTTCTTGCTCTTTAGGACAAGGAAATAGGAAATAATAAAAATTGGAAAACAGTGGATGCACAGCTCATCCATCCTTATAATAAAGACTAGGACCTTCCTTTAGTTTACAAACACTGCCCTCTGCGGGCATGACGCTGTCACTGCAGTAGAGCCCTCAGTGTTCATCTTCAATCTGCTTTGTGTTGTGGAAGCAGGCTGGCACGTTCTGAAGCTTAGGGCTGTGCTTTGAAATGAATCGCTCTTTATTTGCTGTCTGTTTTGTGTTTGTTTTTCTTCTATACAGGAACTGTTTGAGAGAGCGCATGGAAGAGCAAAAGATGAATAAGGATAAGTAGAGAGAACCCTTGGGCATGTTACTTTATTCTGTTCAGAAGTCAACATTAACATGGGCTGAAAGGATTCCTCCCCACTTCACTATTTAAATACTGGTGACAGGCACAATGGCATCTCGGTCAGGCAAGAGAGAGGGGAAATGAAAGAGGGAAACAGAAAGCACGAGTGTGTGTGTGTTAGGGAGAGAGAGGACTGCCAAGATAAATCATTATCAAATAAGACACTGAATTTCATCACGCTTAGACAAGTGCCTGGAGGTCTTCGAGAGCTCGGCAAATGTGCTGGCTTCAAATCCAATCTAATAAAGCATTAATAGCCAGTGTTCAACCTCTGACATTTACTGGCTCTGATAGCCTGTTAGCAGCTGTAAGAAAAGAAGTGACAACAAATCAGTGCACTTCCTCATCACCACACAGATGACTACAATAACAGTTCATAGCAGAGGTCTACAGAACAAAAAGGAGGATCTCAGTGATACTGTTAAGTAATGTGATACCTTGTCTCTTCTCTAATGGTGTAAGGCAAAGGCCACATTATTCTTTGTGTAGTCTGATGTAATATATTTACTTCTGTAAAGTTGGTTATCAATATTACATATAGTCAAAGGCCAAAAGCTAGAGGTGAACGTGACTACACATGTAAGTAAAAAGCCCAAGTTTCAGTCTGCCCTTTTGTCTCTGGTGTGATCAGTTTTTCTAGACACCTGAAAATATGATCCTTAGGACTTTTTGGAAGTCCATAAAAAGGATCTGTCCCTCTAAGTACAGCAATAGGAAGACATATGCAAGCTGGCCATTCAGGACAGACTGGGCTCAGCCTTAAAAATGAGCTGAAATGAAACTTCATGCACTTGACCAAATGAGCTGTTGCATAAAGAGCATATGTAGCTTAATTATCTTATAATTATATAATTATCTTAACATTAGCCCTATGGTGGGCATAATATGGCATCTTTACCAGATTTTAAACCGTATGTGTGACTTATTTTTTGCAAAAGGTACACAGTGATGCTCAGAAGCACCTTTTCTTCTATCTGGCTACCGTACTTCAGGTTCCCTGCTCACTTGCAAATTAGTTTTCATGCAGTCTCGATCTCAGCACAAGGTGTTACACTTCAACAAGTTAGGCTGGCGAGAAGCATATCTTGTTCAGTTGATTCAGTCAGCATTAATAAAATCATAAATATTTGATTTTTTTGTTAGTTTGCTTTACCCGCTTGTGTTTGGTATCAAAAAATAAAAAAGTTCCTTTGTGATACTGTGTGATGTAGGAGTGAACCTACACCCCATTTCTATTGATCACCTAACTAGTTTGTAAACTGTTTGTTAGGAAATGTACTGTGTTTTCAACTTGGTTTTACTTTAGAATGTATATCTGTAATGTATATATATATACCTATCTGACCTGTTTCTCTGGCCCGGTCCAGTTGGTACAGCTCGGGCTCTCTTTGATCCGATGTAGCAGCAGTGGCAGCCAAGATGGAATGGAGTCCACTATCTCTGGGAAGCGTGAAACTGCGGGGCTTACCTCCCGGCTCTGAATCGATACTGGCCCTGAGGGGCAGAGGTAGGGCTCTGTACTGTTCCTGGAGCAGGCTGCGCTGTGCAGGCAGGGTTGACTGCCTGCGGTACTCCATCGCCAGTTGGTCTCTGTCCTCCAATAGAAGGGACTCATCCACAGGAAAGGTCTGGAGGTAATGCATCCTCGTGTTGTTCTCCATCTGGTCCTGCCACGAGTTTCGGTGGCTGCTCGTTTTCTGCCTCGGTGAGATGCCATTGTTGTTGCTGCTTCCTTCCTGATGCTCGGAGTGGAACTCGTCATGTGACGAACGGGACTGGAACGTGTCAGACGAGGAGAGATGGCCTCGTTTCGGTTCCAGGTATGGACTTACCTAAGTACAAACATTCTGGCCTTGATTAAAAGGCACATTCACCACACTGAGTGATATCTGTTGTACCATTAAACTACAGGTCAATAGACTTACCGAGTTTGCTCTGGGATAGGTGTCATAAGGTGGTGGTGGACTGTCCTGTTTTGTCATTGAGGGTATCTCCAAGTCCTCGTGATCACTCTCACTCCAGTAATCTGTCATGAAGGAATGTCAACAGTGTTGCAATGTTTTGTGTCTATGGCAGAACCAACTTGAATTTGTTATAGGATGTTTAGCTAGTACAAGTCATAAACAGATTTAACTCCTTAACTCCTGCATTAAGTCAGATCCAGCCTGTTAATGTTCTGTAGCCGCAGTGAAGCTGCAGTTTTGCTGTTGTGTGGGTAAAATGTGGGTAAGCCTACATCTGAGTACTGTTGAGGGTGAGGATGATCTAAGATGTGTGAACTTAAACTTGTGCAATGTTTTATGGAGGTGTTATGGGTCTTATTTAGAAACTCATCCAAAGAAGCCCCCTTTTTTCCAAAGACAAACCTGCTCTCGCCCGCCCACCTATGCAAGGTTTCTACATAGGCTGTTCTGGCACATAGATTTCTTGCACTATTTCCTGTCCATTTGGAAGAAGCAAAAGAACACTAGTGCATGAAATAACAAGCACGCCTTCTGCCCCTTCCCCTAAAATTAAGATTTATATACAGCACAAAGCAGAGATGCTTGAATCAGATGTGTAAGTGAAAAAAGGGAGTCGTGTTAAAAGCCTCTGCCACTAATCTAGAAAAAATTTATATTTATTTAATTCTCTCCATCGGGTTTTGCTTTTGCAGTTTACTTCTTCAAATAATACAAGATCCAATTTTATCATTTAAGCACTTTCGATTCTATATTTACTTCATTTTACCAACCACACTAACTTTGGCATTCAACTATCAGCAAAGAGGAACAAGAACAGCCAGAGAGTATGTACCAATGGAAAGACTCAGGACAGAAAAATATGCCAAACTAACACTGCAATGGAAATTTACTGCTGTAAACCTGTGATAGCAAAATGAAAACCCGGCCAAATGAAGACTAGCCAATATAAAAATGTTACTCATTTTTACTGTACATGATTCTTCAATCTAAAAAAAAGTGTGAATTCCCACTTTTTAATGTCAGTTTTATATAACTGTTGACCAGCGACCTGTAACAGATGAAGAATTCTGTGCAGCACAAAGAACAGAGTCTGTGACTAATCTCACCTTGGTCTTGATGAATTTTCTCCAGCTCAGAGAAGCCAGCCACTGCCATATTGAGACGACTCAGCCACCTGTGGGGGAGAACAACAGGGATGACGCACAGCAGCTTCCGGTAAAACATTTTGCGTTCATGTATCTGTGTATGTCGCTTTTTTGCCAATCACCTTACAAAAGTGATTAAGAACAGTGGGTAGTCAAGTGGGTGGATTCAATTTCTTGCCAAAGAGGGTTTAACTAAGGTTGAAGGTGTGGGATAGGGGGAGAGTAACAGCATGACTATTACAGCCCCATTAACTCACCGAGACATGTCGTCTACATTTTCTGCTGCAAAGTAGAAGGTCTTTATCTTCGGATGGCAAGCCTTGAAAGCGCTATAGGGGAACCGAGAGTATATTTATTTATATGTAAGCTCACAAACAGAGACACATAGCATACATTAATATATGAATAAATTAAACTGCTTCAGAATGACAAAAAACAGCGAGAATCTTCATCACACACTGCTCATCTAATTTTGCGATAAGTACTAAAGACAGACAAACTATTTGACAATGAACTACATCATTTCAGTCTTCCACATCTACTGTTATCAGTCCAATTGCTGCTTCTGGTCAATCATAATTTTACACTTAAGCTCAGATTTAAATCCACATTCTTTCATAATTACAATAAAGCCTTTAATGTCCTGTCTACATATGACAACATTGCAGGTTGCATACGCAAGTGCGTATTGTTTGTGAGTCCTCTATTTGTTTGGCGTTATCATCCTATAATTACATCAATACTCTCTCTCCTAAAGACTAATTTGGACAAAACTACCTATGCACCAATAATACATTTTTGTGACTGTATATTAATATGTTATCTTTATGGATTGTATGTTTTAAATAAAGTAATCTAGTTTTTTAAAATTTTGAGGTTAAATGGAAAATCGATCTGTGTTTATAAAGTTTGATAGATGAAAATCAGTACTTACAACTTTCTTCTGCATTCAGTAGCGCGGTCAATCTTGAACTCTGGGAGGCTGACAAAGCCCTCTGCCTTCTCATCCTGTCATCAGCACAAGCAAAGTTACATCAAATTGCCACATTATGAATCAAGCGTTAATGCTGTGATTTGCTCTTTAATAAAATAAAAATTTCAAAAACTAAAATCAAATTCACCTCCTCATTCATGTACCAGTACAGGCAAGTGTCTTTCAGGATAAACCAGTATTTCTTCCACTTTTGCGAAAAATAAGTTTTAGCATCCTTCTTTTTCCAGAGCCAGCCCTCACAGTCCCCCTGACCCAAGTCCCTGCAGGAAATCCGTCGCTTGCTGATTGAAGACATGGGACTTGCAGCTGCAGGCACCAGCAAGGGAGCAGAACAGATGAGAGGGTTAGAAAACACTTCATGGAAAACACCTGCTCATGTTTAGGTCTAAGCACATATGAGTGATCAAATAAAATGTCTCAAACAAAGGCTCCTACCTTTACTCTTCTTCTTTGACCTTGACCGCATCGAGGATCGCTCAAACACCTGTCAGGTAACCCAGAACAGAATTATGTCACGCAGAGGGATTTAGCGTTGGCCCCACTTCTACCATAATAACAACGAACAACATTACTTTTTACAGATACAAGGGACTGACGTGGTAAAGGGATGCAGAGTCAGAGCTGGATGTGGACAGGGAGACTTCCATCTGGAGGGCAGGGACCAGCGTGTAATGGGTGGGACTTCCTCCTCGCTCAGCCTTCCTTCTGTTCTGACTGAGGCTGCGTCCCAGCAGGAAGTTCTCTCCTGGGGTTTTATCTTCACTTGCAAAATGCAGTAGGGAATTCTCTGCATTGACACACCAGAGAAGGAGGCATACAATGAAATGAAACATTTAAAAATGTGTTTTTAATGGGATATTCATTATTACAAAACAGTATGTATGTCACACAACAGATCAAACAGTGTTTATGTAGCCTCCTGGAGGTCCAGTCCAATGCCTGTGATCAGTGGATGCTGCTGACTTCCACTACAGTATTTGAAGGACGTTAAAAATCTACAGAGGAACGCTGCTGTCAGGCAGGGAGGCCTCAAAACTTCCAATACAATGTCTCTTGTAGATAAATATAGCACCATCACTTTGTAAAAAAAAAAAAAAAGAGCCCCAAGGAGCCACATATTACCACCATCCCTAGAGGAAACAAACACACCACTCAAGTCTTTCTTTGAGATTGAAATAAAAATTCAGTCTCCTCCCACTCCATTTACCACCTAAGCTCAATAAGCGGCAACAAAATGTGAACATAAGAGAAAAATATTTGCACTGCTGCCAAAACAACAGTGTGCTTTTTTTATCCAAACACAGAAAAAAAGCAAAAAAGAGATACAAGGAGAGAGGAATGCAGTGATAGATTATGAGCATACAGTATAGAGGAGACAGAGGCATGAACTGATATCCAGCATGTTATCAGTTTTGACAGGCCAGCTCATCACTTTTTGGCTTGCATTTCTGAGAGGGTGAGGATATTATGAGATATCCACCCACTCACCTCAGCTTTCTCTGTCCCTCTCTGTCCTCCTTTCTGTTCTACCCTTTCTTTCTGTCTCTCTCCCTCCCACTGCCTCCCACTCACCTCTCCGGCTCTCTCTCTTCAGCTTGGCCAGGTCTTCGTTGTCTCCCACCCAGTTGTATTCCACTGGCATTGAGATGGGCCTGAGCCTGCCTGGATCAGAGGCAACATTAATATTACACCATTACCCACATGCACATTAAACAACTGAAGATGGCCCAAAAACTTATAGACATCACATATGCAGCGCGTTTGTCTCTTGGCTTTCACCATTTACAAGAGCAAATCCTAAGTTGGGGGGTCAAGGTCTTACCATAGGTGGGAGTGCTCCCCCTGCGGATAGATGGCACCTCTTGGTTCTGCTCGTACTCGTAACAATACAATATAGCATCCTCCTCCACTAGAGGAAATTGCTGTCGACACTCCTGGTCCAGGTAGGAGTTTGGTGACTCAGATCCTTCAGCGACATGGACATCCGATTGAGCATCATCACTGGGCAGATTTCCCTTGTCATCTCTGCAGTAATGGGAAGTAATGTCATTAAAGATCTGACTCATATGAAAAGAAAGAGCAATGTCAGCAGTAGAATGTACTGCATTTACAACAGCTGAAAAATGTATGCGGTATGTGCATGCATTATTGGACCTGAATACAATGCCATCACTTTGCCTTACTGCTAAGTTGTCCTAGGGGCCAACTGTGATTTTGCAACTCAGAGTTCCCCTGAGGCACAAAATAATTTCTTCACAGGCTGATCATTATACAAGAAATTCCTGTAACAACAGATGTCTAACAACAAGGTTGTAGTTTTCCCATTATTTGCTTAAACATTTTGCAGAACATATTATTGAATGATCTAATGCCTGAATAAAGTTTGTGGGTGGAATGTTAATGCAAATGTATACTAGGCCACATTTTACAAAAAAGCAAACCTGAAAACTAGAAAAGAAGTTTGGCTATATTGCCTATACAAGTATATACACCTCCTTGGAAGTTTTGTTGACTTTGGAACACAGTTTTGTGCTGTGAGGCTTAGTTACAGCTACGCTTTAAACAAAAGGCTAATAACAACATGCTAACATGTGAACATGGACACGCCTAACATACTAATGTCTGCAAACTACAATGTTTACCATGTTCACCAACTAACTTTGGCCTTAAACATTTTGCACTAAACGCATAAATTAAGCTGATATTAATTCCTTTGTTTTAACAAGTATTTTCCAAGTATCCAAGACCAAAAACAGTGCACATATAAATATTTGGACTAACAATAGCACTAGATGAAAGATTAGGGGAATCACAAAAGCCAGGGTTTATCTTCTATCACAATGAGGATCGGTAGCAACTTTTATGATAATATATCCATCAACTGTTGAGAATATTTTGTATCACCACCAGCAGCTGTCCATCAGTGAAATGACCTTTAATATTTGGTGTAAGCACTACATGTGACCTTCTATGTGTTTTACATGCAAGTGTGTATTCACCTGGGGGTGTATGGCTCTGCTGGAGGAGGGGGTATGTAGAGGTCTTGCAGGGCACAGCTACTCCTCCTGGATGGAGTGCTTAATGTGCTGGTGGGTGTGGCGACACTGCTGCTGGGGCTCTGAGGGAAGATTGGCTGTGTGTGAGTGAGTGAGTGAATGTGTATGTGTGAAAGAGAGAGAATCGGGCAAACAGAGAGAAAGAAGGAGACGAACAGTTAAAGGGACTGACACATTGAAAATTTGGAGTTCACAGCAGTTGAGTCAGTTAGTCAGTCAGGGGCCTTTTACTCAGCTCAGACTGTGATGCTCAGCATCTCAACCGTGAAATGAGCAGAGTACTGTACGTTTCTGATGCTCCAGTTCTATCTGGTGCACACAAGGAGACAGGTTGGTGTGCAACTAGTCATCTCTCTCATTCAGGTCAAGGAAAATCTGGTCATAGCCTACGGAGTGTGTTAACACAGTATTATTACTGCAGCTCCTTGTTTATCTATGACACATTTTTAACAAACTGTGTATGTATTGTCTTTTTTATTCTGTCACACTTCTTATATCAACAAAGGGTGCTGCTGAGACATAAACTGAACTTGAATAGCCAACGAGAACAGCTTCTATAGATTTATCCAAAAATACTTGAGAGCCAAATGAATGAGAGTGAACAAAAAACCTTTCAATGACAGAATACTAATTTGTCACAGCTCAAACTATGCTAATGTCTTGCATAACTTAGAGCTGAATAATATCAGAGATTCACATCATATGACCAATATGTTTATCAGAGTTACTGCAGAGCTTCTACAGTACATTGTTCTTTAGTTACATCCATCCTAGAATCAAATGTATTAAAGTTTCTGTTTTTATTTTTACTCTTTTCTGTCCTTAAAGGTACCAGCAGGAGAGCAAATTTAATTTAGGTGGAGAAGAATGTGAGGATGTGAAGGGGGAGGAGGGTGAGCAGGACTGTGTTTCAGGGCCTCGGGGGGGTGAAAACATTTTCTCTGGTCTGGGACTCAAAGAAAGGTTGGACTACTTTAATACGCATCCCTCTATTTTCCAACCATTCTTGCTCAGGCACACAAATCCTAACAATGTAACTGGTTTGGCCGAAGTAGGACAGCAGATGCCACTTAGGGCTGAAATGTCAACTTGTGAATGAATGACGCAGGAATCTTCAACCAATTAGTTGCAAGGTTTGGAGAAAAAGGTGGTGGGTGCAATAAAGGAAATACCTCTTCAATACAATGCAATTCCCATAGCTACGGTATAATAGCTCATATCTCAAATTATCAGAAATAAAACAAAAAAAAAATCAAGAGTTTTAAAAAGCCTTTGTTCCAGGCTTCTTGTTTTAGATTGCATACTACTGTAAAAGCCCATTGGCACTTTATATTTTTCTGCTTCCTATCTTGGTCAATAATAGGACGAGCCAGGAATTCAGTGTCTACTGTCAAGAGTCTGTGCAGTCTTATTTTTAACATAAGTGGGGACAGAAGCTCAAACACATATAGCACACTTAAAAATAATACATAGCACAGACATGGCACAGACCTACATATCTGTGGAGCATTAAGGGAGTCATCATACCTGCAGAGCCAGTGGCTTCCATCTCATGTTTTTTAGCAGAGCAGGGGTTGAGGTGAGCGTGCTCTGTGGGCGCTTCTTCAACGTCAGAGTGACACCTGCAGGGTCCCCACGCAACAAGTTCACCAAGTTCTTCAGCTGCCAGCCCACCTAGCAGAGAAAGGTTTACACAGTGAACACAGACATAACAGAGATAAGCTGATGTGTCAATAAAAAAACATCCAGTTAGGGAATTGTACAGAGATTTAACATAAATGCAGTTTTTAAAAAATGTTAAATGAATGCTTTGGTGAATGTATTGAATTTCCTTACATGATTCGCACAAATTTAGTTTACCCCACTGAGACTCTGTTGTGGTCAACATTATAAAATCAGCCTGCAGCCTCTCAATTTCATGTTGATGAAGATGTTAAATGCCTAAATTCGATGCCAAAGGGTATCTAGTACCCCTCCCGTGACATCAGTCTGCAGGCACTGTCATGTTGTGATAAGCTCTGATGTTGTGTGTTGTGAACATCTGCACGCCTTGTAAATAGTCTTTAACCCAGTTTGGATGACATTTGGCACAAAAAAAATATCCCGCCTAGAGAAACGGTCGGCTGCTGAACCAAATCTGCCATGCCCAGTTTGGGAAGAAAATATTCTCTCTTGCTTGGCTGACTGCAGCCAGTCTCGTACATCTTGTGTATTCCAAGCAGCCTGAGAAACTGGGCATTTTTCAGGCTCTGATTTAGCAATCACTTTGTTCCTTTCCACCAAATATTTCACATTGACAGCCACTACACAGAAATTCTTCTCAGCACAAATGCATTAAAGAGACAGGCAGGCTGAAATAGATACCTTTATAATCCAAAACTTGCTTTATTCTATGATGAAAGAATTATTTTGCTGGGCAAAAGCAAAAAAGGGTCTATTTAAAGCAGCAAAACACCTGATTGTTTAAGTATCCACAACTCAGACTTGTTTAGGGATTCTTTTTCTGCTTTAAGGTTTTTCTTTAAAATCACTGTGCTGCTGTTGTTATTTTCTTTTTGTATCTTTTAATTCTGTGGATTATTACAAGGCTCTGGTACATCCAGTGTTAAAAGTGCACTTGAAGCAGTCCATATGTATTGCACCAGAAATCTAAGCTATCGCTCCCTGGTGTTGTTTATTTATTTTTAATTTTAAGTGCTTTTCCACCTTGTGTCATCAGTACCAAAATATTCTTCATATATTTTATATATATAAGTTAAACACTAGGCAACATTAGCCTCAGAAAAGAATCTCTCTTTTTGTTTGTTTCCTTATTAAATGTACAATACCTTCATTGGAGGATGCCAAAATCCAGTTAATTTATCTCTGTGTCTTACAGCTGCACATACTAAGTTGCCCTAATTATATACCCCTTAACTGTTTCAAATATCTCTTCTTTCATATCCATTTGTGATGTTTGTTCTGATTTTTTTGTAAGCTGTATTTTGTAGGCCTTTACAGTACTTTACTCTTCCAGATTGTTGTCAACAAAAATAAGAAATCCTGAGCCGCCACTGTTATGCCTCATGCCCCCCTACTCCTCCCACTGGGATATTAATAATATAGGCCAGACAGAATTCAAAACTGTATATCAACAATATGTAAGATGGTTATGGCAGTTACGATGACTGACAGTACAGCTTTGTATCAGCAGACATGTCAGCGGAGTTTACAGATTGCCATCACCTACTTAAGCTGTCAAACTCAGTCCGCTGCTGCTCATTTTGACAACAGCTGCAGCAGGACAGCTTTCCTTTCCCACAACTCCCCAGCACCACCACCTGTGCAAACCTGTCTCATCTCCATGCCACTTACTAAACTATGCAAGAAATTAATGCATTTCACAGTTTTCTATTAACATTAGATGATAGAAGACACGCACTGGCAGTTGTCAATCAAGCCGCAACTTTGAAAAGTCGTCACCATTGCTGGTGTGATTATATATGTTTGTTTTTAAAAAAGGAGTCTTGATATCCACATTCAAATTTGTTTTTGCACATATTCTCCTTAAAATTGCTGCATTCAGTGGGTGAGTTGACTGACTGAAATGAACCTGACTTGAGCTCTGTAATTATCATACGTCTTTGCTGTTGCACACACAAGCAGCAATTATATTAGACAAAGGGTGCTATATTTAAATTGTGCACCACAGGAAGTTTTTTCCTTTCATTCCTACTGAATTTTTATGTATACTTTAGCAAGTTTGTGCAGTTTTGTCTTCCTGGCAAAAACCAGTGAAACACCTATGTATAATAAGAAAGAAACTGCCCAGTTTTGCTCCAGTGCGTCGCCAATAAATGCATATCATGCCCAAAAATGTTATGTTTTGAAAACAGTACTTAAGGGCTACTCTCTAATAAACTAATTCCACAATACAACTAATTGGACTGGTTAGGAAAGGTGTAATTAATGGGTATTATCTAGGTGTACTACATTCCAAAACACCCCTGTGGATGTACAATGGGTGTTAAAAAATGAAAGCATTGAAAACTGATTTTTGTCCACAGTTAAGGGCCCTAAACAGATAGCTATGATAAACTGAAGTGCTCTTGTGAACATCAGTTCAATGATTTAAAATGACTGTGTTATGAGAAAAGTAAAATATCCATTTAAATCCCCAATATCTTACAACAGACACTACAGCCAGCCACTTAGAAAGTAACAGGTTAACTGAAGCTGCAGTGACTGATGCAGAGATGAAACTGTGTATGAAACTACATGCACATACACACCAGATGCACAATCTGATGCAGGTACTAACAGAAAGCAAAAAAACTACCCTTACCACTGTCTGATGATTGACCTGAATGACCTCATCTCCAGCATGGATTTTCTTACAGCGGTCGGCCAGAGACTGATGGATGGACAGAGAACCAGAGTTAGTAACTGTTCCTTTTCTCTCTCATGACAGAGCTAAGTGAGATATAGTTATGAGGGACACACCTCACAAGTGAATGAGCAGTGAGGTGAAGATTTACACAGGTGAACACAAGGAGATGTACTTACTCCTTCTGTTGTGCCAGTGATTACATGCAAGCCATCATATGTTGATTTGATATACATACCCTGTGGGAAGACAGCACGAATATGAAATTACATTTACATTTTAAAGTGAACTCAAACACATGACTCATTAAAAAAACAATGCTTCTCATCTCAGCCACACAGCCATCTGCAGAACAGACCAGAGTCAAAGCATATTTGCAAAGTCTATCATTTGTTTTAAACTGTTGTGAAAAATGTGTTTCTATAATGAAATTGGAATGGTCCATCCAGAAATTTGTTTAAATAACAAAATACCCCTTAAATATGATATTGATCTACTTTTTAAACATGCCCAACAATGTGGATTTATGTCATGGAGTCAGGTCAACTCAATTTTCTTGAAAGCAGATTGAATCAAGAATTATTTATCTGCAAAATACTGTTTGTCTGATGCAAGAAAAAACTAAACTCAAGGATTTTACTAAAAGGGGTCAAAAGTGCATTACAACCACACATACAAACATACACACAAACTGACACACAAATGTGCATGATCACCACTCACACACACACACACACACACACACACACATATCCAGAGAGAAGCAGCATGTCAGTCTTCAAATGAGTGTAAGAGGTTTATTTTTAGGCCATTTGGCCCACTGTTGTGTTCAAGTTTCACTGAGCGGATGAGAGAATTTCCATGCCCCCTGCTAGCATTTGTCAGGGGGGTAGGGATCTTATTGTGGCCCCAAGCAGGAACCTTGTGTCTGAGTGTATAGTGCAAAGATGGAGCCCAGGAAACTGATGACAGTTTTACAGTGACGGCAGAAATGAGTATTTATTTGGCTACTTAACGTATTATCTCTTTTGTTTTTCCCAAAAATAAATACATTCCGTTTTGCAATTCAATTTGTACATTTAGGCACCTTGTAGTTCGCCCATTTCAGCAAGGACAACATGTTGTTTTCACATTTTTTTAAGTTGACTCATATGCCCACAAGCTTAGAAAAACCCAGTTTTAGGAAAGTGATAAGATACGAAACACGACAGCAGCAGATAGCATTTTACCTCAATGTTCTATTTCTATATCTATATAATATATATATATATATATATATATATATATATATATATATATATATATATATATATATATATATATATATATATATATATATATATATATATATATATATATATATATATATTTATAGTAGAATAGTAGGATGAAAACAATTAACAGTAAGGTATTAACTAGGGGAGCAGTGTTTCTGGAAGGGGATATTTTTCTATTATAAGTTTCTTTGTCATATTTTCAAGGTTTGTTAGCCAGTTAGCCTGCTGTGTAGTCTGCAGCATCCACCTTTATTGGTGCTACTAACTAAAGGATAAATGTGTCTTAACAAAAGAATTGAAATGAATGTTGACGATTCAACATTCATTTCAAAGTAAATCCTCAAAAATGAGGTATTTTATTTTGCTGTAAGTCGCTGTCTGCTTGACTCTGTAAATTAATTAAACTTAAGTTTGAGGATTTCAAATTTTTGCAGTAAATGTATTTAAGAGGCACATATGTAAAAATGTGCAATAGACTGATGTTACAAACACCATTAAACTCAATAGTGTTTAAAAGAGTTTTCTGTCTAGATTATTACTGTATTGTTGAAATGCATATTTCCTGTAGGATTATATGCTTCATTTACACCATTGAATATAAAATATGACACCATAACTTCAGTGACATCAGAGAAATATGCAAAAATATCAATATTTCTCCAAAATATAAATGTGCGCATTCTTACAGCATGATTGAATGATATTCTTACCAGTCCTTCAGTAGATTTAATGTTGGCTAGTTGCACAACCTCCAAATGCGCAGCCTGGGACACCATGGGATCAGAGGAGAGAGAGATAATGTGGTCGCAAACTCCTGAAAGAGTTTTACACTGGGGAGGATATTAGGGATTATTACAACCTTATAGCATGTGCATTACAGCTCAATTTTCATTTGATCCCGTAAAATAAAGTCAGCAACTCACCACATGCAGGATTTTGTTTTCTGTTTCATACACAGAGCAGTCCTGGGGAACATTTCAGAGAGCAATGTTACCTCAAGAGAATGTGTCAAAATGGAGTTATTATTGGCATTTCTGCTGTAGGTGGAAATAAGCGAAAACCAAGCAGCTTGGCACCTATAACCCCCAACACTCCCACACAGGCAGGCACAAACAAAACAAATGAATCACCAATGCGGAGGCATGTCTCTGTCTTTCTCTATGTCACTCTTCTTTTCTCGGCCTTCAACTCTCTCCTTTTCACCCTCTTTCACTCCCACCTGTAATTTTTTTAATGTAATTTTTTTCTCTTAACTCCATCCAACAGTTTCTTCCATAATAGCTACCCTAAAAGCTATTTATCATCACTTGTGTCCTTGTTTTTCTAGTCTTTCAGGGTATGTCATTGTACCTCATGTATATCATTGGCTGTTTAAACCCTTCATATTTACAAAATACATTTTTATAAAAATAGAAGCTGTATCATTGGATTAAGACTCTTTTTTTTTTAGGAATTATTTGAATTATTTGTATCTAGCCGAACATATATAATATATATAATATGCAAAAATATTTTGGACACAAGTGTATTTTACAATAGTATTAAACCAGGTGTTTGTCATGACCATAATGCATAATTTGAATGCATGAATATTTGGTAGTGATGAAAAGATAATGAGCTGATATTATTATATTATATTATAAAATGTATACACCTGCTGTACGATGGTGGTGAGTTCAAGACACAGCTGGATGACATTGTTTCTGGTCACGGAGTAGTCTGCCACTGCTGCAAATGGTGACCTGAAAAAGAAGGAGCACCTGGAATGAACCATTAGATCATTCTTCTGTTGAGACTAAATCATTGGTAAATCTGTGGGAGCATTTCCAAAAACACAATAACCAACATGCACACTAGGATTTTTGTTTTCCATAAATGTTATAGTGTAGGGCATATAAAGACTAGAGACTAATAGAATATTATAATATACTGTGTATAGAAATGTTCATCATCATATTTTAACAATAGTTAGTACTGTGTAAAATGTAAAGTTAACTATAGATACCAAAAATATACATTACAGTAGTTTTAAAATAATCACATTTCTATTGTTATTTTCTTTATAATTTATACTAGTAGTCTTTAATACGACTAAATGAAACTGAAGCCCAAGATTATTGCATTTCAATTAGAGCAGATGCTGTAGAATATGGCTGCCTATATGGAAAAATGAAAAAGCAAATTACTTCTGTTGTTTCTGTTGAATGCTGTGTGCTTTAAACATCCAAATTCAATGAGCTAACACAGACACAAATGCACAATTCCACAGAGAAGCAAGGGATAAACCAGCATAGATAGACTTGATCACTGCTTTTTTAGCTACGCTACCAACATCTACTTAATCTACTTGAGGATTTTACTCAAGTAGACACAAAACTGCTTTGTATGTAGTAAAAGCAATAGACTACAAACTTGTAATACTCATAATAAACAATATCATTATACTTAATATAATCATCATACTTAAAGCCTGTCCTAGATTTTTTAACTAATGACAAATGTTTAAAAACGTAAAATTCAAAAAATGTATCCAATTATTTCAATCCAACGTTGAAATCTTTGCCTTAATATTCTTTGTGTACCTCTTAGGTTAACTTTAGTGATCATTTCTAAGTGTAAAAATTTTACTAAAAATGCAAAATTGGAGACAAAATCAGTTCAGTGCTGCTACTGAAACACTGAGCTACAAACACCTAATGGAAAACATTGTTTATTCATTTGTGTACCAATATGGTTCTAAGTTTGCATGTATTACAGGTGTGCCTTTTTGCAATTCTCACCTGTCCAGCCATGCCAGAAGGCTTTTGGCTGCAGCGATAAGATCCACCACAGAAGTAAGAAAGTCATTGGGTAGCTTACGGGTGGCCCGGCCATCGTACTGGCCACTGCGCCGCCTTCCTGTGATGAAGTTCTGCAGATTCTTGGCAGATGCGTTAAGCTTATGAGAAAGAGTCTTTAAATTCTCAGTCTCCAGCCCATAATTCTAGAGGAGTGAAAAAAATAAATTCACGTTGTTTGAATAGTTTTTCAGTGCTTGTTAAAACTGTGATGTGATTGTTATTCTTTCTGTAGTGAGAAAACTGAATGCATTTGTTGTCAAGACACGGCTCTGTAAAAAAGAAAAATAAAAAAAAACTGGCAGACCAGACCACCTTGTCAAATGACCAGAGCCGCTGCTAATATGACAAACATGGTGGGAATAAAACCACTGACCCATCCGGAGCAGCCCGGATCCCCTCCAGCTGTCACTTTGAATCTATCTAGGAATAGCAGATTACTCATTACCCTGTATACCAAACGACACGTGCAAGGCTGTCAGAGTTTCTTGGGTGGGGAGAGCCCGGCAGGAGGGCCACTAATCATATTTAATAGAGCAGTGCCTGAGAGACTTAAAACTAAATCCCAGTTACATAAGGAGCTTTGGGGCTGAAGCAGGGCCCCCTGTGCAGCAATGCACGATGAGAGGACTTTTGATTCAGATTGCATCTGTGACCTCAGTCCACTAAAACTCCGACTAGGTTCTCTATGAGTCTCTTGGGCTAACACATAACCATCTACATCTCTGTTCCTCCTTTTCTCCTTCATTCCAATTTCTCATTCATCCTTTACTGTTTTATCTATTTATGGCCCCTCAGTCTGTTCAATGAGTCATGCATTTGACACAATCATAGATTTTGGCATAGGAGCATCAAGTTGGTTTTCAGTGCAGTGCTTACTTTTCCAATTTTTCCAACAATTGGCCATAATGTGCGCACATAAAATAAAAATCTAAAAGGGAAAAAAAAATACAGCATTTAAAGACCTCTATAGGCAGATGATATGGCTACAGCCAATTCATAAACTGGTAATACTAATGAGATATAGCACAGCTACAGTATAATAGCAGCTGGCAATTAGATGCAGAATATTAGATGTGGAGGAAGAGTAAATAGTCGGTCAAATAATCCCAAGTATATGAGGATAATAATCAGTTCACAGATGCCAAAATCAACTACAGTAACAATGAGCTCAAACTACAGCATAAGAAAGAAGAACTTGGAAATACAATAGAGCATTGAATAACTGTAAAAATAATGAAGCAAATGTTTTTCAGAGGTAAGATTTGTCTCCTGTTTTTGACAACCAAAAACAAAGACTTGAATAAATTGCTGATTTTCAGATTTAATGCTTTTTAAGTTTTGTTTTTTTTTATGGTTTGGAAAGAAGTACATATTCAAAGAAAAAAGTGGCCATTTGGTAAAGGCAAATATTTGTTGATTAAATCCTGACTTTTTGTCTGAATTAAGAGTTACCCTCTTCTGACAGGAGTAACTGAGTTTCACAATCGGGAAAGAAGTTAAGTTGTCATTTATTTTCTGACTTCAAATTATTCTCAAACTACTTCTGGAGCACTTCAGCCAAATCGGCTGAACAGCAGCCTGTCATGCTGAAACACACAAAACACCAGTTTCTCTTTCTGAGAACTAGAGAAAAAAACTTGTCAAAAGGAGGCTCTAATCTATGTAACTACTAATGACAGATGTAAGATTTGGCTGTAGAGGATATTTTGACCAGATTATTAACTTTGGTAGGTTTGCAGTGATGTTTGAAATTCGAGGCCTAACAGATTTTCCACCATGAGGTGGCCAAAACATTAGAACCTTTTTATAATGCACTCCAGTATGATTCCACTTCCCACTTTGACCTCAATAATAAGCACATAGTAGACTCATCCCCTTTCTGACAGTTTTAAATAAAACCTGAGAAATTATAAACTTATAAAAGTACATTTCAAGGCAGAGCCACTGTATTGACTGCATTAAATTGCACAGGTGCTCATTATGTTATGCCTGATTGGTGTATTTTGACAATGTGATCCAAAATCACTCACTCATGGTATGATTTATATTGTAAAATGACAAACTCCATGGATGATAAGGTTATGCAAAAATACACTTTCAGTTTAATTTTACATATCCATTCCACATTTTTGGGGTTCATCCAGGGATTTTTTAAGTGTTTGCTAAGTTGACGAGGCACCAAATGTGCTACAGAAACTTCATCTGTGACTTTTTGAAGTGACAGTACACAGTAGTGGGAAGATAGCGTGGGAAGCTTGGACTCACTAGAGCACAGAGTAAGTCCACAGCCTCCAGTATGAGCTCCTGGTGGCCTATTCTGGACACTCCCAAATCCTCAAGCTCCTGGTGGGTGATACGCAGCAGCTGGTCCCCCCCTACTTTCTCCTTCTCAAAAGTCTTGATGTACTGCTGCAAGCAGTCGTCCAGGCCTGAGGAATCATAAAGAATGACAGGAGAACATTCAGTTCAGTTTCTTAAGGTGAGAACTTTTTTTTTGCTGGCACCAGCCAACTGTCTGAATTCTTATGAAACCTATTTGCATTATGTGTTCTAAAAGGTCTTAATATTACTTTTCTTTCCAGAATCTGTGCTGTAAATCTGCAAAGTGTGAGCAATGGTTGTATTTGTTTGTGTCATAAGTGTGAAACAGTCTGTGATAGACAACAAATCTGACAGATTCCCCCTCATCAACAGTCCCAAGATGCATTTTCAGTTTTAGACTAGAAAAAGCTTAAAAAAAAAAAGGTGGTGGGGGGGGGGGGTGGGGGGGTGGGGGGTGGTACAGGTGTGATAAGCAGGTGTGATGTCTTCCACTGAAGTGCAGCAGATAGAAACAAACTGACTTGTTCTGTATCTCCCGAATCATTATTAGGTTTTGCCATGTAAACTGAGTTTTGGAACTAGTGTAACATGTGCAAGATATGAGGTATAAAATCAGGATATTTCACAAAATATTAACACAGATCAACAAAAGCAACATGGTTATGTTCACTACATGAAAATATTTTAGTTGTTAATACAACCCCAATTCAAAAGAACTTGTGGAAATGTGTAAAACGTAAATAAAAACAGAATGCAATGATTAGCAAATCATCAACCCACATTTAATTCACAATAGAACATCTTATAAAATGTTGAATCTCAGACATTTTACCATTTCATGGAAAATATTAGCTCAAATTGAATTTGATGGCAGCAACACATCTCAAAAAAGTTGGAACAGGGTGATGTTTGCCATTGTGTAGCATCCCCTCTTACTTTAACAACTGTCTGTAAATGTCTGGGAAGTGAGGGCAGCAGTTGCTGGAGTTTTAGGAGAGGAATGTTGTCCCATTCATGTCTGATGGAGTATTCTAGCTACTCAGCAGTCCTGGGCCTTTGTTGCTGGATTTTTTGTCTTCTGATTCTCCAAATGTTTTCTGCTTGTGATAGGTCTGGACTGCAGGCAGGCCATTTTAGAACCCAAACTCTTCTCCTGTGAAGCCATGCCGTTGTGATGTATGCAGTATGTGGTTTAGCATTGTCTTGCTGATGCACCCCCATAGCATCAGAGATGCAGACTTTTGAACTGTCTGCTGATAACAAGCTGGATGGTGCCTCTCCTCTTTTGTCCAAAAAACAATTTCATTTTGATTTGATCATAGAACAGTTTTCCATTTAGCCTCAGACCATTTTAAATGAACTTTGGCCTGGAGAAGATGGCTGCATTTCTGGATCATGTTCACATATGGCTTCTTCTTTGGATGATACAGCTTTAACTTACATTTGTGGATTGCACAGTGAACTGTGTTCAGAGACAGTGATATCTGGAAGTGTTCCTGAGGCCCCGAAGATCTTGAGGATCCAGCTTTGACCTTCGGCCTTCGGCCTTGTGCCCTGCGCAAACAGATTCCTCCTGATTCTCTGAATCTTTTAAAGATATTAGATACTTTAGATGGTGGGATCTTAAAAATCTTCACAATTTTACATCGATTCACATTTTGCTTAAATTTTTCCACAATTTGTAGATGCAGTTTGTTGCCAATTAGTGAACCTCTGCCCACCTTTACATTCTCTGAAATGCTCTTTTTATACCCAGTCATGTTACTGACCTGTTGCCAATTAACTTAATTAGTTATCAAATGCTCCTCCATTTGTTTTATTATTTGCAGCAATTAGTTTCCTTCTGTTCCAACTTTTTTAAGTTGGATAATAAAATTCAAAATTAAATTGGTAAAATGGTAATGGTAAAATATCTCAGTTTCAACATCTGATATGTTTTTGTGTTCAATTGTGAATAGAATAAGGGTTGATGAGATTTGAAAATTATTGCATTCTGTTTTTGTTTACGTTTTACACATCATCCTAACTTTGTTTTGAATTGGAATTTTAATGCTGTGTCCATCCTCTAATCCTGCACCAATCACGTAGAATTACAATGTTATAAAACCACGGGCATAAAGATTTGCTCTGTGAGTACATGTACTGGTAACTGATGATTCTGCTCAGGGTTCATTGACTCCAGAATCTTATTTACAGTTTTACCCATTTAATATCATGCAAACACTAATTGGCTGTGAAGCTAACACTATATATATATATATATATATATATATATATATATATATATATATATATATATTGTACACAGCTGAATTTCATTGGAAAGTGCTCTGCATGCTAATTGGTTACCCTTTTACCAGTGGAGACTCGGAGAAGAGCCTTTGTGAGAATAGCCTTTTCTATACACTCGGTCTGTTTCCTTCTTCCCAGTAACAGAGGGCCAGACACACACAGAGACACACACACACACACACACACACACACACACACACACACGCACACTGACAACTCTTTGCTCATCTTTTCTTTTCATCATACACATGTGACTCGGTGCTGTGCCTAAACCTGATCAAGCATTCACTTCGGGTTTAGCTGGCAGCTAAACAGTGGAGGGGAAACATAGGGAGTCTCATGGTTTTGCATAAAACTTAAAGGCTTAACTAATCAACCTCTTAACCAAGTTAACTGAGACTCATTAAATCGATTAAGTATTCCCTATGTTGCTATAGAAACCATGAAGCAGGCTTTGGCTTACAATTTCCTTTACCACAAGACAAAATAAAGAAATAGGTGGAAGACATGATCCTTTCCAAAAAGTGACTACAAGGTACGTGAAACATGTAGCTAACATATCTACTGACTTCACTACCAATAAATGAAAATATTTCACGTTTAAATACCAGTGTAAAGCATCATCTTACCCTATTTAATGTGCTAAATCAGACAAAAAAAAAATTATTACGAGTTTCCCCTCTTCCATATGAACTGATCTATCATGTTTCTTTTGCAAGGAAAATCTTGCAGGAAAAACCTGTAATAGAAAGCCACTCTACAGGGCATATACACTTCACTGATTATACAGAGTAATCTCCTATATATCAATTTTTCTGTTCAATTCATGCACAGGTCAGATTGTTAGGCACGCAGAGGAGAAATTAAGAGCAAATCGCATTTTAATCTCAATAGTACATAATCCGCCGATAATTTGGGGTAGGAGAAGTATTTAAAGCTGTTGGCGTTGTAGTAACGGATTTGCGTTAATCTTACTAGCCATTGATCACTCTCAGAGTATGTCACACAAGGCGAGAGTGAGTGTGCAAAAACCACTGACAGAGTGCAAAGGTAAAACTGATACAGTTCACAAAACATGAACTATGTTGATCCACACTGGCAGGAAGAGTAAAGGGATTACACTAAGCCTGCATTAAGTCTGTGCCTCCAAACACACAGACAATTTATAAAAACAATAATGAAAATGTGTGTATCATTTTAGACAGCCACTGTGCACTTGAACAAGAACAATTGTTCCTCAAAGCTGGAATTCTTTTCGCTTTTCTCATGAGAAGCTGAGCGCATCTTGTTCACACAAAACACTGAGGGGCGGTGGAGAGTGGGATTGTGGGAAGGTCATGGGGTGGGCCTATTAGGCCTTCAGTGACATCTCAGCAGCAATATGCTAATATTGGAACCTGTGACTGCTAACAACAAGGAGCTGAGAATGGATGTGAGACAAGAATGAACCCACCCCCTCTCTCTGTTTCCCTCAGTGGCTCTCATTGCCACTCTGTCCCTCACTTTAAATTACCATTACTGGGCTCCGGGCACAAGAATTGTCTCTGCTCCACTTGTCAGATATGAGACACTGAAGAGCTCTCACATGCAAACTCTACTTCTCACTGCCAGCATTTCTAAAGTGTGCTATCAGTTTATTTACATTTTAGCTCTCATTTTAACTGCCGTGGTCGTTCTGACTGTGCCTTTCTACACACCCCAGTAATCTGTATAAGTCCTCTTAGAAGCATTTCCTCTATTCACTCAGGCAGCACACTTAGGAAAAATACCCTGTTTAAAAGGCAGCATCTGATTCAGGTACAATATGTTATACACAACTCATACTAAGAAGGGGTCTGATCCTTGCAATCATAATATCTCTGAGCTGCCAGAAAAGGGCCTCCAAGGCTCCAAGAATTATGACTAAGGATGTGTGGCGGGCCAGTAAAGATGTATTTATTTGTACATTTGAACAATTACACTGGTAATAAGCAAACACAACCAACTGGATGCCATCATCCTACTCAATTTACATTTGCTTATTTATTCTTTACATATTTGATAGCAACAGAATGCATATCTAATGAGTAATCTATGCCACTTACAGCTCTTTAAAAAACCAATAAGCAGACAGTTGTTCTCTTTTCACCCACCAAAGCCCTGTGGAGGAGTAATTCATTTTCACAGCTTTATATTAGTTTATACATTTTACCACTTTTACTCCATACCCACTATATCAGTACAAAAACCTTATCTCTTGATGGTTCTTCAAGAGTGCTTGATTAACAATGTGAATCTTGTGTGTGTGCTTGTGTGTGTGTGTTTGTTTGAGTTTGATTATTATACCTGTTTTTCTCAACTTTTAAGCGATTTTCTCTACTAAACTGTTCTTGTGTCTGAAAAAATGTTTGAGTTAATATACTTTTGGATACTGGTCAGCGAGTTTCACCTCATATTTCAGTACACTGCATAGACTTCGGTGACTTCTTAATGTTTTTTGAGCAGCCTTGGGTCAACAATACACACGATGGCTGCTACACGCACCTAAAAGCCCTTATTTTATCTATTGGTCCTATGAGCACAATTTAAGCCTTTTGTCTACATACAGATTCGGACCCCTGATCCAGGGACACTGTAGTTGTTTACATATAAGGATCTCGGCTATGTTTCCCAGCCTCCTGCGAGGCAGCCCCCTTTAACAATAACCGCAGGACACAATAGAGCTTTTAAACGCGTTTTGTGCTTTGAATGTGTTGGCCCCTGGAGAACACGCTGGTCTGTGTGGAAAATTCGTATCCACACTATAACAGCCCGGAATGATTTAAGGCTAGAATTAAAAACTCTTTAGAAGCCGCAAGCCTCTGAGGAACAGCACCAGGATCAGCAGGTGTTTTGTTCTCTTGTGGCATCTCGAGCGAATCGATGCTGAAATGAAGTGTTTGCGTTGGACTCGCAACGCAAATTCTTCATTTCACTGCAGTTTGGGGATCTGGCTTACCCATCGTGGCTGAAGCCTCACCTTTCATCCAGTCCACCACTTGACTGGAGCTCCACTTGCTCACAGGCTCCATAACCAGTGCCATGGTAGAAGTTTGTCTTGTTCACCGTTGACAAAACACAAAAACTAAAAAATAAAAATAAAATAAAAAATAAAGAGCACAATTTTTTTTAAATGAATTCAAAATCTCTCAAAATTCTTCTTGCCTGTGTTTATAAATATAACGAGGTAGGTCCAAAAGGTTCAAAATGTCCCTTTGAGAAGCCTGCGTGCAGCCCAGCAGCCTTGTGCACATTCCTGTGCTGTTTGCTCGCTTGAAAGAGCTCTTTTATTTGTCATTCATGTCAGGTTTAGTGGCGCTGATGCTGCTGGGACGCTGCTGCCCGAACCCGGTTCAAACATACATCCCAGTAACATCCAGAGCAGAGGAGAACAACGCACCGACTGTCACTCTCCTCCGGTGTCTGGGAAGGTTGGGTTCGCTCTGAGCATCCTCCCTCATACACAGACATGGAGTCATAGCCCTCACCGCGCGAAGTGTCTATGTATGAGGGGGGATTAATGCCACAAATAGGTGGGGGAATTGGGTGGCGGTGGGGGGGTGCAAGGCAGTGGATACTTAATAGGAATTAATGACATCCAGATTACACTGGAATGTGGTAGGAATGTGTGCTTAGTCCATGAAAGTAAAGTTGAGTAAATAAGTAGATATGAATGGTCAAGTAAACAAGAATTGACTGTTTAAAAAAAAGAAATAAACAGAGGAAGTAATTTTATTGTTTTATTCATTAATGCAGGCAACTAAATCTAATCATTTTAGCAGTACCTAAAGAATCTATGTGCATTTAAATAAGTGAACTCTGCTGTCATTGTTACTAAATTACACATCCAATCTGTGTGTGTGGAATTAATGAGGGTGGGTAGAGTATTTGCCGGTTTTAGATTTGCTGCAAAGGTAAGAAGAAGTAATATCTTAGTATTTAAAGAAGCTGCTGACATGTTGCTGAAGTGTTTGGTCATAGCATCCTAAAGCATGCATGCTTTTGGGTAAAAAATTATATGCCTATTGTTTTTACAAAACATGCTCATATACAGACTCTGGGTCAGGCATCTGTGCATTGGGGTATAAAGAGGAGCTAGGCTCTCTTTCAAGTCCCAAGGGCACTAATCACCCCTCATACATCTCCTGCCGTCTTTGTCGCTGCTGGCGCCTCCATCACACAAAGCTCAGTGTAGTGGAAACAACGGTCACCAACGAGGCAAGGATGCTGACATGCAGAACAAGAGTAAATGTATTCCTACATTTAAAGAATTACAGAATAAGACACTTATTCATTTGATAAATTGAGTGATAAAATCTAGATTTTAAAAAAATGTACACTTAACGAGAAAACGTAGAATTTCTTTTTTGTGTTTTAGCATTCAGAGGTAATACAGTGTGTCTTTTTATTCTAGTATAAGCTAAACAACTGTTTAAATTTGGTTCAACAACTTGTCATCAAGTAGATGCTATTCTACTGCACAAACGAATAATGACAAGTGGCATTACTTTGCCTTTACTTCAGATTAAATCAAAACATTAAAATTTTAAAAATCTTCAAACCGTAAATAAACAGCCCAAGGTGATGAAAATAACAAAAGACAAGCCCTTAAACATTAATTTTCTGAAATATGGTGTTGCCAGCAGTAAATGCAGCTAGACAGGATAATGCTGCAGAAACCCCAGAGAATGTTGGCATGGACATTTAAGATAATTAATCAACCACAGAGACAGCAAACTATAGAATGTAAAACTTTGTGGCATGACTAAAACATAAAATATACAGCAATTATAACTATTTTGCCATTTAACAAAATCTTTTTAGCTACAAGTCAAGGCATAAATTCTTAAGAGTTGTGCAAATAAACAGAGATTAAAACTCATTACCCAATACTAAACAAATTAAGAATTTAGAGAATATGAATGCTTTTTCTTCACAGCATGTTTTATTTATGGACAATTTATTTTTTATTCTCCTGGTTCATGTCAACAATTTGAATTGGCACCACATCTTTGACTCAGTCTCATCTATTCCATCAGTTCAATCCAGTGATAACTTATTTTATCAAAGGGAAAACTGGTTTCTGACACAAGTTGTTTGATTCACACCTGATTTGTTGCTGAATCATTTACAAATGATTGATGAAGTTTTTCTTTTCCATAGTCTATTCAACTGTGTGAGCTCAACGTTCCACTATGGCTGTTCTGTTGTACTCATTCCCGTATGTTTCTGTATATGGAAACACACCATGGTATAGCTATAACAATAATATTGAAATATGGCATATTCTTATCATGCAGAGGAAATATTGTACTCAGTACAATAGATGATAGGTTACAATATGGCAGTGCCCTATAGTGAACACATTATATTATCAAAACTTTTGCCACCACTTATTTTCATTTACATTTATTGTCGATTTATGCCACAGAGGGAAAAGCACAGGTGTTACTTACACTGGTTCTGTTTGTGTGTGTGTGGTCTAGTGAGCCAGTATTCATAAAGCAAGTGCCCTGACACTGAATGAACAAAATTAAATTCAGTCATCATTATTAATCGAACTAATAACAATTGAAACTTTCTTCCTGTGAAATTCCAAAATGTTTGGCATTTTGTTGATGAGGTCTCCTTATTTGAATCTGTATAAAGCTTTTTTTATCTTTGTGTTGTAAAATATTTTAAAACCTTTGTTGCTGTAGTCCTAAAATGCAGTGTTTAATTATTTGGCTTAATAATCTAGAGGACATGTGCATTTTTCATGTCAGCAGCGGGGTTGGACATTTTTCAAATAAGAGAATGAGCATTGAGCATAAAATGAGCATAAAATATGATGACTTGTATAGATGTAACCACCCAACTGTATTTATATAGGTCTTAAGTATTGGAGTTTATCTGCCTCATATTACAACATTTGAAAACACAAACATATGTTGAGACACCATAATAATAGAATTTATTGAATAATTATTCTACAAAATTGCTGCTAATTGCCAACCTTTAATCAGCCTATATTATACGCCTTTCCTTTTTTAATGCAGTATTTAATAGTATAAATCGTTATGTTTCTGCTCCGTGTAGCCTTTCCAGCTCCACCACTGGGCTTTCCTCTGCCTCTAGAAAAGTGAACTGCTCTCGTGTTTTTCCCCCTCCGGCCTGTAGGCGGCAGAATATGCTCTGTCGCGTTTTGGTTGTCACATTATTGGACAAGAAGAAGACACTTTGACTTCCTCATATAAACTCTTGGGAAGGTAAGTCAACATCAACGTTGTCAGTAGTTTATCTCTGTAATTACCAATGCGATTCTGACATTTTACAGCATCACGAAATAAATCTTATAATACTGTGTAAAGCTCATTCACCGTATTTCTATTCTGAGCAGTGTAAGTTTGGCAGTGTCTTTCCCAACTTCAGCTTCAACTTCAGATACGTAGCGTTAACGTTGGCTAACAACTGCATGGCTAATTCCCATGAATTTTTCAAGGTTCTAATTTCTCATATTACGAAGTCATACTGGAGTGAATCATATTAAATAGGGTGCTCACAAAATTAGAACTACCTCTTCATAGACTCAAGTACGTCTCCACCACACATTATGACTTCAATAATTAAAATTGAGTAGAATTATCCCCTTTCTGATAGGTTCAACTCAAAAAAATGGGGAATTACAGGATTCATGACAGAGCTGCTTTATTGGATTAGATTAGATTGTATAAGTGTACCTAATAAAATTGCCAGTTAGTGTAGTTGCCAGACCTTGTCAAAATGTGGCCATGAAACAGTTAACACTTGTTCCAATAACTTGAGTCAAACTGGATGGTAAAAGCTCCAGTTTTTGATGTCGTAATGGGGGCAGGCTTTACGTGGAGAGCGACACAGAGGCTAAGCTGATTTTTTAAAACTTTACAACAGGTGGGAATGCCACCAGGTTAATATGAAGAAGTAAAATTATATACTCTGTTATAGTTGAGGGATTAAATTATGTCTTAGTTTGATATACAGTATTATACTTCCAGTTATGTTACTGTATTGGTTTTCAATCTGGGACTAGTGTCCTTATATTGGTCTAAATATTACTATGAGAGGTTAGAGTATGGTTAATGTGCTAAGAAAAATAAATAAATATACTTATCATTCCTAAATAACGTGCCCTCACCCTATCAAACACTAACTTGTATCTTCTTATTAGGTTGGGCTCAGAATCCTAAAGCAGTATCCAAAAAGGTAACAGCTATCACATTCATAATACATACATTTTACCAGCATTTTTAGTTTTCTTCTTTAAAACAGAAACAAATAAATGGCAAGAAGTTAGATTGTGAAACACAGTACATTACAATAATTTACACAGGCAAAGTAACCCGTTTTTCCAGTTGTAAAAACTAAAAAAGCTAGTTTGGTGTAAAGTCACTTTTACACCTTGATGAAGAATTTGAAAGCTGAGGTACTTTATTCTTCCACCTTATTTTTCTTCTGCAGTTACAGTTTACCTTTCTGAGATCATCTTTGTGCTTTTCATGTTAGGTGTTGGCGTACCCTATCTATGACATGATGGATGATACTGAAATGGAGGAGAGGCACACGCTGTCAGGCAGCTCTTCTATTGGGGAAGCAGTGTCTGGTAGAGGACAGGCTGTGTATCATGAAGAGGATGATGATGATGATGATGAGCTCTACTATATCCCTGAGAGAAGACCTTCTCTGGACCTGGGACCAAGTCCAATGGATACCAGCCACCGGTACTGAGAGAATTTTCACTTAATAACACTAAGGGTCTCCTCTTTCAATGCTTGGTAGTTTAAAAATAGTAGTAATAATAGTACTAGTAATAGTACTCTTCTTTATGATAAAGAGACATATTGATTTTGTATTTCTATGAGAAACCCCAAGGCTACAATTCAGTGGTGCCTATAGTAGTAAGTAGTAACAGATATCACTTGCACCTTAAATCTAACAATGAGGGGGTTTCGGCAGCTCACTAGTATCATCTAGTGGATAGAACAAAAAACTTCTTCATATGGTCTTGTTTCACATTGTACTTCTATATACTGTTAGTTGTACATAAGGGTAATTTGGTGCAACATACCTGGCTATAATCTGATGAACCCATTACATTAAAATCTCAGAGGTTTACTCAGCTAAATTGTATGGCATTATTCTTTTGGTTTTAGGAACAAAAATGAGGCATCAATATAAAACTCAAACAAAAGCAAGTTATAGAGTCATCTATCTTTGTCGAATCTTTAGAGAAAACATATCATACTGAAGTGTTCACATGCAGTTAATTAAAAGACAAATAAAAAAAAATAAAAATAAAGAATGCAGTTAAACCCAAACTTGTCCATCAACCTTTAAAACTCTTATGTGGTTCTTAACCCAAATATCCCCGACTTGAAGGCCTTAATGCTGCTTGTAAAAGAGATCTAAGCTTAAAATAAACTCCATATCTGATGTACAGTTAAAACCTGATACTGCTCGTAATGTGACCAGGAAGCAATTAAGAAACTATTGCTATTCCTCTATTTTTTAGGCATTCTGTGGACCGGGCCATGTCTCCAGCTTTGAGCTATAGGTCAATGGCAAGTGAAGAGAACAGAGACTATATGGAAGATGAAGATGGATTGCCCACCAGGTACAAACAAGACAAAGTATTCAACAAAGCCTAAATCGGTCTTTAAATGCATGTAAGCATCATATTAAATGCAGGAAGCAAAACCATACAGTGCCCTGTTTTTACTCTTATTGTGTCATATTGTGTGGAGAACTAAAATGGCACCTTATGGTTACAGAAATGAAAGTGCAACTCCTCTTGTTTCCTTGGTTCTAGGGTCCAGCTGGATAGAACAGATTCATACTCCAGTTGCTACACTTTGGACAGTGAGGATTGCGAAGAGATAACCCCAAAGTAAGAAATCTACCCATGACAAGGAACATGTCCATATTATTGTGTGTGATTGCCTGCTAGATTGGCACAAATATGTTTAAATGTCACCACTGTGCCCTCACCAGGGTTAAAAACAAAGATGATATTGAAGCAAAGCCTTCTGACACACCTGAGTTAATTCAAAACTCAAATGAGTTTAGTCACCCTTCTCTGACAGTGGCCTTCACTTTTAAGGTCAGTTTATGTTCCCGCTTTTCTGTTTTTCCCTAATAAAAAATATATTTAACCTCAATGTCCCCCCAGTGTCAATAATGACACAAAATTTCATCCTTCTTTCTGAATCAGGCCATTTGTGATACTCTCAGGAAGATGTCAGAGGGAGATTTTAAGAGATTTTCGAAGCTGCTTTGGAAGCATTATCCACAGTCATTTAACACGCCAACCCAAGGCATGGACATGGTGAACCTTGTGGATCGGTTGCTTGAGTGTTACAACCTTGAAGTGTCTCTGCAGATCACCAAAACCCTTCTTGAGGAGATGGAGCAAAATAAGTTGGTTGACTATATTCAGACTTTGTGCCTCAGAAGTAAGTACAGTTCTATATGCCTTGTATATTACTATTATTGTAATTGTAACAAAAGCAATGTATGTGTGTGTGTGTGTGTGTGTGTATATATATATATATATGCACTCATATATATGTGTGTTTTAACACATTTTCCTTTTCTCAGATGAAGTAAAATATGATTTAAGTGAGAGTCTTAAGAGGACATATGGTGAAGTATGTCTGGATTTGGACAACACAGGAGAGAAGAGGCCCTTTGATGATGTCTTTACAAATCTTTACATTACATCTACATGCAACAACGGCCCAAATATTGAACATGAAATCATGACCATAAAAAAGCTGGACAGCAACCGGGAACCAGGGAAACTAATTTCTACCCGTGATATTTTTAGTTCTGAAAGGCTGGAACACTCCAACGTTAAGTTAATCTTGCTCACTGGAGTACCGGGGTCAGGGAAGTCTATGGCTGTCAGAAGGTTAATCCTCGACTGGATTGAAAAGCGGTCCCACCAACACGTGTCTTTTTTGTTTCCTCTTCCATTTAAAGAACTCAAAGAGTTTGAAGGTGTTAAGGTCTCTCTCTTGGAAATAATACAAAAACTGTACCCAGAAACAAAAAAATTGAGGGATGAGGATTTTAGAAGTGAAGACTGTAAAATAATGTTTGTGTTTGATGGCCTTGATGAGTATAATGGGACGCTTGACTTTGAAAACACGGAGCTTCTCAGTGACCACACAGATCCTACCACCGTCAATGTTATCGTGGTCAACCTCCTCAGAGGGAGGCTGCTGTACCGCGGCCTATTCCTGGTCACTACTCGCTCACAAGTAAAGCGCTGCATTCCATGGGATACATATCATGATGAGATAGAGGTCCGTGGTTTCTGCGATGCTGAAAAAGAAGAGTACTTTAAGAGGAGATTCAAAGACACAGAAAAAGCAGCCCGAGTCATTGCGTACATCAACTCTTCCAAAACACTCCGAATCATGTGCCACCTGCCCTTGTTCTGCTCACTGGTGGCTGATGAGTGGCAGCAAATATTTAACGAAAAGGGGGCACAGGCAGAGCTGCCCGCAAGCATAACCTACATTTACACAAAGCTGCTGCTATCACTTATTCGTCAACATCGCATTTTTAGAGCCCCAGATCGTAGCACAGAAAAAGAGAGAGACTTCCTCATGAAACTTGGAAAGTTAGCTTTCAATATGCTGGAACAAGAACAATTTAAGATCACAAAGTCCGATTGGAAAGAAACTGGAATCAGTGACGAGGAGGCAGTGATTAACAGTGGCCTGTGCACACAGTACATGACAAAGCCGTACGTCTTGTTTCAAGAAAAAGTCTTGAGCTTTATCCACCCCACTATGCAGGAATACTTGGCTGCCCTTTATGCATTTCTCTCCTTTACAAACCAGGCGAAGAACATTTTCGACCAACAATTAAAAGACAAGTTCATGGGGATCTTCAAGGGACACAAGACCATGGAGCTGTACAAGAGTGCAGTGGACAAAAGCCTGGGCTATGAGGACGGCAAACTGGACATTTTCTTGCGTTTCCTCTTTGGAATGGCACTAAAGTCTAACCTGGAACTTCTCCAGCCATTCTGCGTGTCATCTGTAAAGTGGCCCACATTCGTCGAAGATGCTACCACCCTCATCCAAAAAAGGCTCAGAGAAAATCAGTGTCCTGCCAGGAATGACAACTTACAGCAGTGCTTGGAGGAGCTAGGCGTGTCAGTGTCAGAGGCAACATCGTATTGATGTGTTGTAGACTGAACGCTTTACGAAAATCTTTTTACTACAAATACAAGCTTACCAGTATAAGTTACTGGACTAAAATTTCAAGTTTGGCAGAAACATTCAACAGGACACAAAGATGAACTGATTAGATTTTGAGGGTTAAAGGTCTCACTTATGTGACCTCACATTTGTCCTTCCACCAATCCCATTGTTTTGAATGCAATATTACAGTAATGCCTTGAACAAATGTCTTCACAAACACTCCAACATGACTCAAGGATGAACTGACTTAATTTGGGTGGTCAAAGGTCAAGGTCACTGTGATCTCATGTCCATTCATTCCTGTGAATGTGGTGTCTCAGAAATGGTTTGGGGCTTCAAATATCCACTTGCGCTCAAGATTGAACTGATTGAATTTTGTTGGTCAGAGGTCAAAAGTTAAGATTGCTATGAATTGATGTCCATCCATTTTTCCCAGCACCATCTCAGAAAGGCCTGGAGGGAATTTCATCAAATCTGGCATTCACTTGGACTTGTGAATTCACTGATTTGAATATGAATCTGGAAAGACTTGCATGTAAAATGAAACTTCATTGCTTCACAAAGTACAGTATACAACTGTGATGCAGTAATTCTAATTTTGAGAAAAATTGACAGATTTACAGATCTCTGCAAATCAATTTTAAAGATTGTAGATAAGTGATTGCATAAGGATTCATTCACTGTTATGTAGCTGAACATGTCATATTCCTACCATTTCTTAATGATGAATTTTCTGTGCTAAGAGGTATTTAATGAGTAGCAAATGCTCCTGTATTTATCCCGACGTCTGCTTTTCAGTAATCTTTTAACTAGGTTGATTGAAGTGTTCCTGTGTCTGCGTGGTATAGATGTTTTGGCCAAGTATCGATTTTTGGAAAGGATACCGATTCACCAGTAATTGGATCTTCAAGATACAGGTGTATTTATACTACGAATCTCCCTAATTAATTTTAAATACGGTGGCCAAAACATTTGAACCACCTCTTCTTATAATGCACTCCAGTATGTCTCCACTACCCACTTTGACCTAAAAAATAAACACATAATAGAAATATCACCTTCCTAAAAGATTCAACCTAAAAAGTGAGAAATTATAACTTGTAAAATTGGATTGCATTAAATTGCACAGGTGTTCATAATGTTATGCCTTATAGGTGGCTGTACAATTAGATTTGTAGTATAAATGAATAATGCGATTGTGGCCAGCCAGTCTACTGTTATGCTTAAGATTTCTTAGTGCAATTAAAAGGATTCATTAACCCAATATGAGGTAAATTACTAATTATATATGCCACTCAGCTAAGAAGCATATTTTACTTTAATCCTTTTAGTTTACAACACTTCCATTGTACAGGTTATTCAAATACTAACTAACATACAGGTTATTCAAATACTAACAGTGATATGAATAATAACAATACCTGTTTTAAAAAAGCAGTACAACAAAGAAACAACAGGGTTCCGTCTGCTTTTGAGTCAGATTAATTAAATGAGAATTTAATTGACATTAGAAAGTACATTTTCACATAGTCCAACTAGGTTAAGATGGCTTGTCACCTGCAAATACAAACATTGGAATGGTACATGGGTAAAGCAAATAAATTGTTCAAATATGCTCTATATTGCAGTCAAAAGATACTACTCGTGTGATAGTCCTTTGCTAATTTAGACAGGTTACTCTGTAGAAATTGGGGAGGGTTGTGTCAGGAAGGGCATCTGGCGTAAAAACAGTGGCAAATCAACATGTGGACAATGATCCGCTGTGGCAGGATAAGCCAAAAGGACAAAAAAAAAAGCTTCCATAGGAAGCCATTAAAGGAGAAACGCTAGTTTGAAACAAAAGTACGTTTATACATTTCATTATCTAGTTCCTCTAACACTGTCGTGTACAGAAAGTTCACAGATAATATTGAGTCCTCAAAAATGAGATAAAACACGGCTTGGAGAGATCCCCTTTTTCATTCTGCGTATTTGCTTTGCAACTTTACGATTATCACTTCTTCTTGTTAATGTTATGTGCTTTTGTGCCATTCCAGCAGTGCTTGTCACAACACAGATGAAGGTGGATCTGAGGTCTTCCGATGTGACATTCTTCAACAGCAAGCTGCTCTGTAGGACTTTAGCCTCTAAAGTTGATCTAAAAGTCATTACAGCACAGTAGTAGGTTGTATTAATAATCATTGTTTTCAATTCTTTCTAAAGAATCTGATGAGCTACATTTCTCATTAAGGCATTTATAATTCTCACCTCTCTGATTCTACCATTCTGTCACTGCTGGTTATTTCATCGGGAAAGGAGCCATTGATGAGCCAATAGATAAGTGTCACACCATCTTCACAATTGGTTAATGCATCACAGTGTATAACCAGCATCTCACCTGGAAAGTAGAACACACCCAGACCACAAACGTGGCTACATTATGTGTATTGAAACTAATATAATAAAGCTCCCCTCAAAAATTGCCTTTCATCTGTATTAGAAAACACTGTAGAGCAGTTGGTAGCTTGTATATCCGAGTGTTACCTGGTTGAGTTTTAATTTGGACTTTATCTCGCCCAATGATCTCTGGAGATCCATCCTCAGAAACTGAACAACAAATTTGGGTTAGCACAAAAATTTTATTACATAAAAATAAAACTTTGCCATCCTCAAATAAAAAATATAATACTGTACCAGTAAATCCTTCTGTAAGCAGGAGGCTCAGATATCCCAAGGCTGTCACAGAGATGCAACATGTTAATATACAATCAAATAATAATACACAGTTGAATGAATGTCTTAATATTATCAAATAGTATTACCTTTGATAACAGATAACAGCTTCATATTGACTCCAACAGAAAGAGGTTTTTCTGATGACCGCAGTTTGGGAGTACCATTTATACACAAATTACTTCCCATACCCCCACGCATGTATTCTATACCAAGGACATAGAATACATGGGGATTTCTTTTTTTAGAACTCATGTTCCTGAAAAGTTGTTTAATAGTTAAAGAAAAAGACATTTGACTGGTTCACAGCTCAGTCATGGGATTTACAAATTAGTTATAAATGATGGAAACAAACCTTGATGATGCATGCATAAAGCATTTACAACCAAATCTAAACCATGTAACATTTATTAATGGATCTTGATCAAAACATTGACAACAAACAAAATAATATTGTTAGCCTTGTTCACCACCCCTTTACAGTTAGAGTTGGCAGAGAGGTCTTTCCAAAAAGTCCAAATATGGAACCTTGGATTGAACAAGAAAATAAAACTGGCAACACCAGCTCTCTCACTGAGATAAAGGATCATTCTAGGATGTTTTCTACCCTCAGCTTAGTTTGAACAGGTAATGGTTTTAATCCAGCTGGTATTACAGGTTTAGTTTGTGTTTGCGGTATCACTCCAATTTCAGAACTGCTACAATTTTACCCAAATTAAAGAACCCCCATCTTATCTAGCCATGCAAATAGATTTGGGGTTTATCTTTCCTGACCTTCTGCTGCCACCCCAATACGATAGAGGTGAATACAATTTTGCAAGTAATGCTGACAGTACAGAAAAAGATTTAACAGCAACATATCATTCCTGAAACGGAATAATTCAGAGAAAAATCATTCAACAGTTTCATGGGGACTGTTACTTTGGTAAAAAGCAGTTCCAAAGAAAACCACTGACAGAGCCAGGCCAAGTCTATTGGTATGGCTAGATACAACTAATTGGGAAAATAATTTTTCCTTTTGATAGTTTAATTGAACTAACACTTTAATAAAAAATTGTTTCACACTGACATTCTCCCCATTTGAATCGAGTCAGATAATTTACATGTCATTTTGAAATTCAGTAACAGAAGGTTCAAAACAATTACTGTATGAGGAATCCAAATGTTTTAGAATCTTTTGCCCCAATAATGATGAGGCACGACTTACTTACATTCTTAGGAGAATGCCACAGTGAGCACACTTAACAAAGCAGTACAAAATGGCTACAGAGGAAGTCTGTGGACACCGGACTAATGCATCTACAGACTAGAGAACAAAGAGAGCATTGATTTATTTTGATTTACATTTATTACTCATCTGCTCTACATGAGGATGAAAACCTCTAGCAGGATCCTTTAACTGAGTATTAAACACTTGAGACATAAATTAGTAAAAAGCCCCCCTTCCAATACTTCTGGACAGCTTTGCTAGGCCATAAGATGCACAAATCTCTTATTAGGGTGTCACTGTGTAAAACAAATCCTGGGAAATTGACATCAAAATTCATATTACTAATAAAATCCAAATAAACTGTAAATACAGATAATGTGCCTATAAATATATACAAAAAGTACAGACACTTTTTATTGTTGTTTTAGTTATTTGGCCTACAATCTTCTAAGCCAGTGCATATCTTCTTTGTATGGCGTGTATGTCCATTTAACCGGACAGGTCACTCCAGACCCAGGAGATAGTTGATACCTTGCACAAATCCAATAATAACTGGCTGCCAGGCCACCAAGTACCGAAGCCAGTCTAAAAGTTGTCCATACATGACATGGGGCCTCTCCCAGCTAAAAACTGATTAAGGAAGAAAATGTTTATCAGCAATTAAAAAAAAAAAACTGTAAAAATCCAGTAATCCTTAATAACATGTAACTGATGGCAGATGGTCAAGAGCACAGCTTTACATTTCTGCAAAAGCATTAGTTATTGTATTGCAGTAAGCCAAAAGGAACAGGAACTGCGTGTACAATATGTGTGGAAATTCACTGTTCTGTTAATTTCTGTCACAGGAAACATTTCCTTCTCCTGTAACATGAATGAATTAGAAAACAAATGCCGCATGTTATCACGTTATTCCAAATGATCGCTGCCATTATACTAATCAACTCAAAGGCTAGGAGGACATTCTGTGAAACAAGTAATTAATACAGGTAAAGCTTAGATGAGAATTACAGCGTAAAAAGGATACGGGTTACTAAACATCCTCTTCAAATCCACCTTCTCTTTGCAGTATGGGCACATCTGTTTCTTTCCAACAATACACCATCCTCTGATGCAGAATTCATGAAACCTAGATACGGAGTTAAGGATCGGCATAAACCAACACAAAGGCTTAAAATGTATTCTTTTGAAAATGGCAACTTAATAGCGAAATGAAACGTATAGTGCGTCAGCTTTATTGCCCTTTTATGATAAGGTAAACAACTAAATGTTGGAGTAAAAAAACATTTTACACTTCTGGACAATTTAAGTGTAAAGTTAAATTACTGTAAATATAGAACTAATTTACTGCAAGTTCTTTATCATATCTGCCAGATAAGCCATTATACATCAATAACTCGTTACTCGTGCACACTTTACTGCGTTGTAGATCACATTTTGATTAATTTAAATATACAACATAAAATGTGCAAAAATGGAAAAGAATCTGACCACTTTCTGAAACCACTGCTGTCAGGCTCCATTTTATCATGTAATTCTTTCTTATGTGTAAATGGGAAACTCTACCTTGTTCACTTAATTGTTCAATTTAGCTGTAAAAAAGATGGGCATATTTAATTTATTTAATTTACAAGAAGTTGTAAATTAAAGTTGTTGTTTATAATTAAGTCCAACAATAGAGTCCAAAAAACAAAAAAATAGAAAGTAAGTCTAGACATAACAAAAACACGCAGAAATCGCTGCGGAACTAGAAATGGTTACGTGCTATTTACAGTGTACAACCAGACAATAATAATGGGGAAGTAATAGAAATTCACATGATAGATTGTAATAACATCACATACATGTCAAGTGAGAAATTCCACTTTGGGCTGACAATTTAGAACACTGTAGATTCCTGACAGAAACCCATGACTTTTATAGACATTAATACATAATTTATTAATACTGTGCACCAGGAAATCCCTTTTAGTGATAAAACAGATATTAACATGAATATTTGTCTCACAAGAAGGATACACATGGTTGCAGGATAATCTGTAAGTATTCTCAATGATTCCCTCCTCACTGACATCAACAAGGATGGGCTGCCCGCACACAGCACAGATATTATCAGAGAGGTGTTTGGTTGGCATGCCCGATGCACTGTAGTACTGAAAACAAGAGGATTGTGCACATTTTATAGCCATAATCTATACAGAGATAAGAATCATATAGTGTCTGCAATGGGTCTACTCTACCCCAACAGTTGAAGCCATGAAATCTGCACACATTTCCGCGAAGTCCCTTCCAAGGACCCCATAGTACAGACCGTAGAAGAGCAGAGAAACACCAAAGTCCATGGCATCCTCTGGCTTTATCCTGGACAGAGAAGGCACTGCATGGAAATCATGGCTTTGACTAAGCTATGTTCCACATCACCTTTATTACTTTCTCTTTAGAACAGATATCAATTTTATATTTGGTGCTGTTGATGATGTTCTAAAACGTTTCAAAGGGCTTTTTGTTTTTTAATTACACTATACCTACAAAACATCAACATCTATGTTGAGGATTAGCTCTTATGACAAAGAGTGAAACCTATGACAGTGGCTATGTCTGAAATGCAAGAAAGTATGCAAACTGCGTGACATTTATTGTTAATTTTGTTTGACCATCAGGAAGAGACAGAGACTTTGGCAATTTCTTTTGTATAAACAGAAGGTTCTGTAATATCTATGTATGTTTGTATGTCACTGGATATTATACCTTACGACAGCATCACATTTTTAAACTAATCACATTTTTAAACTAATCATATAATGTTTAGTTAGCAGGGGGCCGGGCGACTCAGTGGTAGAGCATTGGGTTGGAGTGCAAAAGGCTGCGGGTTCGAATCCCACCCCACCTTGGTGCTGGTCCTGAGCCTGGATAAAACTGGAAGGGTTGCGACAGGGGAACCCTTTCAGCATCCGGCATAAAAACCCATGCCAAATTAACGTGCAGAATGTGGTGGCGCCCGAAAGGCACAGGCCGAAAGCCATTGATCTTTTTGTTGTTTAGTTACCAAACAGCCAAAGTATGACAATACTTCAAGCCAGGCAGCAAAAGAGTGTTTTTTGATTTTTCTTTCTATCGTGATACACGTAGTCCGTGTACTGGGTGTATATATTGTCCTTATTTATATTTACTGCTTCGATATATATAAATCACCAAGCAACTAACTACAGAAGCACACAAATTATTAAAAAGAATATAATGGAAGACATTATGAGTAGAACACCTGTCAATAAGGTATTCAAGTGAATGATGAGGCTGTAATATGGGTGCAGTATCAGAAGGGGTGTTACAAAAAACAAAAAACAAAGGTTAAACTTCATCACCTAGTGGCAAGCTACAAGTAGGACAGGGAATTTGCACAGAACGCATCAAATGGAAAATAAAACATCAAGTGGTAAAAGATGAGTATTCATTTAAACAGCAGGCTACAGTTTGGAGGGTTTCATTTTCGGTGGTTTAAAAGTTAATGTCCACTGACATTTTTGTGTAGTGTAAATTTCACTGTTATGAAATTTGATGTAGAAGGAAAAGTTTTTGAGAACTGTTAAGTAAGCACCAATAAAATCATGCAGAACTGACAATACATACCTGAATATTAGATTAATACCAAAAAGTGTAAACATGACGACACTGTAGCCAACTATTCCTGTGGCATAGCTGATCTTGTAGAGAAGAAGAAACCACTTATACACCAACCTACAGAAGAAACAGCGAATACGTCAACCTAGGACATAGACTTTGTCAAAATATGTTATAGACAATTAAGTCCCAAAGGCAGATATGTTAATTTACAGACTATGGTAAAGTGTTATACCTAGGCGTGGTGCAGGCCAGTGGCTTGCGAGTGGCACGGTAAGAGATGTAAGCTGTGATGACAGAGAAGATAAACCACGTGGTCAGGAACCTCCACCAGTGAAGTTTGGTAGTAAAGTAGAGTGGAACTACCCACATCTGGAACAGAGTCACCAGCTACAAGATAGCAAAGGTCCACGTTAAATGGAGCATTTACTTCAGGTATAAAAAGCTACCACCTTCAGACAGTGTTTAACCATAAACCAGAAACTGGTGAGATATTAACATATTTCATCTGTAAACATATTCCAAATTTAGATGGAGAGATATTTTAGCATGAGAGAAGACTGAAAACACTATGTCTCTTTATATAGTGAAACATATTGACGCACATGATGCATTCAAAGCTTCAAACTTTTTACTTGTCTTATTGGTCTTACATTGTATGACTTTGGGTGTCTCTGTTTCCACTGCACAAGGACTAGTTGGGCAACAACCAGGGTCACTATGAGGATCAGCACCATCTCTGCGTGCATGGCCTCATGGCCTTTGTGTTTAGCATGCATTCTTGCATGCTCCACTCTGTGAAAAAAGAACATAACACTTGTTACCTTTATGTATTTAGGTTCCAGTGACTCCATGTCAAAGAGAGCAACCTTTCTTTCACTGCTGTTGTTTGATATATGGAATTTGTTTAACTTATCAAAACCTTGTGTATTAAACACTTCATCTCTATTGTGCACGTGCTGAATTTTCTTCCATCAGATCCCAGAAAGATCACTATGATATTTTATATGCTACATGGCAAAGACACCAACCTCCACTTCTCTTCTGGTGAAAGCTTGGAGACATCAAACTGAAGGGGGAAAAGGCAAAATAATGAGCATTACAGTAGCAACGAAAACATGCAAAACGGTAGACATTTTGGAACAACAAAGCTACTAAATGAAACCCTGAACAACGTTTAGCTACTCTACTTTGAATAAAATAATAGCTAGAAGCATGAATTGATGCAATATTCTTTTGTTACCAGACCCATCTAGTGAGGTTCACGCCTATTTACTGTTCAACTCATGCATTCTGCAATGTACACTGGTAGCAGTGAGTCATCATTCAGGTTTTATTAGAATGTGATTGTTAAAAAAAACAGGTACACCATGTTGCACTGTTGACATGAGAAACACAAAAACCTCTCATGAGGTTAGCACAAGTATTTGCTTGTTTTAGCAGTACTTTACACACTGAAAAGTAGGATAAAACCAGCCATTCAGGTTACAATATGCCATTTACTAACAGAATTCCATTTAAACGATATACACTTAAATCATGAGGGAACCAAACACAAGGATTCAAACTAAAGCCAACCATGCAGTTATTCTGCCTCTCAGTCCCATTTAATAATTAAAGCAGAGTAAGTGTTATTAATAACGTTTTCATCAACGTTTGACATCTAGGTTTATTATGACGGTAGACTGAAATCCCACAGGAAGTGATTTGGTTAATGTCTGTTTATGACCTTTGACCCGATCAGCCACATCATCTTTATTTGCATAGATCATAAGTCAAGCTAACGCATTTTAGAAAGTAGCAGTCTATACAGGGTTGAAAGAATTATGAGTAAATGCGAACTAAATTAATAAAAATAACATCTCAGCTGCTTTAGCCCAATGACAGCCAGCCCAGCGTTACTGCTAGAAACCTTTTGTAGCAGTAACGCTATGCTGGCTGGCTAGCTGCAGGATTCAAACGTTAGCCGGCTGTTTAGCTTAGCATTTCTAATAGGCTCTCAGGGCGTTTCTCGTTTGCACTGTTGTGTTTGTTGAACAAAGCGCAATAGTATACGTTCAACAAACAATGCATTTTATCTACACACCAGTAGGTTAACATATGGCTAAACTTAGACCAGCTGCTTACGTTAGCCTAAGCCTATGGGTAGAGGCTCGGTTAGTTATTAACAGAGTGTGCAGATTGCAACCCAGTCTCAATGTAAATTCACACCGATCTCTTTTATCTGCCTCGATGTTGTCTGTTACTCTCACCTGGTTTGGTAGATCGTGATGCTCCGGTCCGTGGTCGTGGTCTCCACCGTCAACCTCCACCTCAAACACCCCGGCCATCTTCGGAGTGCTGCTTTACCGTTCCGGGTTCATTAGCATTAGCGACAAAACTGTAGGGTCATATCCGGTCTAACAATGTTTTTGTTTTCAAAATAGAGCGCAGGAAAAAAGTAGGTCAAACTCAAAACCTATGACTTTGCTTATTTGTTAGTTGTTTACTTCAGTAAAAAAAGAAATTTGTAGAAATAGTCTACATTCTGTCTCATATATACCTTGTCTTTTTAATAATTATTATTATCTTTTTTTACATTTACATTTGTACATTATTTTTAATTTTTTTAAAATTCTTTTCAAATTGTCTTTTTCTCTCTTGCTTTTATCCATTTAGGTTCAAAATCTCAATAATATTTATCTTACCAGACTCCCTTGCATACTTAATTTCATAGGGTTGCTGCAGTTAGATGAATAAAGCTCGTTGTGTATATGTAAGTAATTCTTTCACTTTTTATTTGCATTTAATAATCAGAATCTCCAAAGGAACCATTAACTAAAACCATCAAATAAATGGGGTGGTACAGGTCTTTTAGAAATATTACAGTACAAAAATTCTCAAATTTTGTTGATTGTGAAACTTTTTTAAAGCAGTGCTGCTGATAATTGGTAGATGAATACCATTGAATGTGAGTCGTAAAACTTTAATTTCAATGACATTTATCTTTTACAGTTTGTGTAAATCTGTATTTTTTAATGCTTTAATCTCTTTAGGGACGAATGCAGAAAATTATATTATATAGTTTTAGAACTTGTATATTGCAAGGGCGGCTGTAGATCAGTTGGTAAAGGCAGTCGTCCACGGACCACAGGGGCAGTGGTTCGATCCCCCAGTGCTGGTCCAAGACAAGTAGATATTGGGGAGGGTTGTGTCAGGAAGGGCATCCGGCGTAAAAACTGTTGACATGCGGACATCATTGTCCGCATGTCAACTTGCGGACATCATTGTGAGACCTGAACGCTGAACTCAGTACGCTGAAATATCCCGCCTGATTTTGCCGGAAGTTGTAAAAGTCTTCATAGCGTCTTCTGTTATTGGCTGAGCCGCTGTCACATAACTGGCCTGTTGGCTGTTGGCGCTCAGTTTGAGATCTAAGTTGTTCCCAGTGTTATAATCTGCTAGTTACTTTGGGCAACAGTTGTTTTTATTTGGACATTAAAAAAAAGACAACATCACCAACTTCTCTGCGAGAAAACCTGCTACTCCGCTGCCAACATGCATGTGATTAAGCGAGGTATTGCTGTTCATTTTTACATTCTTCCCGTCGGATGTTTTCAGACAATACAATGTCATTGTGCGGAAGATGTTCAGACCTGTAAAACTTTGAAAATGTGTCTAAACTGTGACAAATGTTCATGCTACAAAGAAAAACTATATTTATTCAGTCTGCAGCGCACTTTCACTCATGCTGACTGTATTTGTGTCTTTGTGTGACGCGTTTTCGTCAATACGCTGAACAAAGACTTTGTTTATGAAAGGACAAAATAACTACTTCCATTTTCAGCTTTCACGTTCAGTTTTCAGTTTGCACGTTTAATGCATTTTGCTTTTATTAATTGTGGATGCATTTTAGTATTGGCCATACATTGTAAATAACAGCGACACGATGGAGACTTATACTTGACTTACTGACTCATGCATGTTGACCTAGTTTCTAATATCATATCTATTTCAGGTGTTTCGTAAAGGAAATGCATTAACTAACTTTCATTTAAAAGTAATGTGTAAGACAAGAACAAGTAGCTATTACTGACCGGTTTGGGCTCCCAGTGTAATGGAGTTATGGCGCGAAGAAGTGATAAGTTGTTTTCCTTTTGTTATAATAACTGGTTACACAGGTGTTCAGGAATCCAATTATCAGCTAAGGCGATGTTTCTGATGTGCGTTCACTACTGCAATTATATTATTTAGCTATTCCGAAATTGTACTACAGAAATATGCTTCAAAATTAATGAATGCGTTTTTGTATTTCAGATGGACACAAGGAGGTAGTTAGTTTTGATAAGATCACTTCTCGCATCCAGAAGCTTTGCTATGGACTCAATTCTGACTTTGTGGACCCCGTAAGTTCCCAACACAATAAATTTACCATTACTCAAATCCTATTAACATGAAAAAAAGAAGCATTACTTAAATACACATTTGCCAGACTTTAACCTATACACATAGCCTATAGTAACTCTTTACTTGTGATTCTGCAGACCCAGATTACAATGAAAGTGATCCAGGGTCTGTACAGTGGAGTCAACACTGTGGAGCTGGACACTCTAGCAGCAGAGACGGCCGCAACCTTAACCACTAAACATCCTGACTATGCGATCCTGGCTGCACGAATCGCTGTATCTAACCTTCACAAAGAGACCAAGAAAGTATTCAGTGGTAACAAAATGTATTACATAACCATCAAAAATTATACTGCTCTATGACAAGTTGTGGACTGTGTGTATGCAATAAAAGCATCGATAAATAGTGTGATTTAATTATACAACATAACATATTGATGGGTGTGTTCTTTGTATTTCAGATAAGGTGACCCATTTCTTCAAACAGTGTCCAATGAATAATTACAGCCTTGTAGTAGGTAAAAGAATTTAACTGATATGCCACCTTTTTTTTTTTTTTGCTTTTGCAGATGTTATGGCGGACCTGTACAACTATGTCAACCCACTGAATAAACGACATTCTCCTATGATCTCCAAAGAAACGCTTGACATCGTCTGTGAAAACAAGGCTGTACGTCACTTTCAATAAAAGATTTTGTGTTTTTACATCTCAAGTCACTGTAAATGTGTTTTCTATTTCATGATATCACATATTATCCTCTATTCTTTGCAGCGCCTCAACTCAGCCATCATTTACGACAGAGACTTCTCTTATAATTTCTTTGGGTTTAAGGTAATAAAACATTGTTAACTAGACATACGTTTGACATCTCACTCAGATCCTGGGAGTATAAATCAGATTTGTCCTTTTGCTACAATAGACTCTCGAGCGATCATATTTGCTGAAGATTAATGGCAAAGGTGAGAGTTTATGCTTTTTTTTGTTTTTGAGAAGCATGTTTTTGTTATGGCACATGATAGCAGGCACTGTGGTGGAGTGGTTAGCACCACTGCCTCAAAGCTAAAAGGTTGTGGGTTTGCTTCTTGTGGCCTTCCTGTGTGGAGCATGTTCTCCCTCTGCTTGTGTGAGTTTCCTCCCACAGTCCAAACAGATGCATGTTAGGTGGTTAATGTCTGTATATTGCCCGTAGGTGTGAATGGTTGTCTGTCTGTGTATGTCTCTTTGTGCTGGCCATAAGACAGACTGGCAACCTGTCCAGGGTGTACCTTGTCTCTTTCCCAATGACATCTCAGATAGGCTGGTCCCCACGTGACCCTAAAAATAATAAAGAGTTACGGATAATGGATGGATTTCTTTTGTTATTTGAATGATTTTATGTATTTGATTGATAATTTAGCCTGTTTTTGTGTAGTTGCTGAGCGGCCCCAGCACATGCTAATGAGAGTGGCTGTCGGGATTCATAAAGGACACATCGATGCAGCCATTGAGACATATAACTTACTGTCAGAGAAGTGGTTCACCCATGCATCACCTACTCTGTTCAATGCTGGCACAAACAGACCACAGCTGTCCAGGTAAGGACTATAGAGATATTGGACCTTGTAACGTCTGAACGTAGTTCACTAAATCTCAGATGCTTTCATTTAAACATAAATCGCATCTTTAAATTTGATCTTAATTGGCTTTTTGCAGTTGTTTCTTGCTGTCCATGAAGGATGACAGCATTGATGGTATTTATGACACACTGAAGCAATGTGCTCTCATCTCCAAATCAGCTGGAGGTATTGGATTAGCAGTTAGCTGTATCAGAGCAACAGGCAGCTATATTGCTGGGGTGAGTGCATAAAATTTACATCACAGACAGCAAAAATCAAGGAAATGGGGAATGTTTAATTTACCCCATTTAATTTTTTGTAATACTTAATATGGTTCATGTTTTTCAGACAAATGGCACCTCCAATGGGCTGGTTCCAATGCTCCGCGTGTACAACAACACAGCACGTTATGTTGACCAGGGTGGAAACAAGGTAAATACTGACAATGCACACAAATTGCTAATATTACTACTCAGGGACACTTCTTGGACTAAGTTGAATCACTTGACTCACTGTTTCACCTTTTCAGAGACCTGGGGCCTTCGCTGTGTACTTGGAGCCTTGGCACTTTGATGTGTTCGATTTCTTAGAGTTGAAGAAAAACACAGGTAAAGAGGAGCAGAGGGCAAGAGACCTGTTCTTCGCTCTGTGGATCCCAGACCTCTTTATGAAAAGAGTGGAAAGCAATCAGGTGAATATTAGAGTAATTCACACACCCAACAGATTCCAAACTGTCCACAGCTTAAATTTAGCTGTTGTATTCTATAATAAACTGGACATTTTCTGCCTTGCTGGATACTTTTTAGGGTCAAGCTAAATTTTGAACATTACAATATAGGGACTAGTCCCTTTGTTTCTTTGCATTCTTATAGGAATGGTCTCTGATGTGCCCCAGTGAATGTCCTGGGTTAGAGGATTGCTGGGGAGAGGAGTTTGAGGAACTCTACACTCGGTAAGATTATCACACAGAAGCAAACAAATGGCTCATTTCTCTGTGCAAACTTGCCCTTTGAATTCTGTTTGTCTCCAGATACGAGAAGGAAGGCAGGGCTAAGCGTGTGGTGAAAGCTCAGCAGCTGTGGTACGCCATCATTGAGTCTCAGACAGAAACGGGGACACCATACATGCTCTACAAAGATGCCTGCAATAGGAAGAGCAACCAACAGAATTTGGGCACCATCAAATCCAGCAACCTGTGCACAGAGATCGTAGAGTACACAAGCAAAGATGAGGTGAAGGAGCGTGAAAATATTACAAAACCACTGTTTTGTTAATGCTGTTTTTAAAATGTTTTCTTTCTTCAATTCAGGTTGCAGTGTGTAACCTGGCATCCGTTGCCCTCAACATGTACGTCACCCCGGAGAGAACCTTTGATTTCAAAAAGCTTGCATCTGTCACCAAAGTCATTGTCAGGAACCTCAACAAGATTATTGATATCAACTACTACCCAGTGCCTGAGGTATACTTTCTTGTGTGGTGCTGCTTCTTTACAAACTATGCATCTGATACGATTAATGTAAATTAATGGCTCCTCTTTTCTGTTTTACAGGCTGAAAAGTCTAACAAGCGTCACAGGCCAATTGGAATTGGTGTGCAGGGTCTTGCTGATGCCTTCATCCTTATGCGTTATCCATTTGAAAGCCCAGAGGCCCAGCTGCTCAACATTCAAATCTTTGAGACTATCTACTACGCTGGCCTGGAGGCCAGCTGTGAGCTGGCAGAGGAGCTTGGCACTTATGAAACTTACTCTGGTTCTCCTGTCAGCAAGGGAGTGAGTAGTTTTCACAATACATCAAATTCATTCTGAAATATTGTTTAACACTTTGGGCTCAGATTCTAAAGGATCCTGTTTTGTAGATTCTTCAGTATGACATGTGGGGTAAAACGCCAACAGATCTGTGGGAGTGGAAAGCATTGAAGGAGAAAATTGCAAAGTAGGCCTCTCTTGTTCTTGCCATTTCTTTTCTCAGGAGGTTATAGCTCATCCCTCACTTGCTTACTTACATGTGTTGTCAGGCACGGTGTGAGGAACAGTCTGCTCTTGGCCCCCATGCCCACTGCTTCTACTGCCCAAATCCTGGGCAACAATGAATCCATCGAGGCATACACCAGTAACATTTACACACGTAGGGTGCTATCAGGGGAGTTTCAGGTCAGTGCAGTTTTGTGCTTCCAAGTTGCGCATCTGTAGATTGAAGGTTTAAGTGGAATTTCTGCCTCCCCTGCAGATTGTTAATCCTCACCTGCTGAAGGACCTCACAGATAGAGGACTGTGGAGTGATGAAATGAAGAACCAGTTGATTGCTCAGAATGGCTCCATCCAGGTAACACTTTATAAAATATTAAATGATTAAATAATTCAGTAACGTTGCTCTAAATCTTTCATTTAATACCTGATCTGTTCACAGGATATTGACCAGATCCCTGATGACCTGAAGCAGCTCTATAAAACTGTGTGGGAAATCTCACAAAAGACTGTTCTCAAGATGGCAGCAGATCGTGGTGCCTACATTGATCAGAGCCAGTCCCTTAACATCCATATTGCCGAACCGAACTACGGCAAACTGACCAGCATGCACTTCTATGGTTGGAAGTTGGTGAGTCAGGACTGAGGGAATGCAGGTCTAATGCATGCTGCATTTACAGTGCCAAGAAAAAAATTAAAGCCTTTCATCTTTCATCTGCAGGGCCTGAAAACGGGCATGTACTACCTGCGGACGAAGCCTGCTGCTAATCCCATTCAGTTCACCCTGAACAAAGAGAAATTGAAAGAGGTCCAGTCCCCCAAGAGTGTGGAGGAGGAGACTAAAGAGCGCAATACGGCTGCCATGGTTTGCTCCTTAGCAAACAAAGATGAATGCCTGATGTGTGGTTCATAAATGAAGAACAAGAACATTTCTCCATATCCACCAGCTCCTCTGTTAAAAATGTATTTGTTGAAAGTGCAGGTGCTTTTTATTTGTATATGATGCTGTAACATATGCCACTGTCTTTAAGTCACACATAATTTCAGTTTTTATTTAATATTTGCTGGATTATGAAGTGTATGTCATACCATTTTTTGTATAGAATGAATAGGGTGCAATGAATTAGTATTTGGCCTAGTTATCATTAAACTTTTGTAATATGTGGGTTATATTAATGAATTTTGTGGTTTTCTGTATTTAAATGTGAGAAAAAAATAAACTTGTTACACAATTGTGTAAAATGAACTTCATTATTCAGTGCATTATTGCAAATTCTGCCTATCTTAATGTACATATCAGAACCTCAGCATATAAATGCTTAATATTTAGGAAATAAAACTCAGAATTGTGCTATTGAGCATTGCTTGTTTATAGCAAAACAGGAACTGGTGGAACAAGGCTTCCTGTTACTGGGGATAATATGCCAATAACATATGAATACATGTTGCTGGTGAATAATGGCTGGGTAATAAGGACAAATAACAGGTTGACAAAACCACAAATTGAAGTGGAAATGGTGATGGCATCAGTCATTAAATACATGCACCAAAGGACTAAATGTCCAGGTGTTTTTCCACCGTAACAGTGTGGGTGCAGAGTGTCTTGGGACAGGTGATAGTGCAGGTGAGGAATAAATGAACTGTTGTGTTCATGCATGTGACCTCATGGGAGCAGTATGTGTAAAGCAAGCTGAGACATGCATCCTAACACTAGCATCAGGTGTGTCTGCCATCTACTGAGCAGAAACACTAAATTCACAGCCTAAGACAACACACTGATGCACCCACATACAGTGTACAAGAAACATTGGGACATAGCAAAAAGTAATGTAAACATGTTTATTCTTGTGATATTAGAATATCATACAAAAAACAGAGTGACCAATAGAGGCTATTTCTGATTTTGAACTATGGAAAATGACAGTGAAAGGTGCGATATCCAGCAGAAATGAACAGTACAACTAGCAAAAGTGTCTCATTTGCCTTAAGATTTTGCAGTTTTAAGTGGTGCCTGCATATTTGTGCCTGCCTCGTTAGTGTTTTTCTTTTGGTAAAGCACTGCAGGGGTACTTCACTACTACTAATCAAGCTGTTCTGATTCAAGTTGTCTGCTATGGCAAACTGATCACTTGAGCTACCTTAATATGAGGTGTGTATTGCTAATTTTAACACGAGGATTATAAGGAGTATTGGCAACAAAACTGTCTCGGTTAGTATTTACAAGAATCAAACACTGATTCTTAAATTTAGACTGCTCTAAGTGGTATTGTGTTTCTATAGGAGAATGAAAATTAAAGTTCATATTTTTCACGTTTAAATTTGATTTAACTGGAGAAAGACATGTAATGTTTGCCAGAAATGAATTCAAAATAAATTATAAAATATGAATTCTTTGAATTAACATTTAAGAAGAAAGGAGTAAATCTCTCCTAATCAGATTTTCTACACATGCAGTAACTGATAGGGTACACCACATTAAAGTCTCAAAGTTTTGCTCGTTGGTGAAGAGCTAAAGTAACTCAATCTCAAATTTGTATAAATTTAAGAAGGCATAGGTGAAACTGTCAATTTCTCTTCCCTTGCTGAGTTATTTTGAAAGAAGTGCAAAATAACCACTGACTTTGCAAACTGTTATCTTTTTTTAGAATCGTAGCTTGACGTTTTAGGAAATAGGTTCATTTGGTGTAGACCTAGATGACAAGTTTGCTACAGTTCTTGTGTTTGTACAGCACATATGAAACCAGCAGCTGGTTAGTAGAAACAAAGTGTAACAGCTAGTCCTTAGGTTTATAATGTGTACAGCCAATAACAGTAACCAGATTCAATTCTAAAATATACGTTTCCAAATTGAAATGTTGTTTTGTAGTCAATTACCATACTTGACTTGGATAAGGTGACTACAGTAAATAGCCAAACTCGTAAGAAAATTAGTGCTGTGCTTTTGAACAGGACATCATTGAGGTTACAGTCTCACTAGCAACCCATCAACTGATCCCTCCCCTTCTCGAGAACCAAAACCTGTGTCCTGCGAGCTGCTGCTGCCTGACGGTGAGTGAATGGTTTTGTCGACTTCAGGTTTTTCGTCAGCCTTCCAACTTCTCTCCACATTTCTTTTGTGCAGCTCCATTTCTTGGAATTTATCTATTAATATTTTTGTGTCTGACTTTTCATTGCTGACTTTGATGGTCTCAGTATTTTCAGTGATTGTGTCTGTGTAGATTCCACCAACCTCTGCTTCTGTGAGTATGTCTCCTTCCCTTAGTATTTCTGCCTTATCATGTGCGGCCTCTGTATTTACATTTCCTTCTGCAATATTAAATATTTTTCCTGCTGCCACATCCTCTGTCGGTTTATTGTCATTTTTTTCATTTTTGTCAGCTTCCACCACCTCTTTTTTCTCAGTTTCACTCTCATCTGGACCTAGCTCAGCTCTGCCTTCCTCCATCTTAAACACATCACAATCTGTCACCTGGTTTGATCCCTCTGCTTCACATCCATTAACCTGATTCTGATTAAAATTTGGTTGAGAGTCAACATTTTCTTTATGCCCCTCCTTCTCTTCGCCATGCACTGTCACTTTGAGTGAAGCATTTTTGTGCTCTTGTCCACTGTTAAAACCTCGGAAATTGTTTTTGGCACCAATGATGTATTTCCCCAGTACGGAGGAGCCATCCTTAGTCAATGCATCATTTGAAATGTGTCCATCATTTATCAGTAGCTGGTGGACCACTTTCATATCACTGTGGATCCTGGAGACTGCTTTGCTCAGCTCTGTGATGCGATTCCCGAGATCTGAGGGAAGAACATAATCAATCAAAACAATATTCAGCCACTTTAAGGAATCAAATCAATTTCAGTTCTCATCTAAAGGCTTGGAGAATTTAACAGTAAACAGTAAATTATACAGTAACAGTAAATTATGTTTATAGTTATGCAAGTGACTGGAGAATTGTTCACCATTAATAAATATGAAATAAAATTATATCAATAAACTAAGTAACAAATCTAAAATTATATTCCTGTTTTTAAATTAAATGCTTCCTGTCTCTGCAAGCTGCTACTACACAGCTGCTACCAGAATTAGCCAATTAGCACTTAACTAAACTGGCTGCTGTTCAGTGCACAGACAAATATTTTATTTATAAGTTTAGGCTGGGCTGTGGGTTTGATATGGATCTAACATTGCTACCACAATCACTCTTTACTCACAATACAGTGCATTATATAATAATAATAACAATAATAAAAACCATAACAATTCACTACATAGTGAATGATCTATGTGTGAGTTTATAATGCTTCAAAGCTGGCTGGAAATGTAAGAACAAGTGGATCTCACCATTAATTAAAATGTCATGATGAAATAAAAATGAATGAATGAAATAACAACAATGTAACTGAAAATGAGCTTAGCTTTATAATCTTCAGTTATTTTACAAATTGTTAGATAATTCATGATTTCCATAATTGATTAATTATTTAATTTACGACCTTTTATTTATTTAATAGTCCACTGTTTATCCACTACAGCCTAAATATTTATTACAAACCAAATAAAAGAAATATCGATATGATTTATTATGTTAGACATTTTAGCTTATATCCTGCAGTAGACAAAGGCCACAAAATGAAAAAAGGAAAAAAAACAATTAAGCTAAATGAGCGAGCCAAGAGGCCTTTTTTAATCTGGCTCTACTCAGACTGGTACAGTATTAGTGTTATGGTTACCTTTCCTCTTCGTCTCCTCAAACTCCCTGCGAGCTGACTCAATGTAGCGCTGCACCAAAGCCCTGATCACCTGCTGCCTATAAGGTAATTGGCTGTCTTCTGGTCCCTTATCGTTGGGCTTATTACATATTACAAATAATATAAAAACATCATATTACACATCGCAGTGCAGCAAACAATATACAGATTGAAACAAAGATTTTACCACAGCCAAACTGACTCCTGTATGTAAACAGTAAACACACACTTACCACAGAGTCAATCGGGGGATATTTTTGCTCAGAACCAAAAGTGCAGCAGCAACAGATTTGTCGAAATATACCCCTGAAAGAGAATTTGAAATGAATGAATGATTGCGGGCATGTAAATTAGGGTCCAAGCACCCGGACACAATTTGGACCTGGAGCTTCACCGACCCAATGGGAATAGAGAAACACCAGTGGCGCTTAGATTCCTAAAAGCAATGTAGTGTCTTTGCAGATTGGACGTGTTTTATTAGCAGCTTACCTTAATAGGTAAAAGAATGCTTTAGGTGAGGGGATGATGTTAAAGGGCACAGGCATGGTGAGGCCCTCTCTAAAGTAACTTAGGTACAGCTTTGACCTGGCAAATTTCCACTCAACATCTGCATCATCCTAAAATAAAATGGTTGAGAAGTCAGTGATCATCTTTGGTTTCCACCTTTACTGCAAACTGTATCATAAAAATGTTTGTTTACCTCAATTTTCTGAAAAGAGTTGGTGATCATAGCAATAAGCATGTTCAGCAGGACAATGACAATAACGAGCGTGAAGATGCCATAAAGAATCCTTCCAATAAACTCTGCAAACACAAACTGTGGCATGTCCACATAGTTTTCATTGACCACACCGAACATGGTCCAGAATAAGAAGCGGAAAGTCTCATTAAACCTGCAACAGGGCAGTGGAAATTGTTATCAAGACTTTATATACCATCATGGAGTTGGTAGTTTCACTCACCTGACTCCTGGCCAAGGGGGAAACACATTTTAAACTATTCACATTTATCTGCCCACACACTGTCCATGTGAACCATCTAAGATATGAACATGCCTCGGTAAGTAAGCACAGATTTAGACACGGTTTTTCGCATTACAAGCAATGGCAACAGAGCAGCTGTTTGATAATTGTGTTCACTTTGATAAGCCCAACAGTAGAGAAATAACTACGGAATGGAAATGAAAGTGTCAAAGCTGAACATCCTATAGTCTTACCTGCCAAGATTTGGCGAGATGACATAAGGAACATAGACATTGTTGATGCCACAGAGGAAGGCAGTTCCAATGATCATCAATATGAACATGAATCTAAAAAAACCAAAAACATCCTTTTTGTCACATGCCCTAAACTTCCTTTCAGACATGTTAAAATAAAGAAATATACAATGCAGGAGACAAAACAAAAAATGTTCCTACCTCATCATATCATCAATCATCTTCCCTATGGAGATCTGCAGAGTTCCCAAAGACTCATGGGCTGGCAGGATGTACGCCAGCCGTGTGAAGCTTAACATGCTGGTCACTGCAAACAGCACCTCTGCAACCAGCTGGGGGTCCTCCTGACGCCAGTCATCGCGTACTGTGGTGCAGTTTTACACAATAAAATATCATTAAGCCCTTTTAGGACACCTGACTACTGTGTTTAATGAATGAGCTGAGATTATTTTCTCACCAGACTGAGTAAAGTAGATACACTCCTCTGTGCTGTTAAAATCTTGGCAGAGGACATAACCTTTGACCATGATGAGCATACGTAATGCAAAGGATGCCAGGTACATGCTGAGCACCATCACATCCAAGCAGTTCCACCAGTCTAGGAAGTAACACCGCAGCCCCTCGATCCACACTTCCTTACACTCATACCAGAAAAATCCTATATCAGACGAATACAGTTTCAACCTGATTCATGCCCATTTTCAGCTATGACATTTTATGTGGTTTATTAGAGAAGGAAGTCAGTGAACCTACCAGCCACCCACACCATGTGGAAGGAGCTGTGAAGGATGTTCTGCTGCCGGGAAGCAAATTTGTCTCGATACATCTCCATTGTTATTGATTCTCCAAGTAATGTGATGAGAAACCACAGATAGGAGGCTGAGTGAAGGAGAAACTTGATGACTGGAATCTTTAGTATCTTTCCCACCTGTTTCCAAAAAAAAACAAAAAAAAAACAACAGCAACACAAGACGTACTTACTGTTATGTTCCTATTTTTGCTTTATCTAATTGCTTTGACATATTGTTCACTGATCACAGCTTGCAGGAAATAAAGTAAACCTCTAAATACGGAGACTATGACCTTTGACTTTGGTGCAATCCAGTATACAAGACAAAGGATGGGCATGGTGAAAAAGATCCCTACAGAAACAAGCAGCTTCCAGATTGTCCGGCTGCCTCTCCAACCTGCCAGGTTTCCACACCAGATAGATGACAGCACCTGCTGGCAGATTGGGTGGGCCACAAACTGCATAAAAATACATACATAGAGATTATAGATCAGATACATGCCTTCTTTTACTTATTACTGGATGATAGCAATTCCTGCATCAAGCTACCTGCTTCTGATTGTAGTTGACAGCGAGCCGCAGACGTGACAGGTTGGGTATTCCCTCCTCAAAAGCCTGCTCGTCCAAGTAGTCCTGGCTCTCGTCTCCAGAGCTGTTCAGGATGGTGGTTACCTCACACTGGTTGCGACACATGCCCAGCAATTCAACAGCAAAGTCCTGGCAAAGTAGCTCCAGGCTCAGATACTGAGGCTGCAAAAAACAGGCACCACACTTGCTTGAAGAGATAACACAAAATAACACACAGCCACAACACCAAGCAGAGATATCGATAAAAGTCTTCAGACCTTGAACTCAGGCTCTTTTTGTGAGAGCTTGCGGAGTTCCCTGCTCAGCCTAAAGGCACTGAGCATGGCATCATCAGAGGTGATAGACAGGTAGGCGCGGCTGGCTATGCCACGGTAGGTGTTGATACGAGACAAAGAGAACTTCAACAGGTCATACTGCCGCCCGTTACGACACTCCAGACAGGAACATGACATCTTGTGCGGCCATGGGATAACGTGGCCTTTCTGGGTCAGCATGGTGACAATGTCATACAGGTCTTTCTGGCATGCTAAGGTCAGAGGGGTCACACCAGGGGCAAACTGGGAGTTGTCAATAGAGCGGTCAAAGATTGCCTGAGAGAAGGAGCGTACATCCATCTTGTTGCCTTTTTCCTGATCCAGGCGGTCCAGCAGACGTTTCACCACTCTTGGCTGGTTGGTGTCCACTGCAACTAGCAGGGCCTCGTGAATCTGCCTGAAGTCAAACTTGACCCCCTGCAGGAGGGTGTCCATTGCATCCTCATTGCCCAGGCGGATGGACAAGTTGAGGGCCTCTCTCCACTGGCGATCTTCAGACTCATCGAGCTGGCGAATGATACCATCGCCAGTCTTTAACAGTCCACTCAGCAGTTCTATTTTTCCGTCCTGAATGGCACTGATGAGCTCCGGAGGGAACTTCATCTTCTTGTTCATAATCTCGCGCCATTGTTCAGACTAAGAAACAAAGAAAAACAGTCAGAAGGTGTTTTGGAAGTCATTCAGAGACAGTTATAAAAGAATGACATTTAACATTTGATAATATATTAACATTTGAATAAAATAGTAAGGCTTAATAAGGATGTACAACATATTAAAAAAGTGAAACATCAAAATAAGTGCACCGGACACATTACCTTTTATGACATTTATTTTATAAACATATTTAATGCAAACTATGAGAATGTTTTTTTATTACAAATTAAAATTGTAATTAATGTATTGAGGTTCATATTAAATGTGCATCAAAGATTACTTCATTTTATTTCTTTCCTATTAAAAATAAGGGGATGCAAACATTTGTACCAATGTCTCATAACAGCAATTTAAATTTTAGCAAGTCACAAATACCATGAAATAAGTAAACAATGGTACGTACCGTGAGGTTTTCCATTCCTGTTGATAAAATGCAATTTTAAGCAGCAATCCTCAAGCTAAAAAACAACCAAACTCTCTGGAGACATGAAATATATTTTTGCCAGATACTTTGAGCTTAAGAGATGAAGTTGAGGCGTATTAGTAGACTGCACAAGCAGCTCCAATAACAGGAGAACTGAGGACTTTGGTGTCCTACAATCATTTGCTACTGGCTGACTCCATGGAATCAGCACCTACAAACTCAATAACACACTTTAATTCTCCCATGGGACAAGGCCAATTAAAATGTAACCATCTTAAAGTGTTTATTAATGCTTGGCTGGGCCCAAATCAAAATGTCTCTGCATTCAAACAAGAATTAACTGTGGTCTCCCCATTGGAAACAGAGCCATGATACAATTAAGGCAGCTTTTACCTCACGGGAGCAGCTGGCATTGTTACCCACAGAGGAGCTGGAAGACGTTTAGAGCAGGGGGGGAAACAAGGAGATGCAAGTAAAAGTTAACTAGTTATATTCACTACTTCCTTTCAATGCAATTCTTTTTATAGAACACCAGTAATGTCCAGTAACTAAAAAGATACATTTGCTGCAGCTTGTACTCCCATCTCACTTTTAACTGTTAGTATTTTTGATGATTTTTTTTAATCAGTTTTGTGAAATCTTTTGACATACTGAATGCCCACTTTATTAGGTAAACCTGAACAATGTAATGCAATCCAATGCAGCAGCTCTGCCACAAGTTCTACTTTTACAATGTTTTCTCAGTCGAAGTGGTTAGTGGAGTCATGCTGGAGTGAATTATAAGAAGAGATGGTTCTAATATTTATTTTAAATAGGGTGGCCAAAACATTGGAACCACCTCCTCCTCTAATGCAATCGCATACAACTCCACTACCCACTTCGACCTCAATAATAAACAGAGAATAGATTTGTCACCGTTCTGAAAGTTTCAACTTAAAAACTGAGAAAAACATTGTAAAAGTATAATTCATGGCCGAGCTGCTGTACTGGATTGCATTAAATTGTAGAAGCAAACCTAATAAAATGGCCAGGGAGTTATTTATCAGCTCTTCATCAGTATGGAACAAGTCACCTCACTGTTCTCTATATGTGCAATGTATTTAGGCCAAATCACTTCATATTGAATAAAGTTATCAGCAGTTTTCAGAGCTTTGTAAAAATGGCACAAGTACATCTATATCCTAGGAGAGGAGGAAGAGGAGAGCAGAGGAAGCAAAAACACCAATTTATTTATAAAGATGGGCTCTTTGCTGGGACTGCATTTATTTTGGATTTATGTCTGTGTCAAATCAATGTCAAATTTTTGGCTGGTGAGAGCTGCTGAAGTAAGGGATTGGTTTTGGTTTTTAAAATAATGAAAAAAGTAATGTATTTGGGCTCACTGTCCTGCGAGAATCACCTTGAATGACAATCTTGTTTGTGTGTCGGGTTTCTAAAATGGATTTCACTATTTTGTTTTAGCCGTGACATGGCTTTCAGAAAAAAAAAAAACACAGCTTGACCAGAAGAAGGTACTGTCGTGCAACAATTTACTCTATTTTGTAATCTTGCTTTTTATAAGAAACACTGAAATGATTTTTTCCCCCAGAGGTTAACCAAAACCAGGGGATATTACAAATGAATCAAAGGGTTGAACAAAGCTCCAAAGTGTGTCATTTATGAGCAGCTGGAAATGAATTAATAACGTAACAATCTTAGGAATTTAAGATACACTTGATACACTGACTCCTGTCAGTGTATTAAGAGAAAACACATAACAAAACTTGTCAAAACAACATTATGCTCATTAGTCTATCAAATAACCCCACAATGGCTTTGGATGTCATGGAAAGTGATTAACGAAAAAATAAAAATAAAGAAAAACCTGCATGTAATAACCTCCAGCAAAAAAGTACAAATACAAAACCATGTCTTTAAAAATATGTACTACGTTTTCAATAAACTGCTTGAATAAAGCAAATGTGACTTCCAAAAAAGAAAAAAGGCCAAACAAACGAAACAAAACAGTTTCCTGAAACACATTAGAAGTTTTCTGTATTTGGTGCTTTTTTAAACCACATATTTACTATAAAACTAATTTGCTCAAACAGAAACAATAGACAATAGCTTTAACAAAAGTCTTTAAAACTACATGAAATTTGCAAACTGCAAATGCAAACTATGTATGGTTTTAGTTGAAATCTGATTTTATTGCAGTGTATTTTATGTCCCAAATGAAACTTTTCCAAGAATGTAAGTTCTCAACAACCTATACCTTAATAATAAGTAAAACTATGACATGGAAAGACTTAGATTTCCCTCTGAGCTGACATTTACTCCTTTGTGAAATGTTGCATCAAGATTAAAACAGAAATATCAGAATTTGACATTACTCTGCCAAAAATAAAAAGGTCAACATATCAAGATCCTAATCATGGAAGACTCAACCAAACTTTGTGTTTCAATACTGCTTTGGACAACTTTGAGAACTCATGAATTAAGAGAACAATCTTACAACATCCCCAAATTAATTCCACTCCTAAAATCAAACACACCTAATCTTCTACAAGTCAAATTCAAATGAAATTGATTGACATCAATTATTATTTACTTAAAACACTAAGTCAACAAAATAAGAGGTGATAGTCCTCTATATTCACTTATTCCTCCTCAATGTTAAATACAAACTAAAACAAAATACATGTACAGAGAAAATAGTGTTTCACTATGTGTGAACAAAACGTAGTGTTCACATTGTGATAACCAGTGCAGGTCTGTTCAATAGGTTTTAGAGTTAATCTGTCTTTGCTTCCGCATCCTCCTTCATCTTCTGCTCCTGCATGCGACTTCGAGTAGAGCCTACATTTAAAAAATTAAATAATAATAATTAAAAAAAAAACTGATTACAGAGGCATAGATCCATAAGCCAAATGCCAATCAGTATAAATCCACAAAGAAGAATCATTGAGAATGTAAAGAAATAAATTAGCTAAATATATATAAAAGTGTTTTCACTTACTCATCTCAGCAAGCTTCTGTATCAGAGTAGAATCTCCACTAGACTTGCTGCAAATTAATTTACATAGATAGAAGAGCTTAATTTGAATATTTGTACAGATTACTACAGCATACATATAGTGCATATATATTAAGAAAAAACTAGATAAACTAGTGACAGGGTGTGCAGTTCTAATTCTAAACTAGAAGTAAGAAGTAAAATATCAACCATCATATAAATAAGCTCTTATAAGCTTATTTTTATTTCTACTAGCTATGTGTTCCATTTTCAATTTCAGCAATAATGATGCTAATATACTACAGAAACTATAGCATTCTTTGTTACCAACCTGCCATCAGCCTCATCTTGCCCATCCACATCGAATCGCAGCCTCTTCAGGGGCTTTGGAGCAGAGCCAAGCTCAAGAGTCCTCTTAAAGGAACGATCACTACTGTTAACCATCTGGTTAATTTTTTGGAATCGATTGGACAGCTGCAGAAAAAACAAAACAGAAAAGACAGAGTGAGTAAGGAAAAGATCACTGCCAGAGCTACTGATACATGCAGATTATTCTCTGACAGTATTTAGATCAAACTAAAACAGCTCTTACCCCAAAAGATTCACCGATCGATACCAGCATTCTGGAAAGGAAAAAATAAAAATAAAAATTTCTTGTAAACAGGGTTTTCTAAAAAAAAAAAAAAAAAAAAAACAATTTAACATTTTAAATGGGGGACATTATCCTTTCTATCGCCCCCAACAATCAAGTTTTCAGAACTTCGACTGACCAGGAAAATAAATAACTGACCTGGAGCGAGGGGTCATGATACCCGGGGACATGCGTGGGCTTTTCAGAGGGGATATGTACACATTGTTGCTGCCCGGCACACGCAGAGGTGAATTGGGGAACTTGTAGGGGCTGCGTGGTATTTGTGGAATTGGAGAAAGGGTAGGTGGCTGTAAAAACAGAACAGCACCAATGAGAGAGTACAGCAGTTGCATACATTCAGTTTATGGTGGATGTATTAAAATTAAACTGTAGATCCTATAGGGAGATGTCTCACCCTGGGAGACGCGTACTGCAAAATGTTGGTTTTCAGTTTCTGCATGAACACTTGATTGTAGAAGACAATGATGGAGTCATAGTTTCCCTCAGTAATCAAAACATTCTTAAAGGTCTGCAACACAAAGAGGCTATTTTTAATGTATGTCAACACAATGCTTGACAGCAGAAACACAGCTTGAGTGACAGGAGAATGTGTGTCACCTCCTGGCTGGTGTTGGGCAAGTTCTTGTAAGCTGTGACAATGGTCTTGAAGCGCAGATCAACACTCTTCACTTTGCATATGGCATACATGGCTGACATCATCAACTATAAGAATAATGAGAAACGGTTGGAGGGGAAATAAGGCAAAACAAGAAAACAGAGATGCTGAGTCAAGAAGAGACTGAGACAAGGTGGGTATAGTAAAAGACAAGCGGCATGAGAGAAAGTAGCATCTTGTCAGGTTACCTGGTCAAGGTGCCGGTCTCTCATCAGCTCGTACTCATGCTGCAGAGTGTGCTGAAACAGGGTCCATATGATGGGCTCCAGTTCAGGGTGGGAGGAGAGCAGGTAGGAGCAGAGTATCTTTAGTCTCATGTAGGCCAGGCGGTACACTGCAGAGAATGGTTGGACAGAAGTTTCTTTTCTAATACTTTCTTCAATCTTAAAAATACAATTATAATTTTTACTTATTAATTATATATTATGGTTGCAGGAAAAACTTTGCACCCCTTATTCTTAAGTGTGGAAGAGAATAAATCAATAAAAAGATAGGTAGGTAGGTAGGTAGGTAGGTAGGTAGGTAGATAGATAGATACACTGAAAACAATCTGCATTTATTTTAAAAAAGCTTGAACGACATTTTACATTTTTTATAGAAGAGACTGAGAGAGTTGGACTTTGGATATCGCTGATTCTGGATGGCAGGCTGGGTTGGGGCCTGGGAAGAAGCTTGAGAGCTGGGCGTGTCTGGTGAATCAGGAGGCAAGACACGAAGACCCAGACGCACAGGGGACAAATATCTGTAAAGACAATAGACAAAACAGTTGGCCCCATCAGTTACACCATCAATACTGAAGTGAACCCCAAAATTAAATAGCCAATAGAAGGTTCAAAATAAGTTAGAAGAAGACAACAAAATCTATAAAAAAAAAGAGTTTTTAAACACTAGGATGTTTAAGTATATATTAAAGCTTGTGTACTTAAGTTTCACAGCAGTTTCACACAAACTAAAAATGTTTTAGGTTCTAATAAGAGGGTGTAGTTGCGACACACAAGCAACCAGAAGTCAGACTGTTGTGTGGGCGACTCACAGGTCAGCTGCAGTGTGGTTGTGTTGCAGTGGCTGGCTAAAACTGGCTGTAGTTTCCACCGGCTCTGCTGCTCCACTCTCATGCTCTTGTCTTAGCAGCTCAAACAATGGGGAGCCCTGTGGAGACAAACAGAAATATTTAAATCGAACCAATAATACATTTTCTAACTGACTGGAAGAAATGAGGAAAAGGAAAAAATCTCTTGCAAGCAGTCAGAGTAGTTTCTAGCTTTGTCAAGGCTAGAAACTGATTCAAAATCTACTTTTACCAACTGTGCCTACACTTGAGCAGTTTTGCAAATATGAAACACCAAAGCTGAATTCAACATCTTAGTTTGTGGAACAAGAATTTTGTTACTCTAAACATCATCTTATCTGATGAGCACAAACGGATACGAATATGGTCTTATCTTAAATCACAACACTATTACTGGCACTGGGGCACTGCTTTCTGTTTATTTAAGCAACATTAAGAAACCAAGGAAGAGGGAGAGCGTGAGAGGGGGAGACAGGGAGATATAGAGATGTTAAGACCCACACTAACGTAAACTAATGTAATGTTTTAATGCAGTTAAACTTAATACATTTGGAAGATTTAATACTTACAATAACAAGGCAATTTTATAAAACCTAACAACAACCTCCAAGTTTGACTTAAGGACAACAACCAGATTTTACCAAGCATAATGGAAATTCCCTTATGCTGAAAATCATTTTATTTAAAAAATACCCATGCTTACACACACACACGCACGCACATGCATACCTACCCTTAACACCAATAAAACAAAATATGAATCAAGTCTAAGAAGACATGCAGAGCAGTGCTGCACGTCAATATCAGTATAAACAGATCACAATCACTGGGGATCATAGAAGGATGTAGGTGTGGTGCACTAGAAATGTACAGAGACTGCAAGTACAGACCTGGTATCAGTAAATTCTTGCTTTCATACTTGCCGTGGCTGCTGACACAATTTGAAACACACTTTGTGCTTTATAAACAGCACTTAGTAACGTAAAATAGAAACCACTACTGCTACACTATAATGGGTTCAATAAAATTATTAAGAGTCCTGTATTATATAACTATAAATTTGCTTTTAGTTAAAGGTCCGTATATTTACCATGAATATTTGTTTGAAAATTGTAAGTAAAACAATTATACATACATATATACAAGGAAAAGATAAAGATAAAACTATATTATATATTGTATTAGTAGGTAATTAAATCTCCTGCTCAGTACAGAAAATATTAATGTTTTTTCAATGAGCTAAATACACTTAGCAGTATGGAAGAAAAGCCTAATTTTTCAATGAAAAACAAAATGTGAAAATTATTAAGCATAATCACATTCAAATTTGAAGCAAAAGCAAAAACAAACAGCAATAAGAGGACTTTGGCCCCAGGGCAGGCTCCTCCCTCAGTGTTTCGACAGATTATTGAATTCTTTAAGTTACAGCTCCTGAGTTGCAGTCACTTATGAGGCTGCTGATTTAGAGTTCGGCATGAGCGCAGTAACATAACCATCTTAAGTCCGGGGCTGCTTCAGGCACAAAAAGGAGAAAAGGAGAAGGGAAGAACAACTACTACTATTTGCACAGCTGAGAGAGAGGAACATGGTTTTTGTCTCAAATGGGATAAACATTTTTACTGCGGAGGAAAACTGAGGTAACTGAAATGCCACTTAAATAAGGTTTGTGGGATTTGCGGGACAACTGATGTAATGGACTGAGGATACCATGACTGGTATTTACAATATACTCCCATTCCATTTTCAGGACTGTTTTCCCTACCCAAAGAAACTTTCCGTGTCTGCTTTACATAGCTGGACTAACAAGGTGATAATGGAATTCTATGAGTGACATCAGCACATGAATAAGGAGAACGTCTTCACTCTGTTCCAAACCTAGTAGCCTGGTCCAAAGATGTTTAATAGCACCTTACAAATTTACAACGGTAGTATACTGGATGCCACTCAAACTTACATGAACTGCAGCAAAAGCGATGACTTCAAGTACCCTCTGTACAGCTCGGTTTTCAGCCTGGTGTTTGTGGTTGGATTTATATTCAACATGGTGGCTGTATACATTTTTGGCTGTACACTAAAGCAGCGAAATGAGACCACAACATACATGATAAACCTTGTGGTGTCAGACTCTCTCTTTGTCCTCAGCTTGCCATTTCGGATTTTTTATTTTATTAACCGGGTCTGGTTATTTGGGACAGCACTCTGCAAGATCTCTGCAGCCCTTTTCTACACCAACATGTACAGCAGCATCCTCTTCCTCACCTGCATCAGTGTTGACCGTTACCTGGCCATTGTATACCCGTTCAGATCCCAGAGAATTCGTACTAAAAGGAATGCTAGATTGGGCTGCTGTGCTGTGTGGATTATAGTTTTATCTGCGAGTATAGCCTCAGTATTTTTTCTGGACACCACTTCACCCACCTCTTCATCAAATTTCTGCTTTGAAAACTACTCCAACAAACAGTGGCAGTCTGCGCTGTCCAAAGTGGTGGTGTTTATTTGCACTGTGGGCTTCATCATCCCATTGATGCTCAATGTCTTTTGCTCAGTCATGGTGCTAAGGACACTGAAAAAACCCCAAACCATCAGCCGTGGAGGAAACCTCAAGAAGGCAAAAGTATTGAGGATGATCACTGTACATCTATTCATCTTCTGCTTCTGTTTTATTCCTTACAATGTCAATCTCATCTTCTACGCCCTGGTCCGCTCAAATGTTCTGAAGGAATGCTATATAGAAAATGTGGTTAGAACCATCTATCCCATTGCTCTGTGCTTAGCAGTGACAAACTGCTGCTTTGATCCAGTCATTTACTACTTCACTTCAGAGACCATTCAGAGTTCCATTAAACACAAGTCTTCAATATGGCAAAATGGTTCTAAGCTATTCAACAGGCTACAGACAGACAGTGCACAAAGCAGTCCAGTTACAATACCCAAAAGCCTGACCACAAGGACTCTGAGAGTAATAAACAATGAGTCCATGGTTTGATGTCAACTCCATTATGTAACATGATTAATAATTCAGTGAGCATTACTGGTGAAACTCGATTTGAGTAGTCTGGAAGATTGCCACCCCACATAAACACAATGGTTGCTAAGGAGTCACTCCCCATCTACTGGAAATCACAGAGACCCAGGACTGGGATTGGAGACACTGATCCCCAGTCAGTCAAAAATGAGTATAACAATGTAAAGAAGGAACCTCTAAAAATGATACAAGTGTGCTGCACCCCTTGAACGGGGTGACAAAGAAAAGTTGGTAAAGTACAAAGGGAATTTAAGTTATGAGCTTAAAATTGGTGGAAATGGCAGGTGTATAAGCTATGTGCATTGTGCTTTGGATGAAAGTTAGCATTTGCACGGAAGATCCTTTAATTTTATTCCTACTCTTTAGCGTAAATTCCCTTTTATTAGATTTGCCTGCTGCTGAACCAGTATTACAACTGTTTTATGTTCTGTACAGTGCTGTTTAAGAATCTTTGACCTTTCTAAGGCTTTAAAGAAGTTCACAGCAGGGTGTTCTATAACAACTTTACTAGTTTACAATGAAAAAATAAATAAATCACTTGAGTCTGAAAGTCACTATTTGTTTGATGAAGTGGAATGTTGGAATTGGCGTTTCAGTTGTTCTTATGCGAGTCTCTCTCAGTTCTACTAAATCATCTGTCTAGACTTATTAGTCACAAAACTACAGGTACTGTGGTAACCCAACGTCATGAACGTGCATGACTCAATACTTATTACACAGATTATAGGTGTGGTCTGTAATTGACAGCTGCTTGGTACTCCACTAACAACGTCATCCTTCTAGACAAGTACCAGTTAATACAATTTTAAATACATGAAAACAAGCAATAAAATGTTGTATTTCTGCATTGACAGCCAAACTGCAGAGTGTGGGAACTAAATTAATGGTGAGTCACGGGATGAGTAAAAGTTTAAAAACTAGATTTTGGAAGTTAGAATTTGACAGTGAGATAAAACTGACTATATGTGAAAACACAGCTCACAGTGCAAACAGAATAGGTGAAATATTTGTACTGTCTTAGAAATGACCACACATTCCATTTGAGAGGCTAAGCCCGAGGGTCTACACTGGGAAGAGCAGTCTCATCATCACCACCTCACTGATTGTGAAACCAAAGCAGGCAAGAGACAACACGCCTCAAGGAAAAAGAGCGCTTACAAAATACAAAGCAGACTTGGTTTCTGAAATTGTCACTAAGTTCCAGCAAATGATCCAAAATACATACGTAAAACTGGCATCACTGAGATAAAAAAAAATTAGCGTTTTTCAAAGTGTGTTTGCGCTTCTTACTCTGCTACATATAAAAAACTACGCTAACCATCAGTGAGATTAGAAAACACTATAAGATAATATTTATAAAAACAATAATTATGATAAACTAATTCAAATAGTGCAAAGGTTATTCTAAAGAATGTAATTAAAAAAACACAGTATCTCCTAAAGGTAATATTTTGCATTTGTGACAGTATGTGTGGTAAGATTTTTTTATATTCAATTCAGATCAGTCTCAAAGGTTAACGGTGACGTGAGGTTGTACAGGCAGACCAGTTGGAACCAGTAGATATCAGAAGTCTAAACAACCTCCACTACCCTCTGTGCTGAAAATTGTGTTTTTCATAAGATACCTGTGTGTTCATGTCATACACTCTAGGCAGACAATACACCATTCAACAAGACATCTTAAAACAACTGCAAGTGTTTTTTCCTCTTCAGAAGGGTAACATTCTGTGTAGCTAAGTTCTATATATCTTGTATAATGTGTTTAATAACTTAGATAATTTAAATTTATTCAAAAAATGATTAGAACCAGTTAATTGCTTTGTTAGCTTGATCCAAGTTTAAATAGTGTCATTTAGTGCTATAATTGTGATATGTATAGCAATATCTGATGGGTAAAGTGATTTACAGTTTTTCTTTAGTGCAATGACTAATATTTTGATGCAATGGAAATGTGTACCAAGGCTAAAGAGCTTTATTGAAGGTATTAATGTGAAATTCTTCTCAATAATACATTTTCTCTGGTTTTCCTTCTTGGCTCTCTGCTACCCAATAAATGACATCTATACCTAAGATCCAAGATACACCACTGTGTGATTATAGTACCTTCTTACAGTAAATTGTTGCTTTCCACTATCAGCTCACTGACAAGAATCGCTAATGATTAACTACAATCAGTTACGTAGTTTTTTTTTAACAAGCAGTCATAAATCTACAGTAAACTGAACTATGAACATAATGAAACTCCTGGCTAATTGTAAGGCCGATTACACAAGGCAGTTCAATGTAACAACTAGCTGGTTAACATTTGTAAATCCTCAAGCCAATCTAGTAAGTCCAAATTTTAAAAGGTCTCTAAACAATCCAAATTCATGAGCTATTCATCAATAGAAGTGTTTTAACACAGACTGAATCCATTGTGTGTGTAGTCAAGGAGCTGGGGTAGCGAGACAAAAAATGTTCCAGAGAGAAAAAGAATGGGACTGTTTTTCCTGCATGCAAGTGTGCAACACTGCAACGATTTATATAGCTGACTGAAGTGAAAATAAATACCATCACCACAGAAATTAAATATTAAAACTGGTGAGTGATGAAGTCGTCTGTTGCATATTCTCTTAAGACAGTGTTAAATTTACAGTAATGGATTAAGATTTTTGCTTGTAAAAATTTGTGTTTTTGTATTTAAAGATAATAGTGATTTCATATTATTGACTTTTAAATACAAAATATCCTGATAATATAATAATTAATGTAAGGATTATATTGAGGGCACTCATCTCATTACTCTGTGATTTTAACTTCAGTTTGTGGTTATTTTGTGAGTTGTTTAAAAAGCCTTAATTCCTGATTAGTAAATAAAGAAACACTGTAAAAAGAACAGCGGAAAAGTATCATGGTGACACGCAAATGTATAATACTGAATGAGAGACACTTAACCACATATTTCCTTACTCTCTAAAAAATTACAGCTCAAAATTACACTTAAAATGGATTAACAATATTATTAAAAGAAGGCCTTGATTAGCTTCACTAAATGTGATTTACTTTCACGTATACCATATTCCACTCAAGTGTTTCTATTTTCTCAATGTGCTTCTAACGAAACCGAATGTTTGCTTGTTTTATGAGACTAGGACATTGCAGTTAAAACTCGTCTGATTGTTTCTTGTATATCAAACATTAATTCTGTCAGCTGCAGTAGTGTATATATGTCACCACAGCAAATTTACTTTGCATAAAACAGCAGCATTTTAGCTTGATTAGGGTTTTACCTAACAGCTCCAGCAGAAGCAAATGAAGATCCAACTTGCGTCCACTAGATCCAAACTAATTTCCTCTTGACATGAGTGTGACACAGTGATTTAAAGTGTTGGAGCAGCAAATGATACTTAGACATGGAGCTGTGGAACACAAATGATGTACCAGCTCAGCCATTTTCACCTCTGGCTAACTGCACTGTGGACACCAGCTACCGCTTCACTTTCTACCAGGCTCTGAGAATCTACTATTACCATCAAAAGGTTCAAATCTTGTCCTCCAAGACAGGAGGCCCCTCCGGTTGGACTGCTGGGCCAGCATACTGCCACATCACCTTGACCTTAAAATACATCAGCTTGTATGGTGGCATCTTTTTCCTAGTGTGCATTGCTGTGGAGTGTTTCTATGCTGTAGTGCACCCATGGGCATCACCCGGTCGCAGGCTGCGTATTGCACAGCTGGTAAGCGGGGGGATATGATGCCTGGTTTGGGGGCTTAGTTTGATTCTTCCTCTTCTGCACTCTGCAGCCGCTCATCAACACCTACCCTGTCTGCTGGACCCATCCTCACAACAACACCGGACCATTATCCTGATTGCCCTGGGAATAGTGATGGCGTCATTTCTGCTGCCGACTGTCCTACTTTTCTACAGCTACTGCAAAGTGCTGACTGTGCTTCGACAGCTGAGATACCGCTCCCATAGCAAGCGCTGCAGCCATCAGCACACTCTCAGAGTTATTTACTGGGTTCTGGGCATCTTTCTGCTGTGCTTCCTCCCGTATCACTTAAACCTGCTGGGATACACCCTTACACATCTGGGCTTGCTGCCCAATTGTGCCATGGCCAAGGTGACCAAGGTTATGCAGCCTGTGATGCTGACACTAGCCAGCTCCAATTGCTGCCTCAATCCATTCATTTACTATTTTTCCAGCAGCCTGATGCCCAGGGCAGCACTCAGTGCTGGAGGCGGTAGCGGCTAACGACAGCTTTTATTTTATTCAGTAAGTGCAACTATAATGTAATGCTAAATCTATGTGAAATCTGGTTGACTTTAAAAAAAAAACTATTCAAATATTACTTTATAGTACTAGCAGACCAAGTATGTAAATTCTGCTATTTCTAAACTCTAACAGTAATATTTTTCTACTATTTTTACTCGCATAGACTAATTAATACAATTAATAAATATATAGATTACAAATATTTTATAGATTATTCATGCCTTTATATCACATGTTAATTTCATTGAAATACAATTACATAACTACTAGTTTACTGAAGTAGAAATGAGATTTAACCTACCGTTCTCCATGCGATCCTCTCCATGATGAGGTTCTCGCAGGTCTCCAGATGTTTGACGGTATCTTTGCTCAGAGTAGGATCAGCCTTAATGAAGCTCTCAATTACTTTATAAAAGTCAAATGCAGCGAGGCTGAACACATCCAGTATCCAAGGGAAACACACATCCGTTTCTGCTGGGTCACTACCACCACTGCTGTATCCTCCAGCCTTAAAACTGCTTTCTAATAGTAAGGCGCAAACAGCATAGTTATAATTTGTCACACATCTGCAATGCATTTAATCAGTACGCAGTTAATGGGACAAACCTCCATATGTTGCCATGACCACCTCCAAAGCACATGCCAAAAGTGATTTGTGGAATGTGGAGTCATTGAGGAGTTTACTGAAATGAAAAATCATATGCCCCAGCTCAAAACAAGTAACTACTGACAACAAAAATCATGCATGCACTTCCAATATTCAGGTAAAGTTTCATAATCTCTATTGATTATAAAAAAACATACCTGAAATTTTGCACAGACAGACGTTTCTCTTCCTTTGAAATGAAAATAAAAGTATTATCACTTAGATTAAAAACTGCATGAATTTGTCATTTGCCATTGTGAACTACGCTGAGTCAAAAAGCTTGAGAATTTAGAGTTCTTCTTATGTACAGACATTAATGTTGCTATGTAAACCAGTTGAAAAGGCAGAGAAGTTTAAAAAATCTTTTAGTAAATATATAATATATATCCAGTAATCACTTTTTGTTTTCTGAAATACAATTTTGCAAGCAACTCTGGCAATAGTTACGTTTCAATTACACTATCAATAAACAAACAGAAAAAATACAACATTAGTGAAAAATTTAAAAATAAATAAATGACACACAAGTGGAAACAGAAAACGTACCGATTTCAGCATTGCCTCCATGATTTTGTAATACAGTCTGATACCAAGAGTAAATCTCTGAAAGACAAAAGTTAGACATTTGGATCATTGAGTATAGCATATGTTGCCTTTGTCGTCTACTGTCCTCTTCAGTGTCAGTTCATACCTGTTTGCCAAGTATTGCACAGCGTGGGCCGACAGCCTGAGCAAATCGTTGGCTGAACACGTGTTCCAGAGTCTCTAAACGTTTTCGCACGTCCTGTGTTGGGTCCACAGTGCAATTCTAATAATAGCAAAAGGTAGTAAGACGCAGGTGAATGGAATGCTTTAAGTGGCATCACTTCTAGAGACCCACCTTGAAATATGTAGCAAGGGTATTAGATGGCTGGTCCCCACTGGAGATGAGATCCCCTCTTAACTGCTGAATGGAGGTCATTGCAGCTCTGATGACACAAGACAAAAGTACTATATACTAAAGGACTAACTCACACTAACACTTCACTCAATTTAATAATCCTGATAAACTACTAACAGGACAATAAATTCCAAAGGAAGGGGTTCTATCAAATGTTTTTCATTCACAAATGTTAAAAAAAGGTCCTGCTTGAAAAAAAATTAAAACCACAACAAATACATGCTGCTACATACTCATGGTTGACAGGAGGAAGTGTGTAGTACTAACTTTTTGTAACACTAGACAAAATTGCCTACTTTTTGTGCCACCTACTGTAATCAATAATTACCAAGTTAGGACAAATAGAAGGGAGTAAATTGTTTTTAATAAGTCAGTGGTTAAAATAATCTCTCCTGGGTGAGAAGTGATCAAACTCACCTGATTGGAGTCTGCGGAGGGACAACTGCAGCATCGTCATCTGGCTGATTCTTCTTTGGTGTTCTCTCCACCTGTGCTCTGAATGCAGGAAATTATTCAGCATTCTTCCTTAAATTCTTTTTACAAATTAAGCAACATTAAAACACAAAAAGGGAAAGGAAATTACATTTCAACTTTGGGTGCAAGAACAGTCTCATCTCCATCAAAAAACAGCCGTCCATCAATATCTCTACTCTTGAGGTAGTGCTCTTCATATTGTTGGTCGAGTTCATTCATCTGTCGAAAAAATTATACATCAAACAAACTGTAATGAGGTCTGACCCTGCGTAAAAAAAATACGCTGCAATATTTATAAAAAGCACTGTACTGTTCCTTTCATGGTGGTAAATTATTGTTGTATTGCACATGAGCTGTTTATGTTACCAGCGATCTGTGACTCAAACTACAATCATATGGCTTAAGAAGAATTTCAGTGTTGTAGTAGGGATGACAACTCTTTCTGCTGGCTTTCTTTAGCTCTAGCGATGCATCAATGGAAGCAAACTTATCGGAACAAACATCTGCAAAGATTTTTAAACAGTCAATTATCTGGCTTTAACACTGGCCACAGCAGTGTTAGCACTATAAAAAAACATTTCTGGATCCATTGTTGCACTTGTACAATATTTATACATGATTGTAGCTGTGCATTTCATAAAACTTCTTTAAAAAAAAGCAAGGATTTAACTACATTGAGCAAAAGACTGAATCTCAAACACATTTGTACAATTAAATAAAATGGTCCAAATTGCATTTAAAGCTTTTACATTTTTCCTATTTACCCAAGTACCTCACAGATCAAATAAATAAGACTTACACATATTTTATATTAGACATGTATGTATCCATGTAAAATTAATCAAGTATACCTCTTTAAAAAAGTGTGTCAGTGTGAGCAAACAGCAGCATCCTGCCTTTGCAATATACAATGCTTGACACACACATTTTCCAGACACCATTTGTCAGAAAACAAACATGAATAACCATCAAAGAGAACAACCAACTGCTGTGAGACACTCAAATATTCAAAGAAAGAATGAAGTGATAACCAATGAAAACAGTAAGTTTACAGCAGACAGAGTTAAACCAAAGAGCAGGGCAGATGCTCTAACTAACACCCCTGATACCTGAGGAAAATCTGCGGCTCTTGAAAGATCGAGTGAGTCCAGGAAAGCAGAGAAACTAGTCTGGTATACATTCTTCACCTGAAAATACAGTTGGCACAGTGAACAAATAAGTTCAAAACTATTCATTTGTGTTTATGTATATGATTGATTACAGTTAGAGCTCTAAAAACAGGAGGGTCAGACCTCTTCTGCAATGCATTCATTCTCTTTGCACAAAGTTTCGAGAAGCTGCACATCCACTTCAGGCTCTGGAGGTCGGGATTTGGCTTTGCTCTGGTTACGACGAGATGTTCGTGTTGGGGGACTCTGGACTTTGCTGATATCTAATTTGAAGAGAAATGTAATTAAGAGGTCAGAAAATCTATGAGAGCCATAAATATTTTTTAACTATTTCATAAGACACAATATCAAAGATTGTGTTTCATTTACACATCTGAGAAAAGTGAATGGCAGATCTCCTGCTACAGGAATTGTATAATGTACAGTGTATGCTTTTAAATAATAAAATGTTAAATTTAAATCGGTCTACAGCAGCTTACATAAATGAGCAGTAATGTTTACACTAGGGCCTACAAACATTTGATGGTGTTAATTCAAGTCTTTAACTTCAATCTTTTTAGTTATTGACTTAACATCAAGAAGTTATAAATGCTTTTTAAATAAAGACAGAGATTAAAGTAAATGAGACTGAAGCTTACTGTAAGGAGGTAGAAGAAGCTCTGAAGGGCAGCGCTTGATGAATAACTCCAGCGTACAAAGCAGCAGTTGGAATGATATGACCAGGTCATCATCCATCTGCAGGGCCCTTCCTGTAGACAAGAGAAGCATTATCATCACAACATTACTGATGCTGACTAGGAACAGAACTGCAACAATGGAAAGGAAGGAAGGATGGAAAGAAAAAAAATGTAGCAATATGTTCCATTATCTGTGTTAACAGGTTGATCCTATTTGTTAAGACTTAACTTACCTTTGGCCAAAAGAAACATTGTCCAGCAGCTTCGCATCATCTCCCTTTCCCTTTAAAATGAGACACGGACCATTAATCATGCACCAGTGTCAGATTTTTAAAGTAAGCATGCAATATTAAAGATAAGATTATGTAGATACTACACATTTGTGACAGGGACATTTCAGTTGTTTCATAGATGGGTCTTAAACTTACTTGCCACCAGGAACCAAAGCAAATATTTTCTTGCATGTTCTGAAAACAGAGAGTTGTTATATTCAATTCAATTTCACATTGGGTTAGAGTTCTACATGGATAAATGCCTGTAGTATATTAATGTGCCAACTCACTTCTCAAATCTTTGATAGAGAGCCAGCGTCACATTGTACTTCGTTTCGAGGCGTGTCAGAGCTGTATTCACTTTGGTACTAACTGTATCCATGTTCATGTCTAGCTTCTTAACCAGAGACACAAACTGCCTAAAACTACAAAAGTAAATACAGATTTTTGTGAGAGGTAAGATAAATTATAGACAAATCAACAATAAAATAAAGGATAAAAGTATAGAACCACACAAGTAATGCAAATCCAATATTAAAACTAACAATAATTTTATTCTGACATAGCTAAAATAATCACATTGATAATAAATTATTTTTCTACATTTTATTCTAGACATTTGTGGTTGTGTGTTTTTGTTGTTTTTTTTAGGGTACTTTTGGCTGAGCGACCAATCTTTAACTGTAAAAACAAACAAAAAACAACACACATACTGTACACAAAAAAATAAAAACTATCTACAGTATTGCCTCTAAGATTAGTCACAAGATACCAAGAGTACCCACGTGTCATTCTTGTACATAACAGAAACTACATGCATTAACAGTGCAAGGTGGCACTCGGAGTATTTGCCAACACCATGCAGTACATCATGGATGGCATATGATATATACTTACTTCAGACTGACTGCTTTCAGAATCTGAGTTAAGGTAAAACAGGTGCCATTCATGTCTGTCGCAGTCACAAACAGACAAGCCCCCCACAGCTTCTTGTGACTGTCCTGAGATAAAATGTAAAAATAACAGTGTTAAACGTTTACAAATATTATAAATTTGCATCTTCCAGAATGAATGAATGACTATATTTTCCGTTCTTTTTTGATGCTGGAACACAATTGTATTGTAGTATGCAAATTTGATGTAAAAACTACAGAGTAGTCTGACATTTTTATGTTGTTCCATGATGTGAAACAATAATGCCTTTAAGTTTAATTTTAACATATTCTCATTTAATGAGTAACCACCAGCAAGGATTGTGTTGTGAGGGCCTGTTCATTTATTGTTTATGATCTGGAAAACACCCCAGTAAAGCACTGTTACTGGGGTGTTTTCAACAGGAACTGAACATTACCATAAATATTTATAAAAACATACAGTGACTTCATCGATAGACTCTTGAACAGTTTTCCACAATGTCCAGGCACGGTCACACACCAGATCCGTCACATGAAGACTCTTGCAAAGGGCCACAAACTCAGCATCCTTGTCCCTGTGTCTAGTAAACAGGAGGTCATAATTCAGTACCATTAAGAATACTAATGCACTTTCAAGACATCAAAACAAACTACACAGATGACAACAAGACCCAGTCAACCAGGCCAAGTCTGTATCAGGAGTGGGGGTCTATTTGCTTTTATAACAGTGTTGCATATCATGTTACATCTGTAACTCACGTGTCATAAGCTGTTGTACAGGACAGAGACTAAACTCATTGGCATCTCTGAAACTCATGTACATAACGTACTGACTTCGTTTAAAGCTGCTAGCTAGCCTTAAGCACATATCCTTAGCTAGCTACAAACACCAGCAGACACTAGCTAAACACGAGGGAAGAGTGTCAAATTTGACAGTAGAACAAGTTAATTGGCTGCTGATGTAAGGTCAAGACGTGAATGGGTGAACATAACTTCTCTTACTTTTTGAAAGATAATTCGGGGCTCTCTTTCTTTTCTGGAGATGCACTCTCAGAACTGGGTTTAAGCTCCTTGCTCTGCGTCGTCCCAGAGCTGCGTTTTCTAGGTGGCATCTTTATATCCGGTTATTTAACAAAGTTTAAAAAGAAAACAATTTGTTCAAAGCCAAAATGTAATGGAGTTTAAATCCCACTGCCCAAATTCCGTGGCAACAATACAACAAAACCCTACTGACTTCCTGAAACTGTAGATGCTCGCCTTGTAACACCGCGTAGCGCGACACAGTGGACGGAGTTGAGGGTGCAAACATTTTCTCGACAGATGCCGACACAGTGGATACACACAATACCGAGAAAACTGGAGTATTCAGTGAGTTTGTTATTGTTTATGGCTGTTTGAGCCCATGGATGTCCGTGGTATATAAAATATAAAGGGTATGTATAAATGTGCTCATCTTAAGTCGTTTATGGCGATAAACATCGGGCAGTATATAGTTCACTGCAGTCACGTGACACAAAAACGAACAAACCCAAAAGTCACTGGACGAAAACGCGGGAAAAATATAAACGCAACATCCGCTCATGAAAAAAATTCCCGCCACACAAACAAGCAGCAAAAAGTCAAACTACGTCAGTGATGTTGTAAGTCACTAGTCATTTCAACCAATCCAGTGACTGCTTAGTAATTACAACAACGTAAATCTTTTTATGTCACTGTAAAAACATTGAGTTTATGTAATACGAAACAAAAATTGACCTTGTAAGTAACCATCGATTAAACGTTCGTTCCGCAGCTTTGGACCACCACTGCCCCTTGTGGCAAAATTCCCTCACTGTTATTGCAAACGACCAACAAATCCGCGGCTTTGTGTCCCTTCAGCGGACCATGTTCCGCACGCCTAGTGGGCATGTGTACCTCAATTTAATGTGAATCCTTGCTGAATAAACTATGCATCAGGCTCACTGGCTCACCACATTTGACTGGTTATACTAGGTTAATGAATGTAATGAACCCTGTAATGAAAATTCAAATAAAATGACTCTTGATTTACATATTTATCGCAGTCAGAACTATTTTTCCACCAGACATATATGAATGAAAATTAGAGTCTAAACTGTTAGTCAACAGTTTATAAAAAAAACATCTACATGAAATATCTGTATCTGACATAATAATACCATTATTACAGCAGTGCACAAAACAATGGCACCAAGTTGATAACAAGAATTCCAACACTTTTGTCAATTTTGAGTAGAGAAAATTTTCGATTCTTCTTTGTTTATGCAACATCTGTATTTAGCAAAGTGCAAACAAAAAATACATTTATCTGATAGTCCATCATCATATCATTGTTTAAAGCTGGCAAAGAAATCCTATTTATTTATGATACAATTGTAGAAGGTAGTTGTGTAACAGCATCTGTGCAATTTAAGCAGTTTTCACTAGGAGTGAACTGATGGCTACAGAAATCTACAAGGACTGCTCTTCTGAAATGTACACAGTCAGACAAGACATCTTAGTGTCTACTTGCTAGACAAACAGACAGTACATTGGAAAATAGTTTATTTGGCAAGCTGTTCCTATATGAATTAATTTATTTTACCAATCATTTTAGCAATCACGGATTTCAAAAAGAAACTGGGATTAAAAGTATATCTGATCCATAGTCAAGTAGGTTAGTAAATAAAACGTTTTAGTCTTGCAGGCTGATGATTTGTGATCTCCATGTCTATCTGTGGTATACAGAATAACAGCAAAGAGTCTGCATTTTCTTTAAATTATTTTGTCATGTGCATAATGACGCACACGCTGTTTAATGCTGGTCAGTAACAATCCATTGCACTACATGTTACGGAAATATGCTCACCCATGCATCTCGGGTTGCTATGCTATTTATAACATGGATGATCCAAAATTGTGCAGCTGTAAACTTACTTTCTATACAGCGTAAAAAAAAAAAACACGAAGCAAATATAGAGTAAACAGCATAACTTATGCAATTATTTTAAACTGCTCTGTAAGACGTGCAGTCTGTTGAGACATTGCCACCAGAGCCTAGCTGGTGTGATTAATATGATAAATTATTTTTACTCTCAACAGCAGAGTTTGCTCATGGCTGGGCATTTAGCACTGCTCTCTGTGCCGTCATGCCAGGCTTCCTGCTTCCCAGCTCATCGCAGTATAGTCCCTGTCTGTGAGCGTGACAGTGAATGGAGCCTCCACTCTTTCGGGCTCGACATGCTCTTCTACTCTCCCCGTGCTGTTCAAATTGTTCACCCTCCAGGAATTCAGAGGTCGAATTGCTTTCTGGAAACGCTGCAATAAAGAAGAGCGTGATCAACATAAACTTTCTTACACATTTAACTTAGTCTACAAATGTAATACATTTAAATAAGTACAGCTGTGACAATCCTTTTGAGCTATACTGTTAGTGTTAACATGGCGGGGTTATGACTGGACCTAACAGTGACAGAATTAAATGGTGGTGATACTGACATCTTTCAGTGTTCCAGTTTCCTTCCAGATAGCCACAATGGCCCAGATGAGGATCTGTAGGCAGCAGGTAGCACCCATGCACACTCCCAATGCTTTACCCCAGCGTGGATAGACATAGGACCCATAGTGGAGTGGTGTGTTGTACATCTCAATGAAGATATATGTCAGGATGAACTACACCCATCAGGGGAAAGGCACAGAGTAAAAAAGAGGAATGATGAATCCTAACAAAACATCAAAACTGAAGGAGACTGAGAAAGCCAGGAAATAAATGTTGCAGGGGGAACTCCGATTGAATGTCGGGTTTGTCTCTTGAATTATTCACTACCATTGTGAAGATTTCAGCAGTTGGCTACTGTTCAAATAGATCTAATGTTTTCCTTTGTGATACTCTAATTAATTCTACCTTGGTTTCCCAAAAAATAAAAGTTAAGTTGACATTTTTAAGTATCAATACTATAGTGGTCACTTACCAGCAGAAGAAATGGGGTGAAGAAAACCCAGCAGGCTTTGTAATAAAGCAGCACTTTGGTGCACCAGGGGGGGCAGTGGCAGATCATGTCAATGATGTCTTGACAAAATTGGTTGACTCCTAATAGAAGGGTTCATAAAACATATACTTATTCAGAACCCTTGAAAACCAACATACCATTGAGATAACAATAGTTGTTATAATTTTCTAAATGGTACACATCAGAATTTACATTTGCATCAGAGTTTACATAATTTAGTTTTACTTAAATGATTTCTATCTTATGAAGTCATTTTGTTTCCCATTAAATAAAATGCATTGTTTACATAATTTTGTTTTATTAGGAAATCAAAATCATGTAAAAATGAAATTGCTTTCGAAAAAAATTGTTTTCAAAACAGAAACTTTGATTTGCTTTGTACACTCATATACAAGAATGGTACTGTGTCAAAAGAGTTTGATATGAAGGTTAGGGATGTGAGATGGGCTACCATAAAAGAAGGAGATGCCAATGCACATGAAAAGGGTGATGATGATGAGGCCGAAACTAGTGCTGAAGGAGTCAATGAGAGTGAACCAGTAAATCCCTCCCTATAAAGACAACAGACAGCACATGTAATGTGTGTGATCATTGAGAATATGCATTTCCATTCACTTTGCTCACTTCTTGCAGTCCATTAAAAACAAACTCACATCAGTAACTAACAGGAGACCCATCAGGTAGAAGCAAAAACACAGCGCGCCCAGGAACAAAGACTTGTGCAGCGTGTTCCCCCTGAGATGTGGCATCTCATCCAGCACAGCAGTGGTAATGCCCTCCATGTTGCCAAACTGTGAGGCACCAGCGCATATAATATCATATTATGGAGGTGAACTGTATTTGTGCCAATATCAATCAGACATAGTATACTGTGCAGCCTTACCAATGTATCAACCCCCAACATAAAGAGCATGAGAAAGAACAATATAGACCAGAATACAGAGCCTGGCAGAAGAGCAAGAGCCTCTGGGTAAGCAACGAAGGCCAAACCAGGACCTGAAACAAAAAAATATTTAGGTTCAAGGAATCAAAATATAAATAATAAACTGTAAAGATGCTTTAGTCATAAAATCTTCAAAGAAGGCAAGACTAAAATAAATGTAGACATATTCAGACAACACAAGAATGCAAAATGCCAAAATCAGCAGAGTACCTACCTGTATCTGCCACTTCTCCAACAGGAACTCCCTTTCTCCATGCCATGTGACCAAGAATCGAGAATATAGCAAATCCTGCAAAGAAGCTTGTGCCACAGTTTCCAGTGGTGATGATCAGGGTATCCCTGAAAAAAAAAATCCATTACTAAGATGCTGAAGCCATAATGACTGAAACAACACTAGAGTGGAGCGCAAACTCACCTGATGACATTGTTATCAAACTTGTTGTAAGAGGCCATAGAAAGCAGCCCTCCAACTCCAATCCCTAGTGAGTAGAAGATCTGTGAAGCTGCGTCGTTCCACACCTGCAGTGTTTCATACAGATATATACTTTAAACAGTAAAAGCATACACAGTTATTTTTATGGTTTTGTGTTCACAGACTCTCGTGCCATTCAACCATCAGATGAACCTGTGCGTTAGCTAATCGGCTCCAGTCCGGTGTGAGGTAGAAAGCAATGCCCTGAAGAGAGCCCTCCAGCGTAGCACCTCTGATGACCAAAACAATCAGCACAAAATACGGGAAGGTAGCTGTTACATAAACCACCTGAAAAACACAGACAGCACAGACATGTATCAGTCTAGCGAGATATGGAAGCAGCCGGCAGCACTGTGTGTTTTGTGGGAAGAATAACAGCATAGTATTCATTTACCTTGCCAGAGCTGCGGATGCCTTTGAGCATACACAAGAAAATGATGATCCAGGCAGCCAGCAGGCACAGGGCTAGTTGCCACCGGACAGGGCCCGGGTCATCAAGGCCATCACTGTTCACTACACCTAGCACACGCTCACTACAAGACACGCGAGTCAAACACAAACATTTACAGTTTATTAGCACACTTCTTACTGCATCTATTACACAAGTTTCACAAATCTCATTGTTTTGCCCAGAATTGACTGATTCTGATCTGATTGTGGTTTTACATACATGTGAACAAACCAAATCAGATGTAGGCCACTTTTACATAAACTTCTAGAACCAATTCATATCAAATTTCTGCTAAAATGGTCTCATTAGAATTCATATTGTTTTTGAAGCTGATCACATTGAGCCTACATTGTTATCTGACATCATTATTTAGTGTTTGCACCTCACATTATGGAGAATATTACGGGGCGGCTGTAGTCCATGGAACCAGCTACGTGTCAAAGTTTTCTTGTGTGAATGGGTTAATGGGAATCAACATTGTAAAGCTATATAGTGGCCATTTACCAGAACAACGTGAGCCATCGACTAAAGAAACTCAGAATTGAAAAATATCTGAATGAAGCATTAAAGTGTGTAATGTGAAACATAGCTGAAGCTTAAGTGACTGTGACATCGAGACTGTTTAGTTTGAATCGGCAGTTCCACCGTTTTCTGTTGTTGGTGTTTTTCTCTACTATATCTAAATACTGTACTTGTTCAGTCTGAGCCCTTTAGTTCATTAGCTGTACATCAATGAACAATTTAAACAAGTGTAACTGTTGTTTACTAGTATCGTAGCACCACACAATATTTCATGCGAAATGGTATGTGTCCTGAAAAGCAGTAACTTATGAAGTATCATAAGCATAGTGTGTTACAAACTGTCACTATAAAATCTCATACTATAATAATAATAATAATAATTTATACTGGCAAATTCCAGGTCATATTTATTATAGCATGTAAAAAATTTACATTTACAGCCTAAAAATAAGATAAAACAACTCTTTTACATTTTTTTAATCCATAAATGAGAGAGCACCTCCAAAAAAAAAGCACTTACTTCCAGAAGATTTCTGTGGGGCTGAGGGATTTACCCGTGGAGCTATTGCCATTGGTTCTGTTGCCACAGATATCTGCGTTGGCTACAGCATCACAGGACCAGGGTAAAGGGCTCTGGAAGGAGCTGCCTAGGTAGTAAAACGTCCATGCTATAATGACGTTATAGTAGAGACACACCAATGTCGACACACAAAGCATCCCGATGCCAATACCTGCAAGAAGTGGCAAAAGAGAGGCCTCAGCATCTTAGAACAGCAGGAATGTGTAAAGTATACTATATGTGATACCAGCTAAAATTATACAGAATTAATTAAATAGTTCTAGTGATATAAATAAAATGTATGGGCACAGGGAAGGTTGGATGCTTATTTTTAATGGCATATTGTTGATCTTTAGTGCTGCCACCTCACAGCTAGAAGGTCCCGGGTTTGCTTCCCCAGCCATCAGCAGCCTTTCTGTGCAGAGTTTGCATGTTCTCTCTTTGCTTGCTAGGGTTTCCTACGAGTAGCCCACAGTCCAAAGACATGAATGGTAGGTCAACCGTTGACTCTAAATTGTTTGTAGGTGTGAATGAGAATGGTTGTCTGTCTGTGTATTTTTCAGTGTGTTAGCCCAGAGATAGACTGGCGGCCTCTCGCCAGTCTATTTCGCCCTCGCCGCTACCCTGTGACCCTACACAGGACAAGCAGTTACAAATTGATGGATGGATGATGTTGGCCTTATAAACAATTGTAAAGCTATTTAAATTTTTTTCCAAAAATAAAGAATTTCTGGTCACCTTTCTCAAGGCACGTCTCTGTTGGTGTTTTAGCCCTTTCTTTAAATCTAACCAAATTTCCTTTTCATATAGTTATTCAACATGCAATGTTTAGTTCTTGTTATCTGTTCTCCTCTTCCAGACTCAGGAAGATTTGCTGCTTACACCTGCAAACCTGCAAGCTGCAAACTTTGTCTCTTAAAATTGGAACCATTCGAAGAAATTTGATGTAATTACCTTGAGGGACAGCCTCCATTATCTTTTAGCCATATTTTCTGCCTAGCTTGAACACTTTTATAGGAGGGATTTATATTGGCCTTTCAGCTAAAGCAATTTCGTGTCATTTTTTTGCATTGTGCGATCTAAAAACAGCAAAATTAGACTGGGGTTGAAAAAATATGATATGAAATCTACTATATAAAAAGATTGCATTTAAAATTTCAATTACCAAATAAATGTTATATTACAAATTTAATCCACCATATACAGGGTCTTAATTGAAAACCCTTAAAAACTCAGGGGGGTTGAGTAATTTTGATTGTGACTGTATTGAATTGTCACTCCTAATTACACAAATATTGATTTATTTATGTATTGGCATATGGCCAATCATGTACGGTGTGGCACTTTGTTTGAGGATTGGCCATATGAGCAGTTATGAGGTGGCAGCAAGACATTTGCCTGGACTACAACGCAGCTTGTTATATATAGTTCAAACTTGATGGGCAACAATCCTGGAGGGTGAATACACAGCTGTGATCCGATATTATTATACTACTTAACATAACCTCACTAACTTGAATAAAGTGTCAACTAAGCAAATAAGCAAACTGAGCATAATTATCTTTACAAGTTTCCAAAGTTGTATCACCAAATTAAAGTGCATGTAACTGTGTAATTAGTGCACTAAAAAGCATGACAGAAGGGGTCATTACCTTTGAGCAGAGGGCAGCATTTCCATACAGTGATAGGACCAGCTGCTCCATACTGGCCTAAACTCAGCTCCATGAGAAAGAGTGGGACACCCGTAAAAAATAGCATAATGAAGTAGGGGATGAGAAACACACCTGTGAAGATTAGAAATAGGTCAGCATGAGGATGGGTGGTGCTGAAGGAAACAGTGATTTAGTTTGTGCAGCCACGGCCTGTCCAGCCTGTAGAGGCAAGTTAACTTTCACAGTTCAGTTTACGTGGGTATCACAGACAGATGTTATTCAGCTGTGCTGTGAGTCAAGCTCTAACATGTTTGATTTTAGAGAAAGATGTACAGAACATAAGGCTGGGTTACACAGGCATACTACATGTGTGGTCTGTAATCACGGGATTAGGACATGTTTTCCGTTCAAACTCCAAGTACTAAAGGCTGCCATGGAGAACTCTGCCATGGAGAACTCTGGACCGAGTGTGCGTGAGTCGGAGAACATTACACACCCAAGGGCAGGGCAAAAAGTGCCTCGTGCCCAAATGGGTTCATCGCGGGCATGCTACACCCAGGAATTTGAAGGATTTGAGACATCAGAGGAAAGTACTTTTTGACCACTCACCTCCTCCATTGCGGTAACAAAGGTACGGAAACCGCCACACGTTCCCCAGTCCCACACAGTATCCAATACAGGAGAGCAGGAACTCGTATTTTCCTCCCCACTGCTCTCTCACAATGACCGGGGTTTGAGAGGGTGCAGGACTAGTGGCTCCAGTTTGAAACTGCGGCTGCTGTGCAGGTGTAGCTGTTGTGTTGTGTCCATTGTGAGTAACACGTTGCCCGTTTAAATGTACTGAATTCTAGAAAAAATGAAAAGGCTATATTGTTAAAACATTGAAATCAGACACAGACAGAAGATATGCTGCAATAAAAACATAAATGCAGTTCAGAAAATGTACCAAATACTTTGCAATGAAAAATGTATTTCTTGACTAAAGCCCAGATATCAATATTATATTTTTTTTTTCCACTCTAAAAAAGGAAGCTTTGTGTTTATCCAGGTTTATCCTGTTTATTTAGTTCATAAAATGATAAAAACATCAATTGGACTATTCATTATCCTCTACCTCCAAGCCATCCACCTCTAAACAAGAGGAACAATTTTCTTGTGTCATTGTTCCAGGGAGGAAGTCTGATTTAGAAAACAGAAGGGCTTCTGCTTTATCATGTGTTAGTCATTTTTGTAAGTTTAAGGCTATTTGTCTCAACTATTCATCAGTTGACATCACAGACATTTTGAGAGGAAAACCCAATCTAATAATTAATTGTTGATCAGACTGTGATAAGCATGCAATGAGCACAAATGTGAAGTAGGATCTTGTTTTGAGCAGTGACATATTCAGAGATGCAGTATGTAAAAATGAGTTTAATGAGTTAATGAGTTAAATTAAATAAACATAAGAAGTGGCTTATCATTCAAAGCAGAGTAATTATAAATGTAGAAATGCATGACTACGGTGAACTTTGAAGAATTAAGCTGTTGAATGTCTTCACGATTTTACATCGTTTTACTTCACGTTTTACATACACGTTGTAAATATATGTCAGTGTAAGAACATGCAAAGGCACAGAGACACAAATATGCCAGGAAGAAACAAGGAAGTTGAGGTTGTACACAATATAGACTACGGGTAGCTGACGTAATAACTTTACAGAGGTATATGTGAAACTAAATGCAGCACCTAGAATAAGGTAAGAAGACTTAATCAGATTCAAAGAATGTTTGGACAACTTTGAGCCACTGTCTGTGGTCAAAATAACACCAATACAAAGAACATAAAACACTGAAACCACAAAACATACTGTATCACACAGGGTTATAAAAAACAGTATCGCCAAAACAGCAAATCCTCACTGCTGAGATGCTGGAAATAGTTAACAATTATTCAGTAATTGTAAGATTGGAAATCATTGGCCCATTGACAGTTCTAATAACTTAATTAATAATGCAGAATAGCACTCAATAGTATTAGGTGTCCAGCAAAATGTATCTTAATAATCATCTGTGTCTGTGGGCTCCTGCTTTAGATCTACTGTCTACAGCGTGTGTGAACGGGTATAACCTGGGAAGTGTGAGCAGAGTGGGTAGACAGGTTTGACCGCTTCATCTAATTAAAGAAACTGTATCTTTTCTCTCACAACTTCTGGGATCCGAGGCGGCTGGAATCAAGTGGCTTATTAGTGGGCTCCGTGCTGCATTAACAGTTCCTGTATCGCCCACAAACAGTGATGTTTGATGTAGAGGAGCAGTAAAGAGGCAGAATAACAAACATCAGCTCTTACCTGCGCTGTAGTTGCACCGGCTCCGGCGGGACTCCCGGGCGCCGCTTTGCCGCTTTCGTCCTGCATTTCCCCGCGGCAGAGGTGGCGCCTCACTGTTTCCCTTTTCGCTACGTAGTCCACATTTTAGAGCAGAACGTCTTCTTCGAACCACGCCGCGATGTTTTAGTTCATGTGGCAGGTAAATATGTACAGTCAGCCGGAGTTCACAACACAGCAGCACAGGGAAGGAGGCATCTGCGATGACGATAAGGAAGCAGGCGGGTGGGCGGTGATGAAGGGCGGTGAGGCAGAGCGCAGGTGCAGCGCAGAGCCGGAGGAGGAAACGACACCTCCTCTTTCTTACCTGCTTTTTGTTTTTTTGTTCGTGAGAAGAGGACAGGGTGGACCTTTTTGTCAAGAGAAGCCAATAAACTCGCTGTGATCACACACACACACATACACACACACACACACACACACACATACACACACACACACACACACACACACACACTTTTTATATCTAGTTTGGGTAGTACATGTAAATGGATGGCATTAAATTTCTCTCTTCTTCTAGCTGAAAATGACTCCAGATGACATTACCCGGAGGATCCTTTAGCTCAGATTATGTCCTTTTGTTGTTTGTACTATGGAGGATGTAATCTTGGTCAACCTGCTTTTCCAGAGCTCCTCCAGATGACATCATCTGAGATCCTAATGTTGGACAACTCCTCCAGGTGATGTCATCTGGAGGAGTTTTTCAGCTAACAGAGAAATATTTTAACACAGGGAAGTCAGAGGGAAGTTTAAAAGCATTAATGCACATTTACACCCTAAACTAAAGCCATAGAAACAAGTTGAAAATTTGAAGTCACCCTTTCATTTTGTGCAAAGTCACATTCTCAAGATTTTCAGAAAATTGTTCAGACACATTAACGGGACCGGAATTAAATCTTTCTTCATTTTTGGTATATATATATATACATACATACATACATACATACATATATATATATATATATATATATATATATATATATATATATATATATATATATATATATATATATATATATATATATATATACACAGTTACCAGGTAACCACAGGAGTGGTATGAGCAGATTTTCAACCTATATTTCATCTTTAAACTTCTGAGATATTCAAAATACAGATGTTTATGGGGTGTGAGTGAGGTGTAAGTGATTGATGTTATGGCATGTTCTGTGTGCCTGTATGTCTTCCTGTTTTTATCCAGTGAACCTCGGTGGTTGGGCAAGGCCATACCTGAACTCATGGCCTTGTGCATCCCAACCCAAATGTTTTATCATTATCTATCAAGCAGCAGCATGTAAAGGAAGTAGTACACAACAGCTACGAACTACAGGTAAAAAAATCTACTACTACTCACTTCAAGTAGAGAAATTCCTCTTTAATGCATTGAATGCACTGTATAAATAGCCTACCATATTTTGTTCATCTTAGTCTTGATGATGTGTCATTAAGTGGCTTGTTTTCTTACTTAGTAGCAGCTCACAAACTATTTAATCCATGTAAGCTCATGGTGCTTCTCTAAATCCATCCAATCTGTCTAGTGTCTATACTTAACAGCCCTACTCAAGAAATCTGGGTCAATAGATAGAAGACGAGCTACACAGTTGCTGTTCGTGCATAAAATCTGACCACTGATGGAACTTTAAAGAATTCCATTGTTTTAAAAGAAGATTCAGTCGAATTTTGATACAGAAATTTCACATGGTTTGGCAACCATGTTTTTTTTTTTTTTTTAAATTTGATGTGGTAGATTAAATCCAAACTGGAAAAGATCTCAACGAAGTGATTCGATTTGAGGATTCCACTGGGAAGATGGAACTCCGAGGCCAAATGGAGAGTGATTGGAGCCAGTATTTTTGCAATCAGCTGTCAGTGGCTTTTGATAAAAGTGAAAACCACATTTTTTTCAATGATGAGCTAAAAAGCAACTCTATAAGGCTGAAGAGCAAATCAAATCCATACTGCAGCATCTGGACTGATGCTGAACCAACAAAAATCCAGAGTTGCAAAAGTCAGTCATTTGCCATGGATGCTAGGATAAGACTAGATAATTTGAAGTCTGGGTGTATTTCCCCCTTGAATAGACCATTGTACAGTTTTTTCAGTCATAAAAACCTCTGGGAAAGTGAGCCTGAAGAAGAAGAAGAATCTGCATTGGACTTGGTAGAGCTCCTTGATTTGGAGGATGATGAGCAGGATGAAGAGATCTGGTAGGTTCAACCAGACCCTCAGTAATATTCTTCTAGAGTTTGAAACATGAACCTGTGATTGATCTTTCGTCCAGGTCACTATACACTTACTAAGCTGCGAGTGGCCAGTGCGGTGTTTGCTAATCCGGTATGTTAAAGGACAAGTTTATAGTTTTAAGTGTGATGAAAACAATAATCATGCATCCATTTGATTAGTGAAATTGGTATTCTTTTCATTCTGGCCATTTTAACATATTTTAACATAGGGAAGTCTGAGGGAAGTTTAAAAGCATTAATATACATTCACACTCTAAACTAAACCATACAAAACAAGTTGAAAATTGGTTAAGTCGCCTTTTAAGTTTGTACAAAAATCCGATTCTCAGTTTTTTCAGAAAATTCTTCAGAGACACAAACAAGTCTCATAAATCTTTATTTATTTTTGATATTAAAGTTTTCACTGTAGCTCAATAGTCAACTTTGTCATAGAAAAGATGTAATAATAAAAATGTACCTAAACTTTTGAAAACATTTTTTCACAAAACAAGGATTATAGAGTTGGTCTTCCAATACTTTATAAAGCAATTTTTATGAACAAAAGACAATATTGCAACAAGCAAAAACAGACTAGTTGCTCACATAAATACCTGACTATTGTTTTGAGGCAAACTTAAAAAAATAAGGTTTAAAAATTGTAAACCTATACTTTAACTTCTCAACTTGACTGAAATCTCCTCTGAACATATGTCAACTCTTCATTTGCAAGCAGCAGTGGGACATATTCTTACAAACCTACCCTCTTTTTGTCACAGGTTGTATGAGTCTCCAAAGAAACAGGTGTGTCTGGAGAAAAGCCAGTCTGCTCTCAGGTGGTGCCGACATGTTCTGGATAACCCCAGTCCTGAGATGGAGGCAGCACGTCATGTGCTGATAAACAGGCTGAATCACAGTAAGTACAGACACTGACTGAGATATACTTCTACAGGTGATCAGTTTGGTCATGTTTACCTTATGTCACCTCTGCCTGGCAGGATCAAAAACTCCTTTCTACAAATGTCCTGCAGTGTTACATCCTACTGGCACCACCACCTCTGGCTCTTCTATAGACAGAACATCTGTAAACGCCACACAGAGTAACTTTGGCAGTTTAGGTAATATAATTATGACAACCTTATAAAGCTCCAAGTCTATGTTTACACAGAATAACTTGAAAAAACAATATATAAACTGCCAATATATTAGTCACGTATATTGCATTTATCAATCTGCACAGATAACGAGGCAAGCTTCTCCCATGACTGCATGACAACAAACTACAGACTGCACGACATCACAGATGTCCACATTATGGCTTGTATACAGAAAGCCAGTAAGTATATAGAGATCCATTTAATAATCTACTGGATCCTGCATAGAATAATTTTTCTCTGTACTGTATTTGAATCAGGTTTACAACAGGACTATGTTTCTGCATCTGCTGCTGCCTCCCCTGGGAGAAACCCTGAGTCCCCAGTGATGCTTCCATTTTATTTTAACAACACCGTCAAAAATACACCAACATCAGTAGCTAAGCATGTCTGCCAAAGTCCCAAACTGGCCAAACTTCACCAACAAGTTACTCAGTTCAAGTTGCTTAAACTTGCTCAGAATCAAGGTACACAGAGGGTGCACAGTTGCTCAATTTTTGGTGTTTTTATTCTATTCTGTTTATACAAGTCAGTTTTTAAAACAGTTTGTCGCTAAAAGCATTTGTTAAGATATTCCTGAGGATCTTATGATAAAAAAAATAAAAACCACCAGACTTTGTGAGGTCGAACGTGTTTGTGTGTGTAAACAAGATAAAACTTTGGACTATTTTGCAGCATCTACAGGCAGGACAAAGTCACCTTTGAGGACCAGCCTCCGCTCCCTCCAGGCTGTTAGGAACAGCAGAAGTTTAGAGACAGATGATTGTCACCCTGCTGATCATCATCCATCAGGTTTGGATCTGTCATCCTGTTTTTTAAAATTAAAAGTGGTGAAATTTTATGTCATTACAGCAGAGGTGCAAATATTGCATTTGCTAAACACTTTTTTTTGTCTGTCTTCCACTAAAACAGACATACAGCAGAGTTACATCAATTAAAAGGCACATTCTTTTTTAGGGGAATCATCCACAAAATTGGGATCAACTTGTTGGTCTCCATTACTTTCTGCAGCATCCATGAACTCCAGTGGCTCATTGCACTCAGTGATCGACTCCTCAGCCCGGACTGCAGCCATTAAGAGACTCAACAGATCTCAGTCTCTCAGCCCCTGCAGGATTCCTCACCCTGTAAAGGGCTACCTATCTGTTCATGGACAAGTTTTTGCCTCACCCGAAAGGTCAGCCTCCGTAGCTTGGGGCAGAAATGCATCTAGTAAAAACTGAAAAAGGTAATCCCTGATAATTAAGATGGGGCATTGATTAAATTATAATTAAAACAACAAAACATGTCAATAATACTTTAAAAAAGGTACTTCTGTGTAAGATTACAAATAAATAAATATGATGTGTTGCTCTGGGCAAAGTTAAGATATTGTGGGCACTATGTCTATGTGAAGTTGCCATCTTTATTTCAAACAGCGTGCACATATAATGCCACAATTTAGTGATGGCAATCTTGTAAGAAAAACCTGACAGAAGCATCCTGAACAACTGGAATTTACTTTGGATATTACCAAGACGTGGAGTTCTCCAGTCATAAGACTTTAGAAATGCCAAAGCCACAGTTGTGCAAGAAACCTGTATAAGAAGCCCAACTAAGACTTAACTCCTCTTTTCCTTTCAGTTGTTCCCTTTCAAAGGTCGCCATAGTGAATCATGTGCTTCCATCTAACCCTGTCCTCTGCATCCTCTTCTCTCACACGAACTTACTTCATAGTCCTCTCTCACTACATCCATAAATCTCCTCTTTGGTCTTCGTCTAGTCCTCCTGCCTGGCAGCTCCAACCTCAGCATCCATCTACCGATATATATTCACAGTCTCTCCTCTGAACATGTCCAAACCACCTTAATATGGCCTCTCTGTATTTATCTCCAACACATCAAACATGAGCTGTCCTTCTGATGTTCTAATTCCTGATCCTGTCCATCCTCGTCACTCCCAAAGGGAACCTTAACATCTTAAGCTCTGCTACCTCCAGCTCTGCCTCTTGTCTTTTCTTCAGTGCCACCGACTCTAAGCTGGTGGCTGGTCTCACCACTGTCTTGAAGACCTTTCCTTTCATTCTCGCTGATACTCTTTTATCACACAACACACCTGACACTTTTCTCCAACCGTTCCAACCTGATTGCACTCGCCTCTTCACCTCTTTTCCTCACTCTCCGTTGCTCTGAACTCTTGATCCTAAGTAATTAAAGTCCTGCACTTTCCTTACCTCTGCTCCCTGTAACCTCACCGTTCCCCCTGGGTCCCTCTCATTCACACACATGTATTCTGTCTTGCTGCGGCTAAGCTTCATTCCTCTGTTTTCCAGAGCAGACCTCCACCTCTCTAGATTTTGTTTCACCTGCTCCAAGCTCTGTTACAGATCAAAGTGTCATCTGCTAACATCATAGTCCATGGAGATTCCTGTCTAACCTGTCCATCACTAGAACAAACAAGAAGGGGCTCAGAGCCGATCCTTGATGCAGACCCACCTACACCATGGTCTTACAGCTCTCATACATGTCCTGCACCACTCTCACATACTTCTCTGCCACTCCAGACTTCCCGATACAATACCACAGCTCCTCTCTCGGCACCGTCACACTCTTTCTCTAGGTCTACGAATACACAATGCAGCTCCCTATGACCTTCTCTGTACTTCTCCATCAGCATCCTCAAAGCAAATACTGCATCTGTTGGACTCTTTCTAGGCATGAAACCATATTGCTGCTCACAAATGGCCTCTGCCCTTAGCTTAGCTTCCCCTACTATTTCCCACAACTTCTTTGTTTGGCTCATCAGCTTTATTCCTCTGTAGTTGCCACAGCTCTGCACATCTCCCTTGTTCTTAAAATTTAAACCAGTACATTTCTTCTTCATTTCCAGCTAAAACTTAACATACTTTGCTAATTCCTGATTTCAAAGTGCACCATTATAGGCCAACAAGGATGCACATAAATGTCACTGCTGATTTGAATGTGGAACTTCATTTTAGAGAGGCAGAATGAGCGGTTTGTCTGCAAATGTGTTGCAACAGGAAATGTGCAATTTGCCATCATGTCAGTAATACCGAACAGGTGACCTCTGCATAATAGGAAGAGTGCTTGTGGTAAATAGGTGTGGTTTTAGTGCAGTTTCTTTTTAAAATCTATTCAGTGTCAGTAACTATTTCATTGTGCTGCACATCATAGTTTTCAGTTTTAACCAAACCCACCCATTTCTCCAATTCAGTACTCAACAAAGAGCAGTTTAAGAACTTTTTTAGGGAAACATTTTAGATGTTTATATATGGTCAGATGTAATATTTTTTGCTACAGTTGAGTGAGTGCATTGATTCATGTTACAATGGCAAAGAGTAGAATAAATAATGCTTCCACATATTTGATGCACATTAAGCGAGTACAAATGTTCCTTCAGAAGTAACCAAAATGGTCAAGGATTGTATAAAAAGAGAATTATAATAAAATAATGAAAATGAAAACTTTGCAAAATATGGTCAGTTATAAACAAGAAAACTACAGACCAAGTTCTTGCTTAACAATTACAATGGCACCTTATCTTAGGAAAGACTGTTTTAATGTTTATGTTTGACGTGTTTGTCATGTTTGGGTCTTAGGCTGTCAAATAAAAAAATCAAAATGTGAAGACATTAACTGGTTGTTTCAGAAATCATGTTTTGTTCTTTCATGTGTTACTACTATCTTATAATGATTTTTGTATTTTGCTGCCTCACTACCACATAATACAGCTTTTGCACAGACTTCTATGATAAACTAGGCTCATCACTGTTTCACTGTGTCTGTCATTATGAAATGTGACTGTCCTTTGCAATTTCCACTGGGGAAGGATAAGGTCTCCAGTTGAACTGTTTGTAAGAAATTATTTGAAGTTTCTGATGAAAGAGCTGTGTGTTGAGTTATGTTTATTCTATTTTACAATTAGACGGTAGGTTGAGACAAAAGAGTAAAAGATTTATATGAGTAAAAACTGTACAGGAACAACTGAACACACACACTTCCATTGAAAGTACATGTATAAAGCTCTGTTTTGTATCCTTTACCATATAGGTATAAGCGAGACAATCAGCAGTAAGCTATAAACACTTGGCATAATGTACAAAACATTTTTAAAACTATACAAAATGTGGTGAAAAAAGAAAATTGAACTAGTTGTCAGAGTCTATGTCGCTGTCCCCTCCAATAGATCTGAACTCTTCACTCTCCTCATCTTCACTAAGCTGAACCTGGGAGAGCACAGCTGGGCCTCTCCTCCGCGCTTCATCTTCTTCATCTTCCTCCTCCTCACTAATGCCATATTCTTCTCCATTTCCAAGACTAGAGGGCTGCATCTGACTCCTGCTCTCTGTTTCCTCATAGCTGCCATAGCTGAAGAAGGAATAAAAGATGGTTGGAAAGAAGTTAATGAATCACATGCGCACTAGCAAATGCAACCTCAGTGGCACAATGCCTGGATCAATTTAGGAATGTTAAAAAAAAGAAAGTTATCACAAACTGCCTGCTTGTAAATTTGTGAGGTTTCAAACAATCATTAACTTTCTAGAATACTGTTAAAGTGTTGTGAGAATTATTTGCTCTTGGGCCTGATGTACCTGACATTGCTGTCTTCCATGTGAGGCTCGTCGGCTCCATCTCCTTCGTAAGACATCATGCTCTCATCCTGGTCCATACCCATGCGGGCTGTCTCTTGAGCTCTCCGTGGAGGTGGAGGTCTCACGTCTACCTCTCTGTCAGAGTCACTGCCACTTTCTGATAGTTGGATTGCTGTAGGGGAGACACAAAGGGTTGTACATGGTCTCCACTGCAGAATGATATTTAAAATCCCTTTTGTTTATGTTTACGACACTACAAAAAGCAGCTAAAATGTCAGGGGTGGACTTACAGGAGAAAGGGTTATCACCCTCCTCTTCGCTGGCATCATCCTCCCCATCAGACATGAGAAGGTCCTGGTACAGCACACTAGCTTGGGCAGGGCGGTTAGATCTACTATCTTCCTCCTCTTCCTCGTCCTCTTCTTCGTCCTGCTCACTGACCCGTCTGTGGGGTGGTAGCAACATCTCCTCTTCATCATCCTCATCCTCCAGATCTCCTTCTGCATCCTCTGCCTATTAACAAGCCAGACAAATGAGAGATCAAGTTAATTATGTAAATAAAATAATAGAAAATTACCCCAACATGTTCAGGTGATCTAAGGGGATAAATAAATACACATACTGGAGGTCTGTTTCATGGTAATTCTTGGTAATAACAGTGGCATGACCTTAAATGAATATAGTTCTAAAACTGCAAATTTCTAAATGTGTAAACATACTTGGAGATAGGTTGGTACATTGTTATTGAGGTCTACATAATACATCTGTGTTTCTCTCATAAGAACTACAAAATTATCCCACAGAACTCGCTTTCTTACAGGAGCAGGAGTCTTCGGTTTGCCATCATCGTCCTCCTCAAAGCCTTCAATGTCCACATCTGACTCTTCTTCCCCAGGTCTTCTGCTGTGGCGTCCCTGAGGGACAGAATCATAAAGTCAGAGAACACCCTTGTCAAATTGTAAGAGCAAAAAATAGAAATCGCATTTACAATATCTTTTACGGTCTCTAACTATTGTATTGTCAGAAGCCTCTCTTACGGGGATAGGTACAACAAAGCATGTAAACAAGCTAGGTGCTCTGATGATAGTTTGGAGAGATGGCACTCTCTCCATACCTGCCCCCCTCTCTTCTCTGGAGCAACCACTAGAGGTCCCTCAGAGAAAAGGCTGCTGGGCTCTCTGGGTAGACTCCCTGAAGCCCCACTGTCAAAAAGATCAGCAGGCTGGCCAACACGACACAGGGGCACACACAAACAGAGAGACAGGACAAGAAGGAAGTGAAGGAGAAAAAACAGGTTGGGAAAAAGGAAACACTACCACAAGAACACTAGACTGTAGAGGTGAATGTCTAAATAGGACAGCACAGAGAACAAGTCCAGAAATACAAGGGACAGGAGGAGCTCTACAAGGAGTGGTAAGAAGACTACTACACATAGAAGGTAGGTGTGTACCTACTATGAAATGTTATATTGACAATATTGCAGGATACCAATATCTATGTCCTACCTGTGGTGTGTATGGTCCAGGAGTCAATGGGTCCAGACTCTCCAAGTCAGCTGCATCTAGAGCTGCCTCTTTCGCAGTAGAGATGTCCTTTTCCAACTGAGTCAAATGCTCATCATACTGGAAACACAACAGCACATGATTATAACATATTTAACGAGAATAACTACTTCCCAAATAGTGCAAAAAAACATAAGTTGTAACAGCCTGAATCAACTTTAAACCACTTATGACAGAATTTCATGTTTAACTTAAACTAGTCTGGTACAGTGTTGTTATCTAATTACCACTTATTACAAGGATATATACAACTCCCCCATCTATCATAAGGGAAGGATTATGATGGATGGGAAAGTAAAAGTAACATAAAAGTGCTTGTCAAGAGCGTGTAAATATGTACAACTGTTAGCATTATATATTTCTGAAATACCTCCAAATGAATCCCTGATGTTGTGGCAGCAATTTGGCCAATTATGTAGCTATTCTATTCGAATAGCCATCTATTCTATTCGAATAGCCATCTATTCTATTCGAATAGCCATCTATTCTATTCGAATAGCCATCTATTCTATCTATTCCATCTACAGCCATCTATTTTTTTGTTAACCCTTCCATACTAATAAACAAATATTGCATTTACATTAATGTCTGTTTTATAACTTGTTTAAATACCAGGGGAGATAATTATATATTAAACAACAAATTAGCACTTATCAAGATTCTGTTGCATTATTTCTAGCTGTAATGTTAATGGTAAAGCCCAGGAGAATGTAATTTACTACATAAATACTTAGAGTGCTAACCCTTCCCTGCAGAAAGCAAAACAATGATTAGACTTAGCATACCTCTGCCAAAGTCTGCTTACACACATTGACAATGTCCAGGGCTGTCTTGGTATAAGGACTGTCTGGCCCTGTGAAACATAGTGAAAAATTATGTAAAAGAATCCTCAAAAATAGAAGCTGTTGGTCACACATTTTTTTGTAAGGTCAAATTGACAGTGATATTACCATTGTACTTGATACTATTGGTGTGGATGTGACTGACATCTGAAAGGAACGTCTCCCGGTTCTGGTATTTGTGTTTGGAGATGTTCTTTTAATCCATAATTAACAAACAGAAAAAGAGGAAAATTTGCGGTTAAGGGTCTCTGTATTGATATGCAATTAGTTTGAAGGCTGAGACTTTGTATGACCCTCACCTTGCGGATGCTCTCCAGGTCCATGGGATTTACAATCACTTTATAATAATCAGGCACAAACTTCTTGTTGACAGGATGATGGAAGGGCCATGACTATAGAGAAGGGGAAGGATTAGGAATGAACTGCAGATTAACCTTTATTTTGTAGAACCTGTTCAGTGTTACATATTTAAAAAAGAGTCAAAATAATTAACACTAACTGCTTTAAAGAAATGCAAAAAAGAAGCGACTCACATCAGGAACCACCATCATTTTCTGGGTCACAATGTTATCCAGGATGAAGGAGAAGGCCACCTGATCATCATCATCTAGCAGGGGGTTGATTGCTTTCTCTAGCCTCACCAGCCTGTCTTCCTTCTACACGCACACACACAGAAATTTTAGAGTTGGGGATTAAAAATGCTGTGTGCAGGTTCCTCAGTTAGACTGCAACACGGCAGTGAATGCTGTTGTCCTGTCTGCAGCAGCTCGCAGGGGGCTGCTGTAGATGTAGAACGCAGGTGAAACTAAATATGAAAGTTTTTTTATACAAGTGTTTGTAGAGCTCATGTACAGAGTTCTACTTGCTTTTAAGCTGTTTTGGGTATTAATAAAAATGATTATCTTATGATCAGTGCTTTTTTGAATGAGGCAGAAAGGATATACTGCAGTTAGATTGAGGTTCCTTCCAACAAATGAACCAATCACAAAAAAATTAGTTTCAAAAATCGAGGCAGGCAAGCAAAACCTTCACATTTACATCACTGTAGCTTGGTTGTGCACCCTGTACTTTGGGAAGCATGAATTGGACTTTAATGTGGAAATACATACATGACAAACATTTACACTTACCTCTTTCAGTTTAGCATCACATAAGTCCAACATGGACTGTGCTACCTGTGTTATTGGATGCTTTGCACCTGGCAGAAGAAAAATGAAGAGCCACCTTAAAACACCGATGTGGAACTCATATAAGCTTTTCTTAAAGATTTTTAAATGTGTTTTTATAACTTTACCATTGTAGGTTGCACTGTTTTTAACAATAAGCTCCACTGCTTCACGAAACTCGTCCCTCGATGGGTACATTCGTTTACGTACATTCTCTCTCAGTGTCTGCAGGTCCATGGGCCGAGTGATGATCTTATAGTAATCCTTCACAACCTTTGCATTAACCGGTGTGTGAAATGGATATGTCTGCATAGATGTAAAGGTGGTAATGGTAAGACAAGTAGAGCAGTGAAGGAGGTATATGGTAAAAGTAAAATGTTGAGGTGAAGGAGTTTGTTCCTGTGATATCTTACGCTGGGGTTATCCCGCATGTCATTGATGATGCTCTCCAGTACAGAGGACAAGGTCACCATGGGGTCAGTGCGTCTGCGGTGGATGGCCTTGTGTGGCTTCTATGCACAAAAATAGTGTAAACGTTTAACTAAAGGGACTCTGAGCTTTAAAGTGTTAAAACAAATTGTAAAACAAAATTACTTACATTAAGATAGTCACAGTGTACAGCGCTGCCTACACGCCTTTTCTTTTTTGGTGGGAGCTGTTGCTTGGGGAACTTGAGCACTAAAGACTTCCTCCGCACTTCATCGGCACTGTAGAGAAATAAAGTTTTTACAAACTGTAGCACAATAGTCTGTGTTTGAAGGATTCTTGCTGTCCATGGACAAGGTTGATATAATACTGAGCTTGTTATGAGTACCTCTCAATGAGCTGTTTGCCCAGCACAATCTTAGTACCCTCCACCTTGATCAATTCCTCATTGTCATTGTGAATGACAGTCTTTTCCAGCTCCTCTTCCTGCTCTTCTGTCATAGCAACTGGGTTGGAGGGTGGGGCATTGGTCTGATAGTACAGTGGGCAGAACTTGTTGGTCCTCATGTGCCCAATGGCTCCACATGCTCCACACTTCAGCTAGGTAAAATAGACACATTTAGGAACACGAATAATAATATAATACTAAAAGAACAATCATTCCACTTGTCATAATAGCTAAAGCAATGTAAGCATAATATAAAGTTACCATTTAGCTGGGTACCAAAAGCAGGTAAAGGAAAGAGGAACTAGAGGAATATAGTACTGAATCAGCAAGCTTACTTTTACCTTGAGGTCTGGTCTCTCTTTGACCTTCTTGGCCTTCTTCTCTGGTGGTCCCTTGATCTTGTCCTTCTCTTGGTTTCTCTTCAGCCTTCTCAGCTGCTCCTGAATACGTCTGCGCTCCTTCCTCATCTCTTCCCTATGCTGTTCATCGAAGAGGGCAAACTTTCGTCTGCAGCCACAAATATACATAAAACTGGCTGTTTAATTGTCAGTAGTTCATTTGTGGTGGTGCTATGGACATGAATTGCATCACCACTAGAAAACCCAGCATATGGTAGACATCTGATAAATGTAAGATATTTACATTCTGTTTTTATCCACATTTAAGACATTGTTCCAACTTTTGAATTGGGGTTGTAAAACTGGGTGTTCACTCACAATCCCCTTGCAGAGGTTGAGCAGTTTTACAAAGAAGAATTGGGAAAAACTGAAATGTCCATAACAAAGCTGGTGAGACCTTTCCACAAAGGCTCAATGCTGTAATTGTTGTTTAAGGAGCACCTACTACCTATTATTTTTAAGCTATTGTGAAATGAGCACCTACAACTTAAACGTGAAAGCTGTTATTTGATATAAAAAAATACAAATATATTTTTTAAAAAAGGGGAAAATTGCCAAGGCGTGGGAATTTGTTCTTTTTCTAAACACTGTATGTATTTGCCTCATTTTGATAGACATAGCTCAATAAGGAGCACATTTTTACACCACAAAGGCACCAAGCAATATAGACACAAATGAGGTTAGTCTGTGCTGTGACTTGACTTATAAACAAATACCTACTGAAAGACAAGAGATCTCAAGTTATAAAGGCACTTACATGAATTCATCATCCTTGGTGGTTCTAATCCTTAGGTAGGCATCAATGACTGCAGCCTTGCGTACTGTTTCGCAGCGGACATACTCTTTGCCGTCTTCATCCCTGAAGGTCCGATAGATCTTGAGTCGCTTTCCTGTAGCCGAAGAGTTTAGGCTAGTGACAGAGGACGTGTCGTCATCCTTGTGGGAACTGGTGGATAAAGAGCTGGCTATAGAGCAAACAGATGTAACAATTCCAGTTAGAGATACTAACAGTTACACAGGTAATGCAGATATGTCCTCAGTGAACCAAAAATAGATGCAGACTCACACAAGCCTTTGCGGCGCTCCTTGCGTCCCTTGTTGTCACGATCGCTATCCTCACCCATCAGCATCCTCTGAAGCTCCTTCCTTTCCTGTTCCTCCCTCTCACGGGAAAGCTGGGAGCTAGTCTTTTTGTTCTGCAGCATGTTTTCAATATTTTTCCCCATCTCCTCAAAGTCACTGTCCTCTGCTGAGCTGCTGTCTGTGTCTGTGGAGAGCACCTCTGTGGATTCTAACACCCTTTAGTGGAGGAAACATGGAGATGTTTCAAAATCTGCTCAGACAGGATGCTAAATAACATATATGTGGGCCAAAATAAGACTATTACTTGTTCTGCAGGTCAAAGATTCTCTGGCACTCTTCCTTGTATCGCTCCTGGTGTTCAGCAACAGAGAAACGAGAGCCTCTGGCAAACTTGCTCATGGGTCCCTCACCTGAACGTGCCTGCTCTGTGGACATGGTTCTCACAACGTCTATCACCTCCCAGCGTGAAAGCTTCTTGATCTAAAACACACACACACACACACACACACACACACACACAGGAATTGTCACTCTCATAAATCTCCAAAAAGTTAACAATCCTGACCTGCAAGGAGAGATTTTAATTAAAAATACAGAAAAACCCCCAACAATTTAAGATGGGTTAGGATTTATTGCTGTCATATCACCACAGTCTTACCTCTTCCTCAGGGACACCAAACTTGCGCAGCAGCTGCTTGGCATTCTTAAGTGACAACCTCCTTAGGTCAGCATCTGTCCCCGTTACTGTCTTCTTAACAGGCTGTGGCTCCTTGTCATCCTGAAAACCCACACCGGATAAAGTTTACACCGTCTATACCTAAATATGGCAAAACATGCAGTGGCAGACTCTGCTATAAACAGTCAGACCTTCTGCTGAGTGGGCTTGTTGGGCACTTTGACATAGGAAAAACCCTCTCCACACCCGGTAGGGTCAGCCACTCCTGTAACTTCCAACAGGCATTTTCCTTTCATGGCAGAAATGAAGGCTCTTGTTGTGTTCCAAGGTGCTGTCCGCACCTATGATCAGTGAGACAGGAACAGTATGGAGAGAATCTAAAAACAATTGTACGTAATTATGCGATGAGGAAAAACTTGTATCAATACCTCATCATCAATCTTCATTTGGAAGTCTTCTTCGTTCTCCTCCTCTGGAGCAAAGAAGGATTTCTCACCATATCCAGCATCCTAAAGAGGAAAAAATGACTTTGTTGACCTATTTGACCAACATTTGTATGTCCATTTGGAATTCTTTAGAGGTAGATACTGTTACCTTGAGTCTCTGCTCTGCCACTAGCATACTATAGTAAGCACAGCACTGCTCTGGAGACACCATGGCTCTGATCTCTTCTTCTGTAGGCAACCTGAAGTCAGGCTTCAGAACCCACCAGTTAGAGTCCATCCCTGGAAACATGACAAGACATTGCTAGTAATTTTCTCTCTCCTGCACTCCTGCTAATGTTAACTTTCACCAAATACAGTACGCAGTATAATAGCAAATAACAAAAACAGTGCTTATTTCCATTATACATAGGTATATTTCATGAAATCAAAATGTGCTGATGTAATTAGAGAACATTTGTACCCTACATCCTTTTACCTTCCTTAAAATACATCTTACCAGTAGAGGAAAATCTATTGTAGAAGTAAAAAATTCTTTCTCTCCCTGTCAATTCAAGGTGCACACACACACACACACACACACACACACACAAACACACACACACACACACACACACAGCTGAGCTTATGCCACCTCAAACAGCACAATATCAATTTATAACGTCAACTCTACTTTAATATCACAATATCAAATTAGGTTAGCCCAAAAAATTATGATGGGCATCTGCACAATGAACATACATAGGATGTAGCATCAATTATATAACAAGTTTTACCTGTACGTTTAAAGTCAGCACAGAGTTTCAGTCGCTTCCTGATGCTGCTTTCCGAGTGTGAGGGAAAAGCTTTTTTTATATCTTCCATACGGATTCTCCTGGGACGATCCTTACTTTTCCAGAAAAGGCGGTAAATAAACACCTGCAGAAGAGAGATGTAAGAGTTCAGTATTTGCAAAAACAACAGCTCAAGTTTCTGGGAGAGATCATGGAAGTGAACATACTTGAAGGAAGTCTCTAATGTGGGTATTGGCACGTTTGGAGTTGGGCCCAGGAACCTCAAACAAGGGGCACTCCTGGCCAACTACAAAAATGTCCACAATCTCTCTAACATAGTAGCCGTGTCGTGTTCGCAGAACGAGAAAGTCAGTCTGTGGCATCTTGTGAAGGTAGATTGGAGCACGAAAAAGGTTGTTCTCAAATGCCTAAAAAGAAAAGAAAAAAGAACAAACATCTCACACTTTATAATAACATATAAGTGATGCTTCATATGCTCAGCTAAAGTGAATATTTAATTTTTTATGTTGACGTAGCTGACCTGGAGCAGCTGTCCTGGATGCAGTGAACCCAGGAAAGGTGATGTGTGGCAGTACACAGTCTCTCCATATTTACAGTCAGGTGCCCCGGGATCCTTTCCTGGTTTCTGAAGAAGAACACACCAATCATTCAACACAATATTTTAACTCTATCCAATACACAAGGAACGAGCAGATAATTTGACATCTGAAGCTGCAAGTTTAACTTAGTAATAACAGCACCAAAATTCTGCACTGAAATTTGCACTGTGAAATAATTAATATAGTCAATATATAAATCTATGTAACAATGTGTTGTTAAGGAACCATTCAAAATATTTTGAGATTTGAAAGCAGATAAAGATTCGCAACTCACCCTTTTATAGTAGTTTTTTATCTTTGACGCCATACCGACTTGCATGATAAGTGGAGGATATTCTTCGCTGTACTCTGCCAAGATGAGATCTCCATCTTTGCCTGTCAGGTCCTGTGGGGTTCTCATGAAGAACATGTCTCCTCCTCCTGATGCCTGACGTTCCTGCTCTCGCATCTATAAAAAAAATTATTAACATGTACACGAATGTCATCTATTGTAAAAACAGATCAAATACAGAAAATACAGCGAGGTTCTGTATGGTCAGAGTATGACACTTGTTTTAAGCAAGGCTCCACCTTAGCCTTCTTCTTAATGTGCTTGAGTAATGGCTGGACAGCATGGGGACCTGGCTGAGCCAATGCTCCAAATGAGTACTTCTTCAAAGTCCCCCGATGAAACTGCCTCAGTTTCATTGGGCCCATGTGAGTGGGGAAGAATGGTTGCCTTAGCTCCAGTGCTGGGATGGAGTGCTGTTAAAGAAAGATACGTTACTTAATCACATTACATAACAATCTAAACTTTGACTGTTTTACAGGTTATGAAAATTATGTCATGTTTAGGGCAGTGGGGATATGACGACGCATATCATGTGCTGTTACAAACAGGAATATCGTTTCATATTATGCTCCATTATTCATGTCTTTGGGTTGCTAATAGCATTCTTTTTGGCATTATGTGGAACCTTTCTTCCACATCGAGCGAATGCAGCAAGAGAAGAGATTGAAGGTGACACAGAACAGAGTAATTCAGAAAAGAAAAACATGTACCCAACAGTAACCCAAATGGAAAATTGTATCTACCTGTTGAAGAGCTTTGTAATTAATGGAATTTTGTATTAAATTATAGTTTCCAATTATTATTAAAACAAAATTCTCTTTATATTGTGTTATAAATCTAGCAGATTCCTTTCCATTAGTTTCATGCTTTCGCCCCTCGCTATAACTCAAACTCACTCATTCAGGCAAGACAGTTTACGATCTAGCTAAGCCTGTTGGCATCCTGTTACCCAGTAAGGCAGTTTTATAATGTTCTTTTTGAGCAAAAAGATCCTCAGTGTTAGTGGTGAATGGCGAACTCCATTCAGGATTAGGAACAAACGAGTCTTGTGTACCCACCTTAAATTTTATTACAACAGCTTTTACATGTGTTTCTCATGCTTCTATTGCACATAATACACTTCACTGACCTTCATGTATGAGAACTTGGCTTCCCAAGTTATAATGCTGTGCTTTAGTATGATATACATCTTCGCCAGCACATGAAATAACTTTAACGGGATATTAAAGGTTGGTCATATCACACTGCTCAAGTCATGTTTATACATGTTCTGCCCCGTTGTTTTACTGTTTTTTTTGTGAGAGGGTGCTTACCTGAATGATGTTTCCACCAAAGGTCCCCCTCAGACCCTGTTGTTTGGGATAGTAAAATTCATCATTGGAGAGGTTCCAGGGGTCCTTCACCTCAGGCTGGGACATGTTCTGAGTTGAGAGAAAACAGATTTCCCACTGAGTGTAATGTCATTCATATCTTAGACATCTTCAGTTTCAAATGACCTGCATCTCAGATGAAGCAGCACATAATGTGATCTGGCATTTTGTGCCAGCTCTGCTGAAGAAGCATACCTGCTGTGGCTCATCTTTTATCACTCCGGTCTTCCCCAGCAAGATGCGGCTCTTTTTGATTGCAGTTTCCTTCTTATTCTCTTTTGATGGGGAGTGAGACGTTGTTTCTTCCTTTTCATCAGGAATTTCTACAAGACACCATGGTTTTGTCTGAAGTCTAAATTAAGATGCTAATTTTGGAACAAGCCTTATAGAATGGAACATGTTGCCTAAGAAGATCCAAGTTTCGAACATACCTAAAATAATATTCTCATCATTGGGATCCAGTGTAAGAACAGGTGGCGTAAGCATGTGATACATTTCCTGGTCATCCCAGATAATGTTGTCTTCCCAGCGTCCATAAACCAACTCTTCATTGTCAATTGGGAAAATAGAAAACCAGGCATAGTCTTCTTCCTGAGAAGCTACAGAAAATCACAAACAATCAAAACAATGAGAACTTAAGCTCTGATAAGACAGGCTGGATTCATTCCGGTTTACTACTCACCCTGATTATCATGGTTGCTTTTTTCACGTTTAGAGCCAGAGACTGAAGAAGTTTTGGGCATTGGAGGTGGTGTAGGTGGCACCAACTGGGAATTACTTCTTGTCAGACCTGTAAGATTAAACAGATTATTACATACTTTTAGAATGTTATTAGGTATATGCTGCCGCTGTGATTTGCAAAACCCACCTTGGAATAGCAGGAAGTTTAAATCATAGACATAAAAAAACAAGGCATTTTTTCTATTTTGTATTTCTTTCTGTCACCTTACCCTGCTGTGCATTGTAGGCATTGGCATTGCGGGTCATGCTAGAGGGCAGCCATCCTGCCAGGCTGGCTCGCTGAGTCTTGGTGCCCTTGTGTTTTATGTCCTCTCCATTCCAGATAATATCATCCTCCCATTGCAATTGAGTAACCATCAGGAAGAGCTCATTCTCAAGAGCTGCTCTGTCTTTATCTTCATCAATATTATCATCATCATTATCATCATTGTTCTTGTCCTGCATCTGAAACTAAAGACATATTACAAACTTTGACCTGTAGGACAATATTATTTTCCAGCTATAGATGTCACATGTCGGCATACCTCTTCAACAATCTCTGTTATTTTTCTAGGTGTGTCCTGCTTCTGAGGCTCATTGGTGTCGTCTTCTTTTAGCTTAAACCCATAATTGAAATTGCTTCCATCTTCAGCAACACCTAGCATGTCATACCAAAGCTGGGCTGGGCCATATCTCCATTCAGCTACTCTTGGTCGAGACTCTGCCTCCTTGTCCCCATCACCACAAGTTTGTGAAAACTTAGATTCTACTGGAGCCATCATGGTTATCTGGATGGGTAAAAAAAATTTGTAAAATCTTTGGTATAAGGGTAAGATACATTGCTAGACTACCAACAAGATATTATGAGAGCCTGTAACACTGAAAGACTTACCTCATCATCAGAAAGGCACTGCTCTGGGGGTGGAGGGGGTGTGTACTCATAAGTCCACCCAGACTTCTTTTCCTGGCTTTGGTCTGTTGGTTCCCCTTCTGGAGGGGGCGTCCCAGGTTGAGGGTCCCGGTGCTTTCGTTTCTTCTTCCTGCGGGCACTCCGCCAAACTGATGGCATGTTCTTTCCAGGACCAAATAGTCGTAAGAACCTAAGCACCTAGTTGGTTATCCAAGACAATAAAACCAATCAGTACATTCTTTGATCTTACACTAATAATAACAACATTTGCATGCCTAATGACAAGTAGTATCTCAGCTCAATGTCTGTAAAGATGCTTTACCTTTCCAGGCCTAAACTCTGGGAAGAGCTCTGTAACACTTGGCAGTGCTTTGGCAGCATCCTTTTGCATAATGCCAGCAAGTGGGAGGTTGAGTCTGTCTGGAGGCCCTCCATTACCTGAGCCCTGGCAGGGGCGGTCCGTTTCTGACTCAGAGTCTGAGGAGCTGCTAAAATCAACCTTATCACCTGTAGAGGATGGTGCAATGATGGAGGGAAGGATAATGCCATCACCCTCTTCCCCAACTGCATGGAGAGACAATCACAGATCATGACAGCAGAAGAGATAATCAAATGGCACCATTAGATAACTGCATCTAAAATACTTGAATATAAGCTCACAGCTTATTTAATGTACTTCATTATCAAGTGTTAACATTTGCTAGTCACAGGAAAGGAAAACGTTTAATAAATATATTCACACTGATTAAGTAGCACTAGGAAATCCCTTTTTCTAGCAAATCTGTAAACAGTTCAAACCCAGTTTCTCTACTGGGAGCAATCAAAAGTAAACATGTCCCCACCATTTGTGGGACAGGAGGGTTCCTCTTTTTTAGCAGATGTAGGGAGAGTTGGTGGTGGTGGAGGAGGCATAAGCTTAGAATCAATATCCTCACAGTCTGCGTCGTAGTCATCCTCATCATCTAAGATTAAGAAATTTGAAAAACAACATTTTTAATTTTCTTGGTATGATCTAATGGACATTGTGGTACAAAAAAGGATTTACAGAAGGGGTTGGGGAAGTTTTCTTTTATCTATGCTAACATTTGTAAAATCTATAACATTTTAACAGCACAAATATTTTACTCTTCTATTTTTTGTAAATAAATTAAATAAAAGAGGAAAAAATAGTTTACATTAATAAGCAATGCACAAAAATAATTCTGTTATTTTTAACAGACTAACAATAATAATGTAACCGTGACTCTGAGGAGCTGTTAAACAATCACCTGTTTTCCTGCTGGGGTGCAAAGACCCCATGGCCTGACGGTACTTCTTAGTCTCATCCTCAGCAACTTCACTGATGTCAGAATAATCCACTGCATCTTCAGTGCTTTTTACCCAACCTGAATGAAGCAATATATTGGAAATGTGACTCCAACATAAGCTACATTAATGCAAAGTTGCATCATATATTTAACCTCACCCTCTGCATCGACATTTCCAGTCTCTCGAGTTTCCTCTTGATCATCTTCCTCATTGGCAGTGATCTCTGTTATGAGTGAGCCCAGACCAAGGGTACCCAAACCAGCCAAATGCTTTTTGGACTCCTGAGTTGAGTGGAAAGGGCAGGAGCAGAATAGAACATTATAAAAAGCACTCAAAAGCTGAACTGTGTTAATTGATGAAATAAAATAAGCTGTAAATCCTATAAAACTACAAATAAATATTAGTTTAAACACAATGCACGATGATACTGATTCAAATTTACTTAGTGTTGCTGTGAAACAGTGCCTTTAAAACACCTACATTGTCCAGAACACTGTCATCCTCTAGTTGTCCATCTTCATTGATGTTTCCAAAGAGGAATCCTGTTAAAGAAAATGGGCGATCTTGGTCCTCATCACTGTCTGAGTCTGACATCCTGACATGTGACAAAAACAAAACATTTGCAACTGAGTCATGTTGTGATATTATACCTAAAAATCACCATTTGTTTGTCTTTTTTGGGTGTAAAACAATTCTGCTTTTCTTAAGTTGGTGGTTTGAGCTCAATTGTACTGCCCTGGACGATAGCATCCTCACTGAACAGAAGCTCAAATACCTAACGTTTACGATTGATTTATCCCTGCCTCATTAACTAGCAGTGTCAGGTAAACAAAGCCACAGTCTGTTAAGATCTCAATAACGTTAGTGGCTATTTTTTACCCTAAGTATAAACGTTTACTGGATTAATGGTGTGTTTAAATGCCAGGTTTAACTTATGCTTCTAAACAAAAACAAGATAACGTTAAGCTATTGAACCAAAGGTTAGCAATAAATGCAGAAGTAGTGATAATGGCCAACATCAGCTAGCTAACCTTAGTAAAAAGCGAAACATTTAAAAATTCATAAACGTTACATTCACTTACCTTGGGTGACTTACTTCAAATTAAGCGAGTCTGGGTATAAGACAGATTCATAAAGCTATCTACTAAGGCAAAATATTAAGCACAGGCAGCTAATCTGCTAACATTGGTTATAGGATAGTCTGATAAAGTATGTTAACGTTAGCTTTAGCTAAAATGGCTAATGTACGCTTAGCGAAATACCTAAGCAAAATTTATATAAGCGTATTTCACACTTGTGCCTGCGTCAACATGACGAGGTAAAAATAAACCATTAAGTTTTTACATGACTAGGTCCCGTATAAAGTTCTGTGTATATATCTCTGTCATGCACTGTAGTGCACTGCGAAGTAGCTACATCATAAGCCAGCTAACAGACATTTAGTCCAAGTGACCCGGATGAACATCATGAAACGTTCAGGAACTCGTCATGACGTAGTAACATTTCGTGTTTGTGGCCATTTGTTTCCCTCGGAGAAGCGGGTTCTTTAAGTCAAATTTTGTGTTTAACTTTATGTTCTATGTTGAAAAGACAATAACATCGTCGTCATTAGACATTGGATGTAAACCCCTCAATGTACACAGCAGCTGGCACAGTACAGTGAGTGCACAGTGTGTAGATGATAGATAATGCGCTGAAAAAAATAATCTAATCAGCAGGAAATCTGTTCTCTCTCCTTTAGGCATCTGCAAATATTAGGTCTTTGTATTTATGAAAAATGTATACATTAAGCTACACGTATTTGCAGCTTATTGATTTTTTATGTTTTCATTGTGTAAAACTGTAGCTAACCTAGTAGCAGCACCGTAGAATAATAAAGTGTTGAAACAAAGATTGTGACCACAGAACTTAAAATCTATGTAAGCTAATGATTGGGAATGATATTTGATAATATACAAATTCCTAGTGTGAAGAAACTGTTTTGTCCCATTTGTCAAGAATAACTGAGTAATAGTGAGTGTATGATGTTTGAAAGGTAATATAATTAATATGACATATACAGTGTATGTCTCCTGCAAATGCTTAATCTACCCACTACAGTTTACCTTGATCTATAGGGTTTCAGTATCATTCACTTAATCTGATTTACCAAATTCACACCAAGTGAATATTCCGGCACTGTTTTTACAAGTGAAGTAAGCGCTAACAATAAATAGTGATAATACTTCAGTTGTAAAAATGTGTTCTACCCCTCTCACTAGTTAAATTTATATCATAACCACAGATGTTCCAAACATCTAAAATTTCAGTTAAAAAGTTCAACAGGTGTATGTTCAATAAAAACATATATGCAGTTAGAGTTTAGCCAGTTTTAATAGTTTTAAAACACTTGGTTTGGAAAAAGTACAAAAGTGATCCTGGATGCCACAGTATGAAACCAGCCCAGTAATGCACGGTGAAAGGTGTGTTCTTTTAAAAGCTTCTTCTACAGACATGTTAATTTCAACTGGCCTTACCATACACATACTGTATTCACTAAAACAGATACAAGCAAGTTTTTAAATACAATGGCGGACCCCGGTAATACATTTACAAGTGATTCTTAAAAAACTAATTAAAGTAGGGTGGGTGGTTGGTGGGGTAGAAGTCTGACCACAATGCCATCCAGTATCTGGCAGTAAAACCGTGCGCAATTACAACTGTTCCACTAAAGAGAAACAGCAAAGCACTACAGCTGTCACACAGTGAGAAAGAGGATAGCCAAAAGGTGTCAGATAGCCTTTCATTGGTTGTTGTTATGAATTGTCACTGAGAGAGTTCTGCACTGTCACTGAGAGAGTTCTGCACTGTTGAGCAGCAGCTCAGCGGCCATCCGTTTGCATACATTGTAAAGTTGCGCAGTGTCTCCATTAAAGAGAACTTGTCATCCAATCACACCAATTTAGAAAAATATAACTAAATGCTATTGAAGAAAATCCCAAAATGTGGGATATTCTCTTAGTATGTTGTGAGGAAATAAAAAAAGCTAAGAAATACAATTGAATAAATAAATTGCATGACATCCATAAAACTTAAGTGGATACACTGAGTCAACAAAATGCTCTCCACATTTGCAGACCATGCTTTTTGTTTTGGCCCGGCAGTGTTAAAAACGAGGACTCCATCCTCCACTCCATCTAGAGTCACATCATATGATCCAGTGGAAAAGTTGTCATAAAATGAAAAAATATCTAAAATATGTTGACATTTAGAGAAAGAGTTTCTTTGATTCAACAACTGATTCCCATGTACAACATGGTCTCTGATTTTACCAGTCCAAATGTAATTGATGTTGATGGCAATAGGGAAACACCAGGAGGGAGACCTTCACAGTGTTGCAACAACAAAGTCGCTCTGTGTAGTTACCCGCTTTCCTATTGTTAGGGCAGCAGCAGTGAACTTCCTGTCCGGTCAAACTTTTTTCCTTTTGAGAGGGCAGCCACTTGTTTCATCAACTCCCTGTTCTTGGCCTTTGGGAATAAATTAACATTTGTGTTAGACAGTACATACATAGATGGGGTTTGTAAAAGCCCAGTAGACACAGCTATAAAATAACAAAGTACAATGTGCATTTTACCTATAATTACCAGGAAAGTTTCAAAATGCTAACACATTCATCCTATGCTAAATATTTTTTAAACAAAGCATGAGCTACCTTCAATTGCCAAATTTCGTGATACCGATAAATTTTAGAAGACACCCGTAATGATAATTGTTTCTCTCAATAATTAGTGACCAAAAACAAAAAGATTGGGGTGTCATAGTTTATTGTCAAGTTGTACTTTAAACAGCAAAATATGAATATTATAATATTTAGTTTGGACTACCATCTGCCTAAGGTTACTTAAACTGGGTCTTTAAAGGGGGGAAATTAAGGACACAAGATTAAACGAATGTGGGTAAATGATTGGTATGTCAGTATTTGTTTGGCAAATTAAAAGTTGTACATAAATAATTATAATATTAGCATAGCCCTTACTATAGGTTTTATACAGTTTCCTACCTGCTGTTGCTCCATAGCCTCTTTGTGCGCTTTCTCCATTTGGTTCATCTTTACCCTCATATTGGATTCCTGGTACTGAAAGTCCGCTTTGAGCTCTGTGAGCTAGAGAAGAGTTATATATTCAGTAACTTGAACAAATACATACAACTAACAGCAATACCAATTTGACTCATTAGTTCTAGAGGTCTGATGAGGATGATAACATACCTTCCTGTCTTTCTCCAGGATGGTCTGATCCCTTTGCTGCAAAAGTCTCTTCAGTGACATTACTTCCTCTTTCAGCTGACTGATGAGAATGAAGTTGTCTGTTCCTCCAGAGTCCATGGACTGGGCGATGGAACTACTGATGGGAGGAAAAAAAGCAGGGGGTTTATACTGAAATGGGGATTCAACATGGGGGAGAATAACATAGGCAGGATTATGCCAAAGAGAAATAACAATTTTTATGTAACCCTTGATTTAGGTAAAGTCTGACTTGTACTTAATGTTTTCTTGAAAAATTACAATTATCACACCTGTCTCCATTGGATGGCTTCATCTCCAGTTTTGGCTTCTTCTTTGGGGTCTCCTTCTGTATTGAAGATGATTTATGGCTGCAAAGAAAACCAAACAGCAATGTACAAGCCAAGTTTGATTACAACATTTACTCAGCTCCTTCTTGTAAGTCACATAAGAAGGAAAGTTTTACCTTGGCTTCCACAGTCCCTGTTCCTGTTCAGGACTCAAGCTCCCACTCAATCTGTGAAAGATGGACGGATTTAACTCAAATAACAGCATACAACAGATGCAAAACCCTCTCCACTATTTTATGTTAAAATTTAACAATTCGGCTGAGCAGCTGTGGGACGAAACTAAGATAAGTGACACAACAGAGGACATACTTGTGGTGAGAACTGCTGTGTCTGTGTTGGTGGTGGTGGTGATGATGATGGGGTCTGGAGTGGTGATCTTTCTCATTCAGGGACGATGAGTTGGAGGAGCCAAAGCCCTTCCTCTGCTCCTTGGTCTTCTGCAGGACACGGCGGTAGGACAGAGTGCAGAGCCAGCACAGCAGTTTCCCATCCACCTGCAAGACAGGTAGAAATCAGAAGCAGGTGAGGCTCATTATTATACATGCATTGCTCAATTAGACTGGGTACAGCATGTGCCAGGCTTATACCTTTCTCCTGCCTTCCTCTTTGCGATCAAAGGCGCATTGCTGTTTGCACTGTTCACAGGTCTGTGGAGGTCCATATTTCTTCTCTGAGTTAGTACAACGCTGGCACTTTGTCCCAATAAAAGCTGCAATGATGTTACAGTACTGACAGGGTTTGGGCTGTAAAAGCAAACAAAAGACAATGTTAATGTGTTTTTACACATAATGTTACATTTGACAAATGTATGCTGAGTGCAGAGAGAATCAGCAAATACAACTGGAGGTAAAGGTGTTGGGGGGGAAACACAAAGGAGAAACTTGTTACTCACTGTTCCAAACTGTTTGACATTCTGGGCACACTTCTTGCAAATTGTATTAGTTTTACTGTACAGAAGACACAAATTATATAAATGCAAATGCGTTCTATATTAGCATAAACAAATGCTCCATGGATATAATCATTACATGCATTTCTCACCTTTCCTGCTGAAACTCAGATCTGCAGTATGTGCACTTCACTATTGGGTGTGCGATGCGACACTCCTGTGGAGCAAAACAAATACGTGTGCATAAATGTTTATGTCCAAAACATGACAAACTGTATTACGTGATATCCTATGGACAAATCAAATAGTTTCAGTTTCACGAATTGTGTATATTAGCTTAATGTTTTAGTGGCTGTGTAAATACAAACATCTTGGTGTATACAAGAAGTAAAGACAACTGTCATGGGTGTTGCTTTTTTATAGTTTGCAATTTCATAACAGGGCAGGGCAAACGTGAAAGCATTATTCCCATAAAATTGGGAGCTGAACCATGTTAATCATTTGAGGAAAATGTCTTTACATACTGAGGGCAAAACTTTCGTAAGGAGCTGGAGTGATATTTGCAGGTTTAACCTAGTCCATTGTGCTGGTTCTCCTAGATTTCACAGAAAATAGGGGTCTGTGCATTCTGACAGTGAAGAAAATAAAAGTGGCAACAGAATAGTAGTTAGAAGATCAAAGCTCTAAGATTTCCCTCTATTACTAAAGTACAAGACTTTTCTCTTACATAAAGATATTCAGTTCTTCACCTGCACAGTGCGATAATGCATCCTAATGGTTAAGTTCAACAAGTAGGGCAATACTTAATTTACATTAATGGCAGTTCCTAAAAACAAGTTTAGTTCAATGCCTGGTGGAAAACCCTCAGCTGATAATACTATAGCATGAACGTGGAATTTATCATAGCAATCAGCATGAGTTACTGAGTGAACGTTTAATATATAGGTTGTTACATAACCTAAGCATGGCTAACTTGCTGCCTGCCGACAAAAACATTTAAATTGAATAAACAATCACACACATATACACACACTGTAAGAACATGTTTGTGTGTTTTGTTTACAGTCGTCCACGATCAAACATACACATTCCCAAACCTTGCACAGCTGCTGGCCCTGCGACAGCTCCTCGAAGGGATACCGCTGGTTACACTTCGTACAGGCGTACAAAGCCGACGTTGCCATACCTGCTCAACTAATGTCACCGAGCTAGGAGAGGTTGGAAGAGCCCAACTTCAAACTGAACGGATTAACGGCACTGTTTATTTTTTTTATCCGTTTGTAAACCGAGAACTAACAAGACACAGTGTTGGCATCCAGGGCTAGCTAATGTTAGCTAGCACGGCTAGTTAGCGTAGAGCAACAGAAATGGCTTAGCGTTAGCTTGGAGGGAGCAGACGAGGAACAATAAACTCCAAAAATCTATGATCTTTAGATGCTCCAACGTTATCTGATCACACGAACTTCAGCTTGATCGCAAGTTATAGCAGCACATGAGTGACCGAATGATACAGATCTTGGTATTTATGTTAAGTTTCCACTGTTCTCGCCACGAAAGGTGTTTTCCTGTTTTCCTTCTCTCTTTTTTGTATCAATGCCGTCGTCGTCATGTAACCGGAAGAGCCCGACGGTTCCCGAAGAAGAATGGAAACCTATCGCGACACAACGTCCATCCGCGGGATTCACGGTTTGAAATGCTCGGAGCCAATCACATAGCCGGAGTTTTTCAACACAGCTCTATCATGATATTGCCTTAACACTGTTTTATAGTTTTAACCATGGATGCGGTTTATATTAGCTTTCTCAGTATATTAACTGAAAAAGACATATAAATTATGTGGGCAACAGTATTCCACTTGGACTGTCATGTAATTTATTTTATGAATAATTATTGAATGATTATTAGTTTCCTGTAACTCTTATCATTCAAACCAAAGATTGTAAATCTACAATAACGCTTCAGTGCTCAACTAGCTGAATATTATTTTCTAGCTGCAGAACTGGGGTAGTGTTTATCATTTGTTCTGCAGGAGTCCTTACTTTCCTCAGTGTTCCAGAGCCAAAGACTATGCCATTGAGCATTGAGCACATGTCAAAAGATCCATTTGCAGCACCAGCCAATATGGAGTATTTGGCCATAGAGATACAATAATCAAAGGACTCTAGAATCTGAAAGAAATTATTAGGGAGACTCTTACATCGGCTATGTTGTTGCATGTCAATAAATTATGCTATGATGGATAATAGTACTTTTAATTCATTATTTGTTTCAAAGTAATCAAAATAATATAGAACATTTTCTATAAGTGGTTGAGATTTTCAACCAATTTGGCCTTTCCCACCAAAATAGCGTGTTAAAAAGAATATATAGGATATTATGTACACTATCATATCAACAGTATTAATTTGCATTAGGTTATTGGAGTTGTTCATTATTTTCTTTTTGGCCTGGTTAGTTTTGCAAAAAAAAACAGAAGTGCTCAAAAAGTGGGTGGAAATGGAGAAAACATCCCTGACCTTTAGCCAACCATTAGCTTATTAATTAACATAACAAATCAATCTTTCTTCACCTGAAGTGGTTTTTATGTTGTGGCTGACCAGTGTATGCAAATAGTATTTCCACCTATACACTTTTTACTAATTCAAGAAAAACTTTCTTGTTAATTTCCAATATTTAGGTGTGAGAATTAAACAAATGAATATGACCATGTCAATGTTTTAAAAGGCATTGCAGTGGGGTTGCTATAATTTGAAACAGCTAAAACCAGGAAATTAAGAGTGTTGTGGTCACATCACAATAAATGCTAAATCATTCAAGTTGAGTCATTTATTTTCTGCAACTTTTCAAATATGCAGTACAAATGCTAAATTAATATTTACTGTCTAACTTCAGCCATTAAAAACTGTGCACATTTTTTATAATTATTCTCCCAATCATTGAGCAAGGCACAGATATTCATCCAACTAAAAAAACAACAACACCCAAATCAAATTATTAAAATGTTATATGTTCCGCTCCCTATTACAAAAACACTAGCAGATTTGTAGTTTAAAACCAGTGTTCACACAAACATAAAGAGTAAATAACCATCGCCTGGGACTAACTATTGCATATTATGTGCAGCTTATTAATAGTGCATGGGAACATCTGTAATCACTAAATAATATTTGCAAGACAATGTATTTATGAGACACAAATACTAGTCTAAAGGAAAATAAATATTACTGACTAGTTCGGAAAATTAAGCTTATGATATTTAAATTATAATGAGAGGAGTGTTGTAGGACACATTACATATTTATAAAACAGATATTTGGTCACAACAATCTAAAAGCACTGACTTTTGAAGACAACCAACCAACTTCTTTAATGCAGTACAAGATTATTTTTATATTAGAAGAAGCTAACATTATAGCCCTTTATAGCTGCATTTTAAAATGAATACATAACAAATCCCAAGCCATTTAGCTGATATCAGAACTAGTGTTTCAACTTAAACATATTTGCAGCATCATACATCTTAAGATATTGTACATCAAATATCTACCAAATCCTTGCAGTGTAGAGGAATGAAAGGAATGTTCTAATGATGAGTATAAGGCATAAATCTTAACCAGAGTATTTTTTTTAGTGTCCTTCAAAACAATAAACACTGATTGTAGGTAGGCTGATCTGCTAAACTGTCCCTCTCAAACCTGGGGGGAGAGTACAATATGGCTGTAATCAGGTTTTCTAAGACAGATACTTTTCTGTTGCAAACAGACTTTATGTGACCTGTGAGAGGTGCATATACAGTAATCTGCCTAATCAGTCTTTTGGTGTAGTTAATAGTGTATTAACTCAATGTGTCAACCAAATTGGCAGCTTGGCACACAGGTCCTTCATGACAACAAGCATGGCCTATTGATTACTACTTCATGTCACTTCCTTACAAAAGGAACTCAGCCTGTGAAACCATGTCAAACAAAAGTCTGCACTGGGGTGATAGATCGCGTAGGGGACCCTGGCCGCTCAGAGGATGACGAAGCTGACCGATTGGTCATCTCTCGCTGTAATTCGTCCACTCTTTTCTGCAGTTCAGCGCGCTTTGCTAACAGCTCCTTGTAGCGTTGGTGAACAGGTTCCTAGCAGAAGAAAGGAGTATTTATGGAGTGGAGTCAACTGTCCTTCAAAAACTCTGGATTTGAAACTTTCAATTAACCCATAAAAAACACCGGTTTTTGGCATACCTGAGGTCTCATGCGAGGGTTCCAGCGAATGTAGTAGCCAACCCAAAGCTCCAGGTGGCGTAAACTGACAACAGGGAATAGCACGTGATTGGAGTAGTTCACATACAAAGGATTGGTAAACTCCTCCATCTGACTATTAATGTAAGACCACAAAGATACGGTCCTCTTGGGAATCTCCTGTAAAATAAAAGTAAAATTAAAGTTTTAAAGTACTTTATTTTGTCAAAATACATAAAAGGTGTACAAGGAAATGGCGTCAGATGATCAGATGGAGGGTTAGTCCAGAGCTGCTGTGACTGAGTGTGCCACCACTATGGACCAACCTGACCTGTTCCCTAACACACGCTCATAAAAGTTGTCATGACAATGAATATTAAACAAACTTCCTGACCAACAACAGTGTTTTAGGTCACTCTCTATCCAATATTTTACATTCAATAATCAAATTTTGCAACAGAATCTACATTCTCTAAAGGCTTAGAGAGACAAAATGCTCTTACTTCTTTCAACCTCTGCTGTTCGCTGTTACACAGGAATGTGCCAAACAGGCAGCTGTACAGGTGTTCCAGAATTGTTACCAGGAAGTATTCGTTAAACTCGAAGGCTGCGGGAAACTGTCACAGAAACAGCTTCATTATTATTTTTGAAATTATTAATGAGTTAATTATTTTGAAGACTTTTTCCATATTTCGGTGTCTATTATTACTTACCTGGCGAGTCAGCTGCCATACACAGTCAATAAACTGAATGAAAACAGGTGAACGGTCTGCATCTGTGTGGTTTTTATCACCGTGACCGATACGCTAAAAGCAACAAATGATAAGACGTGGTAATGCAACTGGAAAGGCAACCTGATCATATGCCGGAATTTCTAAAACATGTATGAAAAATGTTTTACCAGCTGGAAGCGGTGACCAAAGCTCAGCCACTCTTTCTCAAGCAGCACTTCAAAGCCGCGAATTGTGCGGTAGTAACCATCAAGCATGAGCATAGCCAAGGAGGTGAGCTGGGCTGTACGGTCCCATCCATCACTGCAGTGCACCACCACTGATGTTTTCCCAGACTCCACCTTGTCTGCAATCCGCAGAGCTCCTGCTAGGATCAGCTACAAACACACCAAAATACATACAAACACTTGGTAAAGAGCCTGAATCATCTTAGTTTTTTAAGCTCAGTTGTCTCGTAGGTAATATTTACAGCGACGCATCTTTATGCTTACCTTGATGTGCTCAAGCCAATGAGTGGACTCCAGATTAGAGAGCCAGTGGGAGTCCTCGATATTAGGGTAGACCACATCTTTCAGCTTGCGGAGTGACTCCCTCATTACGTGGATATTGTGAATATCTAAGAACACCAGTTCAGCATTCTGATAAGCATCCTCACTTTCATAACCTCCCCCTTTCATCTGAAGAAAACAAGTAGACAACAGGAAACGATTTACTAAGGATCCATTTGGTACAGATAAGCAAAATCTAAATCTAACCAGCTCGTTTGTGTTCACTGCAACCGTCTGTAATCTCTGACCTCTGTGTACAGCAGAAAGGGACACAAAATTTCCATAAAATAGAATTATGGCTATCCTATAAATACATATAAATTATAGATATAAATTATGAATATAAATATATAATACAAACTTTGTTAGCAGCAGCATTGACACTGGGCCTGGCATCAAAAATGAAGAGTTTATGCGACTGAGCATTAGCATCCATGATCGCCTGGAGATATTTCTCATCCTCTTTGCTGCGTTTCCCATTCACCCCAACCATTGGCTGACTGCAGCGTGTCACTGTTGCCTGGCTCTCTGGATGGATCCATGACAACACCTACACACAGAGTACGAGAGAATATTAGTCTGATAAACCAGCTGCACAGTAAATTATTACGCTGGTGTTGAAGAGTGGCCACTTACAGGTATTCTTCCCTTTGCTCGGAAGGCAGCTACCCTTTTGAGCTCTTCATCTGGTATGTTGACAGGCACAGCAAGAGTTGATGGGTAAGTGTCGCACAGGTCGTAATGATCATTTACTTTTGTTATCCTCCAGCTTTCATTGGGTATACCCTTGAAAGAAATAAAATAATGTAATAAGCCTTTAACACTTAGCTTAGCAGATGGGGTCATCTATAATACCTGTCTTTTGTACTCCGAGACAGCGTCATACACCTTCCATCCATTTTCAGGAAAAACCTGACCATATTCAAAGGCAAAGATTTGCTATGGAGAGTGGGAAACAAAAAATATCAGTTGGTTGGCAGTATGGAGCTACAGTGTGAGAGACATTATGGCTGGGGGACCACTCACCAGCCCATTGGAAACAGGAAAAGCAAATTTCATCAGCACTTCAAAAATTGACTTCCTGAGTGTGTCCTCCATCTGTTTGTGTGCAAATCGCAGGTTACGCATATCCTACAGAGCAACAGAGAAATTAGTTATGGCCAGTATTTACATTTCATTGCTGTAAAGGCCATACATGCTTAAAGACAGGTTATTGCCTTTTTCATGGCTATGACGATTAATGACAAAATGTTTATCCCGTGATCTACCCTGTTCCATATTGTATCTGTAATTTTTAAACATCAGAATTGCCATAAAAAATAAGTGCTATCTCACAATATTTCCACAGCGTACTCACCTTGCAAACTAGCCCATATGACACATCACCTCGACTTGATGCACTTCCAATTTTTTCCACACGACTCACCACCCCAAGAGGAAGATCCAGCACAAAGGTTGGCTCCTAGAAAGTGATTAATATTAACAAAACCACATGGATTTTAATAAGCATTCATAGTAAAACAAAAATCAGTTTATACCCTGTCCATGCATTTGAAGAAAAGTCTGTAGTTGGTAACTGTCACTGTTCCCCTCAGTGCTCCGATGAAAGGACAGAAGTAGGTGACATCTAGGGCTGTAAATTAAAACAAAAAAAACATTCTTAGTGAAATATAACAAAAATCTGCATTGCCTTTAATAATACTGCAAGCATTGAGAAAACCTACCCATATCTTGTACAGTTTCATTTGGAAGTAACTGTGGTTCCTCTTTGTCTGAATCTCTAAGCACCTGCTTGAAGCATTAAATAAAAAAATACTTATGATTTTGAGGTAGTATCTATCCTTTTAAATGTGTGAAGGTTAAAACATGTTGGATAGCTTGTTATTCACGAAATGCCATACCTTGGCAGGGGTTTTGGGCTTCATCTGAAGGGCACAGAAAACAGGAGAGTTATACTTCAGTTTTTGTCATTAGTTGAAGCTGCAGTACCTCATTGAATTACAAAAAGCCTACCAACCCGCAACTCTGGGGAAAATTCTGCAGACGTGGACACTGAATCAGAGGATATTGCAGACGATGGCTTGACCTGGGCAGAACGGTCAGACCGAGAGGTGGACGTACTGTGGAAAGATAAAGTGACTAATGATGAAAGGAAAAGCCATGGCTAATTGTCTTATTTCACTTGTGTTTTCTTTTTTTGTTTGCAGTAATGCTAAAACAACAATTGGATTAACTGGGCAATTTACAAAAATTACTTGACCCAGGAGTTCAGGGTCGCCACAGCGGATCATTTTAGGCATGTTGATTTGGCACAGTTTTTACGCTGGATGTCCTTCCTGACGCAACCCTCCCCAATTTCTACCGGGCTTGGACCGGCACACCACAGCTTGGGATAGGAAATGGGCTGTTAGGGGTTCAGTGTCTTGCCCAGAGAAACTTTGACATATAGCCAGGACCCTCTTGACCCATTTTTGGTAAATAGATATATGTGTTAGATACTGTTACTAGTTGCAGCCTTACATATCCAACAATAGCTTTTCCTTATTTGATGTGTAAGTGCTTTAAGTTTTTTTCCCCTTAGCCTACTTGAAATAAGAAAAAGAAAACTTTTTGAAATAAACTAATAATGCAATCAGGCACTACTCTATTTACAGCTTCTCAAAATAAGTTTGCAAATGGGACATTTTCAAGCCTTTGATAGTTGTTTAAAGAAAACACGGAAACCGAAGACGTATTTTCAATTCAGGAAAATTGTGATAACCATTTTCAACAATTTTATGATCTTCTGTAGCCCCAATGATGAAATAAACGTTTTTTTTAATGTTAAATCAATGAATGAGTGAATGAGAGGGACCTGGGTGGAACGGAGAGGTTACAGGGAGCAGAGGTGAAGGAGGTGCAGGACTTTAAGTACTTTGGGTCAACAATTCAGAGCAATGGAGATTGTGAAAAAAGGTAAAGAGGTGTGTGCAGCATGTTGGAATGGGTGGAGAAACGTGTCAGGTGTGTTGTGTGGTAAAAAGAGTATCAGCGAGAATGAAAGGAAAGGTGTTCAAGACGGTGGTGAGACCAGAGATGTTGTTCAGCTTAGAGACAGTGGCACTGAAGAAAAGACAGGAGGCAGAGCTGGAGGTAGCAGAGCTTAAGATGTTGAGGTTCTCTTTGGGAGTGATGAGGATGGACAGGATCAGGAATGAGTAAATCATAGGTTCAGCTCATGTTAGATGTGTTGGAGATAAAATCAGAGAGACCAGACTGAGGGGGTTTGGACATGTTCAGAGGAGACTGTGAATATATCGGTATAAGGATGCTGAGGTTGGATATGCCTGGTAGGAGGTCTAGAGGAAGACCAAAGAGGAGATTTATGGATGTAGTGAGACAACACATGAAGTTAGTTGGTGTGAGAGAACAGGATAGAGAGGACAGGGTTAGATGGAGCAGATGCTTTACTATGGCGACCCCTGAAAAGGAGCAGCCGAAAGGAAAAGAAGAATAAAATGCCTTTCTGTGGCCTAACGGTCACTCCTGAAGGGTTAGAGGTTTCTATTGGGGTAAGACATGTTACTTCTGGTTATAAAACCTATATAATTAACCTCCTATAAGATCTATATAGACTAAAAATCTAACTTATGTGGTGTGTTTAGCTACCTGGACAATGAATCAACACTTGGCTGTCGGGACGAGGTCCGCTTCGAGCCCAAACTGTCGATGCTCCCGCTCTTCTCCATGTTCTCCTGGTTAAAATGTCTGGATAACAGCAGAGTAAACCCTGTGTATGCGATGGAATTCCCGGTATTTACTGAGACGTGTATTTAAAACCCCTGTAGGAGTAGAGCAAATCCCGACAAATAAAAGGAAGCTGCCATTTTTTTTCCCCCAGCAGCTTCCCAATCCTTGTCACAAACACGCGATTATTGAAGATGGCGCCCCCTGCCGCCAGCGGCCGCGTGCCCACCAGTTGCCTTCTCGCTCCTCGTACGTTCATGTATTCCGCTTTTGTTTATTCCGCAATATTTGTTTAGGTAGGCAAAAAATATCCTAGGAAATATCATGTAACAAATTAGTACAGTGATAAATAACAATATTAAGGGCAAAAAACTAAATTTACGTCGTGCCTCTTTACACAAGTCACATTAATGACATATCACCGAAACTTCTGCTATATATTTTAATGGTACTTTATTCTGCACTAAACACTTATAACGTATTCACATTGAATTGGTATAAACTGTTGAGTGTAAGCATTCAAAAGTTTAAAATATCTATCCCAAAATTATGGCATCTCATACATCATTAGAATGATTACACAAATTGCCACTCCTGTGTATTGGTAGAAAAGAAATAAGCTGTTCTTTGACATCCCTTGTCTTTTTCAGCATTTTACAGTGCTCCAAATCCCTTTTGAAAAGCAGAAATTAAAAAAAAAATACAATCACCCATAGTAAAGACAGGATAAACTGCCAATGAGGACTTGAAGCTGTGGTTGCTGCCAAATGATCACAGCAATGACAGAGTTCAGGTAATGCTTTTTAACAAACATTTCAAAAAGTATACTCTTCCATATGTTATTATGGTTAATTCAATTTAGAATCATGTAAAAAAAAAAAGAAAAAAATTTCGATGTCAAATTACATAACATTGTCCTAAGATTTGGCTAAATTACCAGGACATCAATGACACTGTAATTAGAGACCCCTGCAGATCAAACTGAGTCAAACAGATTGTGATTTATATAAAATGCTAAAACTTGGTCAATTCAGAGAAACATATAAATCAGGTAATTACTAAATAACGGTATCCATCAAAGACCTTCAGTCAATTTCTAAGTCTCCAAATTTTTGTGAAATCCTTTAAAAAAGAAAAAAGAAAATATTGAATCAAAGTTATGTTCATTTAACTTTTCATAAGCTTTATTTAAAAGGATGTAACCCAACAACTTCTTTATATACAGCAGTTGGCCTGTTGACTGTACAGATGTATTTGAATACAAAGTGTATTTGAATGTAATCCACCATTCATGGGAAAAAGTTCAACTTGAGGCTGGAGACCAAAGAAGTCAAATAAAAACAAAATAAACAATGACATTAACAGACACACAAAGTCCTTTCACTTTACATATTTCTCCATAAATTTCTTGTGGAACTCAGAGCGCAGCGTGTCATTGACAAAGCGTTTCTCCTTCCGTGCCTCGTCCACTCCTTTGGCACAGTTTTTGAACACAACATCATCATCCCACCTAAAAAGATATCAAATTTACAGATGATGATTAGTGGTGAGTGAGGGCAATTTTCCTCACAAGCATAACACTCTCATTTTGCGAACATGTTTGTTTGAGAACATGAGATACCTTCTCTTGACCCTGAATGTATTCTGACCCTGGGTCACCTGTTGCTGCTGCCCTGCCAAATTAATCAATGGATTTCCACTCAAGATGTTCTCCATGCGAATCCTCTCCTCTTCTGCCTTTTGCTCCCGCTCCTAAGTTTGAAAAATAAAAAAATTTCTTCGACAAAATCCCATATCACCTATAAAAACAATTCACACATCAGTTTGACAGTACTGAATTATTGTTAACTTGAATAAAGAAAGGAAAAAGGGCAAGTTTCTACAAAGTAATCTGAATATTAAAAAAAAAAACTACAACCTTCAAATCTTGAACCTCTGGCTGCAGTTACAGCATTGACCATGTGCAAGTAGGATACCACATTCTTCTTTGTAAAACTACCTTAGGTGGGTAAATTACAAAATCTATTTTCAAACAACTACATTTCACTATTTATAGAGAAATAATGAAAATTATAGCAGTGCAGAGGTAGGCATCCCCTTTGATAAATTAATCAAAAATTATCTTTAATTTCTGATGAACATACTAGAATGTGCATGACATATTATGTTGATAAAAAAAAAAAAGGACTCATTTTACTGCTTTGTGCTGTTTTAAAATGAGGGGATGGATAGACAAATACACCTCCTTATTATTTTAGGGAAATCACCATGTCAATCATTCCAGGTAGCAGTTTAGACCTGTGTATGATTCAAACATTGCAGCGTTTGTAGAACATTAGTCAAGGTATTGAGTCCTGTAGTCCTATAAGAAATAAACAATAAGTTTGGGGAGTCATAATTTAATTGACTTGATATTTCAATCAATTCTTCACTTCCACCTATCAAGACATTTTTTTATAGTGGAATGTCGTACCACAGTCCATTGTTACATTCCTACACAGTATCAGGTGCTGATTTAGGTGAGTTTCTTTAAAGGGGGTGAATAATTATGCAATCACTTATTTTATGTTTATTTTTAATTAATTTAGATCATTAGGTAGAGGTTTGTTTTCACTCTGAAATAAAAGTCACTATGAAGAAAATGCCCAAACAGCAGGTACAAACATCAGTCTAAAATTATACTTTACTTTGCGTTCTTGCTCTTCAGCACGCTCCTTTTTGATTTTTTCAAGTTCTGCCAGAAGAGCTGCAGTGTCATCGTCATCACTCTCCTCCTCAGAGTCCTCGTCTTCATCTTCCTAAAGGAGAGGAAGAAATAAATAAAATTGAGCATAATCAGTGTGACTTATAACTGTTAATCACTAAGTGTCCACAGTTTTATAGTGTAAGCACTTACGTCAGTGAGAGGGTCATCAGCATCAAGGTTGGCTGCTGGGATCTGATCCAGCCTGGGCCTCTTTGAAGATGATGATGATGATGATGATGTGGTGTGCTCTGGAAAATTCAGGATCAATGTAGTATTTTGCATAGTTGTTCCATCAGTATAAAAATGTTATAAAATTAGAGACTTCAGAAATATACACTAAGGCATTTAAATTGTTAAGTCATATAAATGCATAACAGACCAACCTCTTGGTCCCCTCTCTCTGGTCTTTTCACGTGCAGCTACACGTTCCCTTTCCTCCAGCTCCCTGCGGAAGTCACGAGCACGCACCTCCTCAGGCGCATCTTGTGTAGGCTGCCTAAGGTCAGGAGTATGGTTGGACAGAAAAAAGGAGAAAAAAATAATTTAGCTTGCAGAACTTAGCCAACTTAAGAGTAAGCAGATAGATGTTTACAATTCAGGCAACACAAATTACAACCCAAAACTAAACTCCATTCCTGTTTGATGCGCTGACCTGTACTTGATCTTGGTGTGACCTGGAAGGTCTCTACTGGAATACTGTTTGGACAGAGCACTCAAATCACCTTCTCCTTTACCCCTCCCTCCTCTCGCTGGCTCAAATGTTGGTCTTGCAGCGGTAGTCATCTTCGAAGGCTCTGCTGTTGCAACACATAAAAGAAGAACATAGGATAGGACTTTGCTTTGATGTTTTCTCTTTGACTTAGATTTTTGCTTGCCTTGTACCTCACTTGTAAGTCGCTTTGGATAAGAGCATCTGCTAAATGACTAAATGTAAATGTCAGAACAAACAAAGAGAAAGCCATGTAATGTTTGGATCAATGTGCAACCAACACCCAAGTACACTGTCAAACAAGCCTTTTACATGTCCTGACACAAGACATCAGCCTTTAGATTGTTATTTTGTATTATATCAAACACTATTTGTTTGTAGTTTATCAAATAAAAGTATTTTATTGGACACACATTAAAATGAATTTACCAGCATTTTGGTTAAGTAGTTTGACAAAACGTTTGAAAGATGTTACTTTGGTCTGTGGAAAATTAACTGGCATCTTTTATAATTTGCTGTCATTTTTGGGCAAACATTTATTCAATACATTTATCAATTTGCATAATCTTCAATTAAACTAATTCCATAATAACATGTACAAATTAACCGTTTTTGAATTAAGCAGTTTCCTACCTCATAATTATAACATATTTTCGTATTCCCTCTGTGGGTTTTAAATGGAGGAGACTCAACATGCTCAAATTGTCTGCAGGTGAGGATAATATCCCTTATTACTGCCAAACCAGTAGATTGTGTAACTGTATTTCACCAACAAACATTGTCAGTACGTTAAGCGTTTTAGCTGATCCGATATAGAACAACAGCACTGAAGGTACGGCTATCGTATCTTTGAGGAAAGATGTCTGTCTAATTTGAAACAAATAAATTCACTGTTGGTACAAAACACCAGCTAACCACAAGAGCTAGCATGCTAACCCTATTTAACAAAGCTGTTGGTAAGGAAAACAATGCTACTTAGGGTCTACGTCCTACTGGCTAACAAAACTCAAAACAACTGTCAGAATTTAAGTGATATTAATTGAAATAACCCAATTTGTTAAACGATGGCCATTATAGACTATATTTTAAATTAATAACACTTACCAAAAGGCCACCGCACTACAAAAAGGAAGATCCGACGCAACAAGAAACGTCACATCCTGAAAAAGCGAGCATGGGGTGAAGATGCGTTCATATCCACTCGGATAGTAGACCCTCCAAACGATGTGTGATTTTGGAGCGCTTTTTACGCGCCATTTTGTTTTTGATAATATTATCTAAATACTTTTTTTAATGCTCAAAGCATGTTGTCGTGATCAGGGTGCAGAAGACACAGTGAGCAAGCAGTCATTTATGAAGTAATTTGAATTGTTTTATTTTTTATCAGGCAGCCTAAAGCTAGTATTTTGTTATTTTGAGTTTAGTGATGTAAGTTTAGTTGAACATAGTACTTTAAGTGTACAGTTAATTATTGTAGTGCATGTAGGTAGGTATTGCTCGATCAGTAAATGATTAACAGATTCCCTTAAATGTACAAGTCATGCTGACTGCATTGTACACCCTGTTTGACAGTGCTTCAGGCACACTGTGCAATGCAGATTCAATACACAACACAAGACGTTTAAAGTTAATTGAAACCAAGCACACAAATTGCGCAACATGTTTGTATTTGTTGTATAGTTGGAATACTCTTGGCAATCCTTTTTTCGTGTACCTGGCCATGCCTTTTGTATTAAAAGCATAGATAGATAGTACTTATACCACCTCTGTTCACATTGTTACAGTTGAATATCTACAGTGTGCACTTTAACAATACAAAACAACCCCTCAGGGGGCTTTGCATCATTACTTCTATTCCCATTCCACAATTCAGTCAGTTCTTTAGGTTATGCAATATGTCAGTTTAACAACATCTTGTTTTGATTCCATACTGTAGGATTAAGACTTTTTTTGAAGGTGTTGATTGAGGTTTAAAGAGGGGACCCAGGGGGTACATTTCTCCTGGGATTCACACAACATTTTATATTATGTGTTAAAATGTTGTATTTTAAATTACTAAATGCAATAAATGATTTTCTTACATATCAAGCAATGTAAATAGTTTTGGGTTTATCTACCCAGTTATGTGGGATGTATTCTTGTGGCATGAGCAGTTCTGATAAGGCAGTAGATTAATATCTGAGTAGTTTAAAGTATGATTTCTCTGGAAAATCATTTCACAATTTTAGAAGCATAACATTTTAAAATAAGGTAATCTGTCTGCACTCCTAATTGTTATGACCCACGTACCCACCAACATGATAAACCTGTTTAGCGGCATGTAGATGTATGACTTCTGACTAACTGGGGGGAGGAATTGGAAATGACAGCGGGTGATGTCTCAGATTGAAGTGTCTTTAGAAGAAATCCAGCAGAGGCTTGTTATCATTCTGTCCTGACAGCACTTATAGCTGGCTTGAACAGGTGAGAACAAAATATGGCGAGTGGACATTCCCCCTTCATGTTCATTGCCTCTGCAAAGTAAGGGCTCATTACAAATTGCTTTCATTTTCTATGCATAATGATTTTGACCTCATTAACTGGTGCATGGAGATCCCTAGAAAGATTCATTGTAAAAGATTAAAGCAGCGCAGGTCAAAATGTTAACAGGAGCTCAAAGAGAATAGAGACAAAATGCAGAGTATGACAGGGCACAGCACTATACGGAGCCTTGCAAAACTATTCATGGCCCCTGAAATTTTCCACATTTTGTCACATTTATTGGGATTTCATGTGATAGACCAACACACAGTGGAACATAATTTTGAAGTGGACAGAAATTTAAAGTTTGAAGTTTTAACTTTTTTTTCAAATATCTAAAAAGTGTGGCATGCATTTGTATTCAGCTCCCAAGTCAATACTTTGTTAAACCACCTTGGATTGCAATAACAGGTGCAAGTTTTTTGGGGGGGTATGTCTCTACCAGCTTTACACATCTGTGACATTTTTGCCCATTGCAAAATAGCTCAAGCTCAGTCAGTTTGTGTGGAGAGCATCTGTGATCAGCAATTTTAGGTCTGGACTTTGACTGGGGCATTCTAGCAAATGAATATACTTTGATCTAAACCATTCCATTGTAGCTGTATGTTTATAGTCGCTGTCCTCCTAGAAGGTGAACCTCCGCTCATAGTGATGTGCAGTGTTAGGTTTCAGCCACACAACGCATTTTGCATTTAGGCCAAAACGTTCAATTTCTGTCTCATCTGAACAGAGCACCCTTTTTGTGCATGACTGAGCATGACTTCTGGGGACTTCTTTTGGCTTTCAACAATGGCTTTCTTCTCGCTACTCTTCCATAAAGGCCATATTTGTGGCGTGCATGACTAATATTTGTCCTATGGACATTTTCACCCACCTGAGCAGTGGATCTCTGCAGCTCCTCCAGAGTTACCAAGGGCTTCATGGCTGCTATTCTGATTAATGGTCTCCTTAGCCGGCCTGTCAGTTTAGGTGGACGGCCATGTCTTGGTAGGTTTTTCCACTTGTGACACACTCTTTTCAATTTTGGATGATAGATTGTACAGTGTCACTGTGATGGAAAACACATATGTATACTTTCAATGCTTATGATTTAGTTGTACTCATGGAATTTGCTCATTATGCTTGTGCAAGATGTTTTATAGAGATGTTGTGACACTTGGTGGTTTTGATATATATATATGTTTTTGTTCCAAGGAGTGCCTGTAGAGGTGAACTAGGTCAACTATACGGTTGACTGCCCACACAGAGTCATCTCAAGGTTTCACCAAGTTCTTATATGCTTAACATATGTTGTAAAAGTTACCAGAAAAAGAGAAAGCTGGAGGTAACAGCCTGGTTGTGGAAGTTTCTTTATTGATTACACTTGAGGTGTCTGTTACCAGTAATTGTTGAATTTTGCCACAACAGTCACACTTTTCAGATAATCATTTGTGAAATTTCTTTAAAAACGATTTATCATTTTTCTTTCGCTTCATATTTGTCTACCACTTTGTGTTGGCCTATCACATAAAATCCTAATAAAATACATTTATGTTTGTGGTTGTAATGTGACAAAATGTGGAAAAGGGGTAATAATACTATTTCAAGACACTCTAAATGCGTGTGTGGGTGACTGGTGAATATGCAGTGTATTTGGAAAACAATATTACATTTATTCAAAATGATACTATATATTTTTGTACAGCATTTAATTTTACATGAAACTTTGGTGATCACTGGGAAATACATTCATTTAGTTCCAGCTTCTGTAGGTTTTATATGAACGCTTCAAATTCAGATTCAACAGAAATAGTTGCTTTCTTTTGATAAAATACCTTCAGATCATTTGTACCTTCGGAGTGAGTTATACATGTACTGAATGCAGTTTTACGGGTTGAGTATCAGATGTTGAGTTGTTAGGGCGGATCTGAAGTCACTGGTGAGAATATGGAGAGAAATAATAGAAAGACAGGAAGCAGATACAATATGTCAAAGTTGTGATTAGTTTAACAAACCTAGAATAAATTGAATTAACTTTTACATCTTTAAACTATTTATCTAGGTTAAGTATATTTGAAAATATCAGCATGTCAAAAGGTAAGTCACACTTGAAATATGAATACGTACTATATGTATGAATAAATATGTCATGCAAGCAGGTATGAATATACTGACATAAAGTATGTGTAGATGGTAACAGTGACCAGGTGTTTCAAACCACCAGGGTGCAGACTGCACTGAAGAATGATGGCAGCTAGATCCACAAATCTGAAAAGGAAGAGGAAGAGCAAGACAAATCATGGTATTTTTCCTGTACATGTAAAGCATACTGTTAACTGTTGTCCTCAGATCTACTGATGGGCTCTTGTGTGACAAGTTATCACTCCTGTTATATGTTTAGATGGCAACATAAAAGATATCGGGTTATATTGTTTTGTCATATTTTTAAATAATAGTCATACATCACATTAATAATATCTTCTTCTTCTGCAGGATGGAGAGACCTTCTCTGCAGTGAAGAATTTTGAGTATGTCATATGCAAATATAACTTGGAATATAAATGCTTAAATTATTTTTTTTTTTTAAAAAGTAACAAATATTACTGAACATATAAAAAGGTTTTTGTATAAGAAAACAGATACGGTGATAGTTCTGAAAATCAAACGGATCCTGTCCTCTGACTCTATTGTGTTAATAAATAATTACTTTAATTAAATAATTACTTTTCAAACATAACATTTCAGGGATGAGAAACAAATCAACAGCTGTGGTTTAAACATACAGTATATAAGGATTCACTTAGCCCTGAAGCAGCTTTGCTACATCCATAAAGACACTCAAACACTAACCTGTGCTCATAGTTGATAATAGGTTAATCTGAATACAAAACATATCGTATTTCCACTCAGTATATACAAGTTTCTAAGTTAAAAGGCAACTCCGATAAATTTCAACTTGCTTTTTATGGCTTTACTTTACTATGGTGTAAATGTACATTAATTCTTTTAAACAACTCTCCTAAAAAAAAAAAAACCTCCAGATGACATCACCCAGAGGAGTTTTTCATCACTAGAATTTCAGATGATCTCATCTGAAGGAGCTTTGGAAAAGCAAACTGACTATGATTACAACCTCAATAGTACGAGGAACGAGATAACCTACTCAGAACTGAAGGTTCCTCCAAGTGATGTCGTCTGGAGGTGTTTTTCAGCTAGAAAGTGTGAGTTACTTTAATATAGGGATCTATATAGCGTTTGAATTGTACAGATATTTTACCAGCCTTAATTTCATTGCTTTGAGCGTAAAAAGTCCCAATCAACATCTGTAAAATGGTAGTGAATAATTAAACATAAAGCCTAACAAAGGGTTCTCTACATTATGTTTAAACAACATGGTCTGAAACATTCATTGACTGTTTACACAGTAATTATATATACACATAGTAGTGGTCTCTGCCTGGGTTTTGTAGATTGCTGTAGAGATTGCATTGATGTTACATCACCAGCACAAACTCCTTTAGTAAATTATTAAGTGTATGGACACATTTTTGCTACTAAATATTAAAAAGAAATATATATTTTTGATATATTCCCTGAGGTCATACTGTAGGCTCCCTTCTACTGAGAAAGTAAATAACATTACACATTTAAATAGAATTACGTATAAGGATGCACTTTGTCATCAATTTAATTTTCATTATTTTGCTATAACTCCCTAACATTTTTGTTATTTCCAATGTTAAAAGAACATTTGTACTAGCTGAATAGGTTTAGGGTTAAGTTTAGGGTTAGATTTATATACTAACCAAAAATGGTCAAGGAGTGTATAAAAAAAGTTATACTAAAAGAATGAATATTATATTGATGCAAAAGTTTGCATCCCACTTTTTTAATTATTATCTATAATTTGTACTGGATCAATGTACATTAAAATTGTAAAATCATGTATGGGCTAGTTTCTGTTCACTAGTTTCAGTAACTCAGTGCAATCGCTCCTTCTTTATTTCTTTTATCTGTCTTTTTGAAAAAATGAAGTATGCAACAGAGGATTATATTCAATAGTCTTATTCAAAATCCTTTCCACTGTCCCCCTCGCTATAATAAAGTAATAATGATACTTTATTAATAGACTACATTGTGTTTAAAGGAAGAATAACTACAAAATGCAACAGAGCCTGCAAATATCTAAGGCTCATTAGCTGTTTAACGTCATTAAACCACACACACAAAAAAAGATTTTACTTGTCTAAATATTCAAAGCCACGTGACATACTGTTAAGAACGGCTGTTAGCTAGCACCAGAAACAGTGATTTTGAATGAGGTTTCTCGAGAAAAATCAGAAAGCAAAAACGAGTAGTAAATACAATAAAGAAATAAAAATAAATAATTAGTAAATACACACCTCTTTATTTTTTTTTAGCTGACCCACAAAGCCCTCAGCACTGAGGTTAAAGATGGTGGTGCACAACACTCACATTTAATCCATCCTGTATTTGAAATGATAGAACACTGTTCTAAGATGTTGGGGAAATATGCTGTCAATAACTGCGTCCTCAAAAGGTACAGAGGGCTGATGATAGTCTCTGGTAGCAATAAGCTATGAGGAGGGTCCAGCAGCTGTCAGGTCTCCTATAGTATGCAGCCCTGGTGCTGATGTGGATAAAGAGGGTCCAGCTACTGGCCCCATGCGGTGTGATGGCATAAAATGGCTCTCATTGATAATGAAATGGTTCAGTGGGTAGATGCCACATTTCCTAAAGCCTTCCTTGACAATCCTGATACCCTCCTCTTCCTTTGCTACTTGATATGTTCCCCTAAATACACCTGAGAACTCCTTTTTGCTTACTGCAAAGTGAGCGTCAGTGGCACAGCCGTCACCTACAAGAACTGTAAAACGCTGCTTCAGGAGCAAAAACAGGCCTGCATCAAGGGGCTGCAGGATGTGAGAGCAATGAGGCGGAAGGCAAAGAAGAATGATTTCTTCTTTACGAGCTGCTTCCACCACCTCAAGGTTCACAGACAGTTTGTGACCATCAAAAATCAGCAGCAGTGGACGTTCCTTCCGTACATGCACAAGAAAATGTTTGAGGAACCACTTCTTAAAGAGGTCTGAGTTGATACATCCTGACTCTGACCATCCATACAGGGCATTTTGTGGTCCTTGTGTTTTGTAGCATACTCCCCCTGGATATGCCTTTGAGTAGATTATAAATGGGGGAATGTCCTCCCCAGCTGCGCTAAAGCAAGCCAGTATGGAGATGTGGTCCCTTGAGCTTGGCACTGGCTTGTATCCCAGACTGGGAGATTTAGGGAGAAGCACCCTCTTCCTGCCCAACTGAAAGCCTGTTTCATTGCAGTTGAAGATTTGGTAAGGCTTGTCTCTGAGCCCATGAGCATCCATAACAGTGTTCAGTAAATGAAAGAACTGATCCACTGCTTCCTTCCGGACACATACTGTCCTCCCACGGACAACATTGTCTGCTGGCTGAATGGTAATATTTTTTTCTTGTCGTTTACGAAAATTCAGCCACCAAGTCTGGCCTAGCTTGGAAAATGCCACCCTCCGGTGCTGCCGCTTATAAATGGATGACGCAAAGGACACGAGCTGCTGTTTAGTAAGTGGGAATCCATGCTTAGACATGTATAAGGAAAACTCCACTAAAAGCTCCTCGTCAGCAGATGTTATTAGCTGAGCTGGCCCACTGCGACTCCCCGGTATCACCCGTCCACTCACTCTGTCCCCCAGTGATGATTTAGGGACTCCAAACTCCTTGGCAGCTTGTCTCACTGTGCACCTCCCAGACTTCACCTCGATTAGTGCTTGTTCCATGGCTTCCTCTGTCCATTTCTTTTTCTTCTTCCTCCCAATTTTATCAAGATGATTTCTTGACGGCATGTTTTTCTAGCATGGCACATAAAATTAAGATATCAGCAAGGCATTAAATACTTTTGATAGCAACAAATCAAGGCAAGTGGATGGCGGATGCATATGGCTGAAACTAGCATCTGATATGCCACACCTGAAGCACCTAAACATGGACTCATTTTCTGTAGGTCCACCTTTACTCAACTCAAGAAGACAGAAAAGCAAGTCTGGCTGCAATTATGGAGCTAGTTGTAGTCACCCTAGAAGATACAAACCTGTACTGGATTAAAAAAAACTGCTATGCTTAAACTAGTTAAACAATAAGGTATTTTCTATTTATGAAAGCAGAAAATGTGCACTTGCTGCATATAATCATCATCCAGACAACATGTAAAATACCTGGAATACTGACTCAGCAAACTTAATTCTTCAGAGGTGTTAAACTTGATCTTTTATTAAAGACAACTGCTGACTTAGCACACACAGAACAGCTTTGTAAACTTTCTTAATCTAGTTTCTACCACAGTCAAACTTGTCTTTATTGGTAGAGAAAGTGATAAAGTCGCAGCTATTACTTACTGGTCGTCGTGCTAAGTTTTACCAGGGACAGGAGACACCTCTTCTTGTGTTGGTTAAGAAGCCGAGAACCGTAACTGTTGTCAACTAACATGTGAACCCTGGTGGTTTTAAATCTATTTTACGCTAAAACTACGAACCAAGTGCCGGTGTTTATTATACAATCGCTGCTAAATGTCTGTGGGTTACATAAAACAGTCATATTTTCATTAGGTTGCTTGGATTATGTGTTTATTTCCCCGACTAGCATGAAAAACGCTGTTTCTTGAGCCAGGAGACAACGGAACAAAACCGGAAAAAGTGAGCGTTTCTTCAAAATAAAGTATCATGGTTCCCTTTACAAAATAAGGGTTCAAATTTACTTGCAGATTAAATAATACATTGCACCACTATGTTAAAATATGCTCAAATTAAAGCTACTAAAAGCTACAAAAAGATCATATGAACATTCAAAATAAAACGCAAAAACAACCATAACAACATTTTAAAATGTTATTGTTTGTTAACACAGCATTACATACATAATATTTATTAATATTATATTTTTTAAGAATTATTATTTATTATGAAGGGATATACAAATATGTTTTGCTGTAGCTTAAAAAACACCATATGAATCATACACACTTTATTATTATGGTATATTTTTAGTTTACTAAATATAAATAATGTATAACATGGTTCATTTTACTTTCCGTTTGTATAATGTGTAAGTGGATTATTATCTTTGAAAAAATCTGTAAAATCAGATAAATGAGAATAACAAACTGATACTAGTCTTGCATGCATGCACTTTCCCTTAGTGTTAAGACTGTATTTGTCAGCTTCACTGAGATCAATCCAGGTAGCCACTTACCACTCAGTTGGTATGCTGATGTCCCATAGAGCTGTGTGTAATTGGTTGCGCTCACAGGTCAAAATTAATAAAATTGACATTCTTGTACTCTGATGGCAATTTAAAATGAAGGAAATTTAAAGATGAAAGAAAAAAGAGAAAGAGAGAAAAATAATTAACAAGGTAACATTCACTACTCTTTCCTGTCTGCCATAAGGTTATGCATTCCAAGGTTCTTCTCAAGGTGTGTTTCTTGTTATTACCCAGTAGATCAGTAGAATATCCACTGAATACTTCTCCACAGAAGACAACATTTTCTTCATCTGAAGGGTATGTGCGTGCTGAATTTTGAATAAAAATGAAGTGCAATTATTTACTGTTTCTCTGCAACTCTAATCATTTCAAGGTTGTTTCAAGGTTTAAACATATAAAACAAATGTTGAATGCTAATGTAAGGGGTATATTTTTATGTTTTGCAGGCAAATGGTGAAGCTCCTACCAAAGAACTTAAAAAATTATCTGACAACGCAATGGCAGAAAACAAGGATGAAGATGTTGTTACACCACTTGGCCAGTCAAATGTAAAACAAAATAAGGCCAATATCTCTGAAGCTTGTGTAGGAGATCATTCTGTAGCAATCTCTACTGTGGCTGGTGTAGGCAAGATTAGAGACCCTGTTGAAGTCCCAACTCAACTTGCAGACAACGTGCCTAAGCAGTGGTACCAGAACCAGAAATGCAACATACTTTCTTGACGCAGGGGTACAATTTACTGTGCAACCTACAAAGAGGAATTTAAAAATAAATCCTTACAAACAGGTCGAAGCAGAAACTGTTGAAGATGTTGCTAAGGCTGTGGTGGAGTCATCACTTAAGACGACTGCTGTAATTGCAAAACCAGGAGGAAAGGCTGCTCTGCAACACAGTGTGAAATCAGTCCCCAATGACTTATCTAAATCCCTACTAAATATGCCCCTGAAACTGCAGCCAAGTCTGAAGAGTCTAAAGCCAAGTCTACAGCCCCTGTAGAGCTGGGTTTAAAGACAACAGTGGTAAAGGTAGTTCAGTGTGGACTCCAGCCTGTTAAAAACACCAATTGTTAAACAATGTATTGATCTATGCCTGAGCATGCAGCAGATCATGAGATGGTATTGAGCAATAAGGATACTTTTGAACCTGCTATTGCTTTAAAAACTTGACCTGTTCAAGACAGGTCATCTGGCTGAGTCACTGAAGTGACCGATGTGTTAGATGTGACACCACCCAAAGCTTCAACTGTTCTCAAATGTGTGAATTATCCAAAGTGATGTCACTCAGAGAAGCTAAAATGGAGTCTGAAAATACCATTATATGAGAAAGCTCCCACAAAATGGATCAACTACATTTACTGAATTTCATATAGTATTCACATGTAATATGTTATTTTTTGTAGCACTGAAAAGATTCAAAAGCCCAGGAAGGAGCTACGATCCACCTCCGCTCTGAAGGACACCAGGTATATCTAACAAGACTACAAAATAGACATTAAGTTACTTATGCAAAGTAAACACTTGAAGCAGGTGGCATCACGCAAAGTTTTAAGGTGTACTACTTTATCAGTATTATTTTTAAAATTCCTTTGAAAAAACCTCCAGTGACCTGTCACGTGAATTGGCTAAAGGTTTGTTCATTCTTTATATTTGTGATTAAATTATGTAGATTCATTGACATACTCTTGTCATTGCATAATGTTCAATATAGTTTGCCATGTGGTGTGTGTGCTAAGGCTTCGGGAGATTTGCTGACCCCTATGTTCCTGCATGACCAAGTGATCCAGTATGATAGCTGCTTTGTGGAAACTCTCATGCCCTAAAGCCTGATGGGGACAAACATGTCATCAGGGAAGACTCAAAGCATACTGTTTTTAATGTGTTGTTTGGGGTGAGAACCTCACCCCCGGTATCTAACTGACTCTGTATTCTGTCTTTGAACCAGTTTCCCATACTGAATAAAGTTTTGATAGCAAAATATTTACTTGAATAACTGCCAAATATGATTCAATGAATTCTTTCACCTTGAACTAATAAAATTAATTTATTGCAACATACTGCATATGGTTAAAATAAAATCACAGTTTATTGTCTCAGATTTAAATAGTTTAATCAGCCTTAATTTAAAATCTGCACACACCACACTAGCACTGCTACACATCAAGTGTGAGTCACCTGGAGGCAAGTTATTTAAGCATCAGCACTTCTGTGACATAGAAACAGCTTATTTTAAGTAGTAACCAAAATACCTCCAGGAAAATTCATAAAAATATTTGTTTCCCCCTGCACAGAGGCATTTAACAAAGCAAAAATGCATTAAGGGTGAACGCTAAGTATCTCTATTGTAAGTGACAGCACAAAAGAAGGTAGGATGATATACTTAAACCATGCAGAGAAATTTGGTACATTCAGCTTCACTTGCTTTAGTTCACACAACGATGATACACATGGTGGTAATGAAGCAGCTGCAAAACCATATTCAGGAACAAAGTATGCATCAGTAAACAGTGAATGGCATGTATGCAGTTACAATTTGCGAGAAGAGCTGTCATTGCTCTTAATTATTCATGAAACGTGATACATCACAATCTGACAAAAACATCAGCACCAGTGAAGCTTCACAAAAAGGATAAAATGAGAGATACAACCTGCGAGAGGAATATGAACAACAAAGCTAAGAGAATCATCTGAGAGGAGGATTTGAGGAAAAGGCCAGAGCCGGCTGCTGGGGCTTAATTATCTTCATCTCTCTGTCTGTTGTTCATACAAAACAGTGATGAGAAACATTTGTCTGTTATTGGCCACGTCTAAAGAAATACTAGTAGGTGTTCCAGGTTTGGAAGTTGTTGTTTCCAAGAGGATAAAAAGAAATCTAATGTTGGCTGTGTTGAGTGTCCTTCTCAAAGCCTGAGGGTGGGGTTGACTGGAATGGAGACGTTACATTTAGCGGATGCCTTTCCTGCCCAGAAACCGCAAGACTGCATAGTTGTAAGTGGTGGCAACCAGATACAGAAACTGAAAAGTAGGGAAGAAAAATTTGCGTTAAAGCTTTAGTGATTTTGAACAATTGTGTTAAGATTATAAACATATTGGACAAGCAAACAGGTGACATTCATTTGGTTCAACCTGGCATATCCAAATTCTTAAAGAACTCCAAACAAAATATATTTTAATGGTGTCTATCCATAAAGGTAGTGTCCAGGGGTTGAGCTATGAATTTCTAATATATTTGCTGCCTTTAGAATGCAACTGAGGTGATCCTAATATAGTTCGCAGAGCTCATAACAACAAATGACTAACAGTGTCACTGTGACTCCACATAATCAAACCGACTGCAAACAGTGTTCATGAAACTTGGAAATACCTCTAGTGAGAGAGAAAGGCTGAATCAAAATGTTGTGCTTTTCATAATTGAATTTCATTCAGCTCCATTGAAGCTAAAATGTCAGAAACAGATATGAAAAAAAAAACCCCAATAAAAAACAGAAATGGCTAAAGGCAACTAAATTTCTCATTTTAATGTTTTGGATATACTGTCTCCTTAAGTTTGACTTGGCTGATGTTATTCACAATAAGGAGCATAATTATTTAAAATGACATGAAGTATTGAACCTGACCAGAAAGCAATTTCTCACCAGTGCTAACAGAGTGACCCCAGCACCTGCAAATGCAGCTATGTACAAGTCATAGGTGGCGTAGAACTGTAAGACATAACAAACAGGTCAGTTTCATATATTCACAAAAGGTAATAAATTCTTTCTATATTTGTGTTTTTCCATGATAAAAATTCTCACTTACAGAATTCTCACTTGAATAATAGATTTTACATTGAGATTTCACACAGATTGTATCACGAGGATGCTGACTTGAAATACTGTACAGTGTGGAAGGGAATATTAGATCCTTATACTCACTTCGCTGGTTTTGCAAATAGATGCCAAGGTCATTCCACAGGACTTGCCTGGCATTGCATTCCAAGGAAGCAGACCTTAAATGAAGACATGACATTAAGGATGTATCTTACGATTGCTGAATCATGATGAGTTTTGATGCTTTTAATTTGTTGCTTGCACAGAATATATCAGGGTAACAGCGATATAACATTTTAAACAAAGACAGACATTGTTATTTTTTGATAACTATTTCAACAATAAGTTATGCATCCCCCCTAGTGATCAGCCCAAGACACATTAGCATTCTATTCAGGTAGACATGCGGTCAGTCATTATAAGAGTGACGCACCAAACTGCCTGGCGTCCATGCAAATCCAGCCATGCTGATTAATGCTGGGGGTTGTTTCAGCCAGGATGTTGATGTTGTGGCAAGTCTGTTCCATGTTGAACAGGAAGAAGACTGGGATAGCAGTGAAGGCGAACACTGCCAGCCAAATGAAGGCCAAGATGTACGTCACTATGATAAACTATTGAAATAAACAGTCCAGTACATAAGGTCAGAGACACTTGGTAAAGCACGTGGTGTGCTAAATGTATCATCATTAAATCAGCATTGAATTCATGATATTGTGTAGAAGTCACAAAAACAAGAACATTTTACTGAGCTAAAACAAACCAGCATTCAGTATTTTATCAATGGCTTGATGTCCACTCCTCCCTCTTTATGTCCTTCCCTCCTCTCCTCCCCCATCCATGTTCTCACCGTCAGACTGAGGTAGCGGCCACACTGGGTGCTCCTGAATTCACCAAAGGTCTGCTTGACAGCGCTTGTAGTGTAGAAACCCTCAGCCAGCAGCAGGATGCCATAAAGGAAGAAAAAGGATGCCAGGCCATAGATCACATACTGGAAATATTTGATACTGGAATAATCGGAGGGAGACATCAGTCTAAAACTAAAATAAAGCGATTGATACAATACAAAACTGAATTTAATGTAGCATTACTCACAAAGAGGCCATGACCACATAGTCCTGTACGTTTCGGGCGAAGTAAGTCTCGACGAGGACTTCAGTCTGGGACAAGGCTTCATGCCCACAGCCACAAAATAATGCCATGCCAGCATAACACAGCAGGGTGGCCACCAGGGATGGGTAGGGCACTGCCCCAATGCACCGGATACAGCAATCATAACAACCTGAGGGGGCATAATATATCAGCATACAGGCGGCACACACCGCACATATAAGCACACAACACATCTATGCCACGATAGACAAACTCTTTGACCCTGTGGGGGAGCTATAAAAAAAAGGCCTCCCTTTGTCTGTAAATCCATGAGCATACACCAAACCCCACCAACAGGCAAGAAAGCAACAGAAAAAAAAAAATTAGTTCAAGCAGCAATTCTCAGTAAAGCGTCCAAACAAAAAAAAAAGCTGTCACCAATGACTTCACGGCAATCTCACGCACTTCTTCCAGTGCAAGCTATGCTGTTGAAGCAAGTAGCAAATATCCCCAGTGTTAATAAATGCATTGACAGAAGTGGGATAGAGGAAAGCACCTAAGGCTTTGCAAAGCCAAGGCTGTCTGACCGGAAACATTTGCTGCTTTTAATTCCTGTACTCCACAACAAAAAGGATCCCAGTGCCAACTCAATCTCTGTTCTTATTTTCATCCGTATGTGAAAGCTTGTTTGCTTGTTCCTACTGCTTAGCTCCTACTAACTCTGGTCCAGCCGTCACCAAGCAAGTGAGAGATGGTGGTGAAACACTGGCTTCAGGACCATGAAGAAAGAGCTTCTCTTTGTGGTTGCAGATACAATATCCATTGTTTTTGCCACAATTGAGGGGAACAAAGGGCAACAATTCAAACAAACAAAGACCTAACACACACAGACACACAAACACACACACACAGATATGGTAGTGGTGACGGGGGGTCACCAGGACTCTCTCAACACCACTGGCAATGTCACTACTCAGGCCATCCTTCAGCTGGCTGAGACTGGTACCATGGCACTGAGTGTCAATGCTGAAGGGGGCTGGGTTCAAGTGTTCAAAGAGTGGATGGGAGCATAATGAAGAGAGGGGATATTTGAATACCTTCACAACAATGTCAAAAACAACCCTACTAAAAATTACTTTGGTCACTACATGCAGTAAAGTCCTTAATGATACACTCTGATAATTCACGCTGATAATTTCCAGACTTTGAGGATTTTTGTTGGAATGAAGACGAACTGTGAGTTAAACAGGCTGCTGCAAAAATATAAATAGTAACAGCAGGAAGACTGCTGAAGCTAAAATACTAAAATGATGGTTCCTGCAGACGCCCACACTTGTGCTTGCACAGTAGGTACATTGATAGAGTCATCATAATCTCTATTTGAATTAAATGCAAAAGGCATCCGTGCATTTTACAGAAGATGTCAAGTAAACATTTAAGATTCTAAAGGTGTTAAAAAAACTGTGTGGAAATGTTAGCACACCACACAACTTTATAGTAAGTCTCAGAAGAAAATGGTAGGCAGAAGTTGTATGGGTCCAGAGTTCTCATGTAAAGATGCTAATATATACTTGTGACACATGTGGGAGTATCTGACCTCTTTCACATGGGTGACCTGGCATGGCCTCGGCATGATGAGAGTCACTGCCCTGTCTGTTGCTCACTCTGTTGCCAATGTAGTTAATGGTGAAAAGGAGTTAAAGGAGGTAACTTTGTCTTAATTGAAAAGGGAGTAATCAAGCCTGAGCCTTGCACTGTTTTCTTCTGAAATCATTGATGAATCATTGAATGTTAAAAGGTATATATTATTAGAAACAAAAGCCAAGGGTAGATCAATAGTAAACAAATAATCCATATAAAATACCCTTGATAAATCAAAACACAGGATTAATTTGCAGCAAATCTTGCCCACACTGCATGAGGGCAACATGATGTCTAAGGACAGAAAGGACATTAAAGGCAACATTAGTAAGTTATTGAAATTCACATTTTCAAATCACATTAATAATAGATGATAAGAGTTATTTAAAATTCTGTGCACTCACCCATGTCCAGAAAGAAGTGTGGGGTTATTGAAGTTTTGCTGGATGGCTTTGTGACTGTGATATGAGGATATGAGAAGTTATTCCCCGCCACTCCTATATGAATCTGACGCACGCTTTTGTCCCATCAACAATAGATAGACCACATCTCCCCGGGTCACATCTTAAAGTCACAAAGTCCCATTTCAGCTGCCAGTCATTATTTATGGAGCCATGGGTTGAGGAAAGGGTGCTGAGAGCAGAGCACAAAACTTTTTTTCTTGGTATTTGGTGCTAGTTGCTGGATATAAGGATACTCATACTTGTGGGTGTTATTGATAAAATGTATGTGTTTATTGCATGCAATAACCATAAGGTAGCCATAAAGCAGAAGAAATCAATTTGTACACGTTTTTGTTATCTTTAACAGCACAATCACAGTGAAAATGATGAATTAACATAACTATTCAGTGATTTGTTCATGCTTTAACCACAAATTTCTTAAATAATTGTGCACATTTGTTTGCATGGTATGACACAACACATCTTTTTAGTGTCACCATGCATCTACGTCTTTCTGCACAAACTACATGTAAAGATACAGTAATGAGGTCTGCAGGTTCTCAGAGTGGCATCTTCAGAGACACACAGAGATAAGAGGGAATGCACAGAAAAAGGAGTGAAATAAATTCAAACACCAGTGACTGATATTGATGAAGTTGACTAACAAGGGTGACATTGATGGTCAGGTCCAGCTGCTGCACTCCTTCCCTCCCTCCCTAATGTTTGACCCAGTTGATGTCAAAGCTGGGTGTAGTACAAAGAAGCCAGTGTGAAGTAGGAGTAAACGACATGCTATGCTTTTTTTGGGGGGGGGGAGCCCCTTATCTTATTTTTGTTTCCCTGTGGTAAATAACTGAACATAAATGTCATTACATTGCATAAGGATTGAATAGAATGCTAGCAAGATTAGTAAAAGACTACAAATTTTAGGTTACCATCATTAACCCAGACTTTCTTTTAGGTCACACTGATATTTACTAAGGGAGCAAAAGCAACTGGGTTGTAGAGAACCATCCATTTAAAAATCACATGGCCAAACATTGGGATATTTAGGAGTGATCTGTTGTTGAATGTAAATTGTCTACTCTTTAGATTGTGTGTTCAAAAATAATAGTCTTGTAGATTGGTAAATTGTTTGGTTGGAGTTCCCAGTCTGTGGCCTTTTGTCACTTAAATACCCTGAGCAATAAAAGATAAAGTAAATAGTATGTATAAAGGATTAATGACACTGGCTTTTTTAAGCTGAAAGTGAAGAGTTGAGAGGAATGATGTCTTTGAACAGAGAAAGAGAGAGAGAGAGAGGAGAGAGAGAGGGAGAGGGAGAAGAAGCAATAATTAAAGTCAGTACCGTATGTGAGTGTGTATAATGGTTGTCAGCTTTACTCATGAAATTTAAAGGAGTAACAATGTCAACAATCAAAGGATTAGGTAGGAGGACAAGTTTTAGAGGCTTGCTAGCTTTGGTGACATGAAAAGAAAATGTATGAATAAACCATATTTCACCAAAGCTAATGCAGATGGTGGTCAGGGATGTGAGCAGCTGAGATGATGAATTATTTGGTAACACTTAATAAGACTGCCTAAAAGTCATTAGTTAACGCATGAACTGAGTTTGAACAAACACATTACTCTTGAAGCTTTCAACATCATTGCAAAAGTTAGATGCATATATCAAAATATATTTTGCATAATCACACAGAAAATGGTATGCATGTTGTGGACAGCACCATGGACAAGAGTAACTCAGTGTGACTGTATAATATATGTATGACTGTATGTAATATGTATAATATGGCACAATGATCTATCTGCCAGGCATTTTCAGAATTGTTTGCTGTGTGATACATGGACTCGCCAATATGTTCACACTGTATGTGGTAATATGCTTGTGTTGATTCAAGAGAGGAGGAGGCCTTGCAAAAATATTTGAACCATCTCCCATCCCTGTTATGGTAATGTGTGTTATCTTGTCACAAAATTAACAAAACAGCCATCAAACAAACAAACAAGCACTTGTCAGTCAGACAGAAGTGAATGAAAAGGCAATCACCTCCTGTGGTGAGTGCCTAATTATTTGCTTTACTGCTTGTGTATTTGATTTTCTTTCATAATAATCTCAGACTCAATTGGCTCCATGAAGCTTGGGGATCTGCAACCAGCGACTGTGTTTCAGCATTTTCAAAGAAAAACACCAACACTGCAGGAGCAGTTAGAGGAAAGTTAAACAAAATTGGGGGAAAAAAGAAGTGTGTGATGTTGCTGGAGGTTGTTTCATAATGAGCATATACAGAAGAGAAACATGAGAATTACAATATCTGGCAAATAAGCCATTATTCTCACATCACATGCCAGTGCCTCAATGTGTACTTTCATATGACTACTTGGTGCATTTCTAGTCTTCGATAGGCTTAAAATGAGATATAATTATTTTCCTCAACAGCATGTTAACAGTTACATAATTATAAATGTAGTAGCAAATACAGCATACTCAGTCTTAGCCAACTGACAGTGATGACAATTACACAGCAGTTTGTGTGTAGAAGAATGTGTAATTTCTTTTTCAAAAGTTAATTAAAAAACTGTGACCCCCGAACTGAACCCGAGGACTGTATTTAAAACCCAACATGATTATATTTATAGTGTAAAATTAAAGAGTTCTTCATTGATTTAGCTTTGCACTCCACAAGCAGTTAAAATAAATTGATCAAAACTGATGCAGCAAAAACAGAGATCAGATATCTTGCAACACAATTCACATGTTCATATACAGACTCCTAAGAACTGTAAGGTTTTTTATATCTAAAATTGTATTATAGGGTGCACTATAGTTCCTTATTATGCCTGTATTATCCATATATAGTGTATATTAATTGTGATAAAAGTCCCCACTTTTGACAAGACTCATCTTTAGTTCCAAAAATCTTTTAATAGTCATCTCATTTAAACAATAACATGATAGGTTCAAAGAAATCAAATCTCAAAGCTTGATGTCCATCATGTCCATTCTCTAAAGGATGACCTCTGGCTATATCTTGGTACGCTGAGGGTCCAAACCACTTGGGCAAGGAGTAATAATCTGAAAGTTTCATGAAACTCATTTTAAAATGTGAATAACTGAGTTGGTATACATACAATTACAATTTAATTACAGTTATCTATTTAAAGACCTTACAGTATTCATAAACAAACAACAAATAAAATGTTGGTCTAATTTATTCTGTACAAACAAGCCAAGCCAAAAGAACCATGAGTTGGTTAGAGTAGGAAAACACATTTTAAGCAACTGTGTTTTTATAGTGTAGCAGAAGTTACAGTCCTACAGTGTATTTATTAAGCAAAAATTGTGGACACATAAAACGAGAAATTGGCAAAGAACCTCAAATAGACTACAATAGATTACACAACACTACATATGCAAACTTAATGGTTAATTTCAAACACTGCCTAATTTACATTTTTGTAGCGCACTTCTCACTCACACACCCACACATGCACACAAACCCCCACACATACACAGGAGTGCTATAATTTGCACTACCAGATAGAAATATTTCAGATAAATTGAACATTTTTACCACATGTGTGACCACTACTGGAGTAAAATTGCCATCCACTGTTGTTATGAATCCCACAGTAATTCCTTATGTGAGCGAGTTACAAGACATTTTAAAGTAATTACAGTAAAAATACATTTTCATAATAAGCAATGTACCATGAGAAATATGTATAAAATAGCTTGATAATAGTAATAATAATACTGCTTTTAGCTTTTTCCAGATCTCATCTCTGTCCACCATGAGTTGTAATGTCACTTTGTTCCACAAGATCAAAATAGATAGATCACAGAGTAAGAAAAAGCTTCCCATACAAATCCAACTGTATAAACATTATACTAAGTTCTTGCTAGGTAAAGTTCCAAAAAAGCCAAAGTGAAAAATGAAATGCACTTTTTTTCTTTTTGACTGCCTTTGAAAATGATTATTATAAAATGACTCTGCAGTTACACTTCCCTTTATGAGAGAGCAAAGGCAGGATGTTGGTGGTTGTGCACCTTTGGAAAAGACAGAACGAACATAATCATTTCCTATTTTACCTATACATTCTAAATACAACATTACATTCCCATGTTTCGTGTATGTCATATTTCTCATTTCTGTCTCCTGTCAGGCTATACCCGTGTGGTAGAGTGGGTGCTCGGCAGGCCTGCAGAGCTGTAACCAGCAGGAAAGGTGCTGTATGGACTCATGTTGGAGAGGCCCATGAGGGAGTTGGGGATCATGGTGATGTTGTTAGGGGTCATCAAAGGGATGTCGTCAGGGGAGCGACGTTGCGTAAGTGAGTAGTCTAAGCTGGGCGAGACATGAAGAGGATTGTGAAGTGCCTCACATTGGTTTCTTTGCTGAGATGACAGGGTTTCATCCACGGTGGTGGTGTGACTCACACTGTTGCCTTTGCTGTCACGTTGGGGACTAGGCTGTTGGGATGTGTCCTGACGACTGCGTTTGTCCTTGCGGTAGTACAGAGCAGCAAAGGCCAGGACGTTGAGGAAGAGCAACGAAGCCCCTACAGCAATGGTGACGCTGAGCTCCGTGGAGTAATCCCTTGGGTTCGGCATGATAAGGGGACCCATTTCCCTCCCCCCTTCTCCATCACTGTGGGCAGTGGACACAGGAGCACGCCCGGTGCTGCCTGACCTTTTGCTATTGGACTGGGTGGGATCCAGGGGGGTAACCTTGGTGGTGGTGGAGGAGTAATGGAACATGTCGTGGAGGTTGTAGAGATGGGGTACCAGGTGTTTCCAGAAGGCCACCTTGGTTGCACGATAGTGATCACGGATACGAGGCTTTAGGCCAATGTGCAAGTACAGCTGGTCGTAGGGGTCGTACTTAGACCAGGCTACCTCCTCAAAGCGGTTGGCTTTAGTGTGGATGAACTTGGTGTCCTGTGGTACTGGCTTATTAGGGTCCCTACAGACATATAATAATAAGTCATAATAAGTAACTGCATTGTTGAGTTAACATTAACATTCAACTGAATCATATAGAGATGATATGATCTTAGCAAATTATTGATGCAGAAATGTTGTTGTCCAAATGAATTATTCAGAACAAGCTCACAAATATAACAGAGAGAATGTATTAATGCATTTTTTGTTCTATACATAGAGGAACACAATTCACTGCACGGAACATTAGTCATTTTAAAAATATGTGATATTATGTTTGAAAAAATGTCATTGTTGGAAAATATCCAAATAAATGTTATAACATTGATTTCAAACGTATCGCCCAGCTTTGGGTAATACAAATGGAATCTTTGAAATGCAAAGCACTCAAAATGCTTGTCAAAAGAAACAGAATAATTTAAATAATACAAGGGCAGAAAAGTTTAACACAATGTAATATCACCATCTTTCCTCAAGGGCTCAGCATTCCCTTATACCCTCATCCCTACACACAGCGGCCTACAGTGACCTGTGCTGCATTTCCTCCTACTGCTAGCAGTATCACTGTAGCAGTGCACTCATGCAGGAAAACTCCAACAGGGCAGCAGGGGAGTCTTTTGGTATTTCACTTAGGTGTCGCTTATCTTCAAAAACACACAGCAGCAAGCCTTTGCCTCTGTATAACAAATTGTAAAACAAGCTGTCAGAGCAAAAGCTGCAGAGCCTTATTTGTTACATTTCCAACTGCATGCTTTCCCAGTACGGAGTCACAATTAGTGTTATATCTGATCAACTCCAGATCATAGCTTGTCTTGGACAATAAATTGTCATTTGCTTAAAACTGAAAAACAATTTAAAGAAAAAATGTTTTATGTTCTCAGAATACTTTAACATATCACTCCTTACAATGATAATCCAAAATACAAATTTTACAGGTACAAACTGTGAAGAAAACCTACAGAGAGACCCAGAGATAATTATATTCAACAGATACAATTATGAAATGATGTTTCTTCTCCCTAAAAGGAGCTAGCTATAAATGCTAAACTACTAAAATTAAAGACAGCTCCTCAGTAAAGGGTAAATTAAAAGCCCCTCTCTGCCAACTAACAAGCAATACAGTATACACACTATATATTTCTGTTTATTTGTGCCACCCCTACTTAAAATCACAACTCACAATGAAGTTGGCTGGGGTTATAGAGTACATCTTTATACCTCTTCAATTTTTCTCTTCGACATAACCTTTTTGTTGAACACTGAAGAACTGCTTTAAACGTTTATGTGAATGAGGCTGTAAATGTTTTAATCCATCACCTTAAGAAGTCTACCCAAAGTGATGAAACTTTGTTATGTTCATAAATAGTGGTTTTACAGAGGCCCAACACACAACACACAACAGTGGTGTTGGGAAATTGTTTTGTACAGTTTCCTTAACAACTGTAACTATACATGGAAGCATTACCCAATTTTATTCTCGTTTGGCAGTGCATATGCAGTTAAATATTTATTACTCAGTTATGTCAAATGTATGTGTATAAGGGGAATTTATGATTTCATATATGGTGTTGTCAGAATATTAGACCAAGAAGAAGCCTAACATATAGTGATAGATAGACATTTTAAGGGTTTCATATTATTTGATAAAATGAAAGCACTGCTTTTCATATTTAGTTCTTGTGGACTAACAAAGGAGAAAAGGAGATAAGGCTGGAAGAAACAACACTGCACTTAATTAGGAGACACTACTTAAGGATGAATCCTGCGGACCTTTAATCAGTGTTGTAAAGTAAGAGTAAAGAGAGAGATTGGACATTGCAGCACAAATGACCGTAGGTCTGCACAAGTAAGGCTAGTTATGTATACCACAGAACTCTCAGCACTTCTAAGCCAGGACAGGTGTGTATAATCAGACACAGAGTGTGACTCTAATGAACTGTAACTATGTGTAAATGAGGCACATTCCTAGAATTGTGTACTCTGTTTTAGGTGATTGCCTATAATCTTCCATCGCAGCAGGTCCTGCATGACTTCAGGACCCTGAAGCAAGCGGGGAAGATAATGACCAACCCCTCTCACCCCGGAACGATACTGTTTATTAATTAAGGGAATATTCCCTGAGAGGGCTCCTCTCTTTTTCAGGAATACTCTGGTCACATTCAGACAGGTTCAGTACAACCACAAATTTTATATATTATCCCACTCTGTGCACCTACCACAGACTACCTAAGACAAAGTCCTTGTATGTGAACACCTAATTGTCAATAAAACTATTTCTGAATCTGATTCCTGATTCTGATTGGATTTGCTTTTACTCACCCACTCTTGGCAAAGTTGGTCCAGTAGGTCATAACCACAGCACTGAGCATGATGTCATTCCTGGAGAAGTTACAGGGGAACAGATCAGTTGGGCCCACCATGGGGATGCCAAACACGTAAGGCACCTCATCTCCATGTGCTGAGTCTGACCACACAGGCTTCATAAGGCTCTGGCAGTGGTGGTAGAACGCGTAGAAATATGTAGGCGATCCGTAACGGGCGTGAAGGTCAGCTGTCACTACTGAGGGCTCCACCCATTGGTGGTCAGTGAAGAGAGCCACTAGGGTCTTCCTCCTGGTTTCTGGGTTGTCCTTGTCAGCCCAGTCTGTGTACATAAATTTAATTGTCTCCCTCAGTGTGTCCTTTCCTTCTGGGTAGCCATACAAACTGTCCACAAAGTCTGATACAGCAAAATCAAAGTCGCTACCAGACACGCCATCCTCAAGGTCCATCACATTCTCCACAAAGCGCAGCCCCTCTCCCTGGTTAACCCCCAGCATTATATCATAGTTAAGGAACTCCCCTTGCTCCATCAAGATCTCTGGGTCATCCGGGATGACGTCTCCATCAATAACAGGGCCGAAAGCCACACGGTATCGGGCAGGCTGGATGTCCTGCTCCACCAGCTCTTTAGCGCTCTTCTTTTGCAGGCAGGACACCATTTCCATGGTGTCTAGCACGTTGCAGCCAACTCTCTCAGCCAACATGCGAGTGTACTTGACTGGCTGGTAGTTGACAGCCCAGCTGGACAGGGCTGAGCCACTTTGAATTATGGCTCTGTGGAACAAACCTTGAGACACAAAATTCAGAACAAAAAAGATACAGGACAGAAAGGCCCAGAGAATACTGGTTAGTACTTTAGCGTATCCACTTGTGATTATGTAGAGCATTTAGAATGGTTCTAGCATTAGTAATAACCTGTAACAGAGATGGTTGAGCCTTTCTATGCGGTTGGTAGAATGGATGCCGTTTGTTATAATAATAAAAAACTAATATTTTGCTTATGCTTTTCTCTGCTGATTTTCCTATTTTGTTTTATGCAGTGTCATTGATTTATGGAAATAACAGTGAATACATGCCAAATGAATAATCATTTTGCATCACTGCTTCTGTGCAGAGGTGTCCAGTTTCACTACACCAGTTACTCACAGGCGTACAGTAATTGTAGAATCGCTAATACTGTGTGTCTGCATAGATTACACACAGGCTGCTGATGCCAAGTGTGCAGTGGAGGATCTGTGCAGGGCGCTGAATATGCAGTAACCCTGATCCCTCAATGTTGATACAGTAAACATGCTGTTCCATAGTAAGGTTTCTGTGCAGTGCACCACCTCTGTCTCGAGGGATTTCTTTTATATAAACCTAAAAATGACAAGTGATATCTATCAACTAAAAAAAACTCTGCATAGGTTAAGGCATAGCAGTCACTGGAAAAAGAGTGTAGGGAGAGTGTCACTTTCTCCTTCCTTTGTTGTCATTTATTTGAATTTTTTTTAGGGCAGCTAGCTAGTCTACTTCAAAGGCAGCCGGAGGTCTTTGTGCATTTGCGGCAAGCCAGGGCATCAAATACAAACCTCACAAAGGACAGTTGCCGCAGCCTTGCCGAAACTGATAAAACCACACAATTTTTGCCCTTCTTGTGATTCTGTCCAGCATCAATAGGAAAACCAGGGCAATAATATGGCAAAGATAAGAGATTCAATTCCCAGTAGGACACACCTTTTGAAAAACACGCCTTTGATTCCTGCAAGGAGCTTTGGAAAAGTGTTCACCAAATGCTATGTTTTATTGTTACCAATGCTTCTCTTAAGTGTATATCACATGCTGTTTTCCTGTGGGACATTACAGAAAGAATTTGGTTTTATTCTCTGGAAGCACTTCACCGTCTGATCAGCATTGCTTCTGATAGAACACTGCCTTCACCAACAGTTTTACAAACATGGAAGGCCAATACACCAAATTTATTGGTGTTTTTTTTTAATATAGTTTTTGCTCAGCTTTTTAAAAGGTAAGTGAGGTAAGTAAAGGGGGTTAAATAAAATGTAATGCTGTGAGACTGAAATATTAATCAGTCGGAATGGTAACAACTGATGGTCACAGGTGAACGTGATGACATGCCGAAAACGTTATAATGCCAGTAGACTTATTTAAGAGCTTCACATTTTAAGAGGCAAAGCTTTTAGGCTGATTAGGCTAAGTAGAGGGGAACAAAAGCAATCACTTACTTAACAAATACCCCCCTTTAACTTACTCCCATATCATAGCACTTCATCTCTTCAGAAGACCATTTACAGCTACATTTAAAACAAATCACAAAAGTCCAAAAATTATTGTTCAAAGAGCTTCAAGATACAGTATAAGATTTACACAATGAGAAAAAAACGGCACCTTAGTGTACATCTCAAGTTTGTAAATTTTGGTATTGCTTTTACAGAGCCATATTTTCCTCTGCATTAATTACAACTAACAATAAATAATGTGACAGATAAATGTTAAAAGTCAGAATCTCACCCTCTGAGTGGTGGGACAGTGTTAGCAGACTGACGCAGGATGCACCAATCCCAGATCCAAAAACTGTGATGCGGCCTGGGTCTCCTCCAAAGTAACCAATGTTCTTACTGATCCATCGGAGAGCTTGAATCTGGTCAAGAAGCCCGTAGTTTCCTTTTGCTGCCTGGTCACCAGTACTGAGGAAACCTGAAAAACACAGACATAACAGAGGCAAAGCTGAAATAGAGATCCACAGTATATTCTACTGCTTTGATCTAAGGTTGTAGCCCAGCAGGGCATCTAAAAAGACGGAGACTGTTTCCCCTCTGGTGCAAAATATGCCTCTCCCACTGTGTCTTGACTACTTAAGTCAACTCCTTGTAAGAGCCTCCAAGCAGTGGTGTCCCTCCAAACGTGATCTGTTCTCTGCTCAACAAATCTCAATGCTCTCCTTGCAACAGTGCTTTCATAACATCCAACACGCATAAAAAAGAAAAAAAAAACAACAACAACTTTCAACTGTGTCTGTTTCTTTAACAAATTTAAAAAATCACACAGAGGTCACAGTTGCTCTAACAATTGATGCTAACATTTATTTCCTTGTCTAGTCTAATCTAGACAATGGACTGTTTTGAATATTAAACACAGCAAAACCAAAAACTTTTGACCTTGTGAATGCTGCACCCCTGCACATTGTATTTGAATCATTTTTCTTTCACGAACGGCAGAGGCTGACAATCTCATACAGATTAGATAAGTCCATCTAAAAGAAGATAAATTGTTTTGTAGTATGGGTATAAAAAGCTTTTGTGCAACAAGGACAAGGCTTGAGAAGTATTTACATTTTCCATTAAAGATTTGTATGCAAAATAAGCTCTGCCATGCAACTTAACTCTTAGTCACCTACTGTATATTTTCTCATGCTTTTTGAGTTTTCTCTCCTGTAGGTTAGTATCGTTACAGTTTGTTCACTCAGTATAATTAGAAACACCAATAAATGTTACCACACTGTCATTACCTAAAATTCCAATTCTGTAGTTAAGAGTCACAACAACAACATTCCCATAGCTGGCCAGAACGCTGCCATCCATCATGTTCCCAGTGCCTTCCATATAGGAGCCTCCATGGATGTAAACCATCACAGGTCGAGCTTCAGAGTCCCTTATATCTGCAACGTCAACACACACACATGCTGAGCAAACAACTGCAGAGGCAACAGTAATGAAATGGGGAATTAATAGAGCACTGTTACTGAAACATTATATACAAACTGTTCAGAATGAGGTATGAGTAAAGACTGCTTAGAAAAGGTGCTCAGAAGCAGTGGTAGGCCTATGATTCGGAAGCTGTAATGACATTCAGAAAATGCATGGTAAATACATGCTGACAATGTGCGCATGAGAGAAATGGTCAAATATTACCAGTATTAGTATTAACAGTTTTGTATTGCACTCAACCATGTATACTTGTGGGTTGTGCCATATCTATGATATAGATATAAAGAGAAAGATACAATAAATTTGACTCATAGTCAAAATCGCTCAGTGTAAGTTTATGTGTGTAGATATGCAGTAAAAAGCAACCACCTGAGCACTTGTTAACTACTAGCACAAACCAAAATGAAAACAGTTTTTCTGTAGAAACAATAATTAATGTATCTATAATGTGGTGCGGTAACAGCAAGCTTATATCATAATTCAGATAACCACATTTTCGTACTGCACTCAAAATAAAAGCACCAGCCTCGGTTCCGCAGGAACTTAAAAAAACCATAGATCTTCATCCGCTAAACTCAAACTAAATGAATCCATGCATCAAGACTTTTAAGTTCTTAAAAATACCTTCAGATATATGAGTCTCAGCATGAGAGAAAGCCGCCCCCTTTTTCTTGTGTTGGCTCCCTGGGATTCACATGAGAAAAAAAGAAGTACAGAATTCAAAATAGCATGGTTGACTGTGCTTCCTATTGAATACATAGTCCAATCAAACTGACAGAGAACAGAAGTAAGATCAATAAATTATAGGCAAAAAGAAGATTATCCCACTTACATACAGAATGTTACACTTTACCCTGTAATAGCTATCTAATCTTTGGAGATATATATGACACAATCACATACAATCACAAAATGTGTTAACCTGAAGTTTCCAAATAATAAGAGTTGAAGTTCCATTTTTGTGAAGTCAACAAATTTGTGTTCCTCGGTAGATATTTGCAGGAAATGACACATGAAGTATGTGAATGCACCCATGCATGCACATACACACACAGTGTTACTTCTGAATGGTTAATTATCTCTAAACTGTTATATTGATCCAGCTGCTTCAGCTTTGACTAGAGTCATACATTTTGCTGTGTTAATTTTATCTTTCTGCACTATTATATATTCAAACTTATTATCAATTCAAAGTCAATTCTTCAGCTGAACCACTGCAGCTTTGTTATTGAAGATATATGGCTGATTAATGAACAATTAATAAACTTTGACTTGAGTTGTGAGTCAAGTTAAAGAAAATACATTTAATATAGTGTGAATTTCAGAAACACACTTTGAAATAGACCATATTAGAGATAAGCAAAAATAACTGAAACAAATAATCAAGCCAGAGAATGCTCAAGGTGATTTTAAATAAACAATGACAAAGTCTGAAGAATTAAAAATCTATACAGCCAGCGGGTTATGTTATTTCTTTTCAAATATGAATGTAAATGTAAATTTAATTAACCTGTGTGTGTGGCAGGTGAGAAGGCCTTGAGGCTGCATTTGCACCAGGGGCTTTATAAAATCTGGGCTGCACCATTTTGACAACTACATCTCAGGCAGGCTGTTTATCTGTTGTTGCTATGTTACTATAGAAACACAGTTCAGCTTTGAATGCTGAATGTGTTTGTATCACACTGAATACATGAGAGAGACAGTACATTCTCAGAGGCCATGTTTTATTGGTGTAATGAAGGAAACTGAATTGGAGAGATCTGTTTGTCAACATTGGGTTTAGAGAAGAATCAGCATTACTGTGGTAATACATTGTTCTATTAATCTACAGATTTACAGAAGACACACAAATGTTCCCTGACTAGTTCATTTCATAGTTCTATTAGATTTAATAGGAACAGATCCGGCAAGCGATAGACATTTGACTCTTGTAGCTCTCTAATTGGCCCCCAACAGACACACTGTCTGAAAAAAGTCGCAATTCAGGGAAATATAGAGAAATTGTAATTTTTAACAAACACAGAAAGCCCTACTAGGTATCTTGAGTAATATTTCACCATCGATACATTGTTGTGACATCCAAAAATGCTAGACTCATCACTTTAAAAGCTGAAAATTAATGCTTAGTTTCAGTGGACCTATATTTGACAACATCCTTACCTTAGCAATATTTTACTCCATATCTATTAGTGGGAAAATAAACAAATTCCCCAGTACCTTTAAGTTTACGTATGTTTCTCTATGCGTATCTAAGTGCTATCAGGGCATAGGCTTTAGTTGCCATGACTACTGAAACTATGAGTAATTTTCTGGTTATCAATTGGAACATGATTGTTATTTCAATTGGAAAATGACTGCAAAAAAAGTCAATGACATAGCTATGGATGGTAAATCATGTCTTTCTGGCAGCAATGAGATGAGCAGGACAGGTCACAGAATGACATCAGCCCCATGATACCAGTGATCAATGGACATGGTAAGTCATTGTTTACCATTTTACCACACCAACTCACCATCCTCTGTCGGAGCGTAGATGTTAAGATATAAACAGTCCTCGCTCTGATCCTGAATGTATGTGGCTACTGTATCCAGGTTATAGGTGAACCATATGGGCATCATGATCTCTGGCACGGTGTTGTGGATGTTCTGTGGGCACACAGGCATGAAGTGGGTAGCGTTCTTGATACCTGACCATGAAGCGGGCTGCTCGGGGGGCATGAAACGCTTTTCACCCACAGGTGGAGCAGCATAGGGGACCCCCAGATATTGATCAACAGGCCTGAGCACCTCACTGGGCACAGGAACCCTGAGGCCTCGCAGCTTCCCAAACTGGGTGGTGACTGTTGGGTAGAATTTCTGGCTTGTGGCCTTGGTGAATGACCAGCAGGAACATAATATCCACCAAAGAAGAGCACAGTGGGTGATGGTTACAGTCCCTTGCTGATGTAGCAGGTGTGCAGGCAACAGATGGTCTCTGAATGTAGCCAGCCACATGGTCTGGGCAGGACAGTGCCCTTTGCAGAACACAAATGCACACTGTAGTGTCTGCTCAGTCCCGATGAACTGACCCTGTCAAACAGACATCACTCACTGTGGTTTTGACGGTTATCCAATCCAAATACACCTCGGTCAGGTATGGATGGCCCCCAATTCCACTTTTCATTGCAATGCACTAAGATCTGAAAAAGAGACGATTAGATTATTGACAACAGAAAACAGAACAAACAAAAATTTAGAATCTTCATCCTACACTTTGGGGATATAGATATTTATTGTCAGTGTAGCGTCCAGGAGTTAGAAATTTGAAGCCTTACTGACAAACCATATTAGGCCGTTAATACGTTGTATAGCAGATTTACGTTAAGCTAACATAAAGACAAATTAGCAACTTAATCAACACAAAAATTCAAATGTCTTACAAAATTATATAAATCATAAAACCAACATTGTTACCACTTTCAACTGGAGCTAAACACAAAAAGACACTATCCATAACCGTCTCCTTAATGTCTTCAGTCTCGTTTTATTTCTCCATCTGTTAGCTTTTACCGTCTTCTACCGTAGTTAAGTTTCGCTCTTTTTTATGCGTTGGCTGTTTTTTATGTGTTTTTTATTTGTTGGCTGTCCTTTCAAAACAAAACACATTCCGCCTTACAGACAGTTATAAAAATAAAAACCCCAAAACAAATCACAAAGGTTTGAACTAGGCACATTTGCAGGAGAAAAAACATTGTAAGTCCGCATGTCATGTACACTGTAACAGGTCATTGTTAGTAAGTTTTCAAGACAAATTACTTAAAAGCTCAAATTTATGCTTTTACATGCAAAAATAACTAAATGCTCAATGTGTATCTGTAAAGAGAAAAAAAGAGGGGAATTTGAAAAACTCCTCTGCTGTAATGTTGCACAATAAGGTGTTAAACAGGACTTTCGTATGTAAAAGCAGCAAAGTGAACAATAAAGAAAGACAAATCGTTAATATGTACTGAAGAGAGATTAAATTTACACATTCAGTGGGAAGGAAAAGTCTGACAGGATTATGATGTTTCTGTGTTTCATTTATTTCAAGACATTAACAGATATTGTCTGAAGCTTTTTGTGTCTTGTGTCTAAAACTACTGTCTTAACTATTCCCTAAACAAACATGTTAGATAGGACCACTCCAGTGTTCCCTATAAAACAGTGCAATTCGGCTTATAGGCAACAGTAAACTATTTGAGTTAAACATCAAACCAAAAGGATCCGTTCACACTTATTTTCATAAATAGATTTTTTTGTAGTCTACCTCTTCACTTCTACGGTTAGTGATTCAAAGAAAAATGTAAGGTTTTTATTACCCTTTTATGATCAGAGGGTACCTGTTTAACTGTTCTCTGGAATGTAAACACTCCGTTTGTTCTTTTCACAGCATTAAGAAATACGGCAGAACTGCCCTTTTACAAAATAGATGCAATGATATTAATACTTTGTACATGAATTTGTGTTGGATTCAATGTTCTTCATAATTTTAGGTGAAACAATTCATTGGTCTTGGTACTGGTAGTCATTTCAGGGATATGAAACTGCTTGATATAAAGACACAAACCTTTGCTGTATAATTTGTCTGAGCCCAACCACTGTCACCAGAGCATCTGTGCAGTGACAACTGATAACTAGTTACTGGTTCATCACTGTGTGTGCTTCAGTAAGCAGGAGAATACACATTCACTCATAATTAGATGTGCATACTGTATCAAATCTGAGCTCATCTATGAAGAACTACAGAGTGCAAACTGTGTATTGCTTCTTCCAATTAACAACTTTGCAATCCAAAATGCATCCCATCTTAGTCCTTATAGTCTCGGGGAGCAGTAAGGACAATATGTTCAACAGAAGCTTCTCACTGCTCATCAGTGAACAAAGCAAAAACAAGCTTGTTAACCTAATCAAATTTATTGACGAGTATTGCCTCGAGCACTGTGAAAGACTGCAGCTAAAAGCTCTCTTTCAACCTGAAGAATCTATCGGGAACATTTTCTTCCTTGGAGTATGAGAAACTAATTAACCATAGATGTGGTGCATTAGCTCTTCTCCTGCCCTGCAACATTTTGTTTATACTAGCAGATAATGTAAACACAAACAAAGGCACATCATTCTCTATTTTTCCAGCACATGCTTGATATGAACATCACAATGTGCGCCCATTTATAAAGTAGGAGCAAAATTAGAGATGATATCACAGAGATCATTCAAGAAATATTATACATCTCTGCCCTAGGGCAGCGTTGTCTGTATTAATTAACACCTATGAATGTACCCCACAGCTAGAAAAGGACAAGACTATCATCCATCCGCTGTCTGTTATGTGACAATAATGTACAGTTACCAAAACATTAAGATGGAAAAGACAGTGAACCTGACATTTTTGTAGATGGGGGGCCCATCTTGTGGTTTGAAACTGATGGTGATAATAAATCACTTGTATTCAATTGGTAAATAAAAATCCTCTCTGTTCACAAAACCGGATTTAAAATGGTTTTCACTTATCAAATTAGCAATAACAATAGGCATCAAACCATTAGGCTTGGTTAGTTGCATCTAGCTTAAAAAGCAGCCGTGGCAGTAAGAAAATAACATACTGCTGGGGCTGCAGTAGATCAAAGGGATAATATGAATTTTTAAAATGAGCTGCGAGTTTCCTTTAAATTACACATGCATTGATGATATTAGCATCAATAGATTAATTTGGTCTGCTATTTGACATCAATTCAAACATTACTTTACTAATCTGAACAAAGGTAAGGTAGCTTTTAAATGGCTCTGCCTACAGTATTTCCATTTTGTTTTACTGATTGTACTGCAGACCAAAGCAGCTGAATACTAAGAACACCAGCTGAAGAGTGTTCCTTTTCCAACTTATGGTCTGTGATGGGACAGATGCGGATAAACGCTTTAGGCTATAGCTTACACAAAAATGGGCGAAGTCATAAAAAATGACACATCACTCAGTCAAGTTTGATGCACTGCAAGTTTTGGGGTAATTTAGACCATCAACTTGCCCAGAAACAAGAAGGGGGAAAAACCTGGGTAAAATATTTATTGCCAATTAAATGCCTGCAATAACTCAGCAACTGAGTGACATTCAGAAAGCAAAATGTATTAAAACAAGAGCATATTATTTTACTTGACAGTTTTGCACCAGTCAGATGTTCGTTGATCCCAGTTTTGGGTTTGGGTCAAAACATCTGGGACATCTAGTTTTCTGGAGCCAAATACCTATTACAATGATTGTTATAATCATGTCTAACTATCACCATTACTATCTCTACACTCACATCATCGACAGGCACACAATTCAACACTAATTCACCACTAATAAAAATCTCTGGAACAACATTATCGATTAGGTTCGAGTAGCCTTGGGGCCCTTCACATGAAGGCAGTTGAAAAGGAGCCTAGTGTGTCAGACAACAGTACTGGACTCCTAATGCCCTTGTAATTCGACTGGTGGGGATGAAATCCGTTTTTGTGGATTCCCCAATTACCCCCTTTGCAGTGTAATGAAAAGGAGATGCAGAAAAGACCACCTCGTAGAAAACATGCAAGTAGCACTTCATATGTTGACCAATGCTTTATAAATTAATGCAAGGATCCAGGAACACACGGTGAAAACCAAGCCACAGCCCAGACAGCATCGCCAAATGCTGTAGTGTGTGCGCGCTGCCTCACGTTGTGACTGGGAAGCTTGTTTAATCTAGGTCTAGGACGGTGTAATAGTGGATAAAATGGGGGTAAAAACTAGCGAGCCAAAAAACATTATCATTCTTATCTATCGTTGGCCAATCACTTCAAGTGGAACGAATAGAAAAGATGTGATTCATCTAAAGAGAATTCGTCTCTCGGAAAAATATAACAGAATCATTAGGTTAACTCACCTGCTTTTACAGAAGATGATACGCGCTCCATCTCGAGATTTCCCCCCATACCATGCCAGTCAGTTTCAACAATGGACTGTGTGTTAAATATTCCCCCTCCTTCACTATCAAACACCCAGATCTTCACTCTTATCTCCTGCTTTGCACAGTCTGTGTGCGTTGCGCATTCACGACGCCAAGGTCAGGATCGCCAACGGTTTTAATGGAACGCCCACCACAGAGATCTCTCTACGGCGCCCACTGCCAGCGCGTTACTAGGCAACCACCTGGATACGCCAGTGCATCACTCTCCAACAACCGAGAAAATCCCAATTTAGAAACCATTAACTAATCACTTTAACCTCGGACAGCACTCTCACTTACACGTTTTGTGCTTTGACCATCAGAAAGACAAATCAAGTGTGCAGGCCTGTGGATAATGATGTGCATTTCAAGGAGGCTACCTCTCATTTCACTAGGTTTAGGCGTGTTGGCAAATTGTGACAACCATGGCAAAACGGGGTAGGCTATAAAAACAAATCGAACTATTCTCTACTATGTTTTCCCACTTGGTAGTACTTTTTAATCAACATATGTTCTTGAAGGAAAGTAAGTAAGATACTTTTTCTCAACACGATGAGAACTACATCAAGTCTTGCAATGACAGCACTTAAACCCAGGCCCCTAAGCAGATTGGCTGGGAAATGTAACTGCTGAGAATGAGCACACTTAGCAGGAAATAGGTCCAGGACAGGACGGTGAACTAGCTTCTTTTTTTATAAAATACAACTGCATTTGGGATATTTGTTATTTGAAATATTTTTATTTTAGAAGTTTGAGATCATTGGGTACCTTTTGCTAAACGTTCATTATGTAAAATTAAAACATAGATGTCACACTGGAATCTGCTACAACATTAGACATATCCCTACAGTTGCTGAGAGAGCAAACTTTTTCCACATATACTTTTTTAAAGCCCAGCAGCCATTGTTGTAATCCTGTGATTTGTGCATGTATAGAGAAGAAATTATATTATATTCATTACAGTCCTTAAAAGATACTGCCTAATGATGTCCATTTCAAGTTACAATTAATACTCCCACAAATATAAATGCTCAAGCAAGGTACAATCTCTTAGTACAGCCATGTCAACATAAATTAAATGTTAACAATTTACTTTTAAATACAGCCTGTATTGCTTTTTGTGTCTGAACCTTTATTTTTGACAGATGTTTCTGCTCGGGGAGGAATTTGTTCTACTGATATCGAATCAGGGATGTGCAGACCTTTGGATGCCCTTATTTTAAATTGTGAGAAAAGTGTAGATCAACTTAATCAACATAATTTTTCATTCACATTCAGTTAGAACATTTGTTGTTATCAGAAACTGGTTACATTTTTAATAAATTTAACAAGGGGGATACACATATTTGCACCCAACTGTACTTCACCAGGCCATAGTTGTTCTCTATCATAATTGTGCTGTTTACATTTGCATTCATAGTGCAATCTCTAAATTTCACTTCCTCTATGCGATCTAAACAGAAGACGCTCCATATCTTCTCATTCCCACCTCATTGTGGTCATCCTAGCAAGAACCCTACGTTGGACTTTATTGTGATCCTTACAAATTTATTTTGTTTTCATCTGACCAAAGAATGTGCTCTCAGAATTAATCCAGCTTCTTTTTAAGTTTTTTAGAAAGGTTTAATATTGCAGTTTTGTTCTGTTTTGTGTCAACCTGAAAACATTTACCAATATCTTTTTCTATGTAAGGTTGCGAAAAATAGTCATAGGTCATGTGCCACTTTGCATGTTACACCATAATTGTGTAGTTAATGTAGCTGATGCATTCCAGCACCTGTGGTTTTAGCTGCGTAATATGAGATGATAAGTTTCTTAAAATGACTTCACTGTCGGCTTGTAGCAAAAAAAGAGTCTAAGAAGTTCACTTTTAAAGGAAGACATCTTAATTAAAGGCACAATTTCCTATCTAGATATGTGCAGTCATGGACAGTTTCTGAACACAAAACCTACAGTAAACGTTAGCTGAATCAGCTTAATTAGGTAAAAAGATAAAGTAACATCCGTGGCCACGGGTATGCTAGGATATCTGCTGAGAGAATAAGGAAGTTTTTCGTTTCATAAAATGACATGGGCTAGAGCATGTTAGCGTTCTCAGATGACTCTTGCTATAGTGCTTACAGGCATCCAAAGACAAAGTCCTTGAAAAATATAATATTTAGCTGTTCTATTGATGTGCCAAAAGCAAGCAAGTCTATATGCAGGAATCAATTAGTCATGGCCCCCAGCATTTCTAAATGGCCCAACAGACAATATGGCTTTACAAGCTGTCCAATCAGTACTTTTGATTTAAGATAAGCATGACCAGGCTCCATGGTTCCAGGCCCAGCTCACCAGAGCTCCAGTGAAGGCCTTCATAGCTTGAGGGCCTAAATCTCAGATGTTTGGGCTGAGCAAATTGTGGTTGGAGTTTGATAAAAGTATGGAAATATACTTTCATTTGTCCTCTAAGAATTTCCAGAAAATTGTTAGATGGGTCTGGAGTGGAATCCGTGTTTTGTCTTAGCTGTTTTCAACAGGCGTTGTGAAATATCGCTCATCATTGACTGTGCATTCTTGTACTCTGTGCAAACCATTGAAAAAGGCATTTATGTATATTACAGCTGGCATCGGTATGAGTGAACAATTAGGATCATGGTTAAAAGTAAACATTGTATGTCTGGGCTCACCCTAATGGTCTGGTTATTGAGAAGTAGGGCTAATTCCCCATATAAGGGAACCAACTGAGGTGCATTGAGAATCATATAAGTAGAGGCATTACCAGCATATTCAACGGGAGTAGATCTTGGAGAAAAAAATTAAGCATCATTCTGATTATTAAGGGTTAATAGTATTGTCTTTGTTTTTTTGGATTTTTGCTCCTAGTGGCTCCCTTCAATGCCCTGTTTGGCCCTGCTGCAGTGACCCACTGCAGCATCAGCTATGTGTTAATGCCAGCATGCTAAGATAATGCCCAGCATTCATATAGTTCTCCTCTAATCACCACTTCCTCACATTATAGATATGGCATAAGGTTCACTGTTTTTAATTCTGTCATTTGTTCAAGCCTTAGTAACAATTTCCTCTATTATCTAATTTATCTATGTGTATTGTCATCGTAATTTATAATAATATATGATAATTTATGTAAATTAACCAAACTAAAATATCTCTTTGTACCTTGAATGCACCATTAGATACATATGACCCCAGGGGAAATGTGGGCCATGGTAGCTGTTGAGAACAAAAACAGCTCCGAAAAACAATGGAGAAAATATTCAACAAATATGAATATATGTGCGATTAATGTGAATATAGTCGATTTAATATTGAACATACCGCTTATTACCAAGCAATGATAACCCTTCTTTTAACTGTGAGAACATGTTACAGTTTGTAGATTTATAGCACAAATGCAATGTGCACAAAATATGCATCACTGCAGATAGAAGATATTAAGCACACAAAAATCTGCCAAAATATGCAAATGTATAATGTAAATTATTCATTAGCTGATAATTTAACATAGCTATAAATGCCCCCCAATTTAAGGATTCAGTTACACTACATAACTAAATTATCACTAAATACTATTCAAAGCTGACCTGCATCATAAAAGCCTGTTCACTGCTTCCATTGCTTCAGAGACAGCAATGTTATGCAGGAATGGTACTGTTGTTAAACACCCCTGGGTGTTCTCGAGGTGCAAAGCAATGTCATGGTTTCAGCTTAACAACTTAGTGCATTCACACAGAGCTGCTTTTTCACTAATAACAATATATCAACAATTAGTGGGGCCTGGTGGATCAGTGGTAGAGCATTGGGGTGGGATGCAGAAGGTCACTGATTTAAATCCCACCACACCAGGTGTGGCCCCAGATAAAAACAGAGAGTTGGGCGGCAGGATGGCCATCCAGTGTAAAAATGTATGCCAAATCACTGTTCAGAATACACGGCTGTGGCGACTCCTGAAGGGACAAGCCGAAAACCTTTGATATTTGACGATATATCAGTCGTCTAAGGACCACAGGGTCAGTGGTTTGATCCCTGGTCCCGGCTATATGTCGAACTGTCTCTGGGCAAGACAATGAACCCCTAACAGCCCATTCCCCTCCCCAGCTGTGCAGTGCCAGTCCAAACCCTGTAGAAATTGGGAAGGGTTGCGTCAGGAAGGGCATCCGGCGTAAAAACTGTGCCAAATCAACATGCGGACAATGAACCGCTATGCCGACCATGAACTCATAGGATAAGCCGAATGGACAAAAAAAAAAAAAAAAAAAAGATTAAAGGGATTACCATTGGAGGAATGACATATTACTCTATTGCTTATATTTCATTTCACATTTACAATATTGAGTTAAAAGTAATAATTTCCTAATTGTATTTTTTTCCACTGTGATTTCCCAACTAGTGTCTGTTGTTTTTAATATTTACCAAAAATATATTTTGTAATTTTTTTATTGCCCTTACCTGCAATAAATTTAATTTGACCACACTCTGCACCGACCAGTATTTGTAAACTGGGCCAATGCAGGGTTTCCTGAAACCTCAGGGCAGCCCAGCAACAGCCTGCAAGACATAACCCAGGGAAAGAAAAGAGAATGGCTTGCAGTGTTCCTTTCACTTTCCCGTGGTGCACTGCGCGCTCTCGTATGTGACAGTTACATTCATATTAGATAAGTAATTTAATTTATATTATTTCACAAATATACGAAAGTGCTGTATAGTTTGCGTATCAAACGTTGGCAAGAAAAAAAAGCGGAAAGCTCCGGGGTCAATGTTGAAACCCGCAACTAAGGCAACGACGAATGACTTCCCTCGCCGGAGAGTAAACGTTAAAACACCCAAACAATCCCCGACAAGGTGCAGTTACGTTAGTAACACTACGTTTACTTCGTGAGTTCCTCTGTGAACATGGAAAGAAATAACTTTGAAAATAAAAAACTTATAGCACCGACTGATTTCACCTCACCAGCGGTTTTAAGTAAGTTGTTTCTTGTTGCTGGAATTTTGGGTAACGCCAGTAAAAAAAAGGACAGTCCATTAGGCAGCGTTAACGTTAGCTTAAGTTATAAAGCAAGAGCTAGCTTTAGTTAGCACACTAACTAACTAACTAACTATCTCAGGACAGATATAATTTATTTAAAACGTTGTTTTAGTTTAACTCAGACACTGTTACTTTATGAAGCTATTCATTATGTTTGGATATACAGTGAATCTTACAAATTGAGCCGACCTTAGTATTTAATGCACCTTAGGGAAAATCTGATTTACAAACTTGACTTTTTGCACATCTTTACCCATCCCACAACTTACAATTTAAACATGTTACACTTTAGCAGATCCAAACCAAAATGTGCTTTAGTTGGATCCAACAATATATCTTCTATATCGTTACACGTTCAGTCTACAGCCCAGATTACTGTAGCTTGTTCATCTGCGCCAGATCACCGGGTGAGATTTCTTCATTTCAAACCTTGTGAAACGCGCAGTTTACATGTTATTTTTGCTGTACAAAGTAACACAGATGAAGAGCATTTGGGCTGCATATGTTAAGAATATATTATTCACACGTTTAGAATAAAGAATCATGTCACTTAGTGGAGCGGCTTGTCTGATTTAATGTGTTAATTGTGTTTGGGCAGCAACAGAGGGCTACAGCACAGACAATCAAGCTAATCGAGGATGCAAGCTGACAGAGACTCAGTGTGAGTAAAGGAGATTCTTTGTTGGTTTTAGCGTCTGTATGGTGATTGCGGGAGATACTGTTGATTTAGATAATGAACAGAATTATCCTTTAAGGTATGGTACCAAGACTGAGAAGAATAGTGATGTGTTGCTCAGGAATTAAACTATGGTGGGGGGCATTACCCAGTGGTGGTATCAATGCCAGGACCTCCCACCTAAGCAGCCACCCTTGGACATAGGTCACCTAACTAACCTTATTCCATGTGCAAACATAAACCTAACTACTTAATTTTATTTTATGCAGCATATGTCCAGGAGGATCTGGTACCCCCATCACATTTCTCCTCCAGTATCCAGTGCGCTAGAGCAAACAGAGGCATTAAAATTCCAGAGACATCGCCAACCATTTCCTGGACAAACCCAGGAGTAACTTCATTAATATTACCATCAGGGGATCCCAATGCCCACAATCCATGGCTCGCAATCACTCATGCCCAGCAGGAAATTTTGGAGCTGAGGAAGGAAAATCAAAGGCTCATGATGTCACAAGAGGGCAGCCTAAGAGGAAGGATTGTTATGGATCACCCATCAGACCATAGAGCACGGTACCCCACAATATGATTTATCATAACAATATGTTTGACCAATACCACTGTTGTTTGTCAGTTGGTTGAAATATTGGGTGCATGAATAGCTCCTTCCTTAAACACAGATCTGCAGAGAGACGTGAGCAGTGGTCCAGATGGGAGGCAGAGTGGCATTTGGAGGCAGAGAAGTACAAGACTGAGGCTGAAAGATTGAAGGGGCAGTTGGAGGCGCTGAAGGAGTGTGTAGGAAGACACAGAGAAGAAATGAGAGACAAAGACAGCATCCTAATCAGGTAACCTATGTTATTAGCAGTGGAGTATTTTACAGTTTATTCTTTATGTTACTAAACCTTTAGTTTAATAATTAGTCACTTAAAACAAACTTAACATGGCATAACCTTTATATGACAGACAGAGCCATGAGTTGGAAGCAGTGCGTGAAGAGCTTTGTAAATCTAAGAGTGAACTCAGCCAAATCAGGGAAGAGATCATTCACAGTAGTACACAGAAGGAGAAAATATATTCAGAGGTAATATTGTTTACTGATAAAAAATGTAATTCTAAATGTAAAGTTGAACATGATCACTTGATAATTATGATGGATTGTAGCATCGATATATATTCTTCTATTTTCACCATTTCTGTTTGTTGCAGCTAGAGAGACTAAAGAGAGAGTCTGCTGAAGAAATTTCAAGTCTGAAAAGAGATGTAGACAAGAGCAAAGAGGAAGCCCAGGAGCTAGCTCTGAAGGCTCAAATGGGCAGGTTAAAGGCTAAGGAGGAGGTCAAACAGCAGACTCTTAAACTCTCTGAACAACTAGAGGAAATGCAGCGGAATCGTGATATGCAGGTGTGTGTGTGTTCGGTGTGTAAGGAAATTTAAACCACCATACTGTAAACCTTTTACATACTAATTTGGGTGATTACTCTTCTGTGGCGACCCCGAACTCACGGGATAAGCCGAAAGGAGAGTAGTAGACTCTTCAGCGAAAAACCCTACATCAAAAAAACCAAAATGCTCTGTTGAAGGATTCCTGATCTAAGCACTGTTTATGGACTATCATAGTGTGCTCTTCTGTAACTGCCCCTTCCCGGTGATCTTTAAGCAGAAATATTTGTTGTCGAGTGCACCCAGAAAGTATTCCCAGCACTTAACTTTTTCCACTTTTTTTATGTTACATCCCAAAATGGATCAAATTATCTATTTTCCACAAAAGTCTACAAACAATACCCCCAACAATACCTCCCATGTGATTGTTTTTTTATTCTTAATAAATTAGCAGATTTCAAACAAACGTCTTTCACGTTGTCATTTTTGAGGAACAAAATTATTCATTCTGGAATAATGCTGTAACAGAATATTGTGGAACAAAATGTGGGAACAACAAAATGTGGAAAAATTAAGATCTGTGAATACTTTCTGGACGCACTGTATTGTGTGGTTTTCTTTTCTTTTCTTTTTTTTACATTTCATTTGTATTTGTCCTAAATTTTCTATTGTTTTTCGGTTTTCACTTTCAGCTGCAGCAATTGACTGCCTCACACAGTGCAGAGTTGAGTGGAGCAAGAAAAACAAACAGTGAGCTACAGGATAGACTTCAATCAATGACCTCAGAAGTGCTGCAGCTAAAAAACACTCTGATGGAAGTATCTACTGAGAGAGATGGGCTGAAAGAACATTTAAGGTGTCACATTCAATTTAAAACTGAAGAGACTTTAACATTTATAGCACTTTGTATTCAGATTCATTAATTTTTTTTCCTCTGGGTGTTTATTTTTCAGCCAAATGGGACAAGCTTTTGAGACTCAATCTGTAACCCTGCACAGCCTTAGAAATTACATCGGCCAGCTTGCCCCAGAGAAAGGAGAGAAGCAACAATTAAATGAAACTGTTGAGGTGGAGATAATAAAAACAATACAGTATTGATTGCAATTAGGCCACTGTAAAGTAACTGCATAGGAAAACTCAGTTTGTCTTTTTAGTAGTGTGTATAGCAAATTAGTATTATATTTTCTTAAATGTATTATATATAGTGTATTATATTGTAATAATCAGTTTTATTTTAATTTTGTGCATTTTGTAGAAGCTGAGCAAAGAGAAAGCAGTTCTTCAGAAGACGACAGAGCTTTTGGCAGTCAGGCTTAACTCTGTAAATGAGATCCTTGCCCTCCAAGAAGAGAAAATGATAAAGAAAGTGAGTGTTCTTCACAGAAAAGCACAAGATACAAGCCCCCCCCCCACCTCCAAAAGAAAATGTATAATCTGAATGTGGATCTACCTGATGATCTTGTCAACTCTTGATCTTGTCATTTTCCAAAGCAGAACACATGGAATATTTGGACTGAAACTGGAGCTTTAGTATGCTTTAGAAAACATCAGAGCTAATTTGCAAGTAAAATTGATGTATGTGTGTGTGTACCTTCCATATATATGTATGTGTTTTATCAGACCATGACAGATCCACTTATGAAGAATGGATCAGAAGGGCTTCAAGTGCTTCAGCTCTGGAGGGACAGAGTCTTCAAGCTATGTGTTCAGCTTCGTTTACAAGACATCGAACTAAGAGGAGAAAAGGATGAACTCTTCTCCAAAGTATTTAAATCACCTATTAGCATACCACAGTATGTCCATGTTTATGTGCTTAAAGCTGTTTTTAAAATTTAACTTATTGCTCTTTGCTTAAGCTCAGATTCATGGAGCAGCAGCTCCAGCAGGAGCAGCACCGGGTTAGTGTGCTCCAACACAGTCTAGAGGACAGGATGGCTGAGCTGGACCTGGAGAGAGTGGAAAAGGAGGTTAGTTCTACAGAAAGTGATGATGATTTACATGGCTGTCTTAAATTTTGATGATGCACAATAAATTTAGAAAGTGATAAACTCTTGTACATTTTTACCACAGCACAATATGCTGACTATATAAAAACTGTGCTAGGTTCTAAGTGCCGTTGGGGTTTTTACAGCAGCTGTACATGAAGACTTTCTCAAAACTGAGCATCACAGTGGATTTGTTCAAGGTAGTGTATAATATGGATATGTGATTTTTCTTTCCAGACTTTGAAGCAGGGACTGGCCCAGTCTCACAAGGAAAACTTACAGCTGAGGTCAAAGAGCCAGAAGGCAGAAGATGAACTTAAAATCCTGACAGAGATGGTGCACAGGTAAAACAGAGTAGAGGAAAAAGAAGTTTGTTGAAGAATACATTACACACAGTACTTTGACACTTTGGCTGTGGCTCACAGTTTCAGTGTCGGGTTTGAAAACAAAGTGGCAGAAGTGGATGCAGCTAATGCGAAGCTGAACTCTTTTACCCAGAGGCTAACTTTTGCTAAAAGACAAGTGGAGACAATCCAAGGTGCGATTATAGTGAAAGTTAATGGAATGACTGCAGTGCTTTTAAGTACATGTGGTAAGGACCTTACATCATTGCTTTTGCCCTTATAGGTTTGTTCATGAGGAGAGTGGCTCTGCACAAAGTTCAACAGGCCAGTAAACAGGTTGAACAGGCTGCTGACAGGTACAGTATGATGTTTCTTTTTCTTTTTTTTGGTTTATACACGACAATCACATCCTTATATTATGTATTTATTATAAGCTGTCAGTCGATTTTGCTTGCATATTTCAAGCCATAAAGAGCATGTGTTTAGTACTTGTTAAGTGGTTTAAAATGTATCAATAATGGTCAGATTAGAGATTTATTCTGTTTAAAAGTATACATTTATATAGTATAGTATATTATTTTATCAACACTTTTATGACAAAGCTAGAGAATTGTTGTTATATGCAGTAACTTTATGTCCAAATAAAGATATATTGATTTATTACATATACAGTAACTTGTATTAAAAGAAGATGTGGTCAAACAGTCTGTTTGAGCTTTGTTAGGTTTGAACATACTGTAGCACTGGATAATATAGTTGAAATCAGTATTTCTGTGTTACCAAGAAAAATTATACTACCTACTAATGAACAAACCACAGTATGATTGTAATGTATTCACAGTCATCTAAAAATCTGCACGAAAGAAGCAACTATTTTCTGGCTGTTGAGAGTTTGTCTTGCTTTGTTAGACATTGTGCAGTACCTTTTTATTCCTTGACCTTTTTTTATTTGTCTCTGCTGTCCTGCAGCTTCACAAACCTTCAGACTGAGCTTAGTTTGGTGAATGAAGAAAGACACAAGCTCACACAAGAGCTCAAAAGAACCCCGGAGCTAATCGAAAAAGCTCTGGCAGATCTGAAAGAACAATGTGAGCACCATTACAACTAATAACTGTACTGTAAACAGTTATTTATTAATCTGTTTGATGATCATGTTTGGCAATTTGCATGTCTCAGTTTACTTGTAACTTTTCCTCAGATGAAGGCAAACTGAGACAGCAACAGCAAGACCTTGAACAGAGCTGGGTGGAGCTCTGTCAGGCTGTGGCTGGCAGAAAGGATGCAGAGCAGAGTCTGCAGCAGATCCAGGCCCAGCTTGAAGAAAGCAAGGTCAACCTGGAGAAACTGTGCTCTGAGCTACTCATCCAGCAGGAGCATAGTGAGCGAGGTGAGGTTGTAGTCTTTACCCTAAGTCACCTGATGGTTCTTCAACCTTTAGTCATTTGAGGAAAGCAGACTATGCACTCCTGCTCTTTTTCAGAAATGCCCTTTGCAGTTTCCTTATATTCACACTTAGAATAAGTCTGCCACTCCTGTCTACTGGGTAGAGATTTAGAGATTAAGTGACATCCACAAGAGCACCTGTTCCAGAAAAGTTACCGAATTTCCCAGCTGGAGATTTAACTTGGCCTTTTAGGAAGCTCCAGAGCTTTAAACCTTCTATAGTTGTTTTTTGCAGAAAACGCTGCATACAAAACTGACAGTTGATATAGTAAACTTGTTAAACATCAGAAATAAATTAGGGTTGTGTTTGGGGCTGTTTCATGAATTTGTGCTCCTCATTATTCTCTCCCTTTTTTTTTTTTTGTCTTTACCATCTCAACAAGTCAATATTTCACTCTATATAATAGCAACATTTTTTTGCCAGAAGTTGTAATATAAATGCTGAATATGCTAAAATGCTAATGTCACTTTTGGATCACCTGTTATGTGCTGTTATGAGCCCTTTTAAGATGTGCACTGAAATTCTGACATTATCCTGACTTTGTCAGTAGGGGGTGCATGTGTGCCCGCAAATGTCTGAGTGAAAAGCTTCCGACATTATCCAGCCTTATCCTTTATCCTGTGCTCACTGATCATGCAAGGAGCAGATTTCCATACGTATACTGTTGACGCTTCTCACTTGGGCGATCTCCCGCTGTTTGTTACATGTCTGAAACACGCCTCTGGACAATGTCTGAGGTCTCATCGATATAATTCATAAATTTGGAATTGATTTTTTTTTTTTCTATGAGAATTTGTTAACAAATGCAGTGAAATTCAGTTTATACACATCATTAGATGACAAACCACTTTTGTTTCCCTTCAGCCTTGCAGGAGAGGGTGTCTGAGATTGAAGACTGCTGTGCCGAGAAACTGAGAGAGATGGAGGCTCAAGTCAGTACGGCCAGGAGAGAGCACACCAAAGCAGGTAGCAGGATTAGCACCATGCTACCTTACCCAGCACCTACTTAGCACAGGGGACTGAAGTCATATCGTGATGCAGACTGTGATCTAGTATGACTGGAGTTGTTTGCACAGTATGTAGCAGCATTTCCCAGTGGCTTTTGTTTTGTGTGTTTTGCCTCTTGCAGTTATGACTTTGCGGCAGTTTGAGAGAGAGGCAGCAAGGAAACAGGATGAGATGAAAAAAACTCAACATTTTGGAAGCGAACACACAAAAATGGAACTCCAGAATAAAAGACTAAAGAAGAAGGACAAAAACCCACCACAGGTAAAACTGTGAAGGCATGACAAATGTTATTTCTGTTTTAATTTTTGTTGATGTCCTGTGACCTCAATCTGTTTAGGCTGCCGTTGCTGAACAAGGGCTGAAGAGTGAGTACGCAAGAGTTCATGCAACAAGTCTACAAACCTCAGCTGCTCCTGGGGAACAACAACAAAACCCTTCAGAGTGCCATTGCTCTGTGGGAGCAAAGGTCCAAATACCAGCAGATGGTGAGAAGGGTCCTAAGTCATGTGAGACATGTACACATACATAACTGATCTGACCTAAGATATGTCTGTATCCTCTCAGTGAGACTCCTGTCTGTTTTGGAGGAGCTCCATACCCTCAGTGCTGCTGTGGTAAACAGCTCTGATGACTCTGCAGATGACGAGAAACAGAACGACAGCATGGGACCATCCGCAAGCAGTCTGCACACCTGATATCTCAGGACAAGTCACTGGAGGCAGTAAACACACCTTAATTTGTACAAAAGGTGGGCAGTGTTATTGCTATAAGGAGCTATAAGCACAGTCAGTGGAAATAGTTTGAGCCAAACACTATAAAATCAAGCATTTTACACAGTCTCATCTATTTCAGATGTCAGAGAATGATTTACATTAAACAATGGAAACTTACATTAAAAAGGTTATAAAATTATTTCAATACATGTTTTAAAACTCTCTTGAATACTAATTGATGGACAAAGTAAATACCTTGGTCAACATTTTGTGCTGTACAAAACAAGCTACACTCCACAAACAATAAAAAGAGGTTTAGATGTATATGTTTATATTTAAAGTAACTTTAATAAAGTATTTTTATATTGCAAACTCTGTGGTGTATAGTATTTTAAGAACACAGGATATATTGAGTGCAATTGTAATAGTAATTGATAAAGAAATACAGGATGTGATGGGGGTTTTTTTTGTGCCCAACTGCCTGAAGTTAGGGCAAAATCCTCATGAAGAAAAGCACATCTCTTATAATTTAAGTTTATTACAATTTGTTGTTCTCATAACGAACTTTCAAAAACCTAATTGCATTTCCCAGTCCGTTGACAAAGTAAAATCTGTAAAACAGGTTTAAATGTGGTTGGTGTATTTACCCTGTTTCTCTTCTCCATAACACATAACCAATTGGGAAGACTCACATAATTTCAGATTGGAAAAAAAAAAATCTATATTTTCTATTTGAAGTTGTCAATTTATAATGACTTTACAGTCACTGGATGGATGGTGATAAACATCATGATGAACCAGATAATTGTGCTATTCATCACATTGTCATGAATGGTAATACATTTTGCAGTAGCTTGAAATGTTAAGCCTCTGGGTAAAAACATCTCGTGGAGAACGAAGGGAGAAAAGACTGAAAATACTAAAAATGTATGTTTGTATTTTGTTTTTGTAAAAGCAATACAAATATTTTGCAGGGACACACCCATTGCTTGAGAGACAATTCATAATGGCAATTGTAGGATGAATGTATCAAATGTAATTTTTTCAAAGTATATCAATATTAATAGTAATGGCCCCTGCTTACATCTGGAGTTTTCTAAAACAACACAGAACTTTTTAATGTGTGTCGTTTAATGGAGGAATTAGGGATAGTCTAAACTTGATACAATCATGATGAAAAAGGTTTAGGAAATAAATCACAGCTTTTATACGTTAGTTGTAACATAAATCAGGCATAACATTAGGACCACCGGTGCAATTTAATGCAATCCAGGACAGTGGCTCTGCCATGAATTTCACTAGGCAATGTTAAAATTTCAAAATTTTTAGTTTGAAACTGTCAGAAAAGTTATAATTCTGCTATGTGTTTATTATTGAGCTCACCTCATTCATTTGAAATAGGGTGGGCAAAACTTTAGAACCACGTCTTCTTATAATGCTCTCCAGTACGATTCCACTACCCACTTTGAAGTGCATTAAATTGCAGAAGTTGTAATATTGGGCCTGATCAGTGTATATTAATGTATTATTTATAAATGGGGAATTGGAAGTAATAATATCAATATAGCATAATATTATAAGATGTACAGACCTACTGCAAGAAACAAGGGGCGGCTGTAGCTCAGTTGGTAAGGCAGTCGTCCACGGACCATAAGCTGAAAGGACAAAACAAAAAAAGAGAAAAAACAAACAAAAATGGCTGCGAGAACCAAAAAGAACGTCAAGCTTACTTGTGTCCTTGTGCACTTCTACACCAGCAGAGGGTGATGTTGTCTAAGGTAAAAGCAACACATTCAGTTGTTTGCAGTATTGTTTTGTGCTTGACTTTATGAAGGACACTTTTTTTATTGGAATATCATTTTAAATATTGATTACCATTAGTTTCTTACCTGCATATATCAAACATGGTAGGGAGTGACATATCCATCTCCAATTATACACTGAAAAGGAATCTAGCATCTGTTAGTATTTAATTTGCATACTGTAGTTTTAAAACTAATGTGAGTCATAGAATCAGCCATCTCTGCTCTGGCCTGTGCTTCCTCCCCTGCTCTAAAACAGTGTCGGTTATCTTTTTGTGTCCTGACATTATCTACCCAGCCCTTCAGGCAGTCATTGTTGTTATATGACAACACAAATATTACAAAATTTACAGATCAAACAGAAATGTGTGAAATTATCTGAATGATCAGAAAGAAGGGCCACGTTCAAACAGCTTTAGAAGCTGTCACGAGTTGTCGCAGGAGGCATTAACAGCACCTATCCACAATAAAATAACTGACGGAAGATATTTCTATTAAAACTTTTAAAAATATGTGTCATAGTGTCACTTCAACTTAATTGCTAAATAAGTCTAAATAGAAAACTTATATGTCATGAAAAAATAAATGTCATGATATAGAGCTTGAATTTATGCATTTATTGTCAGTGTTGTGTGGAGGGAGTAGCACAGCAGCCAGACAACACTGTGGTTAACTGATGAATTATTTAGTAGAGCACTGCAATACAAACAAAACACGCTTAAAATAGGTAATTTAAACTGATCAAAAAGCTAATAAAGAACTAATGTCATGTAAAAGAAGTGGTTCAAACAAATGTGACTATGGCTTGATTAAATTCTTCTATAAATCATACCTAATATTGTGATAATTTCTTGTTTGCAGTAATATTACCTTCATCTTCAGTGGATACTGATTTATTTTTTTTTATTCTGCCAATTGATAGGCTGTGAAGTAGTAATATAGGTGAACACTCTCTTCTTTGGTGTGGAGGCTGTCAGAATGCAGTGTGTCAAATCAAAACACCTGCTGTCATCGTCCCGTGTCCACTATACAGTTCTCTCTGGCTCAATCCTCCACTTTCCCCTCACCTCCCCATTCTTTGGATGTTTTTTTCCCTTTCACTTTCTAAAATTATTTTCTTTCAAGGAAAGATTAATGATATTAATATTGGTTTGTATCAAATATGTATGATGCAACAAACAGGCCTTAAAGCAGGTCTTAAAGCTAGCCTGGGATTGGGGGAAAGAATTGCTGTGTTGTCCAGAGCAATGAGAAAAGTCTGCCAAAGGTCAGATGTTTTATTTGTTGTCCTGGTGATTATGTCCCTGTGGCTAGATTATGTGAATGTAATATTCAGGTAACAAGTACAGGGTATACACTGTACACATCTGGGGAACACAGCAAAACATATACAGTACATAAACTCACATGTCTAAAGTGTTACGATAGATTTAGTCACACTTGGCCAAATGTTTGCTGCAACCAGTGACTGGAATAAGTGGCTAAAGTTCCCAAAGCCTGTTAGTTTATGCAGGCAACAAAATTGTCACATCTTAGGTGAAGGAAAATTTTGGGATTCAGATATTGAACTGTGTCAGACATGTCTAACAGAGTGCCTGTTGTGAACATTTATTTCAGTTTTAATCTTTTGCTGAGTTGTTGCAGGCCAGATGTCAGAACAAACATGGAGCTGTGTCAGAGGTTGATGTAAATTAAGTCGGGGTGTCGACCACCAATGCTGCATGCAGGAAGGTTGTGCACTGCTGTAGCAGGCCATGGTGTAGGGTCAAACAGCAGCCATGAAGGAGCAGTGTGAGGAAAAGCAGTCAAGTAAGTCTATTTATAAATGCTGGCAATGTGGACCATATTTTGGGTAGGGGGTGCTGCAGTGGACTAAACTTTTCAATCTTCCAATTACAGAAAAGCCATTTGCTGTTTGTTTGTTTTCTCCTGTAGGACTAGGGTTATTATGTACGGACATCTGAGCAGTGAAAGTAAATGATAAAATCTTTCTTGCGCTGACTCTTGATAGAACAGTTTTAAGAATTTTACAGAACAGTAAGTAAGACATATCAACATATGTTTTTTTCCAGAACATCATTAATTCTGTCGTGCCAATTAGTCACCTTGTTTAGAGCTGTAATTGCAGCCCGTTTTAGATGATCTTTGTAATTTGGAATGCAGCAGTGATGTGTTGGCAGTGCTTAGTAGATGCATGCATGAATGAACAAAGTAAAAGATGCTCATTTTGTGTTATAAACAAAGTGTGACTGACTCATAAAGGTTTATGGTCTGCATATGATTGAACTTCTCTTTAAAGTAAAACAAGTAAAAATGAGGCAAAGAAATTTAAATCACTTTACTGTAATTAGATGAAAGGGGGGCGGCTGTAGCTCAGTTGGTAGGCAGTCACCCAAGGACCACAGGGTTCGATCCCTATGTCGAAGTGTCCCTGGGCAAGACACTGAACCCCCAATAGCTGTTTGTGCCCCAGCTGTGCAGTGCCGGTCCAACCCCGGTAGAAATTAGGGAGGGTTGCGTCAGGAACGGCATCCGGCGTAAAAAAAAACTCTGCCAAATCAACATGCGGACAATGATCCGCTGTGGCAACCCTGCACTCATGGGATAAGCCGAAAGGACAAAAAAAAATATATAAAAATATACTATAATTAGATGAAAGAAATTATAAACAAGATGCTGTGGATAAACGCTAAACTACTAAATGTCCACCTGTGTCAAGAGTACCACCTGTAGTAGGATATACTACGAGCCAATACACTCTATACTAAAAACAAGTGGCTGTCAAAGTCCTAATCCTGGCCTGGGTTTGATCATTTTAAAAAAATGAGCCATGAATTGAGGCAAATATATTAATGTAAATAGTGTGAATCCCACAGTGTAAATACAACAGTTTACTCACTAATACTACTATTGTCTCCAAACAGCATCTCATGCCCTTAACTCATCTTAATACTGTATGTCATATATGTCAGTCATCCCAGATACATTCTGTTCAGCTTTAGCAAGTAATACACTTCTATATACACTTACTTGCCACTTCAGTAGGTACGTCTGTACCTATTGAACTGTTATTCTTCAAATACAGCAGATCTGCCATGAATTCTACTTTTACAAGATTAAGATTTCTTTTTAAGTTAAAACTGTCAGTAAGATGATAATTCTGTGTTTATTTTAAGGTAATAGTGGGTGATGCAGGTGTACGGATGTTCTTCATATTAGGAGGTTAAAATATACACATACACCTTTTTCTATTTATCAGTTAACCTTGCATAAAATGTAATATACATACTAAAATAAACATGCAATCTCCTCTGTCTTTGGGTTTGTATCATGACAGAATATTGTCAGTAAACATTGCTTTAAAAGCATGTGTTTATCACAGTTTCAGTTTAATAATGGACCAAAAGCCGCAAAGACAACAGAAGGGTTAAAAGAAAAGCAAAAAACGACTCCTGAAGGGGGGGGTCAGAATCAACATGAACTTAAAATTAGCGTAGGTGATACATAATGGTGGGAGCTCAAAAGTAAAACAAGAACACAATTAAAGTAATGTGAACTAGAGATTAAAGAAGAATCAGTGTGAGTGAGCTAGACACAAACTAGGCAGCATGAAACTCAGGAAACTAAACATGAACAAGGGCTATGTGAATGAGAAACTAAATGTGAACCCGAATAGCGTGGATTAGAAACTAAGCATACACCAGAGATGAGTGAACTAGGAGGCTTGGACATGACAGACTGAGCCACAACTAAACAGGAAGGCAGGCAGAATGAAAAGATTGTGTAAGGCTGACTTATTGAACAAAGAAAATAAACACAAAGCAGACTAGAGGATCTAAACAGGCAGGGAATAGTAAAAAATGATGACAAAATCACAAAACTAACTATATCACAGTCCGAGACCAACTCACAATGAATCTGATTCTCAAAAGTCCATGATAAGGAGATGAGGGGTAGCTGGTTACAGAAAAAGGTGGCCCAGGCCACATGAGTGCAGATGACGCCTTACCAGGGGGTTTAAATAGAAAGGGGCATAGGTACAAACAATCAGTGCTGACGAGAAGTAAAGTGACTGGATAGCCAGTTGACATGAAGTGGAACTGAGTGACTACAAAATAAAAGCTGGAAAACAGGAACCAGGACTGGAGACAACCGATTGAGAGAGAGCCAGAGAGCGAGAGAGAGGGAAGGGCAGAGACCGATTGGATGAGATGAAGAGAGAGAGGAACAGACAGAGGGGGACAGTGTAGGTATAAGAATTGGATGAGGGTAGGGTGTGTGACTGAGTAGATGCAGGTAAGGCCAAAAGGTGAAGATGAGGAGAGTCTGGTGTGAGATCCATGGCAATGTTGCTGTTAAATGAGATTGTAAGCAATTAGACTAGGGTCAGCTTCTACTTTTCTAAAAATATTAATGTTGAATATTTTAAACTACAGTAAAATTCAAACCTAAACCAGAGATTGCTTTAACAGCTTCAACATGTAATGTGAACTATGGAGAACATAAATTCAAAGTCAGCCAAAGGGCAAAAAGTCTAATGTTAGTTCTGTCCTTAAAAACATCTGTTGTTGACATCTCATCAGGAAAAAAACAAGAAACAAGAAATGTTTGAAAAAACAGACAATTGATAATTAAAATTGCCAGGCTAATTTGTTTTGTTCTCTGAGCACTTTGCCTGTGGGATATCCAGTTAAAGATGTGGGAATGTTTAATCAAATTTTCATTAATATTCATCTGTGCTGCTGCACCTTAGCTCCCTCTGGTTACCAACATGCTGTTCAAATAAGGCCTCCTAATTAACAGATTTTTAGACTAATTTCACTTTTTTTCGCCATTTGCAAGAAATCTGTTCTACAAAACATCCTTTTGATTAAGTTGCTGCTCTTTCTTCCAAACACACTTGGTTTAAAACGAATGGTATCTGACAGTTTAATTACACACTCACTATAGTTATGGACAAGTGGACATTGTTCCCTAATGGAAGACATTATTTTTATTGGTGTATCATCACAGTTTTTCATCATGTCAAGGAGAAAGGAAGTTGTGGTACACTGCCATTTGCAAACAATAAAAAAAAAACAGCTCAGGTTTTGACTTGGATACATGAGCCTAATCATTACAAAGCACTGATTCAATCATCTACAAAAAACAGTAACTTTTATCAACAGATGCCAGTGCTGGTGCTGTAAACCTGTAATCATTTAAAATGATGTATTATGATTATTGATAATGAAAATAATGTTAGTTGCAGCTACAATGAACCATGTCAGATGATGAAGTGATGGATGATAACTGAAAAATTGGCAAACAATTTGCAAACCAAATTAAAATTGGATTCAATTTTATTTTTTCAGTTATCACATCAATGAAAATAAACAAACATACTGAGAAAATATATCTTCTTCAAATATATAGAGTAGAAAAGATAGCTATCGTATGTATATAGATAATCCTGAATGGGAAATACTAAATGCAGTATGAGGTTTGACTGCAGCTTGGCATACAGTATTTGGTTTTTGGGATTCTTCCCATTCTTTGTTGCAGATTTACCGACGCTTAGTGAAGATGGAAAAAGAGTGACTTTGATCAGCTGGAGTATCTCTTAAGTCATCATGGGTTTTCAGTGAAAGTCATATCAAGGCTATAGCTGCATTATTCAAGGATTTTCTCATTTTTGTCACATCCCTCAAATTATTATCGTGCACTTCCTCCTTCTTTAACATCCTTAAATCATCTTCAGTTTGTTTGAAATTCTGCTGGCAGGCACCAAGCAAAGTCTTGTTACTACTCAAATTTGTTGTCATTAAGCCCTCTAAAATTGCCTCTCAGCTCATTTCAAATGGGATTTAATAATGCTGTTCATCTACAGGTCTACAAGTCCTTCCATGGCAGAGCTCCAACCTATATTCTCTTGAATCTGTTGTATATATACAATTATACAGATTCACAGTTCTGTACTGGAATCTAGGCTGTGAGAATACAGCAATGCAAAGTTAGTAGTAGTAGTTCACACCGCTTAGTAATTATTGGTGCAGTAGATTTGTCAGGTGGTAAATACCCACTAAAGTCTCTTCTTTAGGGCCATGGATACTGAGTTTGGTGTTTAGTAAAGGATGCTCCTTGTCCGATACTTTCAAGGCCAACATTTGTCCCATATTCTAACTCAGCTTTGCTACAAACACACTGTGGTCACATAACAAAACAAAAAGACCCAAAAAGTGCTCTGATCCTTTTCCATTTGCACAGTTAATCCATTATGTGTTTTCCACAAAGTATCTTTCTTTATTGATGCCTTTTTGATCCCTGCCAGCCACATAGCTTTACACAATATCAGTGTTGATCTTCTCATCAGGTAAGTATCACAACAAGCTTTTGATGCTATGCTATGAAACTTTGTTCAGATATTTATGTTCCTTATAAGGTGACTCACAATGATGATTTCCTAAAATATTCTCTTTAACACTATCACTTCAAAATCTTTGCCCAGTTAAAACATTAGACATTACGATTATTTGTAATTTAACAGTAATTACAACCTTTGTTTCCATGTTGTAGGCAGTTCTTTAAAATTCAAACCCCCTCTGCTGTGTTATGTAATGGAGTGATTATTCAGAGCTGTCAAATAGACTGGACTCATGACATATTTGCAATGCTTTTTCAAAGAAATTTGTTGAATTTCATCTGCCCCCCCCAACACAGCGCTCTCTGTGTTCAACACTGTAACAAAGGCTCATTGTGATGAACTCACTAATTCTGTAAACTTGACATTATCACTCTGTCTTATGAATGTTTCTGCACATAAACACATTTTTTTTGGCCTGACATAAACAGCAAGTATAACAGCTTCAGAACAGCTTGTAATGATCAAACAACCTGCAGAAATCCGTCACAAGGAATTAAATATGATTTAAACTGCCAAGATCAAAAAGGCAGTCTCTATTTAAGAAGAGCAATAATGTGCCAGTGTCTTCCATAAGATGGGGACACAGAGAGCTCAGAGCTCATAAATAGGCAGGAATTATCGGAAGCCTTGGGTGAATGAAATAATAGGTTTTATTATGGAGTCCTTTAGCATTCAGTGAGCCATTTTGTATCTGTTGACCTATCCTCATAGCTTCAGAACACTTATTGTAGCCATGACATGTGGTATAACAGAAAGCACAATATCATTTTATCATATTGGGCATTATTTTTATTATTTAGTTACACGTACAACATGAAAACTTCTTTTCTAGGTACGTAGGCATGTTTTATGTACTTTTGGCAGGTGTATTATAAATCCCAGTTAATCCGCTGCACAGTATCCCCTCTCATTTTTTCACTTTGTGAAATATGTGATATTAAAGCAAAGTTGGCTGCAGTGTGACTATGTGAGCTTCCAGGAGTGCAATGCATTATCATGCTTTGCATTTGCTACATCCTCATCCCTGTCCCAGGATAAATATTGTAAGTGGATACAGTTAAGTTCAACTTTATTTATATAGCACCAATTCACAACAAAGTCATCTCAAGGCATTTTACAGAATAAAGTCAAGATATGTAAAGAAAACCCAACAATTCCCCCTTGAGCAAGCCATAGCCAACAGTGTAGAGCAAAAACTTCCTTTAAGGGAAGAAACCTCCAGCAGAACCGGGCTCAGGGTGGGCGGCCATCTGCCTGGACCGGCACTTTTACCAGTGCTGTTTCTTTACTGTGATGTACCCTAAATCCTGACTGTCTTAAAAATCAAACACTTCGATGTTTTTAAAGACATTGTTTCATTTGCATTGCTAAATATCCAGTAGCACCCCACATTTACATTAGCTGCCCAAGGAAATTGAGGCTGAACTTGCATCATAGCACTTCTACTGTGCACTGTTCAATTATCTCCCGACAGGCTTCGACCCTAAAGTCACCTTAAATAAATAAAAAAAATAAAAAATAAAAAAATAAAGTTGAGCACGGGGCTTAACATCCAATATCACAGGTTCCAGCTCTGAAAAATGAAAACAGAAACTTTGTTTAAATAAACAACTAAAAAGACAAATCCCAAAACATGTATTATTTCAATTAATAAACAATTTAATAGAATAATTAAAGTATCCTAGAAGTTATTTAGATATTATGTGCAAATCAAACCCTTGAGATCTCTTTTTGATCATATGAATCATTTTGATTTATTTGGATTTTTGTGTTAGGATCTTTTGTGTGATTATCATTCACACTGAATTATAAATTGTTAGGGTTAAAAAATAGCAACTCAATGGTTTATTATGGTAAATGGCTGACGTGTCTAATTATAATTTGAGCTCTCTGGTAACCATGCTACGTGTGAAACTGTATATGTCTGTATTTAGGCCAGTCCACTCCCGCAGGCTTACAACTTGTGTGTATAATTCTGTGGGCTATAACTAGCAATAGCTATATTTAAAGCAGGGTTAAGTTCACTGATAGATTAGTATTGACAAGTAATTGGGCATCTATACTTAATTTGTGTTATCTGCAAGTGGCAAAGTATTTGAACATTATTTCTATTTTAACACCGACCTTCAGTCAGAAAAACAGTGCAATATGTCTGCATTGTTTCTCTCTAACTTGCATGTTGTCCATCCTAGCCTACTGGAGCTGTGCCAGAACTGCAACATGCTAATAATTGCACCATATGGCCACTGCTTCATAAATGACATTTTCATTTTAACTTCTTAGGACGTTATGGAAAGGTCTGCTGACATTTACACTCAATTGAATCTTGCTAAAAAGGCTGTGTGTCAGACAGAGAATGAGAGACTCCCTGAGCAGATTTCATTTGCTACTCTGGAAAGTGGGAAGCGAGCCCAGTGTGGCTAGGTGGTAGAGCGATGATAACCTGAAAGCTCTCCTAAACACTTCTAACATTGTTTGAAATCCTGTTAGATAATTTCTGAAGAACTCCTCGCTGAGAAAAAAAACATGTAATCCTCTGTGAAATCAAAGAAATGGTGTATAGCTGCAAATAATTCAAACTGGCACCACTGTACAAGCTTTTCACATCTGGATTTAGGCAGTTTATTCCATTCATCCATGACACTCATCGTCATGGATGGTGTTGTCTCCAGGTCTCGCCACAGATGTTCTGCTGTATGGGCTCTACATTTGAGATCTGGCTGGGTAGCTGGACAGGTGAGGGCTTTTACTTATTTATTCCATTATTCATAAAAGTGCACTTTGACATATGGGGGGATGGGGATGGGGGGGCAACCTTTCTGTCTCAAGGTCAATGTGGCTGACAGTAGAAGTTCACTAAGATATTTAAAACAAGGAGGGTGCTGTGTCTTTTTTTTCTTCAGCCAACAGCAAAACTTGGGTAAATGCCCTTACCAATAATTCTGGGAGGGAATTTTTTTCACAAAAGGGCAACAAAAGTTTCAACTGACCTCATCGCATTAATGATTTTTGTACAGTCTATTATCTGGTTCACAATCATGGAGATTTTGGTTGAGTGTATTGTATTGCGGGCTGCATTTTGGGCTATAGTGCAGCTGTTCTACTTGCTGTGTCTCATAAAGGATTAGAGTTTTATGCTGAGCAGTAAATTAATAAATCATATTAAGATTAACAAGCACGGTAGATGCAGCCTGTTGTTGGTTTTGCAACAGTCTAAATAAGTAGCTGTATTTATTTCCACCTCCCTTATTTTCTCTCTAAAATATGCTAATTTTGAAGCTGATACCAACCACACTTTTTCTACAGAGGCAGGACAGGGGCAATAAAGTACTGGAAAAGTTGTGCAAGGCTAAAAAAACACCTGGGGGAATATCTAACAGCTAATAAGGTCAATTGGCAACAGGTCAGTATCATTGAGGGGTATTAAATAGAACAGCTTTTAGAAGCAGAGTCTTTCAGAAATAAGGATGGGTTAGATTCATCAGTCTCTGAAAGACCGTTGGCAAAAAGTTTAACAACTGGAGCAAATCTCTATAAGCAAGGAAAAATAGGTGATCGTTCACACCACTTCCTCTGTGCTAAAGAGGGACCATCCATCCAGCTGTCGGTGTATTTTTTGGTCCCTCCAGGAATACGAATTGTTGTAATTGCAAAAGTTAATTATGCCAATTCCAATAAATTGCGCACAACCTTTCAGTTTAAAACATAATAAAAGCAAAGTCACATGTATCACGTTTTTGTTCTTTAGAAAAGATGTTGCAAAATCTGCCATTGTTGGTCACAACAGTCAAAAAACGTCTGTGAAATCTTGGAGGGATTAATGTATACAACATGGGTAACTTGCATATCTGTGAAAGCACGTCACCTCACAATGGAGGCCTCCAACTGTTCACTAAGTGAAATCCTGACTCAAGCAAGAATGGAAAAAACCTGTTAATCTACTCACTTCCCAAATACTTGACATAAAATGATGGCATCAAACTAAAATTGTTTTATTGATTTCTTGGTTTCAACATTTAATATGTTGTCTTTGTACAATTTAACTTTTTCTTTTCTTTTAACTTTTAACTGTGTTGTGTATATTAATACCAGAGTTGGCCAAGTGATCAAATAATTTAACTTTAATATAACTTTTAGGTTTTGAAATAGATAAATGTGTATTGTACTGAATAATCTTCAGATAGAGAAAAGGTTGACCTTAACAAATAGTGTTCAATCACTGAATTTTAATGGATTTAAATCACATTCCTGTGCATTCATTCAGCGAGGAGTGCTACATGTTATACAGTGTAATCAAAAAAGTAATTTGAAAGAAAACAATAACAATACTATGCTAATAAAAAAATTACTTGTGAACATAAAAGATACTTAATGTTAGATGTTAACTCCAGCAGTGTGATCTGCATTTAACTCAGACTGCAGACGTTAACACGCTATTGATTTACAGTAGACCCAAGTAAAAAGAGCTGCAGTGTTACCAATGAGAGGCAGTAAAATACAGCGAGTGATAAGTTTGTGGAGCTGACCCCCAAATCAAGCACGACTGCTTTAGCAGAAATGTATCCAGTTCTTGACTATTAGAGCATGGTACACATTAGCTGGGTTCACTGATGTTATAGGGAAAGACGTGGCTGTCAACATGTGAAGTGATGAACATGACTACTTCAGACAGACAACAATGGCACATGGTATCTTAGTGTGTATAAAGATGGAAATATCTGTTATTGTCTTTTCACCAGTTTTAGTTCACAAATTAAGTTTTTCTTTCAATAATGATGTCTGTGCAATTTAGAGCTTTGCTACTAAACTCAAACTGCTAATACAAACACACACACAAACACAGACATCACCACAGTATGCAGGTCCTCATATTAAGTTGCTCATTCATTACTTGCTGCATCAACTCTTAAGGTTGCCAACAAAAATGAGTGTGAATTTAAATGACTAACATGGAAAGTCACTTAGAATTCTAACATATACAGTAGCCTAACATTGGTTAGGAAATAACCAGTGATTAAACAGTGATAAAGGTTTTCCATTTACAGTCTGCACACAAACACCTGCAGGGGACAGCCTTAGATAATATTCCTATTTTTCTGGATCAATACTGCATAAGTGCTGAACACAACAAGGAGGGAAATGTGTTTGAGAAATAGACAAATGTAGATTTACACACAGAGACACACACTCACTCACACACACATCAAATGTCACTGTCGGTCCGTGCTGGTTAGATCCCGGTGTGTGTGGCTGCGTCTAAGCAGCGCACACACACACCAAACCCAGCTCGGGCTGCACCGCCTCGCACACCAACTCTGCAGTGACGTGAGGAAGAAGACGGGAGGCTGCTCTTATTATAATTCAACGTCAGGCCAAGTTTGATAAACGCCCCCCCGTCCCCTCACCACTTTCTCTCTTTTCCTCCCTCCCTCGCTCTTTTCCTCCCTCCCTCACTATGTGGTAGATTTCAATGGTTTTGCTTCTCCTCCTCCTCCTCCACCACCACCATCTTTGTGATAAAACACTGGCTTTAGGTTTCCAGCAGCAGCAGCAGCAGGAGAAGAAAAAGAAGAACAAGAAGAAAAAGAAGGAGGAGGAGAAGGGAGGCTGGCACTGCAGTTGCGCTGGCACACATTCAACGTGGGTGCACACAGTGAGTGAGAGAGGGACCCTCCGCATCTTGTGGATTTCTTTGCGTAGAAGCCTGTGTACATGGTTCTCTCTGCTTTTCCTCTGGCACATCCAGACCAGGAGTTGATTTCACTTCTCGAAGAAAAATGTGGCATCGCACAATAGCGACGGCCCTGGCCTTGCTGTCTTTCATAGGGGACTCGCTGGCAGGTTTTCCAAACCAGATCAACATTGGTAAGTTCAATAGGAAGCGCTGGACGCATTTCACAATGAACATTTCTTTGTTCACATGGTCTAAATAGGACACGTCCCTTCAAGTCACTCTGATTAAGTTATTTGTATAATTCAATTTGTTTACCCATAAAACCAAAGGGGTTTGGGGGTTTTGTGCATCTTTGTGGATGGTTTGGTAAAAATAGAGTTTATCCAAATTGCCACAACGCGCGTTTGCAGAGTGGTAACGCATTTACATCTTGAAATGCTTTCTACAATTAACTGATTTATGTGTCTATCCAGCAAAGTGTAATTGTATGCCACTGCCCTCATTCTGTAAATAAATGCCGCCCTTATTATCGGAATGAAACATTCATGTCAGTGGGAACGATCGAATTAGAGCTCTGTCACATTTGACTTTCTCCCTGCTATAGGTGGACTGTTCATGCGCTCCACGGTGCAGGAGCACAGCGCTTTCAGGTTTGCTGTCCAGCTGTATAACACCAATCAGAATGTGACGGAGAAACCCTTCCACCTCAATTACAATGTTGACAACCTGGAGTCCTCCAACAGTTTCTCTGTCACACATGCCTGTGAGTAGTTATATACTGAAAAACTGCAGTCCAATGTTAACACAGAAAATACATACACACACGCACACACACACACACACACACACACACACACACACACTGTCTGTTTGGCATGCTAATGCTAAACATGTGCACTAAAATTGGAATTTGAATAAAATGGATGGTAACCTGCCATGTTCCCTGCCTAACACTCCTCGGCAAGCCATATAAAATTCACCAGCTGGATGGTGGACACCACGATGGCCTGTAATTGGCCAAACCCAGTGATTTTGTAAATGAAGTAATTCACTAACGCCAGACAAGCTGATGAGCAGACCTGGGCCAGTGAGAAGAGCAAACATTGTTCGGGTTGTACCTGCCTGTGGCATCATATAATGGCTCTAGGCAATTGTTTCAAAATTTACTATGGTGGGTTTGTTATATTATGCAAATTGCTGCATTTTAACTAACTTCACCTCTGCACTTTGATAACTAAGCTTATGCTGAATGGTAAACACTACATGTCCACTGGTTGTTTGTCAAATATTATACAGATTAGTAGCTGTTATTAGTTTGCTAACCGTTTCTAGTTTTATGTGGGTCCAAATCAGGCTATGCAACTACTGTTCCCTTTTGATTTAAGACCTTAATGACTTTAAATATAAATGCATTAGGTTATACTAGCACAGTGACGTAAATTCATGACAACAGTTGTGTTTGATAAATAGTTTAATGTATCAACTGTAACATGCTGTAATCTATTTAGTCACTTCTACAAACATGATGGATTTGATAGGAAGAGCTGTGCAGTATAAGATTGCTTCATAATTGGTCTACCAGTCACTCCTCTGCCATGTAGGGCACCAGTTCTGTCTGGAAAATTAATTTGTTATCCTTCTTCCCACCAACTGCACATCACACTTAACGCCCAAGGATCAGCTGCAATTCTGCAGACTCTGTCAGCTGCCACAGAGGTGTCCTTGTAACATAATGAAGTGGGAAAAAAGGCTAAAAAAGGGAAATTGAGCAAAACTGCACCTCATACATTTAGGGCTTTGCTTTAATAAAAATCTGCTCAGGCAATGTGTGTGTGTAGCTGGGGCAAAACAGCAGTGGATAGATGTTTACACGCATTTTGCACACTCACACTTTGACGCTGCCCAGTTTGACCACAGCCTTACATTGTTGGCGGCTTAGAAATTACACTGGAGCAGCGATGGTGTCAGTGAGTGATTGGCTCAAGGGCACTTCATCAGTTGTTGCTGCTGATGAAAAGATAAATATTACATGCTTGGCTTGTTCACATAAGGAATAAAGAAGAAAACTTTCCTACTTGGGCCAGTTTTTCATTTCAAAGAGGTCAAAGCATCCCATTATGTAAAATCACTCATCCAAAAAAACATTTCTTGTGACAGTGTCAATAGGCTCCTTCAGTCGTCTTTAAATCTTGGGCAGTCTTTCACCCCCAATTAAATATTTTCATGACATTTATAGTTTATCCAGGCATGTTTTAGGTCTTACATGTTCTACAAGATAAAACTGTATTTTTTTAATCATCATTTCTTTAGCAAAGAGTAGCAGACAACTAAAACTATTTCTGAAACATACACTTTTAAAGAATCAGGCCAAAACACTAGTATAGTCAGGATTGGCTTTGAGTAACCCTGAAGCAAGTGATGTGAAAGAAACCTCTTCATACTTTAAAGGAAAAAAGAAAAACAAGATAATCAGTGGGATTTATTTCTGCCAGATAAGCTGATGCAAGCTAAATGCTAGATGCTAGATAAGCTAGATGCTCACTGGGTGAGAAGGACCAGTGAACAGCTCATTATGCAGACTAGCCTGCCCTGTTGGAGACTAAAGCATTGCTTGAAAATGCACCAAGCTAAACAATTCTTATTATAGTATTATGGATTGGTAATGCTGTGCTTTCCTGCCAGGTGTTGAATGTAGCAAGTGAGTGTTATGATTATGATTACACACATTTATATTTTGGCAAGAATTACAGGTTGGACTTTGCTATGAATTGCTATTCCCCACAGCTCCCATCAATAATATTGATTATCTTAGCAAGTGTTAAGACAACTGAAATTGGTTATTACTATTCCTCTTATTGCTTGTGATGTTTGGTATTGTCTGCAATACACCCATATAACTTTGTTGCATTTATTATATGGAAAGCAGGACAACACTGTTGTCCTGGAGCTGGGTCAGTAAGTAGTGACTGTTACAAATCCCCGATGGCAAATGACTGTGTTATTGGCAGTGTGGATCAATAAGTAGAAGGCTGTAGCTCAACTGTGATGTGTGTGTGTGTTTGTGTGTGTGTGTGTGTGTGTGTGTGTGTGCGTGCTTCCAGTTTGCTCTCCCCCCATCTGGAAAAATCAATGCTGTCTCTATTCAATTTGTTGCTTGCATTGCAGATGTGAAAGTTAAAAAACAAAACCAACCTGTAAATAGTCAGTAATATGTTATAGCAAACTATTTCCTGTCATTGTAACTGGAGTGAATTATTTCTGACAAAGAGGCCTTGACTGTGCTGCTGAATTAGTATCTCACCACTTTGTGGCTGGAGTGAAGTTGCAGGATGTATCGATGTGACACTCTGCCCCAGGCCAGGACAGAGTGTGCATGAATGCAGAATTGGGAAGGTTATATCAATTAAGACTGAGGTCAGGGCAGGGAGAAACAACAGAGACAGAGTCAATAGCGCAGCTGGACAGTGAGCTGAGTTGCACCAAATAAATGTGTGAATAGAACTTCTCAAAGTAGTTGTCAAGGGAAATATAGGACACATCATGTGATGATGTAATGCAACATTTTTCAACTTTCAGCTTCTTTTTTAGTTAAAGTATACATTCGCTATTGATAGTGCCACTCTAAACAATATCATGCGTTTATGAAAATGTTCACCTTTCACTTTTCTTTTCTAAAATGGAAGCAGCTCAGACCTGACTTAACCCAAAGTTAAACTTTGGTTTTATCAAACTTCTATATGAATGTGTTTCTTAATACAGAGTCTATTATAGCTACCTATCCTCCCTCAGCTATGACTCAACTAGTGTGATGCTTTTCAGACAGAGGCAATGTGTAGGCAATGCACAGTCCTAATGCAGCATAGACCAGTTTATGTTGCCAGATATCTTCCTCCTCCTCTTCCTCCTCTTCATCTTCTGCATCATTAGGACTGTGGAGAATACTTTACCAAACTATGTACAAATAAGGAAGTTTTAGTTTCTGTAATGCTTATATGCAAATTTAGCATTTGAGTAAGTATGCATACAATTGTAATAGTATGAGCTAAAATAAAATCTATCACTGTTTATCAAGAGTGCTGGAAATTGCCAATGTGTATTTCCTAACATTCTGATGATAAAAATAAAGCAGCATAGCTGCATTCGGTATAAACAGAAATAATCAGTTGTGCTTGGTGTAAAAGTCAGATTTTTCATAGTTGGCTGTATATTCAGTGTATAGGGTACTCTACTAGTGTGGGGCAGCTGTAGCCCAGTTGGTAAGGCAGCCGTCTGTGGACTATGGGAGCAGTGGTTCAATTCCTGGACCTGGCTATATGTTGAAGTGTCCCTCTGAATGACCCTGTCTTTGTGCAAATAGAACTAAATCTCAATAGTTAACATGTTTTATTTTTTTACAGTAATTCCTACCAAAAAGAATGTAAAACAATGATATTATGGTATTACAGAGAGTTATTTGCTGGTTGCCAAGCAACCAGTAAATGTAATGTGCTAATTTGAGTTGCAGATGTGCTAATGTAGTGATACCTTTAGACAGAGTCTGGTTGGTTGTTTCTAGTCTTTGTTCCAGTAATTCCTGCTGTCCATAGATTCACATTTAATGTACAAACAGAGTTGTGTCCATCCTTACATCTAGGTCTTAGCAAGAAATTAAAAATAAAATCACATAAAATGGAACTATTGAAGTAAATATTTACAATAACAATCTAGGAGCTCACAAGTAACCATCATTTTTGCGGCTGTGATTAAAAAAAACTCATCAACAGATGTTTCACAAGGTGAACTGAAAACTAAAGGTTAAGGTAAATTTTATTATGTTTGCTGTAGTTACTGCAGGAAAACATACAATACATAACAACCTCGGATTCATCACAACTCTAAGAACTCATTTAATTCTGCATGAATGATGCAGGAGCAGCAGAGACAAGGTTGTCAAATTATTGGCCTGAGGCAGAGGACTTGATAGTTGATAGAGGCATGATAGTTTCCATCTTAATCCACACTCTCTGGCCAGTGTTACAAATGTATCAACATACAATAAATGATTATTGATGATGATGATCCTCATGATTATTTTATGTTCTATATATAGCAGCATCAGAGTCAGTGAGGGCACTGATAATCAAAGAAAAAAGTTAAGTTTTAGCTGTGAAGCTACACTGTGCACGCCTGAATTTAAACCTTTTTCAGCATCAAAACCAGATTTACTACCTTGGCATACATTTATGGCCAGTCAGAGGCTTGTGTTTGTGTTAGAAAGCTTTAAATGGATCCTCTTGATTTAGGAGCACTTGAACAAAAAGAGACACTTACCCAAAAGCATGTCCTTTTACCACAATGCACTGATAAAAATATCAGAGTTGCTGCTACTGCAGCCAGAGTCCTGTCAGTCTGGATGACCTAACTCAACTTGACACGTACTCATCCTCAGATTTGTCATGGCATTCTCATTATGGAGCACAACAAAAATGTAAGAGATTTTAAACAGTAATGTATCTGGAATAATGTTAGCCAACAAAGGCGTCATTGCAGTTTGAGGCAATGCTGTTTTCTAACTAATATGTTTTCACATGAATAACTTGAATAGAAGGTTTGACCCTTACTTTAAAGAAAGAAAGGCATCAGTCATGGGTTATCACAGAGCATAAATGCACATGCCTTCGATACCAAAGAACCAGCATAGCTACAACAGAGGCTTTAAAATATCACTTGACTGAAGGTGTCAGTGCTTGTCAAGTGCAGAAAGCTACATGTATGTGGCCAAACAGGCTCACAGTTATAACAAAGAATCCCATTTCTCGTTTTTCTGAGTCACTCCATCCTGGCCGGTCGTATGGCTGTAAAAAAATGGGCAACAGGGCAAGCCATTCGAAATGTGCTGTTAGCATTTCATCCTGTGCATCAGAATGTGCTTAGATGTCAGTGCTGTAACAGAAAGATGGTGATCACTACTGACAAGCTGCAGTGATGCTGCAGCAGTTTGTTACAGTCTCACACAGTGTCCTTCAGAACAGCTTCCACTGAAAGCTTTGCTATATTCTCCAAATGTTCCCACAGATTATCCAAAGACAACTAACATAACGAAAAGCAATGGTGCCACCAGGGCAGGGAATAATTGAGAACACTGCTTTCCTAAATTTGGAAAGGTTGTATACACCTTATATTGTATATAAAGAATAAAAATGTTTAAAATGCAATTAAGGTCATTAGGGCATAAATTAGGTTTGATACTAGACACAATTCTAAGATGGAATTTTAGTCCATAAAATGAAATAATGTCAAAGAAAGGAAAGAATTAAAATTTTGTGATTAGACAACTTTGGTCAGTCTTCAAATTCAGATCCTATTAAATTGAGCATTGTAGTGCTCTCCTGTAAACATGATCCTTAGATGATTTAAAAAAAAAACAAAAAAACGTGTAGGTGTATTACATGTATTAAAGCGTATTCTTTCATACAATAGCCACAGGCCCTGTCTGTGTAGCATAGCTGTAGATTTCCTTCTGTCATGTTTTTTTTAGCATGTGGGCCGTATCCAGTGGTGTTTCTCAGATTAGGGCTAATCCAGTGAGTGTTGCCCCACTCTTTGCTTATAATTACTATCTGCAGGGGGTAACCCACTGGAAGGAAAAGTGTGCTTTTACAAAGCTGTAATCTATAGACAAGAGGGAATTCCAGCCAGCGTGTACGCACACTGCCTGAGGAAAAACACCTACTCAGGCTTCTGTCCCTATTTGCCCTGAGCTTTCTTTGTGGTTGGTCAACTGAGACAAATTGCACAACAATGCAGACTGTAATGTGGATAAAAATATGAAACGCTTAAATGTCATAACACACACATCATTTAAACTGTGTGTACTCTAAAAATAAACATTTAAAATGACTTTATCTTGAAATTGAACTTGCAGTTGCAGCTTTTCAGTAGAATGTGTGCACATTATTAAATAGATCACATTAAATCCTCCAAAGGGTCAATATTTTAAACAGTACATGTACAAATATCTAGAAGCAGAAACATCTACAAACAGTTTTTTCATCAAATAATTAGTACTGTACTGTATGTTGAACAGTTTCACCCTGTTGTATTTTCCAAAGGATGCTTTTATCTAAATTTCTCCAAGGGTGCTATAAAATAAGACTAAAAGTCTTCAACCATGTTGTTTACTGAGACCAAGACAGTGTGGACACAATTAAACCAATGCTGTGTATTGAATGACACAGCAGCTTTGCAATGACAAAGACCAATGCAGTACCTCCTTGTTTCCTTCTTTTATTATGTTCAGCCACAAATGTAAACCTGCTGTTACTGAAATGAAAATGCAAATTTGAAAATACAACGGCAAAATTGATTTCAGAACCCATATCCGTTTCTTTCCCTATCCAGAATTATTATCTACAGTACCCGGTAAATAATACTGTGCCAGTAAAATCTCTTTAATTTTGACAGTTTTGATGCATTTTCATAACATAGAAAGGGAAATTGGATAACTAGATTTTGCTTTCAGGTTTGTGCTTCATATGCCTGAACTTGTGATGTTCAAATAGAAATGAACCAAATCCTTTGATCTGCAGCATCCCGAGAGGTCACACACTGCATTGGTTTCATGTGGTTACAGAACAATTGTAAGAACAGAAATCCAATCAACCAAGCCCATATTTTGTGCTTAAAAAACAGACATCAACCAGAGGTGCACAGTTATGCAGGACTACTATTCTATTAAAGAGTTTCATTGAAATTTCAGTTCTTGGGTGAAATATACTGTGTATGTGTATGTGTATATCAAATTTGGCCTATTCAAACCCTCTGCAGGTTTATCCTCACCATCAGTGGACATTTGAATGGCAGACGTTTTAGGTCTTTTTGTTGAAACATAGCCTACAGATAATGTGCGTATTTATATGATGCTGGTGTGCAACAACATGTCCTGGAATATGAGTAATGCTAAAATATACTTGTTTTGTATATATTTTTGTATTTCTCAGACTCAGTGCTTGCAGTCCACAGACAAGCAGACCAGGCTTGAGATTACACTGTTTTGAATCGTTGGGATGTTTCAACCCTGTTGAAACATCTTTGCACTTATGATTTCTCTGTTTTCACTCCAGTGCATGTCATATAGACTACATCCCCGCCCCGTGAACTCAAACAGAAACCCGTAGTTGTTGGTGAGCGTGACAACATAACTGCAACTACTGAGAATACTGAGAAGTACCTGCTGTACTTTGCAGTGTGTCCTCATTCATCCTCTACTTCTGATACATTTAGAAGCTGCCAATGGAAGGCAAAGGATGCATGTTACCTGGATAAGGACAAGTGATTCTGAATGTGCAAATCACTTTAGAATACTGCACAGCTTAGTCTCCCAGCTCAGTCCAAGGAAGAAACAATGCACCTTTACAATTGCTGGCATCTCCGATCAAGCAAAATACTGCTTTCTGATTTCACCATCTTCTTTAAAACATAAGTGGAAAAGATCTTCACTGCTTTGTAGGTCCAGATTTTCACAGATCTTAGTTTCCTGTGGCTGAACATTCTCTTTTCAATGATGGTGGTTTAGAAGGAATAATAATAAATATCCAGAGAATTGGCTTAATTTACAGTCATGATGTACTCTCATAATGGGTACATGAGTCACCTTGATTTACAGTTCACAGTTCTTTTAACAGCGGCACAGTGGAGGAGTGGTCAGAGCTGTCGCCTCAGGTCCCTAGTTCAAATCCACCTCCTGTGGGTATTTCACTTCCCTCCCACAGTCTAAAGACATGCATTTTAGATGAAATGGTGACTCTGAAGTGCCTGTAAGTGTAAATGGATGTCTGTCTCTTCTTGGCAACCTGTACAGTGTGTACCCCTCCTCTTGCCTAATGACACCTGGGATAATCTCCAGCTCTTGATCAGAAGGATCAGTGTGCAGCATTAAAGATTCTTATAGTGGGAATTTGACATTCTTATTTATAGTGTAGATAGTGGTTTTCCTTTGCCTTGGCAAACTCAAAGGACTGAATTACATTGTAGCTGACACCGGCTTACTTGTGAGCTAGAACCAGTATAAAGTTTTGTCCCTTTGCAGTGTTCAGTTTTGTCTCTATTTCTAGCAGTTGTGTAGCAGTGTGAAAATGTCATCTGGTTGGTCAGTGCCCCACCTTAGACCAGACTGAACGCTGTCAACAACTTAACAGATTGGTATGAAACTGTGTATCAACATTCATGATGCCCAGAGGAAACAGCAACTGAATATGCCTGAACTAGTGCCATATTTGGTACAAAACATAATTTCCCCTTTAGGATCCATTCTAATAATTTTCATTACTCTTGATTTTTCTCTTACCTAAAGCCACCTGCAGGTTAAACTTTCAATCTGTTTTGTACATTGGTTTATGATTACATACCTACTAAATTAATCACTTTCCCATCAGCGTCATGCATTTTTGTGTAATTTGCTGACTGACATAGTTAGCACGCTAAAATGCTAACTTAAGATGGTGATCACTGCAAACATCACACCTTAACAGGTTAGCCTATTTAGCTCTGTCTCACAAAGCTGCTAGGATGGCTGGAGTCTTGTGATGATTCATGTTGAAAAGAACAAGTAATTCAAATGTGGTTGAGAGCAAATGCAGGAATGAGGTCATAATAACATAATTAATTTTGTGTATATATGTAGAAGACTTTGAATAGATGAATAGTTAACAATTAAGCTTGAAGGCTGAATTGCAGATAAAAAAAAAAAAAGGAATTCACAGCAAGTTGTTTAACTCTTTTCTCGGTCAGTGCACATTCTGCACCTTTTGTCACTAATATCGTTGCTGAATATATTCAACATTTCTATTTTTACTTTAACTCCAGTCTTTTTAAATTTGTCATTTGAATAGAAGCTGCATGTTTTTGCTGTGTTTTCTGCCTTCTTCACTTGGAGGACAGGTGTCCCCATGTGACTCGGGAAAATAAATGTAATCATGCTGCACTCCTCTCCTCTCATATGACAAATTTTACTTGCCACCAGGTAGCAGCACAAGCAAAAATAGGTTGTTTATTATTGTTGCAAGAAGTAAAGCTTTTGTCCTCACTTTGTCAAAATGCAGTATCTCCTCTCCTCAAACTGCAGGGCTTTCACCATTGACTGTCTAAAAAAAAAGTTCACCCTGTTATCTCAGTGTGAGTCCTTCTCCATCCTTTCCTCATTCACGCTTTTTTATATGCATAAAGTTCGATTTCCTCACTGCGTGTGGGTCCTCTTTCGAGGCGAGCGCTGTAGATTCCCTCTATCCCCCTTCAGCAACAGAGCTTTAAGAATTCACTTTGTAGGCTCAGTTCAGCTGTGCATATGCCGTACAGGTTCATCCCTACATCAGCGGGTTTTATGATATGCTCAGAAAAGATTCCCTAGCTGTCTACAGGAGAAACCCTCAAAGCTGCAAAACCCTGAGTTTCTGGAAAACATGAGACAGTGTTGGTGCTACCAGAGCTGCTGCAACTACTCATTAAGTTTGACAATAGTTGAGTTAAAGAAAAACAGAGGAGTTTGGGAGGGGATGGATGAAATACAATGGAAGTGGAGAGAGAGTGAACAGAAGAGAATTTTGTACACTTAGCTATTAATGATGCAGACAAAGCCTGGGTTAATACTCTGGACAATGCCTGCAATGAAAAATATATCCCCCCTTTCCCTCAGTAATAAAGTAAATGATGCGTATCTTCATCGTTGACCATGATCAGGAGAATTTACTATAGTTGACCAGTGTTTACGGGTTTATGAGCCCGAATATACGATTTCATTAGTCCTTTAGGAAAATCTGTTTCACCCTGACAAACAGGAGCTATTGCTGCCATTTTTGAGAATTAGATGAAATTGGATAAACATAGAGGTGCTAAATTTATGGCTGACTTCTATTTTCTATAGATGACATGAGCTGAATATTGTCTGTCACAAAGGACATTTGTGAATCTGTAAATTGAGGAGGATCCACATCTGTTATCCAATAAAGAATAACTGCGAAGCATGCTGAATCCAAAACTGAAAAGTATCCTCCGCTCTGATATGTTTCTGTTTATGAACAGAAAGATTGATTATGAGATTTACTAAAAGCCTACACAGTGAAAGTAAGCTTAAACTTGTCTTACAGTATAAAATGGTGGTCACCCCCACTGCTGGAGCATTTTTCCCTTGATTACAGCATCATCTGGAACTGGTACAGCTTTTTCATTTCTGTGTATATTTCTTGCACCAACCTATCCTGACTGTTCAACCCACATTAGCAGGTCTGACGACTGAATTGAGTTGAGTCGAAGGCGAAAATGGAACGATTAAAATGGCCCAGGGAAAGATGACTGAACTGAGCCATTATGCATGTGTGGGTGAATGTATAGTTGTAATGGAAAAGTCAAGCTGAAGCAACTGTTGAAAAACACACAGTGATGAATCCACAGAGCTGTATGATTTCTGTAGGCATAAATGTCTTCTTCTCAATTCTAGAAATTTAGTAAAACTTTATAATAGAGGTACTAAACAAATACACTATGTCAATGTATTATGAATTCTATGGAAGAGATTGAAGGCTGTTTCTCTGCTATAAAGTGTGGGTTGGAGATTTTTAGAGTGCAGTTTGTGTGGCGTTTGACTGCTGGTCTTCAACATTCAGTGGGGCACAAATTAGAGAACATATAATTTGGTTATGACTTCATGAAAGTAACATTACTATGTGAAAATGTGTATGATTTTGCCCAAAAGCACAAATGTTGTAAAACAACTTTTACCAAATATTTACTACATATTTGCTTTCAGTGAATAACACAAAGCGATCAAGTAGTTTAGCATTACTCCATTAGATGAAGCACGGGTCAACCAGGTTATTCGTATGCGATTGTGATCTCATGTATGAAGTAAAATTAAGATGAATACTGTTTTGTAGTATCTGTTAGGGTTGTTGTTTGCATGGGCCTTCCTTTATTTGTTGTGCAACATTAGCTTCTGTGCTACACAACAAGAATGAAACGGAAATTCCTAATGCACCCTGAGTATTAGTGATGCTTTATGCATGCATCACCGCCGGATTCTTTTTGGTGTTATTAAAGCCATTTATCCTATACAAATAAAATACAATTGACAAACACCTTGTAAGACAGAGTGTCTGATGCACATGATGTTTATAGCTGGAGCTCATTTCCATAGGCTCGCAGATGGCAGCAGATAGGACTTAATATAAATCTTTTATACTGCAGCACAGCCCGGCATTTGCACATTTGCATGGTCATGTTTCAGAGTGTTTGTCCATTAAGAGCTGCGCCCAGTGCACTGATTTCCACATTATATCTAGCTGATTACCCTAACAGTTGCATTTAGACCAAGGGGAAGTGAAGGGCATTGGGCAGCAGCGCATGGCCATGGGGAGCAGACATCTCACAATGGAATCCAATTTACTCAGATGGCCGTTGCTTCTCTCAGAAGTTTTTTCCCCATAGATTTTCAGACTCAGCAATCTACTTTAAACATGGTATTAAATTTGAGCATAAATCTAGTTTTAGATACCAGTTAGTGCCATGTGTTTGGGCCCTCTGTGACTGAAGGAAGAGTTGATGTGACTGTAATTTAACTCTGTGCCTTTCTCTGCACTCTGTCTCCGTCACCAGTCTGCTCCCAGTTCTCCAGAGGAGTTTACGCCATATTCGGCTTCTACGACCGGAAGTCCATGAACACGCTGACCTCCTTCTGTGGGGCACTGCACACCTCCTTCATTACGCCCAGCTTCCCCATTGACGCTGACGTGCAGTTTGTCATCCAGATGAGGCCCAGTTTGCGAGGAGCTGTTCTTAGTCTGCTGGACCATTACAAGTGGGAGAAGTTTGTCTACCTTTATGACACTGACAGAGGTAAGAGTGGCCCTATGGGAAGTATAACATACACTTTCACACAGCACAAGTAAACCCTCTACAGAAGACAGATGATTTCTCATTGCTTTAGAAATCGGAAAACGTAATTGGGACACCAAGCACTGTTCATGCAGATCTATTATTATACAGTGTATATGATCAGTCTTTAATATTTAAATCCCTCATCCCCGATATTCGTTCTAATTAGTCTGATACATTTTAATCTACGCTGGTAATGATGCTAAATTGCTTCACTGTGTGGCTGAATGCTGCTCACAGAGGCACCCAATGGCTTCTTGCTTCAGAGAAATGAGTCATTCACAGGTGCTGCTGATCCACCGCCATAGTACAACTTCAGGCTTCTGAGCCTCTAATCCTATGTACTCACTGATTATCATTTAGCTCTAATTGGATTATATAAAGACTGCCAAACATACTCAACTTTCTGCATAGACTTCATGGCCTCCTGCTTCCTTGATGTAGGCCAACTATTTACAGAGTGGGGTTGTCCTCTGGGGGTCAGCACCTGGAGAGACTGTGTTATAAAACAGCACAGCAGTCTGTCGGTGTAGATTATGGACTACAGGTTGGCAATGGACTGTTTTTTGCACTAAACATAAACTGTAAAACATGTTGCAATTTGGGTTAGTTGAATTCAAAAATAAATCTGTAGATGTGCAGTGGTTGCAGTGTGCTGTTAAATGTGCTAAAGCGTTCACAACTGTGCATTCAAAGTATTTTTAATCTGACATAGAGCATTTCTAGGACAAGTGCACTCCTTTTTCACTCACTTTATATGTCTCCAATTCAAGTGGGTGTCTAATCTACTGCTCTCTCATAAAACTGTTCCTCTCAGAGCCATTTTGAGGATCTGGGAAAAACAATGAAAGTCTGTTCAAACCCTGTATAACAAAACAAATTCAACAGCAACACTTCCATAATTGCCGTGTGTATATTCAGCATCATGTTTGACCTCATTAAGGTGGTTGTTATTGCACACAGAATGGGGGAAGGGGGGCTCGGTTTCATTGATCTTGCCAGTGTGTCTCCGTGTTTCTGTGGCAGATTGCAGAAGCTGAAAATTGGCTGGCTGACGTGGTCAAAACAAAATGATTAAAGAGTTTATAGTCTCTCCTGGGCACAATCAACCTTCTGAGAAGTGTTTCCTGATGTGACCCTCAGAGCTCCGCTTGACTTTGTTGGCCTCTTTTGCCTGTTGCGTCAAGGCTGACAGGCCACCATCTGTAATATTCTGCCCATTTCCACAGTGTGACACAGTGTAAACACCGTAGTTAGGGATGGATTCCCACATGCTGCACAGCTTGTGTTTGCTAAGAGGCTAGTTAGCCATCCTATTTTGGCTGCCAGTCCCTTCCCGCTCCTCCCCATCAAGGTTCTGGAGCAATATATATTACCGCTCATCCAAATATCAGTTTAATCTTCATTTTAGGTTGGGGGATCTTTTCTGTGCCTGAGCGGGACCAGCAGTGGGCCCCAGAGAGATGTCTGTGTAAGTGACAGTTTGTAGGACACTATGACAGACATTTTACAGTGTTTAAGGTCAGTCCCTTAAAAAGACACTTATCACATCTGAACATTCTCTTTTATCATACCAAAGGTGTAAAAATAAAACAATTATTTAAAAAAAGCTTCTGCTGTAGATTTTGGGAAGTTGACTCCCATTACATCACATAACATAAGAGAGATTTTTGTTATAGCTGCCTGAATGCATATCTACCATCAAAACTGTATCTGTATAATAAGAGAAATATCGTGTAAAATACGCAGAGATGCCACTTAATGTACCCATGCATAAACGCATTTGCACTTAGTGGCCACTTTATTAGGTACATCTGTACAATCTATTGCATTTTAACAAAGCAGCAGTCTAACTGTTTCAGCAAAAGTTAGAAATTGTAACCTTTCAACCTTTAGATGCATAAGTGGCTCAAAAATTAATCAGTAAGGTGGTTTTCTTGCAATATCTACGTAATGAAAAGCTGTTATGATTTCATACTCCAGCTATTTCTCAAAAAAATGTAACCTACCATTTATACGTTTTACAAAATTGTAGTTTTTGTCTTACTAATCCAAGTTTCCATAGGTGGGTCAAAAATGACACATTAATTGCCTGTGAAATTTCATGGGAACCTCTGATTTTTTTGACTGTATATTGTAAAGAACTTTGGATATAAAGCACTAAATATATAAGGGGCTATTTACCATTTACATGCACACACACACACAAAATGCCTGCTGTTGTGTAATTTTAAAAATTTCTAAATGTTCTAAAAATGTAAAACATTTTAAAAAGTGAAAAATAAAAAATTTCAAACATGATGTTATTCTTGTGTGGACAAAAATATAATACAAATAATAATTTTTACCAAAATGACAAAAGGGGCTTAACAACACATTGATTCTAATACGGGTCATTTTTGATCCTCTTATGAAAGTGTCCAGTCACTCATGCATCTAAGGGTTAAAAATAGAATTCATGGCAGAGCTGGTGTATTGGATTACATTAGATTGTACAGGTGCACTTAATGAAGTGATCACGTATGTATTTTTCAGTGTGGGCATAACATTGCCATCATGTTGGAGATGTTTTGGTAAAGTGCTTCTATAGCACTTTTATCCAAAGCGCTTTACAATGTTGCTTTTCATTCACCCATTCACACAGGATGCTTGAGGTTCAGGACACTTCGGCACATAGCTAGTTTGTTAGAATTGTACCACTGACCCTTTGGTCCCTGGACAACTGCCTTACCTACAGCTGCCATAAAGCCTGTCTTCCTCTGATTGCAGCATTGCACTGATTTAGACTGACGTAACTAACAAATTCCTAAGAATTTTAAATAATAAGTTGAGCTCATTTTACACAGATGCTTTTTACAATGTTGTCAGTTACTGTGTCACGTAACCCATGTGTCATTAGAAGAACTGATAGTTTTATAATTGGTCCAAAATGAAGGCTGCAGAGACAACAAAGAAATATATAAATAAATACTTTACCTACGCAAAGATTGATCATTATAAACCTGTTTTTCCGCTGCACATTTATTCTGGCTATGAAATGTCCTTGTTAAATAGACTAATGGCAGCTGGCAGAAAAGACCTCTTGAACCCAGGAACATCTGGGCATTACCAGCTGGCCAGTTAGGGTCAATTCAAGTGTATTCATATATGATTAATTCACTGCAAATTTCATATAGTGCTGCTTAACCATGTTTCAAGGGGTAATTCAAAAGTTCCTTATGGCAGTTCATAGACTTTGGTACAACGATGAGTATAAACATGATGTAACTTTACAAAATACTGCTGCTAATTAACCAAAATATTACCAGTACTTGGAGTATATATATATTGCAGTTTTTAAAGACAGGCTGGTTCTGAGATTACAGTATTCTAATAATCTAAGTAAACAATATTGTCCTGATGTCAGGACAGTTCAAACATTGTTCAGAAGTATAAATAAGATAATAACAATATCTACATATAAAAGCTCCTCTATTTTGGGTCATTGGGGTGATTATGGCATTGTCATTTCTTTAAAGAAATATAAAGAGTAGTACAGTATGTTCTGCATGCTATATTTAGAATGTTATATTACAGTTTTCACCTTGATTATAGTCTGTCCCTTTAGGACAACCTCTAGGGATCCTTACTAATGGAGAGTTATTTTTCATGTTACTGTTGCTGTTGCTGTCACAAAGTGTAATGCTATACAGCAGGTATACTAGGTCTAATACTTGTACAGTGTTGTGTGTTTACTAAGACGAAATGTGAACAATTTAAACTTTGATCTTAAACTACACACATACACGTGCGGAAAAACAATACAAGGTAGAAATCTTTAATTACAAGTAATCACACTTATTACTCATTAAGAGAATGGCAAAATTGTATTGTCCTATTATTATTGATATATTACATGCCTGTGTACAAAACCACACAATTGTACTTTTACAAATGAAACATTTGTATAAGCATTGTATAAGCATCTTTTGTTAGCTATATTTATCTATATCTATATCTAGCTATATCTATATCTATGTCTATATCTATATATCTATCTATCTATCTATAGATAGATAGATATATAATATTTCCCCCGAGGGATTGTTATCTAATCTTAACCTATGATTAAATGGTTTTTAACCTATGGTTAAAAAATGATATATTTTTTGTAGTATAAAATCTGTAAAGTCACGTTTACCTAAAGGTATTGGTAACACTTTAGATTACAGCCCACAACTTACATGGTAGGTACAGTGAACTTACTTTGTACTTCTTCTGGTGTGAATTTTCTTGTGTAGTCTAATCCTCCCTATCTGCTTTGGTCCTCCTGATTCATGAACTCAACATCATGCAAACTAGATCTTAATTTCTTCTGCTTCCCATCCAAATGAAGGACTGCAATCTAACTGCCTGAACTGCAGCTTTTCTTGCATTTTCCTGCCACCCTGACAAATGGTTGGGATGTTGAATTAGCATTCGGTTTGTAATCACCCTGCTGCTGAATGTCTGCTTGGTTTCGTCTCTGCAAGGAAACGTATGATTAATTGCACGCCGATAAAAAGGCACTCTCAGTCGCCAGGCATATAGGCTCATTAACAGAGAGAGGAGGAGAGAGAGGACATTTCAACTTCTCTGTGAACTCCTTACTGCACCTTTACTTCGAGATGGACACATATCAATAGAACTTAAACCAGACCCCAACATGGTTTCTCTCGCTTTTCCACAATAGCCATGCTCCTCTGCTTCAAGAGAGCTTTTTTCCTCTTGATTTCAGGACTGTACTATGTTTCATAAAGAATATAAAAGAAGACCAAGAGCAAAGGGGAGCATAACTGGTGTACACATGTAACAGAATAGCTAAGCAGTGATGGAAAGGTGCTTTTCTGTAAGATGGATTTTAAAGGATTCGAAAAACAAGGGATGCATAAAATACAAGACAGCCACTCCAACGTTAGCCATTGTTATGTCATATTTAATAAACTTTCAAACTAGCGCAGTTTTTTTATAGACATATTTATTTGACTCCTTGGTTTTGACATTCCTCTGATTCTGAGTAGTGAATGAATTTTAGAATCTCCCTGGGAATCAGCTTGCTGTTTAGAAAGGCAGCTTAGATGTGTGTGTGTGTGTGTGTGTGTGTGTGTGTGTGTGTGCATGTCCGTGTGTGTGTCTGTGTCTGTGAACTGTGTGTTGACCTCATTGGTGAAAACCTCAAAGGGTGGTGTGCATTCACTGAGAAGATACAGCTGAGGCGATGGGTGTCTGAGTGAGCCAAACCTCCTCTGTTATCAAACGCTCTCTCTGCTCTGCCAGATGCCCAAAAAGGCACCAATTGATCCGTGCACATCCACGCATGCAGAGGCAGTGCAGCTTAAAAACAACACCAAACATGCAAACTTAACCTCATGTTAGCTGCAGATGTTCTGTTCCACACTAAAATATTGACATCACACAAGTGAAATGTTAAGCAGGACATCCAAACATTTTCTGCGGTTTTCTGGCCTAGGAAGTGAAAAATAATACAAAGTACAATGACTTTTATTTCCCAAAATCCATATATTGCGAATTCTAGACTGAAACCACCAAAACCCATTAAGTCTAAAGAACACAGTCTCTTGTTATGGACAATGTTGCTTTCAAATGTGAAGATACATCCAATGAACAGATTGGCTGACAGGCTTCTGAAACACCAACTGTAACTGTCTAGTGTAGCAATAGCAACCTTCAGAAAGACATTACATAACTTCAAACAATTGCATCACATTGTAAATCTTTTTTCCTTGCTTGGAAAGTGGAGCTGCAACACTTCATTTTATTACAGATATTCTGCACCGTGGGCATTGCTACATATCCCACTTAGTGTGTGATAAGTGTAAAGAAAATATACATTGGGATATATCTTCAGTGTCCATTAACACAAATTTCAGGTATGTCCTGAAAGTGTATTCAAACAGGTTTCCCAGGGTAAATAACCTTGAGTTGTCGATTTCAGAAACTTGGACAGTTCCTCCATTCCTGCTCCTGCAGCTCATTATGTCTTCAGCACGTTATTTTTATTCCATATTCAAGTATTCTTTAATTTAGTCTGTGTACATTCATGGTACAATAGTTAACTTATTTATAGTTGACTAGTGGAAGGATAAACTTAAATGAGTGGACAAATAATCAATTTGAATGCCTCCATGCGGGGGCCACAATGAGGTCCTTTGCCTACAGACATTTAGATTTTTCATTGTACGAAAAACATATTAGGCTACGTGTTACTAATAACATGAACAATGCCTCTGAGCTTTTCAAGTGTCACAGTAAGCCATGTGTGATGGTGAGCCAGGATGCAAAATTCTAGGACCCTGAAATGGAAGCAGCTAAAGAAGCATTCTAATTCAACTCCTTCCTAATTTAATTATTTAGTCTCATGTTTTTCCTACTGTGAAATGTTAAATGTGATAAAGTCCAATAGATTAATGATTATGGAAATCACGTGTATGTTATGATGTTCTTATGATCTTTTCAGATTTTAAGCCCACTAGAAACCTATGGGAGATTGTGTGGCTCCCCACCACCCCTTCCAAACTATAAAATAAGAGAAAGAGAGGTGGTGATGGGAATAAAATCCAGTATAATGATATAAGTTTATTTTAGTTTTTAGTATACTAATATGAAATTAACCAGTTAAAGCCACAGGTTAAACAAACAGTTCGGTTTGGCAGTATTTGCTCTTTTGTTTGAGGAAATGTTAAATGTTGAACTTCAGCAGCAACAATAATTCAGCTAAGAAGGCTGACTTTCTTTATCACATTTATTACATTTTAGATAAATTAACAATCCCAGCACACGGTGGAGGGAGTTAATGCAGCAAATAATATTGACATGATAACAGCAGAGATATAGTGGGAAGTTACAGGTTGTTTTGTTGGCACTAAAAATTACTGGTTGTTATTAGCCACACAGTTGTAAAATCAGTGCTTGTAAACTATATGCAGTATAAAATGCTGACAAACAAGCACAACTTTATTGTCCTGCCCAAACTAAGATATGGGTTATTAGCTAAATAAATTTCTTACAAATAAAATATTTCTATTAATTTATGCAATAATGACCTGCAAAATTGACATTGATATTTATATACTCTATACTCTATATTTATATACAATATGGAGAAGCTGCTTGTTAAGTGAATAGACCTGGAATGGCTGAGGTGGTGGGCTGAGTTGAAGAGTGAGATGATGAGCTAATTGTGAAGTTGGCCCACTTAGCAAGAAAGCTCCAACAACACATAGTACTTAGAGAGGAACTGGCCCTTCAGCTGTGGGCTCCCAACAAAACACTTCTGTGACACAAACATGAGCATACATGAAAGTCCTTCTGTGAAAATGAACGTGGTTCACAACATGGAAATACATGAGAATCCCTCTGAGAGATCACTCTCAGAACCAGGGCGGCAGTCAGAGTCATGTAGTAGTCTTGGCATTGTCCGACCTATGGATAGACGAATATTGAAATGAACTCGATGAGGGCTGGAATGTTGCGGTGAGAATGCTCCAATCTGACAGCTTGGTAAGGGAACTGAGGAGGTATATAAACAGGTGAAACTGATCAGTGAAGCGACATGAACGTTATAGGACCAAACAGGAAGTGGCTGCAAAATAAAAGCCTGAAGGGGGAAGTGAAGTTTGCGATCCTGACAATCTTTAAATTAGTAATGGCTAAAAGGAGAGTGTTTTGCTGTCATCTGACTTACTTAGTTTTATGGAGGCATTAGAGTAAATTTGATACATGAGTTATTTTGAATTATTCAGTATGTAGCTGGAAGTTTGATCAATTATATTTGCAATATCTTTTGACAATAATGTATAAAACCAGAGCTTACCTTTACCCTCACCTCTCTGCTTATCATGCTGCTGCTTAAACAAAATAGAAATTAGTCCACAGGGTAATTTTAATCATTTATCTATTCAATCACCAGGTCCCTCTTATCCCGCTGAGCATGAGGTTTTATTTCGGCTAAAGCTGAGATTGTCTTCTTTCTGCAGCTCAACATTGTTGTCTCAGCTGCTCATAGAGGAAATAACCACATCTTGAACTGAATAGAAAAGAAAATGAGGCTGTGCAGAGACGAAGAGTGAGCGAAGGAACAGAGGAGTCAGCAAAGCCTTTGTTTCTCTTCTGCGTCAGAAACAGCAAATGGCACAGAGGGCCAAGCACTGTCAGACATGCTGTCAGATGAACCAACTGTTTTTTACTATAAATTCAGAGCCCCCTCCCATCATCTTCAGTAAGGTCCAGCTTGCCATGTCTTACCTTCTCTAACCTTAGGACTTTGCATGGCAAGATAAGAAACCAGGTTGACTAATAGAGAGGCGCTCTGCTTTATTAAGCGCAGCTCTGTTTATGTTTCCATTCTTGTCTCTGTGCTGCTCAAATGCCTGTCATCTATTTCAGGACATTAGCTTTTAGGATAACACAAGGCTATTACAACCAAAGTCTTTTTTCATTATGAAGTAGATTGATGTGATGTGTGCTTCCCTGTTTGCCCAAGAGAAAATGCCATTTTTATTTGCCTAAGAGATCAGGGGTGTTTTTTTATAGGACAGCAGTAAAAAGAACACACAGTTATTGCAGCTCTCACTGAATAGTAAGAGCCAGAGTGGTCCATTGCAGTGTATGTGGTTCAAATACAAATCATTTCTTTACACCATATGTGTGGGGTTTTATTTTTGTTTGTTTCTCACTTTCTATCTATATGCTTTGATTTCTGTATGACCTTAGAATGTAAATCATCTTTAGGAGGAAGAAAAAAAAATTACATACAAGAATGAAGGAAACACGAGGACAAGTACTCAACATTCTGTTAGCAAGTTTGCAGTTGTCATTAGATAAGAAATAATCTGTTTGATTAGCTCTGATCAGAGATTTGGCAGGAGTGGGTGGTGTGGGGGAGCAGGGTGCTTGCAGTTCAGCTAATTTGGAAGAGGGAGCTGTTATCTGCATTGGTCTGCATCGGGAGTAGGCGTTGATAGGCTAATTGTACTCAAAAGTGTCCTTTTACTGTCATTTGGCAGCTTTAATCCTTTGTATTATTTCACTGCCTCTGTTATCATTGCCCACTCAAAAGGGTCTTCTTTGTGGAGCCACATATAAGCTTTGAGATTTTTGGAGATTACTGTGAAGTCGGTTCAGTGGCTTTGTCTGTACTTCCTTTTGGTGTCGCGCTTAGCTTTGGGCATCCCAGGACAAAGGTGCAGTTCAGATGCCTGCGAGAGAATTTTAAAGAGGTCACCTTCTCCAGGGAGGGGGAGAGATGACTGAGCCACAGTTGATACTGCACACTGCGCTCACCAGCATGTGACCGCTGTTCAAGACACACACAGCCAGGTGATATCAGAGGCTAAGTCAGTTTTTCACCTTTGTCGGTCACAGAGAACAGAAATATCCTAGTAAATGTATCATATAGATTATTTAATAGAATTTTCTTTCAGGATTAAAAAATGTAGGCCTCATCAAATTAGACAGATCTCAACATAAGTGTTACAAACACCCAATGCTATAATATTGCTTTTAGAAGATGCTTTTCTTCGTATTTGCTATGACCATGTGCAACCTACAATATTATTCACTGTGGAAGCCAGTAGCAAATGCTTTGGAATACCAATCCTCTGAGCTGCACAGAATACCATATCAGAGGAGTACATACACATCTCCTGGGCAGCGCTGTGTGGGCTACTAAGCTCATATATTCAAGAGGATCCCACATGCAGGCCAACGCTGCTTTGTGTTGCTTGCTAACAATTGCCGTCATCTTCAGGCATTTCTTTGGGTGCATTTTATGGAGAAACTTCAAAGCAAAGTGTGTTTAGTATTTGTAGGCTGGAGCATATTTGGAGCATTGTCTCAGTGTTTTGGTTTTACTGGAATTGCTTGAAAGGAAAATACATTTGTAACAAGTTTTTGGAACAGCATATACAGTGTTTGCGCTGCTCTGTCCTGGATTAATAAGAGATTAAGTCTTTTGGCCACCTCATGTTACACATAAGACCAATAGTTTGCTGACTGCCATTGGTTCTTGCACTGACAAACACCATGCTAAATTCCATGGTTTAAAACAACTCAATTTACAGTCATTATCAGCGTGTTGCTCGTCTGGTTCTTGTAACCAATAATCTCTTCAGGTGAACAGTTGTTTTGTCTTCTCTCTCCTTGAAATGCAGCTGCTCAAGATTTCTGTTTTGAGTTGTAAAAGAGCAAACCTTTTGAGAATCCCTGCAGAAGAAAGTTAAGAGAAAACAGATGATGCAGGAAGAACTTAAAGCTTTTGATTCTCTTTTTTTTATTGCCCACAGTGGAACTTTCTACCTTTATGACTATGAATTGCACTAAATATGTTTTTGCTATTTTATAAAGTTCAAAATGCTGCTAATAAAACCAACACAGTTTAGTCTTGAGTTTTAATATTTAGAATAAAAGGGTGATTTCTTGCCTACAATAATGGACTTTTGGCTCATTCTGCTCATATATTTAGGCATCCGGCAGATACAGATGTCTGTCTGCCATTTTGTACTGGGCAGGTAATGTACACTGAGTTTGGCAGTGCTAAAAAAAGTACAATTACAAGTGAGAGCAATGAGATGTAACCAGATAGTAAAAACAATAAACTGGAAAACTAAAACTATGTTAATAATAACAACGATGACTATTCTTCTTCTTCTTCTTCTTCTTCTTATTATTATTATTATAGCTAAATGAAAATTATTATAAAACTGCTATAATTTATGGCCAGTAGCTGTTTGCTCATCCAGTAAAGACCAGCATTATCTGACATTATCTGCTATTTCTGTACACGTGGGAAAGGTATGTCTACTATTAAATCCCCTGTGTTTTTCTCGAGCACTTCCGAGATGAAATAATGTAGCACATAGCATTCTTTCTAAATGTTGTATTTTCTTGCTAACTTTGTTTTATTTACTGAAAATTGCTGCTCAACAAAACTGAAATATGCCAAAACATATTCAGGCTTTGAAACTAAAACAAGGAGCTAACAGAAGCTGAAAGCACTGGAGAGTATTTTGGTCTTTGTTGACATGTCTTGAAAATGAAAACACTTATTGATGCATATTTTCTTTGACATCAAACTTATATTTGTGTGAGAAATGAAATAATTTTAGTGCTATAAATAGCCTTGTCAATATGTTCCTGATTTTAAATATTCATTACGTTCAGTTTGGTGCTGAATAATTGGCTCAGGAAAATGTCCTTGATGGTTGTCCTGCCTGTTGGCTGTTGTAAAATGAGCCATCTGTTTACAAAGTCAACCAAAACTCTTGAACCTAAAGTCTTTGTCATTTGTGGACCGACTGATAAATCACATCAGAGTTAATATTCACCAAGAGACTCGGGTATCCATTGACATTCAGATTTCTGATTTGTGTTGTCATTATTGATGTCAGAGTGTGCAAAATGTCACACATCAGTTAATTCCTTCAGTTTAGGAACGTTTGAACATTTGAACTTTTATTTTCACATCTCTTGTTGTCCATAGTAAATCTCAGGCTCATAAAAATGCTTAAATTCAAAATGTCTAGCTTAGTTTAGTGACAGAAAAGGAATGAAAATGCAACTCCCAAAAGAATAATATGTAAATCCCCCTAAATCCTTATTTTTAAGCAGCTGCTAACACGTCTCACAATGTCGTATGTGCCTCAGCTTATGGTGTTCAACATTGTGTCAGAACACTGGGAGGAGAGATGACGCTCAGCCTTTTCATTTCCCGTCTGCCACCAGAGATACACTGTGCTGGATTTGTGATTTGATATCTTCTAGCTGATAAAGAACTACATGTTTCTGCTTGTTTGACCTGAGGAGTCCCTTTGGCCAGCTCAGCACCTTCATTTCTATAATCAGACAGAGACAGGATGGTCACATTAACACCAACCTTAAATTCCTTAATCTGTATAGTGTCAGACGCAGGGACGCACATCTCCTCTGCTTCTTTAGACTCCTGAGTAGCTAATGTCGAGGCACCCAGCGAGAGCCACTTGTCTCTAAAAGGCCATACGGGATGTGAGTGGTGTCTGCCGAGCACTTCACTGTGAAGGTCACCCGCAAGGGAATGGAGGGCGGACATGTCAGCTGAGTCGCTGTGCTCTGAATACTTACGAGCTCTATCATGTCAGCTCACATGTCCATTTACCAACAGTCAGTGGTGAATGGTTGAGCCAGTTGTTGTTTTGCTCTGAATATACTATTTTTTTATTTTATTTTATTTTTTTACATTTCTGATTACATGATGCATTAGTCACAAGTGCAATACTGGCAATACAGACAATGCCATGTTTTTGTTCTTGGTTATTTGCACACAAAGGCTCAGTACTAAGTCTAAAATCCCAACTAGCAACACAACCTCTGATTGTAAGTACATATTTAGTAACAAGCTTTTTACACAGAGCTGTTTTCATCTTTTAGAACCAAAATAAACGAAGGTTTCAGGCTTCTTTGCGTGTCATAAAGACATCTACAAGAAAACCATATCCCTGCATGCCATTTTATTAGACTTATCTGTATCATTACCAATTTGCAACACCTGAAATGCAGCCGATCATCATATCCGAGATAGATACAGATTTAGCTTCTAAAAGCGTTTACAAGTTTTTAAAAAACATTCAAGATCCACACCAGAAATATTGTGCTTCGAATTTGTGTCTGATGCTGCTTTCCAGAAAAAAATGATTAAAATAATCAATGAAATAAAGTTAGATTATTTATAATATTTATTTAAAAGTTGAATGAATAACAGACCTTAGTAATTGAGGGTCGTGTTCATCACTCTAAGGGGCTGAATTTATAAAGGCTTTTCTCATTGCTGGTTTCTTCTAATAGCAACTTTTATAAAATAATGCACAGAAAAGCCAGACTTGTTAAACTTTGTTACCCAACCTCAGTTTCCATGAGTACTGACTTATATACTTTATGACCTTACAGAGTGTACACATAGAGAGTGATGAACCAGCATAATTAGGTGTGACCAGTATAGTTTGGTCTGTGCTGCACGGAGGTTGTGCATCACTTGAATGTGATACACTGTGAGAATCAGTATGGTGTAATGCCTGCTTTGCAGTAGAGGGGCTCTGTAGTGAACCTGTATTTACATAAATATGTTTTACAAAGCTTATTCAGCGTCTGTAATAATATCCATTATTTTATGGAATCAGCAGTTTTATTCTTGCTCTGAGAGAACAGAGTAACAAAGCATATGATGCTGCTTCTGCTGGTGTAGTCCAGTCAGCTGCAGTGCATTGGCTCACTGATAAACCTTTTTTTCTGTTCATTAGTTATGACCTACTGTAATATAGCACTTAATGAGCTTCTGCCATGAATTTTCATCCCCATTTAACATATTCTCTTCTCTTGTCTTCAGGTAATTTGTGCTGACTTCTAATATACAGTATGTTATTCATTTCAACAGTGGGTCATATTCTGTTGGTACATTTGGGATGGAAAGCGATCTGTTAATTGCAACATTGCATTTTATTGACAGAGTTATGGTTGTCTTTGGCAGAAGCATTATTATGATAGAGTTTTAACTGCAGACTCATAAGCATGTTGTAAAAAAGTACTGCATTAAGATAAACACCATAAGTTAAATAGTGCTTCAGCTGTGGAGTGTGATAACTCCCATGTTACATTTTGGAAAAGCACCCAGGCAGATCTTCCTTGGATTTTTCAAAGTTCAGGACTCAAAATAATTATCATTTATAGTTACTATGGTTGTACTGTAGATGCCTGCTGAGTTTCTGTGTGTGTGTGTGTGTGTGTGTGTGTGTGTGTGTGTGTGTGTGTGTGTGTGTGTGTGTGTGTGTGTGTGTGTGTGTGTGTGTGTGTGTGTGTGTGTGTGTCACACTGTATTTGTATATCCCATAACAGAGGTTTTGTTGAATCCTCTCCATCAACTCATCAACTAGCACGGTGTAAAGGTTCTAGCTTCTTCTAGCTTCAAATCCCAGTAATCAAATAGTTGTGTGGCTTCACTTTCACTACAACTACACCAACATTATACCCACAGTGTAGGGGAGAATTTCACTGCTGATTTTACTCTAACATTAGATTAATGGAATAATCTCAACAGAAACAAAACTTTATTATTGATTTAGAGGCCGCAGAACTTAAGATGCATGAAATATTTGTAACTTTCAAAGCAAATTGGCTCCTGTTGGCTGTTTTGTGCCATATCCTGCAAAAACTATTTTTTTCAAATGAATTGTGATTAAGTCACAAATGACTTTTCTCTCTTTAAGTGTTTAAACATAATAACTGATGCCTATTTTAAGATTATTTAGAAACTGCCTTTATGGCCTGTCCCTCCCTTATTAAACAATCAGTAGCACTATCCAAATTCCTGCAGGTGTATTGTGGCTTTTCAGTGTCCCTGCTCAGCCAAGTGACTGTTGGCTCAGCCACCTCCTTTCATATGCTTCATCTACTCATTCAATGTAAACACACCCCTGAATTTTACAAGTTGTGCTAGCTGAATTACTTCTTTAGCAGTCCATTTCTCTGTGTGACATGTCCACATGTCCTTTGTGTCTTTACACTAGCCTTAAAACTTGGGAGTTTAAAATCCTCCATGCAGTAGTAAAGAGATAACCTAGGTGACCTTCTGTGACACACTGCCAAGGCAGCATGGGACATTTCCTGTTTAATAGTCTTTTATTCCCTGAAACCTCTGTATCTTTGTTAAAGGTCCTACAGCTTTAACCTAATCTTTAGTGTGTATATCGACCTATCTGATGACTCCTATTGCATCTCATATCCACCCCTGCATCTCCTTTGGTTTCCAGCTTAAACATGTCTAAATATCTATCTATACCTCTGGACCTTTTTAATAACTTACAAATATATGCAAGACAAACTAGTATTATATTAAAACTTCTCTGATTTGTTATTTTGTTAGTTTGTACAATGTTTACTGGATGTTTTGTGTCTTCATTTCTTTTGCATAAGCACTCTCAAAACAGATGATAAGCTGCAGTGTATCTGCAGGTGATTCTGACATGAGGATTGTATTGCTCAGATAAACATGTCATTATTGCAGCATATGTTTGTTAGTGAGTGTAATAAAAATCTGATCAAAAGCTTTTCAGGCAATAAACATGTTGCTAATCACTGTTGAAAGCCAGAATACCCTCACACCTCTTCTTTGCGGGCATTTGGATTCTCAGTACTGCAGCTTAGATAAGCTGATCCAAATGTGCTGAAATAAAAAAAGGCAGCTGTGTGATGGAGTTCTTCCTCCTCTGCTCTCCCAGGTTTTGCCATCCTCCAGGCCATCATGGAATCGGCTGTAGCCAATAACTGGCAGGTGACGGCTCGCTCGGTGGGGAACATTGTGGACCCCACAGAGTACAGACGGATCATTGAGGAGATGGACCGTCGGCAGGAGAGACGCTTTCTCATTGATTGTGAGGTGGACAGGATCAACTCCATACTGGAACAGGTATTGAGCCAACACACAACACAACTAGTTCAGCCAGAACAAAAGGTCTGCTGCTTACTTTTTGCTTTGAACATCACCTTCATTTACTGTACACACTTAGTAAATTAAGGTGTGTTTAGTGCTTGCTCTGCTCCCAATTTATCATTTCTTATTTTTGTTGTTATGCTAAGCACTTTCATCGTGATTCACTCAGATCCCAGTTTTCTCATTTAGAGGACGATGTTAAAAGAGGCGAGATGGGTACATTCAATTAATGCTTGTTATTTGTTGGTTTTTTTTGTACGTATTTTGTTAGGTCACCTGGGCATAATTCACGTGGAGGAATTAAACAGGCTCCTCATTCTTGTTTCCTAGGTGATGATCAGCTAGCAGTTTTCCCACATGAGTCTTGATTTACATTCAGTGTTTGCTAAAGCGTGCTGCTCACTGTGGCTGTGTCGGAGATAATAGTGTATAGTCAAAATATATTAAATGAGGGTTAACTGGGAATTTGCTCACTGACTTGGAAGATCGTTACTCTTCATTTGGAGGATTTGAAGCTATGGTCTGTCTGTATAACATTTTGTCTTGCAAATGGTTTTGAATTCTACTGTTTCTCAAAAAACAGTACATGCTGCTGAATAATTATTGCTAAGCTATAGTTATAGTGCTGCAATTGTTGGGAAATGCTAGAGAAGAGGTCTGGGTGGATGGTTGAGACCAAAAAAAGTTTGACTTTGATACAATCTGTGTCTTTTAACCACAAAATCAATGTTTTCCAAACATTCGCAAGTAGCTTTAATGTTTTACATTTTAAAAAAGTGGACAGGGCCAGGAAAAGTTTTAGAACAGTCAGGTGGGCTATTCAGCTGCTCTAAAGAATGACCACTGTAGTCTTATAGCTTAGGTTTAAGGATAATTTTAAGCTGTGTGTTTCCCTTTCAGTTCAGCTTTTTACAGCCTCTGTGCAGCAGCTGCACAGCAGGGTAATGTAAACTTTAAAATCCATGACTGTGTGTGTGTGTTCGTGCGTGTGTGTGCACTCATACCATCTCAACCTTCTGATATTTGTATTTGAAGGCCTCTGCACTCTACGTAATGATTGTCGTCTGATCTTATGAGTTTTACTCATTTTTCTGAGGCAGGCAAATATTTTTACTAACGGCACTGAACATTTTCACTAATTAAGCCAAATTGGCTTTTCTCTGCCTTTTACATTTATACAAAGCACTTGTTCAAATGTTCTCAAATTGCTTCCATGTAAGATGGAGGTTGCTCTGTGTCACGTCAGACTGATTCAACCATGATCTCGAAACTGTGCCGGATAAATGTGAACGGTGGCTATTCGCCAGCATCTGTTAGACAAGTGTCTCTCCGGTTGCTGGAGGGTGGCAAGACATGCTTGCATCTTTAGAACTACTGCTTATATGAGCTGTGACATCAACACTTGCTTTAATGTAATATCAGCTGCAGTGTAAGTAGGACACACTGTCCCATAACAGCAACAACAATAGGCCTACTATAAATAGCCTACCCTCATAGCCTCAGGCAAGATCTCTCACAAATGCAGGAGTGAGCAAATACAACAAGATCACTCAGGCATTAGGCTGCAACCATTTGGGACGTTATTTATTTTTAAATCAGTTTCAAATAGATACTAATCATCAAAATAATCTGTATTGATACACTTATTTAAGTTATTATGGGTGTTATACAAAATGTATACATAGACAGTTATCATTTAATTTGTGGCAATTACTTTGTTATTAAGGTAGTTTAAATTTTATCAGGCTTTACTTGTTGATGAATGTGCTAAAAGATTTTTTTAGCTCCCCTCCTGGCTCTACCACCGTCTGCTCTTCCTTTCAGTAAAGTGAAGACAGAGCGATAAACACCTTTTAGGCTTCTCATCAATCACAGAAGCACAGTGGATTTATAATAGCTGACAGAGAAGACCCGTCACCTCCAGCTTTCTCCTGCACAGTGGACAGACACAGAGAGAGAGTCAAAAAGAAAGAGACTGCAAAGGCAGAGAGCTTGTGGGAACTGAGCCATGTAGTGTGAGTCTCTCTGTCTAATGCTTTACAGGGAAATTGGAGAAGTGCTGAAACCCTGAGGTGGACTGGAATTCCACACCCAGTGAGTAGGATAGTAAAACAACTTGTAATGGGATAAGATTACATCAGTGTGTTTCATCCTGAATGTGAATTGTAGTTTTGGCTGATGCTGTGTATGTGCATTAGGTTTACATAAAAATAATTTCTGTAACATACATTTTTTCTCTCTGCGGATCCTCAGGCACTTCTGTGAGATCATACCGAGGCACCGGCTTGCTTTAATTAACATCAGCATGCAAATATTCTTCAGACTTCTTCAGTCTGAGGGAACCCAAAATTTGTCTTCTAGGATTTTGTTTCTCAACTGACCAGAATAGGCTCGTTAGGTGGATTATAGGGGAGAGACATGACTCTAGTGTAGCAGCACTGCAAACACTCTACAGTGCTTTAGTATATATACTGTATATTTTTGTGCTTTATTGTCTGGTCTTTAGGGTGAATGCGTCTCTAACTATATCGTCGCTATCTATGTGTTGGAGGGTTTGAAGTAAAAAAATATCTGGTGTTTTCCAAGATTCTTTTTCGGTTTTCAGACACACAAATCATGAAAGGAATTACAAGGTTTCAGCTCTGTACTTTGTCCTTTTGCTGGATTTTCATGATACCTCAAGGCTTCGATGGAGGTGGGGATGTTTTCCACCCTCTGGTGTACAGTCCTAATGACTCCGAGTTTGTGTTGCAGTGGGTGGTGGGTGTCAAACAGCAGATACTGGTCTGTGTGCGTGGGTTTCTTGCAGATTTCTATTTCTAGATTGCTGCACATCCTTATGAGAACTGCATGCCGCTGGCCTTCCCGGAACCCAATCATTAAGATGCATTCTCTGACGATCTTCACAGGCTGGATAAACTCTTATTGGAATCCATCCAATAGTTGTTGAGATTTTTCTGACTGCTCCAAAGATCTACTGATGTGCAAACCTTTCAGTACTTTGCATTTCATATTGTACCAGCATGAGGATGCATGTCAGTAGGCATCATAAATATGGATTTGTGCAGACTTAAGCGGTTTTCACATAAGAACTGTGGACCATGTCCACAGAATATGGTCGCAACTTCATCTGTAGTTGTTATTTCACACATGTAGCACACAGACGGTCAGATACGTTTTGCCATGTGTTTCCTGCAGCACATCAAGTCACATTAGAAATCATCATTCATCAACACTCCCATTTACTCACTGTCTCTCCAGATAAATCGCTGCTCTATATGGGTAATGTCTAAAGTAGTTTAGGGTTGCAGTGCATGTACTGTATATAACATAAAGTATAATGATAGTCTATATTACTGTCACTTGATTTATTATCAAAAACAAAGACAGGTGAACTTAGCAGTTACAACTCTAACAAGTTGACCTTATATACCCTAATAAAATAATGGATAATACCAGTCGAAACCTCATCTGGTGATGATGTCATTTACATGTTCCTTGTTTCTTTTGTTTTCCAAGTAGTCCTCCCTAAGTTATTAGACAATAAATAATGTGACCTCAACTTTAACAAAAATATAAAAGAACAGCAGTAAAGTCATTCTTGACAGTTCAACTGGAACTACAGTGCCTTAGAAATAAACCACAACAACAAGAAAACTAGCTGGGTTTAGAGCTTCATTTCTGTTATCCTAACTTCAATTAGAGACAAGTAAACACAGCATCTGAAAGAAGGTAAAAAACGCTATAATAGAAGATGTTTTTGTACAGTTTTTTTGTAGCCAAGGCGTCTAAAGGAGACCCCAGAGAAGTCTGAGTTAAAAGCAACCCAAATGAAAAACAACATCAAACACACGGAGTTGGCAGGTGCACAACTCCAACAAGGGTAGTAAGGACGTTACAACTTCATCCATATTTTTCATTTTGTTACAATTGGCTTGCATTAAAACGATATTAGTATTTTGCTGATGGCTACTGCAAGGGGATGAAAAGCTACTTTAACATTTAACATTTTTAAAGGACTACATACGGTCCCAGGAATAAGGCTAGCGAAAAAGTTAATTTAATAAAAGATGAAAGTAATGTTTTTTCTTCTAATTTAAAATTGAATGCCTTACACTATACAGAGTCTTGTAATGTACCTTTGAGACTATTGTATTTAGTTTGAATAATATTTAGACAGACAAACATTTAATAATGACAACAAATTTCTATTCAAAGATTCAGCTTCGAGGTTGAGGATTGGTGAAGAATAGGCTATTTGGAGCCAAGTCTGACTAATATAAGGCCATGTCCTTCCTTCACCATGTTCTTTCTTTGATACACTTCTTTGACAGTTAAATCCCTCTTTACATCTTGGCCTGTTTTAAGAGGCATAACTGTAATTAGTTGACGAGTGAAAAGGGACAGTCATCAACCTCTGGATGCCCGTTCCAGTTCTGAAGAAGGCAGATGACAAATGACTGTAACAAAGAGAAGCCTCCATCATTGGGAAGAGAGTCAAATCCTCTTGAAGGCACTTAGGCAGACATCCAGCTCTGCACAGGACTGTGGCTCCCGTCTGCTTAATTAGAGCAAATTCCCACAGGAAAATTTAGGGTGATCGTCCTACAGCTTGGTCCTCATCAAACAGCACAGCTCAGACCGCCACGTCCATACTGATGGGAAGGAGGAGGCCCGAAGATAGACAAATAAAGAAAATGCTGTTTATTTTTTTCTTTCTCTATCCTGGAGCCTGTCCTAAAGTGTCTTCTCCACAGAACAGGGAAGTGGCCTCGTATTTCTGATCATACCCTCAGCAAAGAGGTAAATACAAATGTACAGGTGGTGTTTCAGTCTAACTGCATGTTGAATTTATTATAATGGACAAGCAAAGACTGGAAGATGATCCTTGGCCAAAAAAAAAGGAAATAGAGAGAAAATTCCCCCAAACCCATTTAACCACTGTTGTGCTTTAACAATAAAGTAACTAATTACTTTAGATTCAGATTCATCCGTCTTAGTTGGACTCATGACAGAGCCACAAGGCTTTGGAATGTTGCCAGATGAGAAGATAACTATTGAAATTCAATGAGCATTAAAAATTTAAGAGACAGAACTATCGGTGCTGCAGGCTCCTTCTGTCTCTCAGGCCACAGGTTTTCTTTTCCCCGAGCTGTTTGAAGAGGCTGTTTTGTGAGGAATGGATTTTGACAGTGGAAGATACTGTGTCACTGAAAAGTGTTTTTCTCTTAGTGGTAGTAGTATCTGACCTCTTCTAGGTTCCTGGTGGCTTCACATACACACACAAAAAAAGAGATTATCCCAGGGGGCCATGAAACTGGAGCATCAGGATCCTAAAAATATTTGTTATGCCCAGATCCTGTTTTTTTTCACTACACCACTGCCAACAGAGGAGGGAGCAAATCCCACATGCACATGCTGCACAAGTACGTATTTATATGACAGTGTCTTGGAATTTGAGAAGTCCTAACACAGAGGTAAAACCTGTAGAGCATGAACTAACAGTTTTGATTATCTTCCTGTAAATATCCATTATGTTGTACTTAAACCAGCCTGATTTAACCATCCATAATATTTCCCATATGTTTTAAGAACTCGTTCAATATAGTGTTTTGAGTGAAATCTGTTATCACTTTGCTAAATCAAATGTAAGTAAATATTATTATGTAAATAAATGTTAATATTATTAACAATAATTCAGCAAAAACAAAGTTTTTACGAGATGATTTCCCCTATAAATAAGCTAATCATTTTAATTGAATTGATCACATTAGAAAATTATTTGTACTTATATCAATAATGAGACTGTTGTAATGTGCTTTTTTGATAACTCCACCTAATTTTCATTTCAATAAGACATATTTGATCTTGAAAACACAAAAGAGATTGGTGGAAACTGGCCAGACCTACCTGACTTCTTCTCCACCATGAAACGTGGACAGGCTACACAAACCCACTTACACACCAAGCAGACCGTGTGCTTGATTCACTGATTGACTGTGTAAATTCAAATGTAATCAGACAAGAGCCTACCTCCTACCTCTTAGAATCTTTTTTCATTTACCAGGGAGTATAAACCAAAGTTGTTCAGCCAGATTTTCCAACTTTAGGACTGTCTGTCTCTGTGCTTGCTGCCAACGTGATGACTACCACTGCAGCTGTCAGGGGCTTTTCTGTTGTTTTCATGCAAGTCAAAACATTTTGTTTTAAAAAGAAATGACAAAAACCAAGTGGTAAAACTATCAACCATTGACAGCTATATATATATATATATATATATATATATATATATATATATATATATATATATATGTATGTGTGTGTGTGTGTGTGTGTGTGTGTGTGTGTGTGTATGTGTGTGTATATATATATACATACACACACACACACACACACACATATATATATATATATATATGTATATATGTATATATATATGTGTGTGTGTGTGTTTGTTTGTTTTTGTTTTTTCTGTCTCTACACAATATGAGCAAAGTGATCATGCTAATTCCAAAACATGATAAAGGGAACCCAGTTAATTCAATAGCCCATATTGGTGCATGATAAAAGTACGTTGTGCAGAAAGACAACTTAATGTAAGCAGCTGCATTTATGTACAGTAACATTGTGATTATGAACTGCACATCCTTGACTTTTTTCTCTCCGGTAATAAAATAGAAAAAGTCCCACATTATTATTTGTGTGTGCCTCATAGCTACAGTAAGCAATAAATATTTACAGTTGGTTATTTTCTAACATTTTATTATTTTCGAACAAGGTTTCAGACAGGTTTCCGGGAGTTTTTGTTGCTGATATAGAAGTGTGAAGGCTTGTGTGTTGCTGACAAACAGGAGCTGTAGCCAGTCACTCCAGGCACTGCAGCTTCATTAACTACTTGCTGTGCTGCTACACTTGGGTCAATCCAACTCCCTCTCACATGGGCAAATTTCAAATGAAAAGCTTTTCAAGACAATTTGGAAAACAATAAGCAGGAGAGCTTCCAGGAATTTTGCACTTGTGGGGAAAAGGTAGGATGTGGGCTTTTCAGAGTTGGTGGTGGTGAGGCAAAATGTCAAACACATTGAAACATTTGGGATTTTCAAGAAAGGTAATTGAATTTATTGTTAGAACTGCTTAAAGGGCATAAGCTGTTTAGAAGGCTACCTTGGAGCATCAAGGACATTGAGACTATTACAACACAAATAGGTGAAAGTGTGTCAGTAATTATAGGAACAGAAGACTTTATAGTCAGATTGAAAAGATCACATTTTGTAAGAAATACACCACAGGATACTTCTCTTTGTTTCAGTGCTCTTGTTAAATTTCCCATCTGTAGCTTTTCATGAAATCTCTGCAATATGATCTCACTTTCACTCTGGACATCTAATATTTAGATGATTTCAGTGCCTGAGTATACTTATAAAAACTGTGGGCGAGTGTAGAAAGTGAAAAGACAGGATAAAAAAATAACTATCCACCCCCACAGTATCTTTTTGAAGCTTTCTACTCTGCAGTGGAGGACAGGAATCGAAGCAGATGTGGAGAGAGAAAGTTGTGTGCGTGTTAGTGTGTGTGTGCAAGCATGTGTGTGTGTGTGTGTGTGTGTGTGAAAGAGAGAGAGAGAGAGAGAGAGAGAAAGAGGTTTGGCTGGTGAGTTGGTTTAAAGAAGCAAGAGCAGCTCTCTGTGTGTCTGCAGGCTCAGACAGGTGCTGTACAATGTTTTGGGTTTAATTAAGTCTAGTGTGTGACTGAGACAGGGGGAGCAGGAAGAGGCAGATTGTAGAGCACAGGCATGTGCAGAGAGAGAGAAAGAGAGAAACAGAGAAGAAGAGAGAAAGGGAAATTTGCCAGAGCCTTGGCCTTATTTTACATGTTGAAGTTAATGGAAAGGTACAAGCGCTGTCATCACAGTTTCTGGCCAGTGTGTGTCTCATACAAACACACAGAAATGTACAATTGTGCCCACACGCTCCCTTGTGCCCTTGCAAATGTACTCTTAAAATGTCACTTTTCCCCTTTTCTTTCTACCAGCTACCGTGCGTTATGAAATAGCAGATCTTGGCCATTTCTAAATTTCATCCCTCGAAACGTCAGTGTTATAAGATGTGACTCACTGTGTGTCTCCTCCTGTGACTTGTAGGTGGTGACCTCAGGTAAAAACGGCAGAGGATACCACTATATGCTTGCAAATCTGGTGAGAGCTTGCAATATGAAACAATGCAACACAACCCAATAAAAAAACAGAGAATAACATTGCTCAGTGAAGTGCAAAGAAATGTAATGTACTCAAGCTTAGTTCTCTCAATTTGTGGTTATTAAAGACTTATAATTGAGTGCAGTTATTCAACAGAACTAAGAAATAAGCTCTTAGACAAGCTTGACTTGTTGTTTTTTCTTTTTTCCTTTTTGCTAATTACTCCTTGCTCCACTACAAACTGGTTTTACTCTTTGCTATCAGGGTTTTTCCAACATAAGCCTGGACAGGGTCTTTTCTGGTGGAGCCAACATCACAGGCTTCCAGATCATCAACCCAGACAGCCCCATCGTCCAGCAGTTCGTCCAGCGCTGGGAGCGCCTGGATGAAAGAGAATTTCCAGAAGCCAAAAACACTCCACTGAAGGTCAGTGAGGCATAGCACAACTCTTCAAAGATCCCTTTCTCTCCTCGCTCTGCTCCCAAATTTTAACATAATAAAACCTTAAAAATCTCTGAAACCAGAGAAAATATGTCAGTCTGAATCTTTTCACCGAGACCTTACTAAAATAACTTGTCCCCTGCTTGTCCTTGAATAGAGGCACCCTTCATTCTTAATCATTTCCATGTCAATCATAATGCGAGACTTTGATTTCTTACTTTTTACACCAGTCGCTGAGCTACTGTGAAAATGGTTACTGTACCTTGCTTTGGTAGCAGTGCACTATTTTGTTGGGTCTGGTGTGTCACTGGGGTTTCTTTCTTGCAGTACACATCGGCACTGACGCATGATGCCATCCTTGTGATTGCGGAGGCCTTTCGGTATCTTCGGCGGCAGCGAGTGGATGTGTCTCGCAGGGGAAGTGCAGGAGACTGCCTTGCCAACCCTGCTGTGCCGTGGAGCCAAGGCATTGACATAGAGAGAGCTTTGAAAATGGTAAGACTGAGAGCAATTGCTGTCTCTGCAAAAGGAGACCTTAATCTTTAATTACTCTGTCCTAACCAGCTCTTAGTCCCAGCAAATGGTGAAAGATATCCTTCCCTTGTTCTAATCAGACTGATCCAAAATTAGACCTCACGTTCAATTCCAAACCAGGACCAAAATCTTTTTTCTGTTTTCACATAGTGAGAGTCACATAGTGTGTGTTAGAAACAGATGTTATCCTTCTTTTCTTGGTGCGTGGCAGGTTCAAGTACAAGGTATGACAGGAAACATCCAGTTTGACACATTTGGTCGGCGAGCTAATTACACAATTAATGTGTACGAGATGAAGTCAGGAGGCCCCAGGAGGGTAAGTGAGCATGTAGCCTTGTTTTAATTCAGATAATGTGTAATTAAATTCTCTACTGTGCAGGTTTACCATACAATTTACATATCAGTACTGTATTTTAATAAATACAGACAAGCTTCAAGCAGCTCTGTGATGTGGATTTTAATTTCTCTTGGCAGTGCTGGCAGTACACAAGTTAGGGTTGATTCTAATTTGGACAGAAGCCGCCAGTCTTGTAAAGCCAGCCCAAATCATGCAAACACACATTTCCTCTGAGATATTAATCTGGAAAACATCCAGTGAGTATTAGCTGGGGTCTGCTAATGTCTGCTGATGGAAGCTGGGCCAATCTAAAAACTTTCAGGCAGTGGTGATTCAGATGATGACATGGGTCAAAACTCGGAAACATCACGCTAACACTTATTCCAAAACAGCTTACAGTTGACAAATTAGACTTCCCATTTGAAAAAAATTGAGACTAAAGTCACAGTTTGTCTTTATTTAAGTGTGACTTTTGTTTTTAAATGTTTTCCCCATGGAAATAGTATGACACTGTAGAACTCATCACAGACGATCCGTACTGAAATGATGCTGTGCAGTGGGTTAGGCAGCTTTTACAGCTTCAGTCCTACTGTAACAGCAATATCCACTTGTGTTTGTACCCGAGGCATTAAAGGGCAAGTGTAATGAAATAGCATGTTTGCCTCATGTTGTAACATAGAGATTTGCACGTTAAGAAAAGGGTTGTTCAAAAGAGAACAGTGTGTATTTTAGGCTCTACGGCCAATAAAACCATTTTATCTATTTGAATACACATCCTCCTCAGACACGGGCACAAAAGAGCCAAGAACACTGAGCTGCAGTACTGCTAAACAAGCCAGTAAACATCCACTTGGGGAGATGTGCACTCGCTCTGAACAGTCATTTTGCTAGTTAGCTTGACAGTTGTAGCACTTGTCAATGTCTGTTAGTGCAGAATGATTAGATCTTTCTATCCTTCAGTGCCGCTAACAAAACAGTGTCTCTCTCTTCATTAGCTTGTAAGCCACAGTTGTCAGAGCAAAAACATTTACATACAGTAACACTTTTCTAAAATATTTTTCTTTCAGTACTAGAGACTAATATTTAATTTAAATTCCCCTTTTGACAGTAGCATTTTGCAGCAAAAGGAGTAACTGGCACTGTATAATTGGGCAAGTCACACACACACGCACACAATGTTTTGGCTGGTTTAGCTCCATGACCGTGAACTCTGACAAAGCTGATACCAAACGTGGCCCCATAGTGTCCACATAGCTCATTTTACAAGGCAACATACATCACAGTGGCCCTCGTGTCCAAACTCAGTGTGAGACAATCTGCAGTGACAACAGAGTGAGTACTGTGCCTTATAGCTATCAGGACTGCGAGCTGTTGATTTCGACTTGGCTGAATACACCAGGGTGTAACAGAAATAAACATAATGCAGCTACTGGAATCTTCTCGGGTTCTGCAGACACAGGCCAGTGTTTGTTTTGTGTTAGATTATAGTGTGTGTGCTATGTGTCGTATAATTAGAAGAATAGAACAGCCTACTGCACAGGCTAGATAGGGCACATTTAGTCAATTAGATTTGGTATTAATTTTATCACTCTTTGAGGGCCGTACTGGTGCTGCTTTATTGTTATGTAAGAGAACATTTGCTGAGCCAGGAATAGATTACTCCTACTCTGCTGAAGTGTAGCCCAGGTGAAGTGATAAGCACCACTACAAGCTTTTTATAAAACAATACATAAGGCAAAACCAATACTGGCTCCAGCTGTACTCACATGTACTAGGGAGGTCCTACCGTTTTCTGTAATAACTTTGTACTTTTGTGTCATTTTCAGATCGGCTACTGGAATGAATACGAAAAATTTGTATATATAATGGATCAACAGGTCACCAACGAGTCTTCTTCTGTGGAAAACCGAACAATTGTGGTCACTACTATTATGGTACACTTTTAAGCAGGTTTTAAGTGTTTCACCTTAAGATTTCTGCCACTCAAGGTCAAGGTGTCCATTGTTGCAATCTGTCCTGGGAGGGTAGAATTATTTTATTTTCAGTTGCTTTCCATCCACTCACTACATGTTGAAACAGTCGATTCACGAAGAGTGTTTCAACTGTATCCGTGTGGGTGTCAAAGCATTTTGGTTTTTTTAGATTACAGTGGGCTGTTGTAGTAGTGACGTCACAATAACGGCTTTGGTAATGACAACTATGTAGATAGACACCATCGTATTTACGTTCAGTACATACGTAAGTAAAAAAGTTTCCCTCTCATTGGGTAAACTGTCAGTGATGCTGGGGACACACAGTCAAATCAACTGGACTGTGTCTCACTGGAGACATGAAATGGTCTGCACACAAGAAGGACATAAACGATCAAAGGCTCCAACCATTGGCTGTTTAGTCCTTTCCTAAATGTACTGCAGGTTACTGAAACAGGTTTTTGAATTGTAATGTGAAGATTCTCAGTCATCTTAGTATTTTAGGCCTAGCTGTAGACACAGAGCTAGGTAGACTAGTTACATAGAGTAGCTGCAGGTTAGTAATCACCAGCCATTTTTAAATGTAAGATAAGGTGCGCCTTATCTTACATTTAAAACTATGGCCTCTCGTTCCTTCTGGCTTTGCTTATTATGTTTTCATCTTAGGCAAATCCAGAATGTAAAAGTCTCATTGTCATTTTAACATCTCGAACTCATTGTCCTCATGATCCGAGTATTATTTTTTCACTGCCAGACATGTGTTTGATTTGAGTAAAGACAACAAGGTTATTTTAACTACATTGTAGTCATCTCATTAATGTCATGTTTTTCCCCATAATTTTATAGAAAATGCCACTTTTAATGAAAAGCCTCCTTTTGTTTCAGGGTGGAAACATTTCATTTTGTCATTTAGAACATTCTACATGACATGAAAGAAAAGTCTAAACCAGAAAAACAACAATGGTATACGGTCTCCTTCTGGTTTAAGTCAGATTACCTCTGAAAAACATGTTCCTGCCACACGATAAAACAAATTTGAGCGTGGGACCACTGAATATCCCCATGGTGTTTTTAGTTCATCTAATGGCAACATGTTTTACATTGTGGAGGAATAACACATTTTATGAAACACAGGTGCACACGCACACACACACACACACACATACACACACGTGCACAGACACATACACATACATACACATATATATCTAGCAGATTATTTTATTGTCCCAGTAGATCAGCAAACTGAATCAGTTTGAATCAACTACGCTTTTGATGTAGTTCAGATATTTTTTCCCTCACCTTTTTGATGTCTTTAGTCTCCTGGCTGTCACTGACGTTTACTTCATGAACTGGAAAAGTCCATTCAGCTCCATTCAGCTTGCCCAGCCCCTTTTGCAATGCTGATGTAAAGCACATGCAACCCTTGCCTATCGCCCATTCCCACAGATTTAGGTTTTGGTCGAGGTTAGCATGAGGGAATCCCGACATTTTTCTTTGCTTCCTTTTATATGTGCTTCACTCCTCCCCTCAGCTCAGTTGGCCTTTTTACTTCAGCAGCGGCCCGCTTTTTTAATAGTCTAGTGCCTTATTAACATGCCTGTAGCTGATGGTGTTACTATGTGTTTAACTTCTGCTCTGTCTTTTGTTGTTCTCCACATCTGTTTGTCATCCCTGCATGTCTGCATGTTACAACACTAGTCAAGGCCTTGTGTGACCCATGTGGTCTGGCAATTGTGGATATGTGCTTTCTGTACCATGAACTCAAGGTTTTGTCTAATTAACAGGAAGCTCCATATGTGATGTACAAGAAAAACTATATGCAGCTGGAGGGGAATGACAGATTTGAAGGCTACTGTGTCGATTTAGCTTCTGAAATTGCAAAACATGTGGGGATAAAATATAAGCTGTCAATAGTGCCAGATGGGAAGTATGGAGCCAGAGATCCAGAGACCAGGACGTGGAACGGGATGGTGGGTGAATTGGTGTATGGGGTAAGTGTCAGTTCGCCTGTGTAGCTCATAAGGGGAGGCTGCTAATTCTAACCCTCAGATTTGTTGTACTATATTTGAACAGAAGAAGGGTTTTTTTAAGGCCTGCAAATTTTTTTCAAATATATGTAAAGCAAGTATACAGTGTATGATGCATGATTATAGTGATTGTAATTGTAAAGGGTTCCATTTTACCCATTTTCCTCTTAGTTAAGGATGAGAAACCTTCACATGTAATTATGGTAGCGGTTGGTGGAGGAGCCTAACATCCTGGTGTTGTCAACATTTTGCAGCTGTATTATATCTGATAATACAAAGATAGTGGTGATAGCCATGCAGTCAGTCACACATAACAATCCTGTGAGAAAATGGTATTTTGTTGACGTGTACTGTGAGTGAGTTTTAACTATAAAATCACCTTGACTAGCTTTATCATGCTCACTCACACTTCAACAGGCTTTGGCAAAATGATTTGCATCTTTTATGAGACCTCACCTACTGAATGATTAATGTTAAAAAAATCTCATACATTAGACTGGAATCTGAAATAAATATGCATTCAAGCAGTGTTTCAGCACAGATTTAACACCTGTATTTTCTACAATTATGACATTATTAATACAATTGATGCACGGAGACGACCCCCTGTAATAACTTATATGTCTATGACATGATCACTGCAATATATATGCATGCACGCTGAATTTGTTTTGCCATGAATTTGCCATTCAGCTATAAGTGACGTCATACAAGAATTAATGATGAGCAGCTGCAGCCCGCAACTTTAGCTAAGTTTTGAAGTCAGTGTGTGGCCAATGTCATCCCCTCAGATCATCTTGCTAAAATTATTCATTTCTGCAGTGAGATGCTAACTGTCAGGTGTTGTTCAGTATCTGATGAGAGGTTAATTTAACAGGCTGATTCATATTTCATGGACTGCTTACATAAGCTCCTCCACCTCTGTTCTCCAACCCTCAGTTTGATTCATGGAGGAAATGTGGATTGAGACAAAGACATTAGCCAACACAAATCCTGAGTGACTCATTTTCAAATGGCAGATTCCTTCTCACTGACAATATCACAGATCTGCTATTCGGTATATTATAGGCTACTGAAATTTACATTGTCAAATCTGGTTATTCCAGGAATTCATTTTAAAGCTTAGTTTAGGCTGACTATGACTACATGTCAGGTTTAGTTATGGGTTTGACTTCAGGTTTATCAATATTTGCCTCATAAAATGAATATGTAACACATGAGTTGGTCATTTATGGTTTCTTCTGTAAGACTAACTCTCTGTGTGCCTCTTCCTGTTTTCACAGAGAGCTGACATAGCTGTGGCTCCTCTAACTATAACGTTGGTACGAGAAGAAGTGATAGACTTCTCTAAGCCTTTCATGAGCTTGGGCATCTCCATTATGATTAAGAAGCCTCAAAAGTCCAAACCTGGAGTATTTTCCTTCCTGGACCCACTGGCCTATGAAATTTGGATGTGTATAGTTTTTGCCTATATTGGTGTGAGTGTGGTGCTCTTTCTGGTGAGCCGTTTCAGCCCATATGAATGGCATCTGGATGAGAATGATGAGGCCAAAGACCCTCAGAGTCCCCCTGACCCTCCAAATGACTTTGGGATTTTTAATAGCCTGTGGTTCTCTCTGGGCGCCTTCATGCAGCAAGGATGCGATATCTCACCAAGGTTGGTTGTTGTGTTCATTGTCCACCACCTTTCAGTTGTCCTCGTCATCTCTCTGCATTTTATAGTCCCAGACACACAGTATATCTCTGCCATGCCATGGTGCATATAGGTTATTTTGAGCTTTAATAACGCTGCTGTCCACATAACCTCATGCTTCACTTCATTGCACTTTCCCCCCATTTCTTTCTGCTTCCATAAAAAAACTCACTCTCCTGTACACCCATTTGTTTTGATGCTGCATGCTGGCAGTGATGCTTGGCATCCACAAAATAACTTATGTCCACCATGCTGAGGGCTGTAAAATGCACAGGGGTCATTACATTTCATTGGAAGCAGCTGCTTGAATTTCTTATGACTCTTGGAGGGCTACCGTGTTTTTGCTGCATGTCACGTTTTACGGTCATCAACTTGGTGCATATAATGTATTTTGTTCAGAAAAACCATCATCTGCACCATAGCTACAGTATCACACAGTGACCATTTAGTCATTCCTTGCATTCATTCATGTATCCATCTTTTTACTCCTCAATGTTGTCGTGTCTCTGACCTCTTCATTAAGAACTCCTGTGACACACTTTTTTTTCTGGCAATTTTAAGAATGTAGAGAGGCTTAGTTGAAGAGCGCTGGCAGAAACAAAGAAAGAAAAGTTGTTTTTATTAAAGTAGATAATTTGACACTGAATGACATAATTATCAATGCTCAGTCAGATGTGTGTAATGTGTGTTTTTAAATGATGGGACATTTGACATTCTTTGAAATGACATCATCTGATGTACAGTACAAAAAAGTTATGAGTAAAATAGTGCTTTTAATTTTCTCAATTACTTCTGCAACACACATTTTAATATTTGACCGGTGGATCTAAATGGCTTGTCACTGTCTCCCTATTTTGGATTCAGTGTGTTGAGTTGTCCTATTAGCAGATTGGTATGGAGACAAATGCATCTGTTATCATTTTCATGCTGCAGGCTAAATAGAAGCTCAGGCGTTTAGTTAAGCACAATTCTATGAAGAAGAGGAAGCAATTTCTAAAAGCTAATTTTCACAGTTCAGGGTCATGTGTAAATCAGTGAAAAAAATCAGTTAATCAGCGTCAGAATCTTCAAGCAGTTTTTGAACAGATATTGCCATTGTTATAATTTTTGGAAATGATCATAAGTTCTTTTTGTATCACTGATATAGACTAGCACTTCCTAACTCATAATTGTCACTAGAATAGGAAGTCCCCTCAATCACACCTTCTGTAGCCTTTAGTGCATTTGGTGGTTATAACATTTGTCTTGAGCTCAACCATGTTTCGACCAGCTCACCTCAAGTATAGTAACTGACCTGAATGTGATGCTATTTTTGATAATTAGCCCAAATTTGTAATCTTTGCAGATCCGACCTGGACAATATCGGCATAGAAAAACCTTGATGCAACATTCTCTAAATTGTCATTGTAACTCTGAATGACAAACAATTTTATTTGAGTGCAGTAAAAGGGTTTTCATAAATATGTGTGCTAGTAAAATAATATACAGTATTAAGAAATCTAGAGCAGTGCATCTGTAAAACAGTGATGTAGGGCAAAACTGTTTCTTCATCTGAGAGCAGCTCATTTAGTGGACTATTTATGTGATCGTGGAAGTTGGGGACAGCACCAGAGAGAATAGTCAGAATTTTAAAATATGAACATTCGGTTGAGCTGCAAAGCACAAATTGGAAATCAGAGCCTCTCCCCTGATGAAAAAACTGTGAAAAATGTGTTAGAGACCAGTGAGCATGATGACTGTATGCAACAGAGCAGTTTAGCTCATCACACCCTGACTTCTTCAAAAGACAGAATCTTTGGGCCCTTTTAGTTCACGGGTACCACAAGTACTGACTTCTTGCACAAGAAAGTTCTTACAGTTACTTGGCAACGTTAAGTTGAGCTGTTTTTATTTCAGCAAAGACTCTCACACAATATGGCAGGACTGTCTCTGTAGTTAACCCAGGCTGTAGGATTTTAGCTGGTAATGAGCACTTTGGATTAAAGGAAAATGAGTTGCTAAAATAAATGTCTACACAGTTATATGAGGCTTATTATCTCTTTCATAGATTCAACCAGCTGCACAGGCAGTTGTTAAGGTAATGAGTCATCACTTAGCATCGATTTATGTAGATGTGTTACTACAGAGCACAAGGGACATGCAAATAATATTGCAGTTGTCATTATCTCACAAGAAAATGCTCAGCTAAGTCTGATTTCCACATGTCAACCCTGTTAGCTAATAGCCTTTGAAACGAAGGAGACTGTGGGAAATGACCTTCCATCTTCGCCTTATGTAGATTTAGGCACCCTGCTCTCATATCTCTCAGTCTGCTTTATTTCCTCCTCGCAGGTCTCTGTCCGGTCGGATCGTCGGAGGAGTGTGGTGGTTCTTCACACTTATCATCATCTCCTCCTACACAGCCAACCTGGCTGCCTTCCTCACTGTGGAGAGGATGGTTTCTCCGATTGAGAGTGCCGAGGACCTGGCCAAGCAAACAGAGATCGCCTATGGGACGTTAGACTCAGGCTCGACTAAGGAGTTCTTTAGGGTGAGCGTGAGCGTCACTGCACGGTATAACGGAAGCTGCCCAGTTAACAATAGTTAATGTGGGCCAGAAGCACAGAGCTGGAGTCTCTGGAGCTTTCTGTGGTTCTGGATTTATTACCTGCCAGGTAATAAATTGAGTGACTAAATCAATAAAAGAAAGTCTAGAATTGATGATACAGCACTTCCAAAACACTAATATTACAACTGCAGTCAATTAATTCAGTACATCATAAAGTAGTGTTTTGTGAAAACGGATCACTGAAGGAGTGAATAGCTGGAAGATGATGGCATGCATTTTAAGTCATTTAAAAGACAGTTGCTTTCAGAAGAGACATTTGGAATAGATAGCTAAGGTGAGCCCATATTTGTCATGTGGCAGAGCAGCACATCAGCTCTGCTTACCACAAAACGATGAATGATTGTTGTTAGGTTTAGTAGGGAGCACCTATTATCAGCCTTGTTTCAAATGCATTATGTTTTCAAAATTAACTTTGGTACTCTCCATCAAAAATGTGTTTTTAAGCTGTGAACTACACAAGAATAATTCAGCAATGCAACTGAGACAATTATACTCCCTTGTCCAACCATCTGTAGAGTCATAGACCAAACTCTGATTAGCCTCACAGCACCTCTATTAATATGTAGATTCATTTCTAACTCACTACTGAAAAGTGCAGCCAAAGCAATGGAGCAAATACTCTCATCAAGGTCACACAGTGCATAAACAATTTATAATGAAACATAGATAAAGCTGCAGCCTTCAAAGCACAAATATTTTAGCGTCCTTTAGTGCTGGCTGCTTAGAAATGCAGGTGATGATTTGTGTAAGCATGTGTTTCTTTGGTAAGTTAATAATTTTGTCTCTTATGGTAGTGTAGTTCTCTCATTGCCTCTGAATGGTCAACTCCATATGCTGTGTTCAGTGATTCATAAAGAATGAAGTGAAAAAAGGAAATAACAATTCAATTTGTTTAAATCTTCAGAAAACAAAAACTTTTCAAAACTATAAAATATCATTATGATTCAGATTTGTGCGCCTTTCTCAAAAAACAAAACAAAATAGAATGTGAGAGAACATGCAGTACTTCTCCGAAATGTAAATGTCATTCACATCCTATGTCCAACTCTGAGCTGTGGTTATTTTTAGTCTTCGTCGGTCTCTTGGTGTGATAGCTCCAAGTGAATCTGAGTCATCTGATAAATACAAAGCCTGCATTCCTTTAGACATAAAAATGATCAAGATGACACTTTGTGTTGATTTCAGATTCTGCCTCAGTCCACAGGGAGTAAAAGTAGAAAATCACATCATACAATGTCTTGTGATAAAGATAATAGAGCACGTTGCTATTAGATTTACTTATCTACTCTGTTTTATTGTTCTGCTGGCAGGAGAGGGCTTTCCTATTAGGGCAGAGTCAGTCAAAAATAATCAAATTAAAGCATTTATACACTCAGGAGACAAGGTGAAAACATTTTAATATTTTTACCTTGGGATCCAAGGCTCATATTGCTATTTGTGTATTAAACAGCAGAAAGGCATTGTTTTGGAGCGGTTCAATGAACCTACTCAGTAAAACAATATGAAGGTGTAAATAAAATGACATGATCTGCTGTGTCAACCTGAAGAAATGGAGCCTCACGATGATCATTGTTGGGGAGGTCAGCCATAAGATGCTTCTCCTGCACTGCCGTGCTTTAAAACATCACATACATTCATAAAAAAATGTAGCGAAACTGTAAAAGAGCAGAAGTGAGAATATTGTTTTTACTATTGATTATGAAAATTCCACAGTTTCATTAATCTGTTTAGGAGTTTCAGAAGGATGTACAGTACTGTTCTCTAAAATTGCTTAAATGTGTTTAATAGAGCACATTTTGTAAAATCCAATATAGCTGACAAGAGATTATGAGCTAATTTGCCCTGCTTTTATTGTGTAATAATTCATACTAGACTTCTAGGAGAAACCCAATTATTGTGAATGCTAGGAAAAAAACCATAGATGCAATATTGAAGTCTGTTGCATCCAGCACAGACTTCATTCTATGAACCGACAGCCAGTGAGCTTTTGTTAGAGCTTTAGAAATAAAAAAAGTCACATCAAAGGATTAAGTTTAGTTTTTATTTGGTTATGATCTTTGTTGTAGGCCATTTACACTTTTCACTGCACATATTCATTTCAAAACGAGTTATAATGCACAAAAATGAAAATGGGGGTAATAACTCAAAAGTCTTTCTAGCTCACTCCAAATATTGGCTTAATGTTAAATAATAGATAAAGTTAAAAAGTATATATTATAGCTACATTAATTGGCACATGCACTGTATCAGCTCTACAAATACCTCTTTGACATTTATCTGGTAAAACTAAAAGTCTCCATCCATCCATTATCTGTAACTGCTTATCCTGTGGGGGGCGGAGCTTATCTCAGCCGATGCAAGTCGCCAGTCTATCTCAGGGTTAACACAGAGCGACATACACACAAATATTCACTGTCACATTCACACCTACAGGCAAGTTAGAGTCACCAATTAACCTAACATGCATGTCTTTGGACTGTGGGAGGAATCTGCAGAAACCCACGCAAGCACAAACTCCACACATAAAGGCCGCAGCTGGCTGGGGAAGCAAACCCACGACCTTTACCGCTAAACACACCACTGCCACTGTGCTGCCCTAAAAGTCACCACACATATATAACTGATTTGCTTCAATCAATGAGCAGCATCCTGGTCTGTGTATGTGCTACAGTATTTTACAGCATGTGATTTGTCAAAGATGCTCCTGAAGAGATTTTTTTTCACATTCTTGCTGAGAGATCAGAATATTGATACCACTTTGACATTTCTGTGTTACATGTGTAGCTGGAGCTAGTTGGTGATTAGCTTAGCTTAGCATAAAGACTAGGAGCAGGGCAAACAATCTGGTCTGTTTGTTTTCAAATTGAGTGTAGTTCCAGTGGACTGCTAACGAACCTTGCTATCATTTAGATACTTTATTAAAACGATTCCACTGATCATAAACATACAGAAAATGAGTTTGCACTACATCCTTCATCACGCACACAAGTAGGATGCAGATAAAAATAAAACACCAGAGTGATTGCACATGCTTTGTTTGGCCTGTCGTCTCAGGTTTGGGATAACAGCGTGACAGACACACAAAGGCCTATGAATCACTCTCAGTGCTTCAGTCGAAAATCTCAACTGAAGCTGGTAATGTTTTTTAGACCAGTGTTTTTCTAAGGTTTTTTCCCACTTATCAGATAACACAGTATGACCTATTAAGATATTGTTGTGGTGACACCAATCATTAAGGAATAATTTGTTAAATAATTAATGTTTTTTAAGCTTGACTGCGACAGTGAGATGATTTCTGACTCTGACAACATGAACATGGTTTTGCAGATTTCAACACTGGCAACTGACCTGCTCCTGATAAACAGGCACCTTCATGTAACCCAGAGAAGAATTGCTGTTTTCACACTGTGTTCTGACCTATCATCAACTATTACTGTCATTTTAAGAGTGTTTATATGGACACTCAACTGAACTGAATTCGTGCATATGTCAAGAATGATTCATTCAGTAGCCTGAGGCCACAGTCCATTACAACTCCAGTGAATTATTTATGTTGCCATACACAACCCTGAGCAGACGGTTTGTCAGTTCACTCTCATGTTTTTCCTTTACTTTAACCTAAACGTGATTTGGCACTGAGTCACTCAGCTACTGAGCACACAATGTGAATAAAACTGGTCACACAGACTATATTCCTCCCTATCAAAAACTTTATATAATTATGTAAATATATTAAATACCAAGGTATAACACTTACACATGCTTACATTAGGTAATACAGAATAAATGTATTACAGAATAGCAAATTCAAAAAGTTATTTATTTACAGTTCTGACTTCTTCTTTTACTTTCGGTTGTTCCCTTTCAGGGGTCGCCACAGTGAATCATGTGCCTCCATCTGTCCTCTGCATCCTCTTCTCTCACACCAACTAACTTTATGTCCTCTCTCACTTCATCCATAAATCTCCTCTTTGGTCTTCCTCTAGACCTCCTGCCTGGCAGCTCCTACCTCAGAATCCTTCTACCGAAATATTCACAGTCTCTTCAGTGCCACTGTCTCTAAGCTGGTGGCTGGTCTCACCACCGTCTTGAACACCTTTCCTTTCATTCTCGCTGATACTCTTTTATCACACAACACAAATTACACTTTTCTCCACCAGTTCCAACCTGCCTGCACTCGCCTCTTCACCTCTTTTCCACACTCTCCGTTGCTCTGAACCGTTGACCCTAAGTACTTAAAGTTCTGCACCTTCTTCACCTCTGCTCCCTGTAACCTCACCGTTCCACCTGGGTCTCTCTCATTCACACACATGTATTCTGTCTTGCTGCAGCTAAGCTTCATTCTTCTGTTCCCCTACAAACCACAATGTCATCTGCAAACATCATAGTCCATGGAGATTCCTGTCTAACCTGTCCATCACCAGAGCAAACAAGAAGGGGCTCAGAGCTGATCCTTGATGCAGACTCACCTCAGGTCTTACAGCTCTCATACATGTCCTGCACCACTCTAACATTCTTCTCTGCCACTCCAGATTTCCTCATACAATACCACAGCTCCACCCTCGGCTTTCTCTAACTCTACGAAGGCACAATGCAGCTCCCTCTGACCTTCTCTGTACTTCTCCATCAGCATCCTCAAAACAAATACTGCATCTGTTGGACTCTTTCTAGGCATGAAACCATATTGCTGCTCACAAATGTTCACCTCTGCCCTTAGCCGAGCTTCCACTACTCTTTCCCACAACTTCATTGTTTGGCTCATCAGCTTTATTCCTCTGTAGTTGCCACAGCTCTGCACATCTCCCTTGTTCTTAAAAATCAGCACCAGCACGCTTCTCCTCCCTTCCTCGGGCATCCTCTCACTCTCCAACATCTTGTTAAACTAACCAGAAACTCTACTCCCACCTCTCCTAGACACTTCCAGGTATCTCATCAGGACCAATGTCCTCTTCAACACCCTCCTCACTTCACTCTTACTAATCTTTCCTGCTCCACACCAGTCACCTGTTCTACTCTTTGTTCTCTTTCATTTCCCTCATTCATCAACTCTTCAAAGTTCTCCTTCCATCTTGCAAACACACTCCTGGCACCTGTAAATACATTTCCATTCTTATCTTTAATCACCCTAACCTGCTGCCTTTCCATTGCCATCTTTCTGCCTCACAAACCTGTACAAATCCACCTCTCCCTACTGTCCAACCTAGCATACAAGTCCTCAAATGCTCTTTGTTTGGCCTTTGCCACCTCTATCTTTAGTATTCTCAGTGTCCCACTTCTTCTTAGATAACCCCTTGCTCTGTATGTACTCCTGAACTTCCTCGTTCCACCACAAAGTCTCTCTGTCCGTTCTCCTCTTTCCTGATGACACACCGAGTACCTGACTCCCTGATCACATTAGCTGTAGTGGTCCAGTCATCTGGAAGCACCTCCTGACCACCCGGAATCTGTCTCATTTCCTCCCTGAAAGCTACACAGCATTTTTACTTTTTCAACTTCCACTACTTTGTCCTCTGCTCTGCCTTTGTCCTCTTCAGCTTCCTCACCACCAGAGTCATTTTACACGTCACCATCCTGTGTTGTCCGGCTACACTCCCTACCAATACTGTGCAGTCACTGATCTCTCTCAGATTACAACATCGACACCAGATGTAGTCCACCTGAGTGCTTCTATCCCGGCTCTTATGACAACATATGTTCCGGCCTCTTCCGGAAGAAAGTGTTCACTACAGCCATTTCCCTCCTTTTTGCAAAATCTACCACCATCTGTCCTTCCGTGTTCCTGTCCTGAAGACCAAACCTACCGCTCACATTCTCATCACCTCTGTTCCCTTCACCAACATGTCCACGGAACTCTGCACCAATCCCCACTCTCTCACCCCTTGGGATGCTCTGCATTACTTCATCTAACTCACTCCAGATTTTCACCTTCTATTCAAATTCTCATCCTACTGGTGGGGCATAACCACTAACAACACTGAACATCACACCTTCAATTTCTAGTACTAATATTGTACAACTAACACATTACACGTCACACAGAGATGATCATTTATAGTTCAGGAGGTGTGTAACAATGGGCCTCCAGAGCATTTTGGAGCTCACATATCAAATGCTCGTCCACACTTTTCTTTCTGCCAGATTTTAAAGCTGACGTGATGACTTCGTGTCATAAACATAATTCTGACAAGCAGCCTCTTGAGTACATGTATAAAAATATAGTTCAAACCCAAAGTTTCCTCTGAGGCTCTTCTCCCTCTCCAATCTCAGAACAAAAGGTCACATTAGCCCAGTATAATGCTACTTCTGTGTTTTTCCCCTCTATAGTAGACAGCTGTGTTCTCCAGGTCCCCGGTGACCAGTGATCAGCCTCTCACTGTCCATTTTTAGCAGAGGTGAAACTGTCAGTCCCAAAGTGAGCAGGTCAAATTTATTAAAGACAATTGCCGAAGGGGCTGTACACAGTCAGACAACAAATGACAATAATACCTGTCTTCATAAACCATGTTGACCATGTTAGAACTGATCACAGTAAAAGTGTCCTATCCCTTGTGATTCCAGATTCCTTTTTCTGTACGTGATTTGGTTGATTTGAGTGTGCCACAAAACTTTTACCTTTTTTAATATAGAGCTACTGGATTCTTTTTGAAAATATGCTAAAAGCAATGAGTATTACTTAATTTCCCTGATGGCATGGATGCAGACCACAATGATGAAGACAATCTGTTAACTTGCCAGCTGCTCTTAAAAACATGCACTCAAAGGCATCAGAAACTGTAGGATCTGCAGGAAGACAACTAGGCATTCACGTAACACAAAAGCTCTTACGTGTGTGCATGTGCGTGCTAATAGACAGACCCGAGGTACACAAAAACATATTTGTTTGGACAAACCAAATATAATTATAGATATTTCATCCATCTGTCTATACATTATTTGTAACTACTATTCATGTTCAGGATCATGGGGAACCTGGGCCCTATGCCAGCTGCCATAGGGCAAACGGTGGGGTACACCCTGGACAGGTTGCCAGTCTATCTCAGGCCCAACACAGAGAGACATACACAGACAGGCAATCAAATAACACTCACATTTACATCTATAGACAATTTAAAGTCATAAAGTAACGTAACATGCATGTCTTTGGACTGTGGGAGGAAGTCGGAGTACGGAGTCAGAGAAACCCACACAAGCACAGGGAGAACATACAAAGTCCACACAGGAAGGACGCAGCCAGCCGGAGATTCAAACTGGGTTCGTTGTAGCTATGAGGTGTCAGTGCCAACCACTCCACCACCGTGCTGCCTCAATTATATTATAACAATTATTTGTTATTATTATCATTATTTATTAGATCAAAAGCTTTCGGCTTGTCCCGAAACGTGTTCCGCACATATATTTTGCATGAGTTTTTATGCTGGATGCCCTTCCTGCCCCAGCCCACCCATTTTTATCTGGGCTTGGGACCGGCACCAAGGTAGCGGGGCCACACCTTGTGGGGTGGGATTCACACCCGCTGCCTTCTGCATCCCAACCCAATACTCTACCATTAAGCCCGTTGAGAACCTAGAGTGCATTATTGTTTCATGTCTTCCATTTAAGTTTCAAACTCTTGTAGCATCATCCACCACATCTTGTCATTACACATACACTGCTTGACACATTTAAAAGTGAAGCCAAACACACAAGATTGCGACTCCAGCTGTGAGCTTCTGATGGGAGGAACAGGAGGAAATCAGGGGTGTCTGTTAAAATTAATACTATACATGTTCTGCAGTTTACTTCTGCTGAGCTGCCAGATTGTCAGACTTCAGGCTGCTGGCAGAAAGCCCACGACCTCTGCTGCACTGTTTGGATTTAAAGGGTAAATTTGCAACAAATTACAAGAAGCAGAAAACTGTCAGTACACTGACCCTCTATGTGGTGAAGTGGTTCAGCATAGTGCATTTCATCTCTCCCTCAGCATGTGATGTAACAGAAGGTACCTTAATGACTGAAACGCCTGGTGTGACATCACTGATTGGGACGTGACCATGAACAGTAGCAGCAACAGAGTATTGTTTTCCTGTGTGATTCAGAGATGCTTTAAAATAATTTGAGTTTGAGTTTGATGAACAGTTGTTTTAGTTTCTTAGCTTAGCTTAGTATAAAGAATACAATTCTTCAGCTTTGGACGTGTGGGTACTTTTCCCTGGTTCCAGTATTAATGTTAAGGATTTGTGTGAAAAGTTTTTTTTTGCTGAACAGATGCTTGTTGGAGAAAAATTATATTTTCAAACCAGATCAATATTTTACTTATTTTTATTCCAATAAAAATAAAAAGTACAAACAAACCAATCAACCAATGAACCCAAACAAATATCAAAAAGATCATGGGACCAATAAGTCAGGTTTGAGAAATGAAAAATATATGGGGTTTTATTTTTTTAATTGATTTAATGTGATTTCTCCAGAGTGTTTGTTTGGCAGCTCTTGGTTTACAAAAAATGTTCACAAGTATTATTTAGAAAATATTAATAACTAAAGGCTTCAACAAGATACACCCCCCACACACGCACACACACACGCACACACCCCCACACCCCCACACCCCTCTGCCCTAATAATTTTTGTGCAGTCCCCAAGCTAAGATAATTGTCTTCTGGCTTTAGCTCCATATCTAAAGCAGAGTGGTATTGATCTTCTCATGTCTCAGTGTATTCTCCAAAATGCCTGACTGCTCCTTTTAACTACAACCCACAGTGGCACATTATAAATGTTGTCATAGTTGTCATTGTTTTATTGAGTGTATAACTATACGGTTTCTGTCTTCTCTTCTTTAAATGCAGCGCTCCAAAATAGCAGTTTATGAGAAAATGTGGTCATACATGAAATCTGCAGAACCCTCAGTGTTTGCCAAGACAACACCAGACGGGGTTGCCCGGGTACGAAAGTCGAAGGGCAAGTTCGCCTTTCTTCTCGAATCCACTATGAATGAGTACATAGAGCAGCGGAAGCCATGTGACACCATGAAAGTGGGCGGCAACCTCGACTCTAAGGGTTATGGTGTGGCTACACCTAAAGGCTCTGCATTAAGGTGGGTGGGATAATATAACAATATCATCCATGTTGTTATAGTATTCCACCTACCCTGATGTCTCCTTTTGTCATTTTTGTCTTCCTCACTCCTTAATACTTCTTTTTTTCCCAAATGCATCATTGAGTGAACAGTACTATGAGTTATTTGAATTGAATCAACACGTTCATCCATTTTTTTTGTCGTGTCTGTTACTTTGTTCTTTCTCTTAAAGTCCTTCGTACCCTAGTCACCTTCAGTAAATCCATTTGAATGTCGATGTGTCCTCTTCCCTCAACCTTGTTTGTTTCGCTCTTTCCCTTCAACCTCTCCTCCCTTCTTGTTTCTGTAGTGCCCCTTTTTGCATTGCTTCTAATCCAACAGTGGAATATTTCTGGGATTAATTTGCTAGTAAATGCTGGTCTGTCAGTTGTGATGAATGTTAAGCTGCATGCTGGATGTTCTTATTTCTAATTCAACAATGACAGAATGTCCCCATCCCGCACACTTCAGTTACAAGCAATGTAACCCTCCATGCCACCTCTCTAATATTTAACATTTTCTTTGCTGTAAAAATGCTTCTTACCCTCCCACACTAGTGAAATTCTTTACCAATTTGTCCCTTCCATGTTTCCCCTATGAACCACTGATATCTATCCCTATTTTTTACTAATATTCTATATTAGATTTCTCACGGACCTGTTCATTTTCTTACAAGTTATGTTTTATCGTTTCAAGAAATGCTGTTAACCTGGCAGTGTTAAAACTGAATGAGCAAGGCCTCTTGGACAAATTGAAAAACAAATGGTGGTACGACAAGGGAGAGTGCGGCAGCGGGGGAGGTGACTCTAAGGTCAGCCTCAATGTCACCAAAGTCGGGTATCCTAGAACAGAGTAATCGGCAAGGCTGACGTCACTGACTGTAGTTTTTGGGCCCAATTATCTGTTAGGACATTACTGATAAGTGTTTGTCTTTCTATTTTTATTGCACTACTGTGATCAACTGGGAACCCTTTATTAGGCTAATGGTGGAGAAAATATCCCAATAATGTTAGACAAACAAAGAAGGGACATGGAAGTACAACGGGTGTATAAAATTGTGCTTGTGATAGAGTAGGTGTGTCTGTGATTTTGGTCTGTGGTTATGAAAGCCAGAAACATTTCCTCTGTTTTTTATACCTACAGACCAACATGAACGTTTTGTATTGCCGTATGTGGCTTCCACACTAAAGCCAAAATGATCTGCAGGATTCAGCACCTTCTAATTTAGTGATGTATGCACTCTCAAGTCTGCCGCCTAGGCATTAGTGCAGTTCGGGGAACAGCGTTGTCTTGAGGGGACTAAGCATCGCAGGCAAACGTGAGAATTCTAATGACAGATTGACAACTAACGGTCCAGACTTTTTGTCCAAAAACCTCTCACCAAAATCCGGCGTAAGACTGAAGGCTCCCTTTGGTTGGTCTTGATCTAAGGCCAGTCAAACTCATTTCATGGCCACCCTGTTCTGGTAGAATGTAAGATATGACCAGGGGCTCCATTTATACTAGAGGATTTGATTTCAATTGTACATCATTTTCATAGAAAGGATATAGCTCATGTCCAAATAATAGTGAATATGCCTTTAGACCTTAAAGTGAGACTATGCAACTTTAGCCAAACGCAAGCCACTGTAGCCACAAGGGGTGCATTTTCTGACCGTTAGCTTTGTATGAAAAAAGGCTCAAATATGTATTTCTAACATCATAGTTCAGCAATATCAAAAGTATAACTCATTTAGACAGTAATATCTAGGTAAAACTATCTGATCATAGTAGCCTGTAGTAGTGAACCTTTAAAAGTTACACAGTCTCTCTTTAAATGTAAAGTTATAATAAAGAATATGTTTCAATATTGTCTCTGCATGCATTCTAGCATAATACAGTATATTTCTACTTACAGTATAATATATCAGTACGCTATCAGTACAAACTGTTTAAGGCTCAGCTCTGCAGGGGAGCTGGGACCTTTTATATAGATAAACACAGGACCCAAATGTTTTTATAAATGAAGCCCCTGATCTTAGGTTTTGGACATCAGGGCCAGTAAAAGCCCTACTGTGGATCCATCTCTGCCTCTGCTCTTCTGATTGCATCATGACCACTGCAGTCTTAGCACTTTGTGAGAGAAGAGAGAGGGCAAACTTTGCTTGTTATTGACTGTAGTCATTCATTCCTGAGTGAGCAGGATATGGATACTTCCAGTGGAATAACACAAAGACGCCGTCTCCTCTCGCTGCCGATCCCTTGGTCCAGAAAGAGTAGCTAATCGGTGTAACACTATCATGTCTGACTGCTACACTTCTTTGTCCTTATTTCACTTTCAGAAATGCATGTGGGGATAATTTAACAATGAGATCAAAATATATTGTATGTAACTACCACTGACAAATTATGGAATTTACAACAGGTTCGCTGAAATCAAATGTTTGTATCTACAAATGTTTATATCTACCTAAAAAGCTTTTATGTTCAGACCTTTTCACTAAAACCAAACAAAACTGCAGCCAAAATATCAAAGTCACATCCTGTATCTATGTGCAGGAAGTCTCATATACTAAAGCTGGTTGATAAAGGCATACACTATACATTCTTGTATAAAATTTATTTTTCTACTGTGTCATGTTTATTTTATTTGACAGCTTATAGTATGTGAATTATGTCTTAATTTAGGCCACACAAGTCTTACCGTGCATGTTGTGGGTTAATTTGTGTGGTCGTGATGGTTTTTTAGTTACTGCTGTCCTGTTTTGCAGAAAATGTAAAAAGGTAAAGATTTGATGCGACTTAAATCAGAGGAAAAAGGAAAAGAAAGTTTTTACGCACTGACACAGAACAGCTACAAGGGAGTGGACACAATAAAAAAAAAAACATCAGTACAATGTATTAAATCCAATACACCAATAAATACTTCTTTTGTTACTAGTACGCCACTAATACATCATCACAGCCTGTGACTGTGTCCTCTAACAATAGTCCTCTGAAGCAGCCCTAAGAAAAACAGAACATTTATTCATAATTATATTCAGAATTATTCAGCCTCACAAACGTAAGACTTATAGCGCTGTTGTACTACGTTTCATTATGCTACACATGGGTTGATGTTATTGTGTTCAAACCTTGTACTCATTCAATCAAAACTATTTTTTTCATCACTTCAATAGAAAATGTGATTTAATATTTTAGACAAAAAGCACGAAGCAGATGTCTCTTTATAAGGTTTATACCGTTGGGGACATGTCTAAGGACAATATATTTAACCAGTTTTAAAAACCTTCCACTGTGCTCATGATTATTATTGTCACTAGTGTGTTTTATTTATTTTATGCCTTTAATGCTTTGCTTTTTTTTCAATTTCACATCTACTGTCAGGACAAAAGAGCTCCACATGTATTACTTGTGATAGTTATTATATTTCTACTGCTTATAAAAAAATTAATTTTTAACAACATGACAACCCTTAAGGCTCAATTTTGAGGATTTAAGGGCTCATAAACTACACTAATGATGTAGTTGTAAGTAGATATAAGGGCTAATGTAATACAGTGTATAATTATTTGTTATAGAAATTCAATTAGTAATCTTAAATGGCAGTAGACATTAGTCATGATTTTTGAGGTGTTGCAGAGGTGTCAGAAGAGATTGAACAAACTTAAATTCTATTTTTATAGCTCAATATTACACATTACAAATATCTATGTGATTCTACCCAGGTCTGATTGTTAATCGCATTGATTTCTCTTTGAGCTGTAAACCAACTGTCATCAGGTTTGAGACAGTTTGCTGACAGTTTTTATATTTGACAGTAAATTATGAAGTTAATCACAAATAAAAACCAAACTCCAGCTGACAATGTAGAAAAATAAATAGTTTAATGCTGCAGTTTTTGTATGGGACAAAATAACTCCAAGCTTAGAAGGGAAGCACATACAGTTGTTTCCCCTTTTCTGTCCATCACCACAATGGTGTGTTTTTGACAAATGTTCCTTTAAAATAAACCATTAGCCATGTCTGCCCCCATGGGGCGACTGTGGCGCAGGAAGGTAGAGCGGTTGTCCTCCGGTCACATGTTGAAGTGTCCTTGAGCAAGACACTGAACCCCAACTTACTTGCTCCCAGTGAGTGTTGGCCAGCTGCATAGCAGCTCCCCCATTGGTGTATGAGTGTGTGTGTGATTGTGAGTGTGAATGGGTAAATAAGAAGTGTAAGGAAGTGTAAAGAAGCAGTGTACAGCTTTGAGTGCCAATAGGTAGAAAAGTGCTATATAAGTGCAGACCATTTACCATCATGAAATGTTATGTTATTCATCTCTCTGCTGTTTAAAATTTTTGGCATTTAGTCGAAACTAAACCACAAAATTAGCTCTCCAGCTATTGGTATAATATGGTTCTCTGCATAGAATTACAGTATGTGCATTGGATTCTGCATGAATTAACTGTAGGGTTGATGTTCACATGGGATGTGGGTTTTAGGGTTTGTGTGAACCTGGTCAGTGCACTTATTTAAAAAGTCCATGGCCACCACCTGGTGGTCTGTTTGAAGGTCTTTATGTAATGACCATCAGATTATTGCAGTGTATCTTTATTATAACAAAGACAAAAATCTAGTGGAGTAGTTCACAGCACCTAGCTTTAACTTTAAATCTCTGTTTGAAGGAGGCTGTACTTTATCCCTTTGCCATCCTGGTAAACTGAGGCCTGTTTGAGCACATTGAAGGCTTTTTTTTTTTTAAATGTGTCAATTTTTGCAGTTGTTGTCTCCTGCAGTTAGGAGAGACATCTGACTGCAGACAAAGGTCACAGACTGCTGACAAGATGGTCAACATTTAACCTTGACTGGATGTTGATTCTGCAATATTTCTAGGGCTTATTGCCTTGACCAATGACCAAGAACATCTGCTGCCAAGATTAACAGCTTGCTCTTGACTTCCTGCTAAGGTCGGTAGTCTGCCATCTTTGTTTGCAATCAGGTTCTCTTAGAAGAAAAATCATTTTTGTTCTCATTTCATCCTGGTAGTTTATCTTAAATGCACCATGAGCACATCCAAAATGTCCTATTGTCCAAATAATACAACTTTTGCATCTTAAAGTCATTTCATTTGAAGTGTTCAAATCCCTCAGTCCCCAGTAAACGTCTTCCAAAAAAGTTAAAAGTAAGTAAAAATTCTGCAAGTAGTAGTGAAACTAAGTCCAAAACAAGGAAGGAATTTTCAAATCCTGCCCCCTGCTGTGATTGTTGATGTTGATGTCATGTTTTCAATTATAGTTTGCATATCTTCAAATTCATGCATCTAGTTTCTTGCCTTTTAAAGAGCTCTGACTGGAGAACAGGACTGCAGCTCATTCAGTCAATATCATGCATGACTTTTTTTCTTTGCATAAATAACCTGAAAACATGATTTGTAGCCTATTGAATCTACACAGAACACAGTGGTGTATACAATATATTTGATGATGTTGGATTACAAACACTAGTCTTTTTTTCTGAAAGGAAACAAGCTCAGAGATTTGGCAGTCAAAGAAACTGAGAATAATGTCTTACAAAAAGTGAACCTAAAAGAATTTGACTCTCCTCAACAGCAGTTTGGTTCAGAAAAAGTGACTCTTACACTCACATTTTCTTTACCTCATCTGAGTCAGAGCAGCAGAAACAAATATGAATAAACTGTGCTGTAAAGTGGACAAATAAATTAAACTAACATAACATCAGTTTATTTAGATATATATTTTGAAGCAGGCTCTAAATTAACACTTTCTTTCTCGCGGTAAGTAGAAAAGTCGATTCTCACTGTGATTAATCACATTGGACACACACTGATTGAAAGTGGTCCTTTTGTGAGACATTAGCCTCTAATAGCTGTTAGTGTAATTGGACTGCTGTTAGTCAAAAAAGGGTTCCTGTTAGATCCACTTTGCTTTAAATCAAAAAGGGCTGCCAATGGCAAAAAAAAAAGTGCCCTCAGCAATTATTGTCTCTGTTTTCTTCCATTCTGTAAAAGCTATGCAGCAGCTGCTTTATTCTGCAATTTCAAACCTTTGCTCTTCTTGTGATCAGTGTGTGCCGATTACTCAAAGCGATATAGGTGGGGTCTGGCACGCTAGGGTAGTCATGGATTATGAAAGGTCATATATTTATATTTATGCATACTGTAGTGGTTGCTTGCTGTCTATGATGTGTTGGCCAGGACCCTGCTCTATCGCTTTGCACAGTATAGTAGTAGTTTAAAAAGTTGAATAACATAAAATAACATAATTAAATGTTATTTATGTTATTTCCCACGTGAAGAACTCCTGTAAACCTTGCAGTATTGAAACTCAGTGAACAAGGCATCTTAGACAAGCTGAAAAACAAATGGTGGTACGATAAGGGTGAATGTGGAACCAAGGACTCTGGAAGTAAGGTCAGTCGCTGCAGGTCTTTTTACACTGATTGCAAAATGCATTTTAACCTAAGTGTTCATATGCAAACATCCAAAGCATACATCCTGTCAGACATGCTAATCATGACATGGTATATCTGAATACATGCTTGTTTGCCCTCAGAATAACCGTAACAATCTAGATTTACTTGACACATAGTCAACTTTATTTACACTCTGATCATGATTCATCACATTAACATGACTTCATTACTAATGTCTAAAGACAGTTTAATAATGTTTAAATTTGCAGCATGATTACATACTATTTTGACTCATACCATACAATTTTGAAAGTTGAATCATAGAATTGAAACCATTATACTGCTATTTCTTCCCTGTGAGATTTAGCTTGTGTTCCTTTTCATTTTGGATTCAAATAGTGTTGATTAACTGTGACATGACCAGTTACTTTCCAAATGCATCCTTATTCTGACAAAGTCCAAAATGACCTTTAAATATCATGTGAGCACAAAATGGTCAAATGGTATTTAATAGTCATGTCTCGTGGAGACATGGAGAGTTTCAGAGAAGGAGACTTTTTTATATTTAATTAATTTAAAAAAGACAACTTTTCATCAGAAATCATCAGAAAAAAAAACAATTTTGGGATGTCAAAATGTCCCACAGGTTTAAAATTCAAATGGAAAAGACCACCTGAATAACTAAAAAGCAGTAAAATGGTTCAATTCACCTTCCACAACCTTCCACTTTGATTGTACAAATGCAATGTGTTGTAGATGAGCAGCTACAGTATAGTGAAACAAGGGTTTAATCTGTAGACCTGTACGACCATGACCGCCTTCCTTTAGAGGGGATCTCGTAAAGAGACCATAAAGCAGGATAGTTAGCACCTCTCTCTACATTCACCTTACCAGCTCTTTAAAGTAGAAATAACTTGAGACGTTACTTAAATGTCTGAATTAAGCAACTATAACTTAGAGGGTTCTTAGAAACATTAAGCATCCTCCTCAGATTTTCTGTTTAGTCATATTATAGCAGCATGTACATACATGATTTGTGTTGGTGTGGGTGTACATGTTGTGAGTTTATCAAAGAGCCAGTTTAAAAAGTCTTAACAGTGGTCTATACCTCCCCCAGGACAAGACAAGTGCACTAAGCCTGAGCAATGTGGCAGGAGTCTTCTATATTCTGGTTGGAGGGCTTGGCCTGGCTATGACTGTGGCTTTGATAGAGTTCTGCTATAAGTCACGGCAAGAAACCAAAAGACTCAAACTTGCAAAGAATTCTCAAAACTTTAAGCCAGCACCTCCGGCAAACGCACAGAATTTTGCCACTTACCGTGAAGGATACAACGTCTACGGGACAGAGAGTGTTAAAATCTAGAGGGTAAGTTGTTCACTGTTGTTTCCCTGCTGCATTTTTAAGTTTGAACATAGCGTAAAACATCATGCAGGTAATTTTTGGAATCAGCCAATGTTTTACCATTTTATCATTACCAACTAATTTTAAGTTAATTCAACTTAAAATTGGCACTGAAGCAAACTTGGTGTAGTGACCAACGACAGTATTGGAATTTCTGTTTTGATGCCATGATGCACACAACCCAAAAAGTATGGAATCACTGCAAAAGCAGCAGCCATGAAGCCACTCAGCTGGTTTTACATTTTCACAATCTAATTTAAGTTTGGCTAAACCACTTTTTTAAGGCCATAGGAGACAATAATAAGAAAGTTACATTTTTAATCTGATACTTGACACATCTCTTGACTTTATCAGAGATGAAATATGTCCTTTCCCACTGGTGCATCTGGATGGAAACAGCCGCTCTGTGTGACCCCGACACCCCGTAGCTGGTATCCTGGAGGCAGCAGCCTCCTGTGTCGTCAACTTGCACAGAAGCCTACAAAGTCATCAAGTGCTCATTCTGGGTTGTGAGGCCCGTCACACCAATGGAGGGCAATGACGGAGGACTTTTGCATCTGGAAACATGGGATTTGCCTCTCATAGTGCCTTATGGAGCATTTGGGTGTCATGGCAATGCAATTAAAATTTATTTCACTTGAAAAAAATATGTGGAACTACGGCAAAATATTCAAATGACAATTAGATAAACTGTTGTAATTTCAGTTGTTTTCTATTTCAAAAAAAAAAAAAAAAGCCATGATTAGAAATCAAACCCTCCTGGAGTACTGGAGCGAGTCATTGGAATTCTTTGTGAACATATTTTTGTGGTGAAATCCTCAGTTGGATAAATGTTATATTTAGTGAAGTAAAGTCACTTTCTTGTTTTTAATATAAGGCTATTTTCAGTGTCATAATCTTTAGGACAAGCATCAACCAGTAAGCTTAAATATCAATAAAACTGATTTCATTGTACCCGACTTTTTACCTAGAAAATTCAAATTATATGAAACTAGTGGTCATCTGAAACTGCTTAGTTGGTGTTACTGTCAACGCCTGTGGGACATCATTCACGACTGACTCTGTAATAACTTAGATGCTTGTTTTAAATCAACCAAGTGAGATCGCATTTATTTAAACTGCAACAATTTTGACACCAATCATTTTGTATTGAAATGATAATCACTTAGTGCCATATTGTTGTAATCAAATAAATTCTAACTCCTTTAGAGACTAGGAAACTGACCCCATTAAATGTAATGGCATATTTGAGAACTGATTTGAGTATATGGTTTACACATTGTGCACACTTAGAAGCTGTTCCCATGTAAATGCAGCATCTGCGATCACAGCATTTTTTGGTAAACCACACCATAGCTTCTTTGGTTGTAATACGCTTTCTGTGTCTATGCATTATGCAGAAGGTGAACTGTACATTGAGGAAAAAGCTACGAATTAAATGTGTCTGTATAAGTGAACTTTTTATACATTGAAGGAAAAACCTGAAAACGCTACAGACCATGTACACCTACATTTGTTTAGTTAATCAGACTTTCTCACCCTTTTCTCCCCAGATGACTTGCATGTGAATTTTATGATAGTTTTACCAAACTGCAACTTAAAATGGACCCTGGTTTAGTTATTGTTCGATACAACATTGGATCCGGTTTGGTTTTACAGTAGTTTTTCCAGTTCATTTGTAACAGTAACTCAACAATGAGAGTTGCATGTATGGACACAACAAAGCTCTATGGAGAGGTCATGTACGAAGACTTTTATTACATTTCCTTAATAAAAGCAGGTTTATATTTACGTTTTAGACGTCCATCTTTTTTACATAAAAAAAAAAATCTTAATTCTGGAAAATGCTGTTTTGTCAAAATATAACTTTTACCCATAGAAAAAATGATATTGATCAGTGAACAATTTTCTTTGCCGCAGGTTTTATCTCATATTATTTGATTAACAAAGCGCCATGTAAAATGCAGTGAAATCATTTTGCCATGTTTGTGCCAGAAAATGAAAAAAGTTGAAAACCTGAAAAAAAAAAAAAAAAAAAAAAAAATTACTAATAGCAAGTTCAAATTGTGACTCCAAGTCAAAAATGTATAAACTTAGTATTTCAATGATATAATATTTCAGCCTTTTTTTCTAGCCAATGCAAAAATGTTTTCTGTAGGTCAGGAAAACAGGGATGTTCAAAATGTCATCTAAACTTGACTTTTATCTGTATCCTAATTTTGTCATTTCTAAAAATATTTTATAAAGAACTACAATACATTGTCCCTGCATTTTATACTGAGTGTTATTTCAGGTCATTCTGTTGAATTCATTAGCAAGGTCCCCAAAGAACTTGACTGAAAAAACTTAAGATAAACCCTTTAAATCCAAGGAAACATCGGCGTCCATGTTTTGCTGACCTGTGTGTTCAAGACAACTCTTTCATGCGAGATTAAATTTTCTTTCTAGGATTTAAAATAAAATGGACACAAAATATTCCTGCATCATTTTAGCAAGTAGGAAATAAAGGAAGCCAAGTGTATACAGATCAATTATAAACACAATGAGTTAATCTTCACTAGTAGACACAGAGCTTTATTAACTGCTTGATGTCTCACCAATTAACTCTTTTGTGGAGAAACACAGAAAAGTAAGCGACGCTATGAAAGTGACATACTAGGAAAACTAATGTTTATTGTTTTGTTTTTTCTTTAGAAAAACAAAGCTTACACTCATTCAGTACAGCAGATAAAATTCTCCAAAAGTCATTTTCAAACAGTTTCATTTGGACTACAGAGCATCTGATGTTTTTTTGTCAGAGTTTTTTCTATACAATTCTACACTTGAATCAAAGTTTAACTGGTATTTTTTTTTTTTTTTTTTTTTTATAAATTATGTAAAAATCTGATTAACACAAGTCACAAAGGGACAGTAAGGGACATTTAAAAAAGAAATAACATGATATGAATTTCACGTTACCCTCTTTATTATTGTACACAATATACAACTGGTCCTATGTATCATTTTCCTCACTTATATCTACTGTCTTACTCGGATTAAAAGTTGGAGATAAATAAATAAAAAGTATCTATGTATCTCAAAAGGGTTTGAGGTAAGTGAGTATGGAAAGCATGTTAACTCCAATATGAATTGGCAAAAAGCAAACGTACAAAAACATAGTAAAACAAACAAAAAAATACAAATTTTCACGCACGAGATTACTGAATACAAAAACAGATGCTACTAAACAATAAGTTCATACAGTAACCAATTTTGTAGAGTAATAATGTGATTAAAGCAGCACATTATGCCAATACTGAAAAACAAAAGAAAAAAAAACTGCAGCTGGTTTACTGTACAGTGAAATGGGGAAATAATAATGTGATCTGAATATTCAGAGGCTAATACAGCTAACAACACTTGGGAAAGGAGATTACAGAAAATCAACACAAGCAGAAATGAGTACGAATTTTAAGAACATAGTACAGGAGTTCAGATGTCTTGCAGATAAAAGCACAGCTTTTCTAGTTCTTCTGCAGTGCACATAGATCAGAGAGAAGAGAAAATACATCATGACTGACCACATAACTGCAGTTTCAAGAGCTGTTCACGAAAAAGCTGAATGGATCTTACCTTCACTGACTAGTGACATTATCTGTGCTTGTCAGAGGATTTATGAGTGAGATTGTTAAGAGAAATCATAAATAATTCAAATACTGCAATCCTGACAGGTACTGAATTATCCAAAACATTTTGTGGTTCTACAAGCCTTTTGGGGTCCCTGGCTGCTTTTTTTTTTGCCCCCACTGTCAAAATTATTGGGACTCTTTGAAGTGTGTGGTTGAAGTATTGAGACACAAAAAGAACACACCACCAGTTTAGGTTGACACATTGTTTTGTGGGGGGGTAGAATTACTGAAAACACAAATTTGACAAATCGAGGCTGAGGATTAGACTAATTCCTGGCTGGCTTCTTGATGAACTATGGCATCTACAATAATAACACCAATAACAATAAATGGAGACAATTCCCTCATAATTGCAATACAAAATAATTTGGTGCCATGATTAGATAAACTCAGTAACATGTTTAAACTCTGGTAGTTAAGAGTTTATAATTTCAAAACGCACTAAATCAGCCAGTGAACCAAAACTGTGGTCTTAGGAAAAGCTGGTTACCTCCAGCTGATTTCAGTGTAACTCATTGTATATATCACCAATAAAGGAGTATTCAAACTCAACAATATGAAGAGATTATAATTATTATAATTTTTATTTATGTCCTCACATTTAAGGATATTGCTTTTTCTCTTCCTTTCCACCGCTGCTGTCCCTCTTCTCTTTCTTCTCAGATTTTTCTTTATCATGTCTCGACTCCTATGGGACATAAAGAAAGAAAGAAACATGAGCTGAAACAGATAAAATAAAAATAACAACCTTCAACAAGGCTGAACAGAAATATTTGAGCTTAAATATGTACTTTAAACAATTTACACGGGTTGATATATTGACCAATTAAGAATTCTTTGCTTGAAGTGTGATTACACAGGACTAAAATCTCCTGATTCACGTATTCTACAGACCAGGACAAAGAGTGACACTGGTACAGGGTGGTGAGCTGAGCTGACCTTTTTGCCTCCAGAGGACGTACGCTCAGGTTTCACAGACTCAGCCTTCTCTTTACTGGAAGATTTGGATCTTTTGGTCTTCTCTTTTTCAGCTGAAAGTGGGGAGTCACAGGAAGGACTTGTGCTCTTGCTGTTTTTGGAGGAATCTACGCAGAGAAAATTGTATTTGTTTTTGATAACACTGCACTTGCATTGTACTTGCCTAGCTAATGACTACTTGAGATTTTTAAGCACAAACTTACTGGTTCCATTCTCATCCTTTCTGCGTTTAGATTCTTGGCTTGTCTCACGGTCATTGACAGTATGGTCCTAAAGGAATAAACAACATAGCATACAGTATGTAAACAATTAGAACAATACATCTCGAACATAGTTGGGTTCATGTTAAAATAGAACACCCTAAGAATAACACTACATAACTTTAACACGAGAGGTCTAATAGTTCAGAAGACGCCTTCACTTCATGCACTCTATACCATTTTACAAATAGACCTATCCCAACACGCATTTCACAGCATGCAGTCAAGTACTGACTCTTTTCCTGTCTTTTCGATCCTTTTCTTCCTTCTTCTCTTTGGATCGGGCTTGTGTGTTCTCCAAATCTTTCTTCTCTACCTCCCTCTCTCTGCTCTTGGACCGGTCTACTGAATTGTAGTTGACATGGTGCTGCAAAGATATTTATATATGAACAAAAGGAAAAAAATATTTAATGCGTTGTAATATTCAGAGGTAGTAACCCTACATATTTAAATGTTACTAATAATAATAATAATAATAAATAACCCACATAAGTAACAAAACAAATGCGAGAAAAAACAACTAAAATAATTTTATGTTACCGCACACCAACGTAAACATCTATTGACCAATGATTACATTCATATATCTGTGTCTACTACTGAGATTGAAAATACCTCTAGAAAGAAACTGCTCTACTGCTAACGCTCAGCTTCGGGGTTTTGTAACCAGTACTGTTTTAACTGACCCTGGTCAGGAGTTAATTGATTGAAAACCTGGCTGTGCCAAATAAAGCAGAATCTAGTTCTAAATTACAATTGGAGACTACTACCTAAGCAAAACACTGAAAATGTCAACTCTAGTGGATCACTTGGAAATTAATTAGTCTGAATTGCAATATAGTAACACACAGCAGTAACACAATTTGTGTTTTAACTGTTACAAATACTTTGTATTCATTTTGGATGGGTACAATTACAATGCGTTAGTGTATTATAACCATTTATGAAATGTTTACTGCTTATAAATGGAAAAAAGGAATAAAATATCATCATAGATATGTACATCTTTAAAAAAAAAAAGATGATACGGAATAACCAATGTCTAACAGTAAGCATGCACAGTCTGGCGTTTTTCAAAATAGAGCATACACTGAAACATAATTTACCCCAACAGTTTTTAAGAGATTCACCCAAGTAATACTTTAATTGTACTACAGCACAGGCTGTGACACTTTTTTTTTTTTTTTTGTCCTTTTGGCTTATCCCTCGAGTTCAGGGTCGCCACAGTGGATTATTGTCCGCATGTTGATTTGGCACAGGTTTTACGCCGGATACCCTTCCTGACATAACCCTCCCCAGTTTCTACCGGGCTTGGTCCGGCACTGCACAACTGGGGAGGGGAATGGGCTGTTCGGGGTTCAGAGTCTTGCCCAGAGACACTTCGACATATAGCTGGGACTGGGGATCAAACCACTGACTCTGTGGTCTGTGGACAACTGCCTTTACAAACTGAGGTACAGCCGCCCCTAACACAGGCTGTGACACTGATCAACAGAAAAAAAGTGTATAGCACAGATGTGATACAAGACTACAAAACAGGAACTCTAAGTATTAACATAAAGGAGAAGTAAAATAATAATAAATCCCTTAGTTGGGATTTATTTCACTTCTGTTCATTAGTGTCATAAAGCTTCATTATAACGATTTTGATTCACTACCAAAAAAACAACAAAAAAAGTGACCTTTGTATACAATTTCAAAATTTGGTTTAAACTGACTAACTTTGTTGTTGTTTCCGATAACCATCAGATGACCAATTATTATTATTGTATTATGGAAGAAATCAAATAGGTCTAAACCTTTTAAAATACTTGATTAATACAACAAATGTTTATTTAAAAATAAAAAATAAAATGGTTCTATAGATTATCTTAAACTGAATAATTAACTGACCACTGTGCCTTTTTCCTATGTCAACTAATGACTTCTGTTTAGGCACATAGCAGACAAAATTAAAGCCTAGCTGTGACTGTAACGTTATGGAGAATATTAAGACTAATGAGACACTAATAAAACACAGAATATTAATATTCTATTTGACAAATGGTCAGAGCCAAGACACCAAATGACTATACTCACTTTAAAAAAATTTTTTTTTTTCCTCTTAAGCTGGTGGTATTTTAAGGTGGATTTAATGCAATATTCAAATTCTAATATGTACATAACCGCCTTTTCTACTAGCTATTACTGTCTCTCTTTAATAAAATTGCTTCATAAAGTTTTATCTGGAACACAATTATACTGTAGGAATCACATCCAAAAGGCACAGCCTTTACTTTGTGCTTTGAGTAAAGAATCTTTACTCTGTAGATTAAAGAGCTGGAAGAACACACACAAAAAAAAATTGTAATCAGTCTTCCTGTATTTGTTCTTGCCAAAATAATTTTGTTTGCATTTATTCAAATTTTGAAAAAAACAAGCAATTGCAAGATTCCTGGAGAGAGCCTAGATCTCAAAAGGAGCAAGTTGTGGCTGACATTGCTCAAAATGGGCATAAGTACGAAAAAAAGTCGGAAAAGCACTAACATCACCAACTAGCCGCTGATGAATAAGTGGAAACAAATTAAAACACTGTTGCTAAGAGACCATTGTGACTGCATAACCAACAGCAGCTCCCCTAGGCTGCAGTGTAATATGCGCCTTAGCTTTGTGGTTAGAGATTATGCATTAAGGTTTTATTGCCCTGATCTTTCTTTAATAGTATATTCTAGTTCATGCAGGTATGTGTCATCATACAGTGTAAAATCTTGACAAATCTGAAGTCTGATAAGAAAAAAGAAAGGCTTACTTATATGGTTTCTGATTCACTCTGTTTTATAAGAGTAAGAGTAAAATTTAATAAGGAGTTCAATGAAGGAAAACACCAGTAGAGTATTCAAGGCTGGCATGAACATATTTGGGAATCAATATTGTAATAACACTAGCTAAAAAACCCGAACCAAACGCAATCTTTTTAAAGACGGCGATGTTGGACGTAATGTTTTCAGCTTGTTCTGCAGCTTTCAAATGGCCAAAAATACTAGGTAAGCTTTGAGGATTAGAGATTGTGAGCAACAATGCGCACAAAGCATAGATTTAAAAAGGCACAGATTGTGCCCCTAAGTACTATTTGGTTAGCTTTTAAACATTTTAAATTCAATCCAATAACTTGACACTTACAGCAACTTTACACAGAACATTGATTATTTTAGAGAAAGTACAAGTAGCAGAGTCAGGTTCAAACCTTGGATGTGGACTCCTTGGGTTCGTTGCTATTATCCTGTAGGGATGAATGGAGATGACAGATGAGCTGGGAGGGGGTGGGTTTGGGAGGAGGTTGTCAGACAGCAGTAGAGATTTGGAAGAAGGGGTGGGGGAGTGGGGAGTCAGGGCTGGCCGGACGAACACCATACTTCTCCCTTGACCTCTGACCTTCAAGGACTAAGGCTTTGACAAAGTTATTACATAGAGGAGAGTTCATAGGCTCAACATCTGGAATGTCAATACTTAAAATAGAAATACCCTGAGCATATATGAAATAACTGCTAGTCGTATTACTTCAGACATGTTTCAGCCAGCATAATATAAAAGTTCTACAGCGCAGCTGGTAATACATCTAAAGTGCAAGTCCTGTAAATAATGTGTATGCCTGTGTTTTTAAGACAAATCACTCAATTCATGTGTGCTTGACTGCATCCCTACATAGGTAACTGTTGCTGTCACTTACAGTTCAGGAATGGGTAAGACACATGGAGCCTATTTGTCTGGTGGAAGGCTTAAATAAAGACCTATCAAAGGCTTCCAGTGGTTTGGGCAATAATCCAGATGATTCAGGTTTCGCCAACTCTTTCCCTCACTCTCTCTCTCTCTCTTTGTTGGGTCAGGCTTATTTTCTTCCGCATTCTTGGTCGATTTAAAACTGCATCATTCATTTTCTCAGTTGATCTCAGTTGCTGGTGGCTCTGATTTTCCATTGAATGCTTGCCAAGAGGTAGTACGACTGTAGATGCTGATGGCTGGTAGTTGTGGGGAAAGCTCTGTAGCCTCGCCAGGACTGACTGACCATCTATCATGTGATGTACAGGCTGCATGCAGGGCCTTTGAACAAAAAACCAGAAGAGGGACCGGTGATGCAGCTGCAGCAGAGAGGCGCTTCTACAGCAGAGTGGTTTGTTGGACACCATCTGACTCCGTGCTGGATCCGGGCACGTTGAGGGGGAGGGGAAGTAAAATACTTTACATCACTTTAACCAAAAAAAAAAATCTTCCCAGCTCACAAATAGAAGGAAAAAAAACTTGGGCAAAACTTCAAGTAGTAAAATACTGCTCTTCGTGGAAAAAACTCTTTGCCATTGGAAAAAGTGAAAGCTCTTCATTTGACAAGCCATTTTACTTGACAAAAAATCCAAAAGGAATATAGAAAAGCTTAAAAAAAATTTTTTTTTCCCCAAGGCACACTGACTGCTTTCAATAATATGAAAATAGATAAATATTTCAATATGAAAATACTCAATATACACAATATTCTCTTGGCTAAGTCCTTGAGGAGTTTTCTCCCAATTATGCAAAAATATGTTGATGTCCATGGAATGGTTTCCAACTCCCATGGATTTGGTTGAGATTTTCCAGATGTCATGCCTGTATTTTTGACAACTCTCCTTGGTGATCTTCAGGACTGCTGGAATGTGCAACGGCAGGAACGCTCCGGCAGATAGAGAAGAAACGGGCACAGCCTTCCTCAAGCCATACTAACCTTAACAGATGAGGAGTGGGATGGAGAAGAGTGAGTGTCGAGCTTTCGTCTTTTGTGATCTGTAAACACAAGAGAAGTAAAATGGCCTCAATTCAAGCTGCACAGTCAGGTTGTAAGAATGCTCGAGTCACCCTCTGTTAAATGAAGTTGCAAGGGAAAGATTCCTTTTCAGAATTATAAATATTCTCAAAGCTGTATAACAGACGAAAAAAGCTCCCTACCCCTCTCAGATTCAGCCGACTCTGATCTGGGAACTGGTGACTTGAGGGACCCAGCCACAGCGCTTCTGTCTCCTTTCTCCTTGCTCTTGGACTCCTTGATGGTGTCACGCTCCCTGGTTGGCTCCATGGGCTCTCCATTGCCGGCTTTGGCTTTGTCGTCTTTGCTGCCCTTGTCCTCGGCCTTCGCTTTCTCTCTGTCTGCCTTGGGGGTCTTCTCCTTACCCTCACGAGCTGCCCGCTCCTCCTTCCCTGCTCTATCGTCTCTCTGCTTCTCACGCCGGTTTTCTGCCTTCATCTCTGGGGTGCTGCCTGGTGTCTTTTCCTTTTTTTCTTTTTTTTCCTTTCCGCTCTTCTCTTTTTCATCCCGATCTTTAAAAGCTTTGGTGCTGCAAAGGAATTAATATTTACTTTTAAAAAACATTTTTATTAAGAATTGTGTACCTGCAAACTTGTGGATTTGTATCAGCAGCTGTTGAGATCCCTACCTGTTGAGAGCACTGTTCCCATTGCTGGTGGTCACTTTGGCTGCTGCACTATTGGCTTTATTCACTGGCTTTGTGGACCCCTGAGATTTATCCTTTCCCCGATCTACATAAAGAATAACATGAACAGTATGAGCATAGTATCAATTCTACTGACTTTCTTACGTGAAATGATGCACAAGTAAAGAAAATGTATTTTAAACTAAACTTGGGCATGTTTGTCTTGTACTCTTACCTTGTTAGTCGAAATATCTAAACAATTTTAGCAAAGTCTTTTAAAAAGTGTCAAAATGTTAAACTACTACATTGCAATATTGATTTTAAATTTTTACAAATTAGTCATATTTTAAACAATCCACAGTATGTTTCCATCTCTATAATGGAAGGTCAGTTGCATCTAATACACATAAATGCAGGGGCTGCTCAAAACAAACAAACTAAATTTTAAAAAGTTTTAGTTTTTTTCTTTTTCCTGATGTATTGCTTTCAAAAATATCCCCAACTTATTTCTAATCACTCACCTGCATCCTCTGACGTCCCCTCTTCTGTCTTGCTTGTGCTGCTGGCAGGCTTGCCTGTGTTGCCTGGGCCATTCTGTTGATTGGCAGGTGTGGCACTGCGAGCTGGCTGCTCCTTGTGGTGAAACTCATTCTCAGGGACCATGTGCACCTTCTGGCTTTTCAAACGACCTGAGTAACTGTAAGACGCATAAAGGGTTTGCACAATGCACAGACAAAACCTGAAAGATCTTTTGAGTGCTACACACTCAACACAATCAGGACATGATTTAACTTTCTTATATTGAGAGAAAATGGGAAGCAACCTGAACTTAGAAATACTCCTGAATAGTCGGCTAAAAATAAAAAAAGTGAATCCTTATCACCAAATACGAGAGTCCATTCTTAAGAACTGAATTCAACAAGAAAATGATCTGACCTTGAAAGTTTTAAGGAATCTATTTTAAAGGTGTAATAAAATAGCAGTTGGACTTACAACGTAACAAAGAATCAATTGTACATTAGTAATCTTAGGTTCTACCAATTTACAGTGGCAGGAAAAGATTAACCTTTAAAACAGCCACTTGAATAAAACTTAAATCCAGACACTTCAGAAATACAACCCATCCTCCATGTCAACGTTACAGCTAAAAATGGCAGTGATCATCTTTCCGCGTGTCAAACTCCCCAACTTCTTGTTAAACTATCTGTCCTTATGACAAGACTTAAACATCTGGGTTACAGTCGCCACCACCTTGGTGTCTGACCCCAATATTATAATGCACCTATAAGTTCACAATTTAGGTGAAACATTTTTCATCTCCCGGTGCCCTCGCAAAATGTATTTCAACTGTAGGCTCTATACAGAGCAAACAGCACACAATGCTGTGTTACCCCATTGCTAAGGCATAAAGGTCTGGCCTCTTGTCCTTCTCCTCCAAACAGATCTTGTGGACACGGCACTCCAGTGCTTGACCCAGGTTCAGGACCTTTGGGTAGCAGGGCAGGATCTTGGTTAGCACAATCAGAATATTTCGTATATGGGTGTAATCTCCCGTCTCCAGGCAGTGAACTGAAGCCTATATTAAGCAGAGACACAGAACATTATCATTACACAGAGCCACAATCTTTCATGTATAAAGAATAACAGTAAAGAAAGTAGCTCACTTTAGTCAGCATGTAATGCCATTTGTGCACCACATGCCTAAAGTTCTCATAATCCAGTTGATCTACTTTGTTCCCTCCGTCAAAGCCTGTTGCTCTAAAGATGGTCAGGAAGCCAGGGTAATTGACACACTCCTAGGACCAACAACATCTTGCATCAGAAAACATTATAAATAAATTAATGTTGCAGGTGTAGAGAGCATGATGAGCTGGACACCTTCTCATAGATAGTACGGTCACTGTGCCAACGGGTCACTGTCTCCAGCATGCAGCAGAGGAAGCGTCCATAGCGATGCGACTCATTCTCTGTACAGCTGGCCACGGTGTAAATAATAGCAGAGAACACCTGTAGAGAATTAAAATGTGCAGTGTTTGCTTTAAAAACAAAGTCCAAAGTTTTCAAAAGATTCTATGTTATATGTAAAAAAAACTGCAATGCATAAATGAGCACGAAGTCTGACAAAATCTTAGCGCTACACTTATTTATGGTCTGAGTTACACTAAAATCAGCAGCTATTAAGGATTTCTTAAAAGCTATAACTTGATTGTGCCCTTCAGTGGCTGTTAAACCACTTAGTGAATTTTTGACATTTTCATTCATTTCTACTACTTTCTACTACTTCTGTTTGCTCAGTGGGACCAATTAGAGCCTGCATTACCCCCCTTCCGTAAGCGCATTATGCATTTGGAAGATTTAAGAAGAAACATAGGTTGATGATAATTGATAAGCTTAGTACAGTGTGTGTCTATGTATACGAGTCTCATACCCTGTCATAGCACAGTAGGGTGCAGAAATTCGGTGTCTTCTGTTGATGGACCAGCTCGACAAAGCGGGCACAGTACACAGCGTCGATGGAGGAGAAGATGCAGCGAGGAAACAGACAGAGCTGCAGGAACTTTGTTATGGTCTCATTCTTTGTGGATTCTATCAGTGAGCATTTAAAGTTGTATTAGTAACAGAGATACAGGAGAACGAACAATTGATTTACCTCCAACAGTGATGTTGTGATCACAATCTTGATCATGATGTCTGAACTTTAACTGCACGTCTAAACACTCACATGTAACCTACATACTGTTATGAACACCACATACCTATTTGGTGTAAAAAAAAAAAAACCTCTTCAAATTTTAAATAACTTTAGAGGTCAATTACAGTTGAATGTACTGTTTTCTTGTCTCAGCAGAGCAGTCAAAACATTGTAGAAGACAGTACACTTTGTAGAGAAAAAGGCATTAATAGTGTAATTGGAGCAAACATCAGGTAACTTACTGGCCAATAACCAGTTGTCTTTCTCAAGTTTGAGGCGGTGCAGAACCCTCTGAACATGCTCCAGTTGCTTTTTTTCTTCCTCCTGCAGTTTTTCCTGCAGGGCAGTACAGCGTTCTTTCTCCTTTTTTTTCTTATTCAGGGGCTACAATGGAAACAAACCAAAGAAACGTTCACACGATGGCCGCACAAAACTGACTATTCATACTCTAACACTCAGATAGAAAGAAAAGGACAAGCAGAAAGTGCTTCTAGAGCAACAAGACTCTTATTGCTCTAGAAGCACTTTCTGCTTGTCCTTTTCTTTCTATGGGTTAGGGAAAAGGACAAGCAGAAAGTGCTTCTAGAGCAATAAGAGTATCTCTTATTGCTCTAGAAGCACTTTCTTTCTATCAAATCCCATTTCATGCAAGCCTTATGTTTTTTCCAAAGGTCATTACATCCTGCTCTTCAAAGCTCATTTAGCACCATGCGCGTAAACAAGACACTATTTGTTGTGTTGGTACAACCAATGATTCAGTAAACGCTTCAGTAAACGCTCAGGGCTGAAGCGTGTTTGGTGGTGGCACGGGCAATGCAAGTGCACTAAACCCTATGTTGATATTTTTAATTCTTAAAATTGTACAAATTTCGGGAAGTTAGAATTTTTGTCTCAATTTTGTCTTACTAAATCTGAAATATATGCTGCATATATATGGGCATTTTAGTAACTTATTACAGGTCTTTTAGATGCAGTTAAATGATAAAATATCACGTGTTACACAGGGATGCTGAACTACGTATTTCCTCATGGTAAACCAACAATTGATGCTTGGGGGGTTGCATCCTGAACCTTATTTGACTGAGATACAAATATTGAAATAATGCTTTTCTTGCCTCTTGGTATGTAGCCGTTATCATAGAAATTACTTTTTACAGAAAAGACTAAAGACATCAAGATACTTGTTACCAAGTATTTACAAATTTTGCTCAATAGAAAAGCAAAAGAGAGAGTACAGTTTAGTCTAGCCGTTACTACAAAGTGCTAAAGTTCTCTGCATCTTTTACATAGCTGCTTTTTGTGATCTAAAATGTGTAGGGGTTCAATTGCTGCTAGAACAGAAATGCTTCATTCAAGCCTCAAACATAAAAATGGTTCAAAGTGCTTTAGCATTATAGATACCAGTAGACCAACTACTCACTATCTCTGGGTTTTCCTCAATGGCTTTAATCTGGGTCTTGAGCTTGTTGACCTCACGCTCGTAAGCAGCATGAGGCACAGCCAGATCGTACATGGTGAGGGACCAGAATGTGGCATAGAACTGAGGGCGGAGGTCGTCCCAAACTCGAGCAGGATGGAGGGACACCACAGCCTCATGCACTGGCGTCATCACCTGTTCACAGGCAGCCACGTATTTGTGTACCTTCTGCTGCTGCCGGTTTCCCTTCTCAGCCTTCTTTAGCTCGTCGTACTTAGACTGTGAGTGAAGCGTCAGAATAATATATTTCATAAGACTGGTATATAAACTAAGAAAATAAAAAACACCATGAACGCGAGTTTAAAAATAAGATAAATAGTGTGACAGTATTATCTCAAATCGGTCGAATTTACAATTAGCTACATTTTATTTATGCCTGATCATTAAGTTGATAATAAATGCTAGAATTTCTCTTAATAAAAATTGTGAAATGATGAAGTCAGGATTTGAAAGATCACTCACCAAAATCTGATGGGCGTACATTGGTCGAGACAGGAAGAATGCAGCATCATGTGGAGTGTGGAACTGGTTACAAAGAACATCAATAGAGGGAACCCGCCTGATGTAGTCCTCTGTGCTGAGGTTGGAGGCCAAAAATCCACCAAACTGCACTAATGTGTCATGACACTGCAGAAAGACAAGGAATTATCTTAGCAAACAACAACAAAGAAATAAAACAGTGTAATTATTACGTGTTTACTTATATTGTTAGGAATAGTGAAGTAAATAATGTCTATAAAAGCTGAGTGCATTTGTTTATCCCGGAAGAACGGTTCAGTGGCAACTGGACTGAATTGAAGTTATTCTTAGAGACATTTCACTGATGCTTTAAATATGAACGACATTAGAGCCACCTTGGGAGTGATGAAAAAACTACATTGTTAATGTTAAAAAGTGGTGTTGTAGAACACGTCCTCTGCTGAAAGAGGTTCCTTTCAGTCTGACAGAAATAAATTCCTTAACACCTCATTTGAAATAATACATTTCCCTGTACAGAATGTGGACATTGCTATATTAAAAGAAATCACATGATGAGTCTTGTCTTGAGTAGCTGGCTCTCCTGTGTTGTTCCATGGATTTGTGGTTCTTTAGTTTCTCTAATGTTCAAATCTGTACATTCCTTGTTGCATTGAACTGCATATACAGAGCAATGTGCTGTAGTATATGCAGCCCAAGAACAACCCCCAGGAGACCATCAAGGTGACAACTGAACAACTCCAGAATTGATAAGGCTGGTCTCTCTGAGCCAGTTGGTCAGAAGTGAAGTAGCCTTTTAAATGAGAGGTAAAACCGCTTCAAGAACTACATACAAGTCAAGTTGCCACTAAATAGAACATCTGGGAAAACCATGGCATGGAATCTTTAAAGATGTGCATTTGTTTACTTTACTGTTACAACCGAGAGACTCTCTAAATAGGTTTAGAGTGTGTATACCTGGTCATAGAGGTGGCCAACAAGCTTAAGATGTTTTTCTCCACCTTCTAAGAAAACCACACCATTGCGTTGCTGGGCCATAAGAAGACACAGTGGCAGGGCCAGTTCATGGTCTAGCAGTGCATCTTTCAGACGTTGTGATGACTTCTTAGTGTTCCTGATTTGGCCAAAGTAGCCACCCTGTTGACAGAGTCATAAACAGATTTATATGGACCTGAGCTGGTCCAGGTATAAAACAGATCTGTATCAAAAGAATTCATTAGGAAACCATAACTTTAAATACCTCAGCTTTGAGTTGCTCCCCTCCCGTCATGGCCTCTAACTGCTCTGATGTCATCTCATCTGTGATCTCAATTCCAGCCATTTTTTGCACTACCTCTTTGAGGATCAGCAGGTCAAAACTGCAGAGAGGAATGCCATAAACTATAAGCCATATTCTGCAAACCACCCTAAGTTCTCCTCCACAGAAAGGACCTACATACCTCTTCCCTGCTTTTAGCTGATTGGTGACATACTGAAGTAGGCCAGCCAACTCGATTGGGTATTTTCTGAAAACTGATCCACAAAGACTTGCCAGGCCTTAGTTGACAATAGAAAAAAAGATATGTTAAGACACTCATTAAAACATCAGACAGTTTCTTTTGCATGCAAATGACTGGATAGAGAGCAGGATAGTAAAAGGCTAGTTAGCTTTGAGGCCACATACTCTGAAGCCACGAGGAGATGGTCGTGTCATCATGCTTCATCTTCTCTTTCTCTGGATTGGCTAAAGCCTCGATGATGCAATCTAAAGACAGAGTTAAGTGCAAACACACAGCAAGTTTATAAGCCACCCACACACCCACAAATTAAGCGGAAACTATGAAGGATACAGGCCAAAACATCATAGTTGAGGGAAGTGAGGTACTTCAAAGAATCCACCACTGGAACAATAAGGTTGTCGTACCACTGGATCTGAGACAGCATCTAACAACAGGACACAAAACATCAATTATAGGGAATATTACTGCCCTAATATTAATTTTCCCTCAACAAATCAGCTTAAAATCAGCTTGTAGCATCTTGTGTTGTATGTGTAAATCTATACTTGTTTTTTAGAAGTAGATAAAAATCTAATAATTATTGTAGGGGCAGAAGGATATTTACAGACATGATTATTTGCTCAGCTTAAGCAAAGTAAGCACTGTTAACATTTAAAGCCAAAGGAGGAAGAGTATTATTGCTTTGCGATTATATAATTGCACAAGAATCTTAATCATATAATATTCCGAAATGTACTAAGTAATTGTTTTTGTTTTGTGCAACAGGAACTGTCCCACTTTTACTAGTGTTTACCAAGAGCCTTTTACTCTGACTAATAAATACGTGATTTAGGAGTTCCCAATTTTTTAATTCCTAGAGCAAATGCAATTGCAAGCAACAGGGTATCAGTGCATTTTTTAAAAGATTTAACCGCTGTGAGTAAACCTGTCACTTCTTTCATACACAGAATGTACAGATGAGAACAAATTTGTTGGTGCTGGAAACAGTCATTATGTGTGTACTGTCTACTCTTTGTCTAGTCTTCAAGTGTGTCCCCAGCCTTCGTCTGGACTGAATTGACTTAAAAATGGAAGACATTTTACACCTTTATAAGGGACTGTGGACATCATGAAGCAAGGTGCCACATGCTTAGAACATTGCAGATTTTCTTAAGCAAAAAACAGCAAACATCTAAAATGAAATTGCCTTGGTAGTTTGTTGACATTATTTAAAATGAAACTAAAGTAAAATATCGATAACATTATACACTTACGTAATCAAAGAGTATAGTGGGATTGCTATGGCTAAGCTTGCCAATCTGCCTTCCAGACTGTTTAACATTCTCTTTGGTCAACCGCCTAGGGAAAAAGAACATAACAGCAAATATAAAAACACAAGATGGTGGACTGTCAGCTTCAGAAGAAGCACAAAATGTTAGAATAACTTCCCAGCACTAACAGTATTGAAAATCCAAATTCTTGTCCTGCCCATATTAAATTATTCTATCAGTAAAAACTTTTGTTTATTTAAAAAAATAAAACAAATAAATAATAATAATAATATATATATATATATATATATATATATATATATATATATATATATATATATATATATATATATATATATATATATATATATATATATATATATAACTTTCTTGCATGTGCTACCATGTAATCTAATCCATTGAACTAAGTCATTTTAATTAATAAAACTCAATATAAGATTTGCAATGCACCCCTCTTAAAAATATTTGCTTTGGCCTCAAGTTCTACATTATAATAGGGGACAATTAATTTCAGTCTTACAATTTATGTGCTTTGTTAGGTTGATCAGGTTGGAATAGCAAATTAAGCGGTAATGGCTGATTCGTTTGTGAATAGCGCCAATGTCTGAACTGACTTGCCACTGATAATAGCAGGTTTAGGTGTGATGCAGGGAAAGCTGTGTGATACCAAAACAAAACACTATGAGCAGGTTAAGAAATGAACTAGTAATTTGCCTTTGCCTGAGAGAAGGGAAGATCTCCCCATTCATTCAAGGGTTACATTATCTAGTGAATAAATGTAAATAACCACATGAACAATTTTGAAGCCTGTAAGATATGAAGACATTGACCTAGTGTTTGGATTACACACTGAAGTTCAACTAAAATCAAAGAAAAAGGATGACTAAATGACTAAATCACATTAGCTAGATGACCTTAACAATACACTTCTGCAAAGTGACTTACTTCATAATGTATTTTGCCCTTTCCACAGTCTGAGCTTTCACTTTAACCAACAGTGGATGGCTGGAATATGTCTCATTTTTCCATTGCCCATATAAACGGTACCTGCAAGGCAGAGACACAGAAAGCACAATTAAACTTTGTTGTTGATAGTGTGGCACTCAAAAACATTGGCAAAACTAGGGAAAAGGGTTTAAAAAGAGTTAACATAAATTAAACATAGACTTGAATTCAAGGGTGTCCTTCAACAACAAAACAGTCACCTCGTTCGGCATTATGATGAAGTCCTGTTATACGTGTGATTAATTGCCAGAAAATGGCAGGATGAATTTTGATTTCATTTGCTTTTAGTCAACGTGAAAACACACTGCTCCTGAACGCTTGACTGCCTCTTGAAAATCAGATAAGTAATTTGCTGTGTGCCATATTTGCAGCAAGCAATGCGAAGTCTACATCTTCCTCTTTTCCTTTCGGCTGTCACCACAGCGAATGATCTGCCTCGATCTAACCCTATCCTCTGTGTCCGCTTTTCTGCACCAAACTAACTTTCCTCTCTCACCACATCCATATATCTCATCTTTGGCCTTCCTTTAGACCTCCCGCCTGGCAGCTCGAACTTCGGCATCCTTCTACTGATATATTAACAGTCTCTCCTCTGAACATGTCCACACATTCCAACCTGCTTGCACTCGCCTCTTCACCTCTTTTCCACACTCTCCGTTGCTCTGAACCGTTGACCCTAAGTACTTAAAGTCCTGCACCTTCTTCACCTGTGCTCCCTGTAACCTCACTGTTCCCCCTGGGTTCCTCTCATTGACACACATGTATTCTGTCTTGGTGCAACTAACCTTGATTCCTCTAAATTCCAGAGCAGACCTCAACCTCTCTAGATTTTCCTCCACCTGCTCCCTGCTCTCACTACAAATCACAATGTCATCTGCAAACATCATAGTCCACAGAGATTCCTGTCTAACCTCATCTGTCAGCCTGTCCATCACCAGAGATAACAAGAAGGGGCTCAGAGCTGATCCTTGTTGCAGACCAACTTCCACCTTGAACTCCTCTGTCACACCTACAACACACCTCACCATGGTCTTACAGCTCTCATACATGTCCTGCACCATACATCTCTGCCACTCCAGACCTCCTGATACAATACCACAGCTCCTCTCTCGGCACCCTGTCATGCGCTTTCTCTAAATCTACGAAGACACAATTCAACTCCCTATGACCTTCTCTGTACTTCTCCATCAGCATCCTCAAAGCAAATACTGCATCTTTTGGACTCTTTCTAGGCATGAGACCATATTTCTGCTCACAAATGTTCACCTCTGACCTCAGCCTAGCTTCCACTACTCTTTCCCACAACTTCATTGTGTGGCTAATCTTTGCTACTTCCTGCTCCACACCCGTCACCTCTTCTACTCTTCGTTCACTTTCATTTTCCTCATTCATCAACTCTTCAAAGTTCTCCTTCCATCTTGCAAATACACTCCTGGCACCTGTAAAGACATTCCCATCCTTCTCTTTAATCACCTTAACCCGCTGCACATCCTTTCCATCTTCCTCTCTCTGCCTCGTTTGTCTGTACAAATCCACCTCTCCCTCTTTAGTGTCCAACCTAGCATACAAGCCGTCATATGCTCTTTGTTTGGCCTTTGCCACCTCTACCTTCACCTTACACTGCATCTCCCTGTACTCCTGTCTACTCTCTTCAATCCTCTCAGTGTCCCACTTCTTACATAACGTCTTTCCCTGTATACAATCCTGAACTTCCTCGTTCCACCACAAAGTCTCTCTGTCCTTTCTCTTCTTTCCTGATGACACACCGAGTACCTGACTCCCTGATCACATTAGCTGTAGTGGTCATACCTCCTCCCTTAAAACTACACAGCATTTCTCCTTTTTCAACTTCCACCACATCGTCCTCTGCTCTGCCTTAGTCCTCTTCATCTTCTTTAGCACCAGAGTCACTGATCTCTCTCAGATTACACGTCGACACAATATGTAGTCCACCTCAGTGCTTCTACCTCGGCTCCTATGTCACTCTCTTCTAGAAGAGGCAGGAACATAAAGTATTCACTATAGCCATTCCTTTTTGCAAAATCTACCACCATCTGTCCTTCCGTGTTCCTGTCCTGAAGACCAAACCTACCGCTCACATTTTCATCACCTCTGTTTCCTTCACCAACATTTTTCATGGAAATCTGCACCAATCACCACTCTTATCTCCGGGGATGCTCTGCATCACTTCATCTAACTCATTTCAGAATTTCTCCTTCTATTCTAACTCACATCCTACCTGTGGGGCATAACCACTAACAATATTCTAACATCACACCTTCAATTTCCAGCTTCAGCCTCATCATCTGATACGACTTTCATCTCTAGAACAGTCCTTATGAACTCTTTTTTCAGGATACCCCCAAACCATTTCTCCTCCCATCCACAACATGGTAAAACATCTTGAACCCGGCTCCTAAGCTTCTAGCCTTGGTACCTTTCTACCTGGACACACTGTATATCCACCTTCCTCCTCTGCATCATGTCAACCAACTCTCCAGCTTTTCCCGTCATAGTCCCAATATTCCAAGTTTTTACTGTTAGTCCGAAACTCTTTGCTTTTCTCTTCTTATTTTCCGCCGGCACCCTTGGGTTCAACCGCATCGGTGGTAATAAACAAAAAAATACTTAAAAAGCTTTAACAAGTCAAATCAAGTTCTTTCTATGACAGACCTCAGTAACTAAGGACGATGCAATGTTAGGTCAAACAAACTCAGCCAACCAAAAGTAAAACAAGACCTTTTTAAATCTGAAGTCATTGCTCATCAGCAGAGTGTCAAAATACACAAATAAGGCTGTAAAATGGCATTGCTTAGTTGCAGAAATGGATACTAAAGAAATGCTCTTTATTATAGTCTTCTAACCATGCGTGTTTGTGTAGACTGTGCATTATTGTTCCTTTGCCACTTACTACACCTTCCTGAAGCACTGCCTGAGGGTTTACCAAGTGACAATTCAATTACGTACCACAAGTTATGAATGTATGCGTGTGTGTATTTCGTTTCACCTGTGCTGGTAGGGAAAGAGCTTAAAGAGGCCCCACAGCTCCTCAGACATGCAGGCATTACAGTCCATCAGAGAGAGTGAAGGGAGAAGCACATGATCTGCTATGCTCAGGAAACAACTCAACAACGTGTCCTGCATTGAACATACACCCAACAATTAAAGCAACCAGTGTAAATAATTTTACATCTCCAGCACATCCTACAACAACACATTTTAATACTTACCATTTTTTCTTTGACATCCAGTCTGCCATCACTTTGGTACTGAGGAGCAAACATCAAATATGAGAACAAGGTAAAATAAAATTTAGGCAGTACTGTAGTGGTTACAGTTTTGTACCTCTTTCATGAAGGCCTTGCCCAGACGCACAACTTTGGCAAAGAGGACAGGGTCATGGGAGAGGTGAGGGCCCAGGTAGCAGAGCATGCTGAATGTGTCCCTGCGTAGGTCTTCAAAGTTCTCTGCAGGCTGGGGGGCTCGCTTATTTTTCAGAGGATGCATTATACATCCCCGTGCCCCTTTTGGTACACCAGCCCTGTGAGAAACAGACCAGTGTTTCAGAGCCTGCATTTTTCTTTTCTGTCTTAAATACAGTGCAGAAAGTATTTGCAGTGCTTTGTTATGTTACAGCCTTATTTCAAAGTGGATTAAATTCATTATTTTCATCATAATGCTGCAAACAATACCCTATGATGACATGTGGAAGAAGTTTCTTTGAAACCTTTGCAAAATTATTAAAAATAAAAAATGAAGGAAATAAAATACAAAAATCACATGTACATAAGCATTCATGATGCTACAAGGTTGGCACACCCATTTTTAGGCAGTTTCTCCCATTTTTCTTTTTTAGTACTTCTCAAACTTCATCAGGTTGGATGGAGAATGTCAGTGCAAAGCCATTGTTAGATCTCTCCAGAGATTTTCAATCAAGTCTTGGCTCTGGCTGGGCCACTCAAGGCCATTCACAGATTTGTCCCGTAGCCCCTCCTTTGTTATCTTGACTGTGTGCTTAGGGTCACTGTTCTGTAGAAAGATGAACCATTCCCCCCCCCCCCCCCCCCCCCCCCAGTCTGAGGTCCAGAGCACTCTGAAACAGGTTTTCTTTAAGGATGTCTCTGTACATTGCTGCATTCATCTTTGAGTGGTGAGCAGTGCCTGGTTTCCTCCAGACATGACACTTTGCATTCAGGCCAAAGAGTTGAATCTTTGTTTCATCAGACCAGAGTAGACCAGATTCCCTTGGGTGGGCTGTCATGTGCCTTTTACTGAGTAGTGGTTTCCATCTGGCCACTCACCATACAGGCCTGATTGGTGGAGTGCTGCAGAGATGGTTGTTCTTCTGGAAGGTTCTCCTCTCTCCACAGAGAAATGCTGGAGCTCTTTCAGAGTGACTATCGGGTTCTTCGTTACCTTCCTGACTAAGGTGCTTCTCTCTTGATCCCTCAGTTTGGCCGGCCGGCCCATTCTAGGACGAGTCCTGGTGGTTCCAAACTTCTTCCATTTGCGGATGATGAAGACAACTGTGCTCACTGGGACCTTCAATACTGCAGACATTTTTCTGTACCCTTACCCAGATCTGTGCCTCAATACAATCCTGTTTCAGAGGTCTACAGGAAATTCCTTGGACTTCATGGGTTGATTTGTGCTCTGACATGCACTGTTAACTGTGGAACCTTATATAGACGCGTTTATGATTTTCCAAATCATGTCCAATCAATTGAATTTCCCACAGGAGTAGTTCAATCAATGTCAAGGGTGATCAGTGGAAACAAGTGCACCATAGCTCCATTTTGTGTGTCATGGCAAAGGCAGTGAATATTTATGTACGTGACTTTTTTCATTTTTTATTTTTAATAAATTTGCAACAATTTCAAACAAAATTCTTTCACATTGTCATCATGGGGTATTGTTTGTAGAATTTGGAGGAAAAGAATGAATTTGATCCATTTTGGAATTATAAGGCTGTAACATAACAAAATGTCAAAAAAGTTAAGGTGCAAATATTTTCTTGATGCACTGCATATATATTTAACTCTTTACTGGGCTAGTATGGATAAAATGTTGGTAGGAACAGAAGGTCAAACTGAAATATCAGGTACTAGTTAATGTGTTCTGGTCCAACTACACATGCTAGGCAGTAAGTGAAACATAGAAAAATCAGTACCTTCTGTAAAGAGGCTCCACTGTCAGATGCACAAGTTGGCAGAGTGCCAGTGCAATAGCCTTGTGAGAAGTAGCATAGAAGGAAGGCATCTGGTCCATAATACTCTGGGCGTGTTGCCAGTCTCCAATTCTAAGCAGTGCTTCCAACAATCCAAGCTTCTGGTTATCAGGTGGCTGTGAGCACAGAGAAGAGTAGTAATTGAGTGTCCGTGTATTATTATATATGACAAAACTTCAGTAAGTTTCAGTACGTCTGTTAAACGAAAGTATCAGCTGAGCAGAAAAGCTTCCCAAAATATCTCAGGTAAAAAAAAATAAAAAATAAAAAAATTTGTGCTGTCCTTAAGACAATTTAAACAGAAAAATGTAATTGATTAAGTCATCAGACAGAATTACTCCGAAAATTAAAAAAATTTTTTTGTCCTTTTAGCTTATCCTGTGAGTTCAGGGCAGCCAAAGCTGATCTTTGTCCGCATGTTGATTTGCCACAGTTTTTACGTTGGATGCCCTTCCTGACGCAACCCTCCCCAATTTCTACCGGGCTTGGACCGGCACTGCACAGCTGGGGAGGGGAATGGGCTGTCAGGGGTTCAGTGTCTTGCCCAGAGACACTTCGACATATGGCCAGGGCCAGGGATCGAACCACTGACCCTGTGGTCCATGGACGACTGCCTTTAAAGGACGACTGCCTTCATGGACGACTCCCTTTAACAGAATTACTCCAAATAAGGATTGGAATTTTTTATGTAACGATAAAAGAGCAAGAGCTTCAATACCTTCTCATTCTTTTCCTCCTCCTTCTCTTTCTCCTTTTCTTTGTCTTCACTTTTCTCTGAGGGCAATACAACCATGACAAGTTTGCGCGCAATCTGCTTGGCCTCTGAAATATCTCGTTTATGTTCCTCTATGATAGTGACATCTAGTGGCATAAGCTGGAATGACAAGAGGGAAAAAGAGCCTTAAGAAAATACTACAAAAAGTTCACATATATAGCTAACATAGCACTACATTTGGAGTGAACTATATTTGTCATATAAATGACTGTTTAAAAAAACTTAATAAAAGGTTTATAACTTCTGTTTCCTTACATGTACATAGAGATCTTCCAGCTCTATAAGGTTGTGATGAAGCAAAGCAGCAGCAATGTGGTAAAGAGACTTTGGGGTTTCCTCATTGGGTTCCTAAAGAATAACATATTTTCAAAAATTTTCAAATCAAATACCAAAGACAAAATAAGTGACAAATAGTATTTTTGCTACAATCTTGGCTGCTTTCTGAAATTTAAAATATCTGGCTAATTTAAACTACTAGGAAACATTTCAAAATATACATATAACATATACAAAGTTACCATAACATGTTCAGTTTGGATTTCATTTATTTTCTGTCAGTTACTATCATTAGACACATTCTCATTTTCATTGATATTCTTACCTGGTAGAATTTGAATTTAAAGCCCAGGATGTGGCAAAGGGTGAGTGGTTCACACATGTATGACTTGATGAGAGAGAGGAAGAACTCATCTTGATCCGATCGACTTTCGTATACCTCCAAGATTATGTCTAAAACACGATTAGGGTCTAAGTTGAAACATCCTGCAGGAAGAAGAAAGAGGACCAATTAGGCATAGAAAATAGTAACTAAAATGAATAAATAAAAATAAAACACTATTTAAAAATCACTAACCAAAGGAAATGATGTTTGAGTGGACATATTTAACTTCCACCCTGTGCTACAAAGTCACAGATCATGCAAACATTACATTAGCTTTGTGAAAACGAATGTCTCTTTGGACATTTTTTGCAGACCTGAACTATAACCATGCCAGTGAAATTTCTCGTGGGTGAATGTGGTAAATTTTTAAGGCTGGACGAAAGCCCAGTTCCTGTGAGCTTTTAGATAGTTTGCCAACACCTAAAATTAATTACATTTCTTCAGTCATTAGTTAACAGGAACAGGTTATTTCAGAGTGTGCTACTGAGGCCAGGGACCTGTCAATTCTTGTTCTTGGTATGAAGAGAACTACCAGCAGTCCTTGGTGTGAAGATAAAAGAGACTGGCAGGTAGTATATGAGGAGAGACTTTTCTTGATTTATCTGGCCACAAAAGGCCCTGTATTACCGAACAAAACCAAAACACAGAATAAATGCTAGAGGCCATGATTCAGGACATTTTACTAAAATTATTCTTTGTGTAGTTGTAAGACAAACACTCATCATGTACATCATAACAAAAGGAATACTTTCTAGCATTAAAGGTTTTTCCTTTGAAAACAAACAAACACAAACGTTATGCATGTCGGACTACATATCATGTAGGTGTTCAAGCCTACTGTAGCAAATAAGTTAATACCCCCATGTTCAATGTAAGACACACAACTCAAATAAACAACTGTTTGGTACCTATGAGGGACTTGATGCTCTCCAGGACAAGATGGCTGGTGATGTTGTTTGACAGGTCTTGGCCAAGCTCAGTTATAAGTTTGGCATAGCCCTCATTTTCCTCCCTTAGCAAGTTAAACTTCTGTTGCTTGTAGCTGAGAAGAGATGAGAGATCCAACAATTACTTTATATTATGAAGCAGAAAGAATGAAAACAGTACACTATAAAACAAAATATCCACACATGTACTGTATGTCTACATATTGACTAAACTCTGCACTCTACTTACAATAGTTTAGTCTTGATTTTTACTATCTTTTGATTGAACTGATGGGCTTGTTTTATAAGTCCAAGGGATTCAAGAGTTTCTGGATCCAGCCTCTCTTTCAGGATGGCCTCAGGAACAAAAAACTGGAACAGAAACAAACAAAAACAAAAATAACAACACAGACACGTTAATCAAGTTTTTAAGTGGTTTGTTGCCAACCTGACCATTGAAAACTGTACTGCATGTATTTATGTAAGTGCAAAGATGAGGTGTATCAGCTTAAATAAAGTAGGGATAGAAATATTTTTTATTCAGCTTTATTTCTCTGACTGTAACAATTTTTCCCATATCAGTTATTTAAATAATTTGTTACGTACCAAACATGCTCCCACTAGTTGTGTGTAATGGTCACGTTTGTTTTTGTCTTCCAGTGCAACAGTTTCTAAATCTGTGAAAATAAGCATTTAAAAAAAGACCTTAGAAAAGATGTAATCACAGATAGCCATTATAATATATACTGTATACAAGTTTCTTTTAATCCAACACTACAAATTTTAAAAATCAGTGTTAGACATAAAAACCCAAACACACCTAGAATGCTGAACACATCAGCTAAAATCGATGGCATGTCATCTCGGAGTTCCTGAAGGAAAAAAATATATATTTTTGGTAAATTTGTTAGCACAGTGACCCCGAAACCACAAAATGGCGTCAAGTGTCTGTATCAAATCAAATCATGTACATTTATCAAACTTAAACTGTTTCTGAGACAGTATTCTTCAATGTTTCAAAAACAATTAAGATGCCTAATAGTTTTTCTGTCATGCCACATTAGGTCTGGGTGAATTAAAGGCTACTAGGTGTTGATACATTTATAAAAAAGCTCAAAGCAAAAGCAGGACATGACAAATATACAATACAATCATGAGCATAACTGTGGCTGAGACCCACTATGTTGCCAGGATCAGAATCTGACAGACATTGAACAACATAGAAATACTCATGTACAAGAAATAATTATATATATATAAAAAAAAAAAAAAAAAAAAAAAAGCAGTACCATCATGTCCCCAAGGACACTTGCAACAACATCCAGCTTCAGATTCCCCTGTACAACTTGCCAGCAGAGCTCATATAGGGCAGCCTGTATATCTGCAGGGGCAAACAGACATTACATAAGACACAGTTCATTTATACCTGGATTGCTAGGAATGACAGGAAAATAATGTTTTAATTAAATCTATTCAATTGGGGATGCTTGTAAAACACAAGGCAGGGTCAAGTTTTTAACTAATTCCAGAAATTACTTAATAACTACAGATAAAGCCTTCAATACAAGCAGATACATCTGTATAGATACCTTGGATGCTGAAATGTTACTTTGTTCCTTAGAACAAGGTTACACTGAGATACTACACTATCAGACATGCACATACAGATGCAGTGCTTCTCATACATTGTTTTGTTTGTGGCAACTTGCCACAATATAATCATCCACCACCACATACTGCTTTTATTTTCTCTACTTTTTAATAAAAATATTTAAAATGGGTGAAACCATAGACAGGTTAGCATGTTTAACTTGGCTGTTTGTCCTTGAATATTAGTGCATGTGAATAATGTATTTAAATACAACACTGAATATTTGCTCTGCAATCCAGAGGTGTATTTATGCACATTTTCAAGATATAAAACAATTCAGTCTGGACAAGAGGTATTAGCAACGAAGAGTTAAAAATGTAATTAAAACACATGCGAAAAAGCTGTAGTTTCCAATTAATATTCCAATTGTTTTAAATTATTTCATGCTGCAAGTTCAAGCAGCAAAATAGAGATAACCAACACATAAAATGTAATTCTGTGTCAAACACTGGGATGTGTATCATGAGGAATGGGACCACTAATAAATAAATGTATAATTTTCATTTAGGCTAAACTTAATCTATGTGTTTTGATCACTCAATAAAAAAAAAAAAAACAATTCAGCTTCCATAGATAGGTTTACTGTTGTGCAAAAATAATGTTACACTCACGTCTACAAATTAGGCTGAAGCACACACTGGTATGACAATTTGCAGAAGCTAGAGATTGTCATTTGTCAAAGGTAAATACATTTCCATGCATTACTGCTGAACTGCAAGTCTGCTAATCTTTTGGGATTTATTGTTGCAATACAGTTTATTGGATATTTCTTAAAATTTAACATCATTTATGAATTAATGACTAATGTAATCTAACCTTTATTTATATACCGCTTGACAACAATCAGGTTTTGACCTGAGCAAAAACATAAAACATAGCTCTTAACTAAACATTACTTCATGGTCTGTAATCAAACACAAACAAGTTTGAAGCAATAACCACATTAACTCCATTGCACAAATGTTAGGAGTTGTATCTCTTCTATGGAAGCACATATTCAGATGGTTACATTTGAATCACCAGAGGCTTGTACTTGCAGTCACTGTTCCCCCAATAGATATATGACTGCACCTCAGTTACTACAAGCTTAGCAGCGCTGTCATTTCAGAAAACATGGTCAACCGAATTAAGCAAAAATTTCAGCAGTCCAATTATTCTAAGCAAAGAGGCGCATTCTGTAAATAGAAATATGAACAAATATTCTTTTTTATCAAATTTTAAAGACATGTCTGGCTCTGTTTTATAAATCTGCATCCCAAAATTTGCCTGGAATAGATGCGCAAACACCCTTAAACATCAGTTTGCATGTTGATACTTCTGTCCATGAAAAGAACAGATGGCCAAAAAAAAAACAAAACAAAACAAAAAAAAAAAAAAACACTACAGGAAAAAGAACCATTTTAGTGGTTGCATTGGACCAGCAATATTCTCCAGCAGCGTAAAAGAAGCTGTTTCCACATTAAATATATACAGCTCCCGTACTAACTTATCTTTAACCCAAAACTGCTTTGAATTACGGCAGCTTAGATTTTCTGTTCGTACTAGTCATTTATACTTCTAGGCTCTATTTATTATACGTGGCTACGTCCAAGATGAAGTACTACCGTACAGTAACAGAAACAGAGCGACAGAGAGAGAGAATTGGGGTGAAGCGAGAGGCTGCAGAAGGAGAGGCAACCAGCGTGTGACAAATTAAGCAAAAATCCTTACTGGCTCTGACAGTGAGTCATTTGTGTAATCTGTGCATCACATCCAGAGCAAATAAATGTGACAAAAAACTTGCTAACAGCACTGCACACCTGGGGATGGGAATAGGCCGTTGGGGGTTCAGCGTCTTGCCCAGAGACACTTCAACATATAGCCAGGAACAGGGATCGAACTGTGGAAGTCTGACTTATGAACTGAGCTACAGCCGCCCCACGTATATACACAGGGAAATATACGGTGTCAGAAACACACATACAGCACTATCAATAATTCATTAATATTATTATGTTATTGTGGTGAATGTATTCCAACTGCTGCCACTGACAGATTATTTAGACCCTACTGTTTAACAAACTTTAGAAAATGTATCTTTATTGTCACTTTTTTGTATGAACAATGATAGATAAATGGACTTCCTGGTCCAACAGCATTCAAATCTGAAAGGTTATCTTGTTTACACTGACTAAACCTACAGATTACAGATTCAACCTTTCATTCAAAATGTTGGGCTGATATTCTAATTATAATTATAATTAAAGTATCTTAAATAATGGTCTAAGACTTGGTACCCACAAGGTGTGTTAATTTCAAGTAAATTCAAGTTTGGAATTTTAAATATAAAGTTAAAGAAGGATATGTGTCTTTGTGCATAGCACGGAAGCTTAAGTACAACACTGACAAGCAAAGAGAGACTTATTTTTACTTACCTCTAATCTCACTTCCATGATCTGTTTTCTCTGTAAGATCTTTGCAGAGTTGTATGCTACAAAGCAAATAATCCAGACCAGTTAGATTACTGAAATCTGACAATCAGTAGTCTTTAAATAATTTGCAGAATACATTTAAACACATTTCCAGTCACTGTCAAATTACTTTACATAACTTTTAAACTAAATTCCCATTCATGAAAGAAAACAAAGCAAACACTGTGGCTTACCCCCAGCAACCCTACAATCTCTAGATTAGAAATGTACTTAACACAGTATGCCTTGCATGACAGCTGCATAGCACAACTGTGATAGCACTGTAAAACCACTGAGTGATCAGATATTTTTGTTACCTCAGTGTCTATCAAGGATTCAGTGCATTTTTAGTGATGAGCACCAACTAGTGCTAATAATGGAAGGCACACTGGAAGGCAGTAAGTGAGTGCATTTTCCATATGCTGATATGTTGATATCAGTGTTTTTATGTTAACTGATCATTCAGATACACATATTGTCAACTATCTGACTGCTTAGTCCAGTGCCAGGACTCATTTGACCTGCAGATTTAAATGTTAAAAAAAAGTTTAGACAGATAAAAACATTGATTATGTTATGTGACACAGAATGGCTTTTCTTTGAATGGAGAATTTACTCCAGTGTTGCCCTAATAGACATAAACTGTAACCAGGTATTTAGAGCATTTGTTGCAGATTTTCTCTACTGACTGAAGATTAAACAGCTTCATTTTAGCTTTGCACCAATATGGATGTGACTGTACAACAGTCAGTGCACAAATGAATGTGAACATGTTAAGTAATTAAAGACTATGCATATGACTGTTGTTTATGTAAAAATGATGTAATCTAATTTACACACAGAGCTAAGAATTACATTGTTTGTGAGAAGTAGTATAGCTGGTAAATCTCAGTACAGGCCTTCCTTAAATATGCAAGGCCTACGAGTACTAATAACCAGTGTACAAGGCTTCTGTACATGGTGGGGCCGAGCTCAAGTAATCTAGTGAAAACCCAATTCAAGCAACGTGTGCTGAGAACGATAAAACTGGCAGCCCCATTCTGGCCTCAATTCTTACTGTCAAATGTTATTTGACAGAGTTATTCTGCTGTTAAGATAATTAGGGTTGATACTGAAGTATAAAGTTAATACCCTTTGTACAAATACTGTCGGGTTAGCAGAGATCAAACATTTTTTAACAAAAGAAAACAGTGTCGTCAGTGAAGTTGACGATAAGTGATACGTTGCACAAATATCGAGTTAGCGTATATTAGCATTAGCTAATACGGTGTAGCTTCACGGTAAACGCTGCCACTAGTCTCCTTGGCAGAGGTTTAGCTAGTCTGTCGAAAGAGATCTTTGATCGAATAACAACGATAAATACGGCTGTTATTTTTCCCACGCTGCCATGTCAAACGTCGCATACACGCCGTTTAACAAGACAACAACATCCAAAATACTGCAGATAACATTAACTTTACAGCTAACTTGCTGATGGCTAAAGCTAAAGTTGATGTTCCGTCAAGACAGGTCTACATCAACCGTTTCCCTCCACTTGAGTCCTGTCACTGTTAACAAGCGCAACGCACATAGCAGGGTGTTTTGCACCACCTGCTCACAAAGTGTACGTTGGCTAATTTCCTAAACCTTTGACTGAATACATTTCAACTTGTATTGCGTTAAAGTACGATATCGATACAGCTAAAGAGAGAGTTACATGCACGCTAACTAGCTTAGCTTTACTAGCAATTGTGTTTACAAACGTCTAGTGGGAGTGTGAAACTGGTAGCATGATTTCTGGTGTAAAATTACCAGAAATCATGTTAAGTAACACGTTCTAGCAATATAATTGGTGTTGTTTTTTTCTTTTTTTCAAATAATGATATTAACGCTTGCGGACCACTTTAACTGTTTTTGGATTGCTAACGTTAGCCTTAGCAACCAGATGAAAGGATGGCCTTCAACTGTAATGCTAGCTGCGCATTTTTTTTTTTAAATCAACTATTAGTCATCTGGTAAACATCTCATAATATTGTGCTGAAATTCAGATGTACTCACAATTCGTGTTTTCCGGACTTTTCCCAGTTCTTGATCCATTCACCAGAGAGAATAAGTGTCGCCATCTTCCATCCACTCAGCCCGGATGTCTAGCTCATCATCGTACACACAGGGTCAAATGTGGTGACGATTAGCTGTAGCTGCTACTGCTGCTAGCTCACTGTTGCATGGTGGGACACGGGGGCAGTCTATAAGGCCCAGGCTTTGTTTAAACGGCACTCTACTCTCCATAAATGGTTGTGGTACCTATCAAGACCCCAAGTATAGTTTAAACTATATTTAACTAACCCCAAGCAGTACATTGTCTTGCCTCTAAAAGAGCTAACAGAATACTTTAGAATGCCAGAACGCCAGGTTTCCAGAATGCCCACTATAACAGTAAATGTGCATTGCGGGCAGTTTCCACCTTGACAAGCAAATTACTTTGTAACTATTTGTTAATTGTGTGCTATTACAACTGTAAATTCATTAGTTAAAGTTAAAATATTAACGTGACGCATGTCAGTCGGTTGTTAATTACATGAAATGTTCTAAGACAAATTGAATAAAAATAAAGAACAGTATTTTAGTACATTTTTGAAATCTGTCATGTTCACTAAAGTTGGAATTATCGCTTGAAAATGATGTTTTTAAGATAAATACACAATTCCAGAGGGTTTATTCTGTTACATCTTGAGACATAAATACAAATCTTAAAGGATGCAATAGGCAATCTGTAAATAGAATAAAAACAAATTTAATATACAGAAAGTTTAAAATATGTGTAAATGTACATATGTATGCACATTTTCAGCAGTTCAATGCAAGAAAGAAAGGACCCAAAATGAATTGTAAATTTATAGGCAGCTCTAAGATGTACGTTTCTCATCAGCTTGACATGACTAGTAGTTTATGCAATAATGTTTAGTAGTTTATGCAATAACAATGTGAGCTGTTTCTCCAGTTTCTAGCGAGATTCTGAGGAACATAGGGATTGATTCCACCAACAACATGAATAGACCCTTTCCCATAAAATACCAAAAGAAGTACTTGAAAAGAAGTATGTTAACTTCAAATAGTTACATTATATCTCTTTAAACTTTCCCTAAATATTACAAGTGAACTGCAAATATAAAATAAGCACCAATTCACAATATATTACATATTTGTATAATATACAATTCTGATATTAGTTCACTAAAGAATTCTAAAACTTCGTAATTTAGAATAATTCTCGAACTCTTATACACAAAACAGTGGCACACCAAATAAATTGGGTTTTTCAAGAAATAATTTGCACATTTGGAATCTTAAAAAAACAAAACAAAAACAACACTTTTTTCAACCATATTTAGAATCCTTTCTGTTAAACATGGCAATATGGCATGTCTGTGTTATTGGGTATTATTAGATATTATAACATGAAAATATTCAGATATAGAAGTGATTACATGATTAAGGTTGAGTTAAAATATTATGTAGGACACTGTAAATGATCCCAATATTAAAACATATATTGTGAGGCAGCCATTAATTTTTCAAATTAATACATTTGTTAATGTATTAGTTTTTCAACCATTCAATATAGAGAGATGAAAATAAAATACAAACAGTAGGCCATATCTATAGTAACATAATCATTTTCATAAAAAGGATTATTTCAGCATCTATGTGAAATAACATGTTTAGAAACCATTAATTTACATTTGATTGTCATTACAAAATATCTATAAATCAAAGTTATCTATAAGGTATAAAAGCAGAACACATACATTTCTAAAAAATACAATCACAAAGAAATCTGAGAATACCGCATTTCATTTGTGGCAAGGCCTTTGAACAGTATGAGACGCCAGTTCACATTATACTTCACTGTGTACATTTTTCAATATATGGCTACATGCCATGCCAAAATCTACAGTTTATAAAAAGGTACACAAGGAGAACCCAATATAGCTGACACCTTTACATGGTAATGTAGTCCACTTCAATAGCCTGCAATTAATGTTGCCTTTATGAAGCTTATGGTGTTTAGTTTCCAATTATATTGTGCCAGAGGTGATAATGTGATCATATGATAGTTTGTAAAAACATGGCTGCGAAATGACCACAGAGCTAATTTACACCACTGTGACAAAGTGTCAGAGTGTTCAACAACAACTGAATGCTACAAGGATCATTAAGGTAGGATAATTTTGCAGAGCTATTTTATTTCTATTCACTGGTGTTTGTGAAATTGTGCCCACCCCCTCCCTTGTAATACTAGGTATTTACGACAGACAATTTGTGTCTACTGAATGAAAAAGATTACAGGTATATATTATTAATTTGTATTTCAGTCTGTTCTTGTCCACACTAGCTGAATCAGATCCAGCGTACTGAAAGCTTACATTATGCTTGTTTATAGGACAGCTAAACAAAAAAAAATAAAATAAAAAATTAAAAGATATTTCTCCAGTGGTATAGTAAAAGTCAGGTGTGTGAAAATAGAATAAAATTCAAATTCAAGCTCTTCCTCTTAAATTGTAAGAGGCAAACAATGGTAGTTCACAAACCATTCTTAGTAGTCCAGTTCAATCCATTTTGATTTATCATCGAAGGATTTTGATGACACATTGTCCTTGGTGTATCCAATTCATACTAGAACATTGAAACATTGAGAACCTAAAAACATACAGAAAGTCATTCAGAAGTCTTGTTTGAACAATGTTTAAATAGCACAACATCCACACAAATTAAAAAAGAAGTGATGAAGTTTTCATTTTTGTACAGTGTCAAGAACAAGTCAGTGAACAATTTAAAATGACCTGAATCTGTGCAATAAACAGTCATAAAATGTCAAGTACAGACAAACTGAATTTGCTTATGCTAATAACAGACAAACAATTAGTGTTTTTACTGAGCACACCCACATAAGCATTCACATTACTAGTTGAAGTAAATGAACTCTTGGATTTAAAATTTGGACCCCTTTTGGCAGCAGCATCCACAGTTCCACTTCACCTTTTACGCTCAACAGGCAAAGGGATGCACAGCAACAGCTGTTTACACATGTAGATGTAAATGTTTAAAGGGACACTTGCATGATTATGAGGTAATGTGTATTAAAGCTAATTTTTTTATTACTGTCTCTGGTTTTGGGAGGAGGTGTGTTTTTGTAAAGTTTGTTTTTAGACTTCAAGCCTGCAATATGTAAAACGTAGCACATTTTGTTCTGAACAATACAAACTGTCATTGTGTTTCCTTTGTCCTCAAGGACTGTCCTCCAGCTTCTGAATATTTGATCCATATATTTGGGTTTTATTGAATACATTTATTTACCTGTAGCTTTTAAAAATCAAATAACTGTTTCTTGAGAAAACTGACTAATAGACAAACATAATTCATAAGTAAGTGTCTGGAAAATATTTTCTTTAGTACCAATCTAAAATAAGCAAATGGATCAGTTCAACGCAACATTCAGGAGGAATTTGGACTGTTCTTCCAGACAGAGATGCATCAGCTTAGCCATATTCTTATGATGTCATGTGTAAACAGCATCTTTAATGGGTTAAGACCTTGGCTCTAAGTGTGCTACTTTAAAAGGTGGATTTTCTTAGTTTGTAACCTTTGAATTTTATGCAAATTTTCTGAGATTTAATTTTTGTGAGGAAGGCTTGACATCACCAGATACTTTCTGTGAATTGCAAAGTTACACTTTTAGGTCAAAGTAGCTCTATCCAACAATTTTGTTTCATTAGCTGGAATCCAGGTTTGTTAACTCCCGACTTCATTTAGCTTTAGCTAATGTAATTAGCTAAATAATTTAATCATTCCTCAAAGTTACACTGTAAATGTGTGAATAATCTATTCAATATGGACAAAACATAAACAGTGTTTGTTTATAATTGTAAATGTATATGTTTTAAGACAAATTTATGGATAACTGCAAACTCACTTTTGTTGTTAGTGGATATACAGGGTAGATGCTAAGTATATAACAACACACAAGTGTTTGGGTGAACAGCGGATCATTGAGTGATTTTAGACACATTTTGATGCTTTTTGCCATTAGGGTGCTCATTTGAATCTGTAAAACAAAAATGACTCTTGCTGATATCCTCTCTAATCTGCAAATGTTTCAGAGCACTTGTTATATTTCTATAACATGTGATTCTGTAAGGATAACAAATTGTGTTCATGATTATCATGGTGTCATGATCGTAAAAGAGTTACATCCACAAAACAGAATAAGACCATTCTACAACCTTACAATGCATAATATCAAAATACAAAGCATTTTTACCGAATCATCCATGATCGAAGAAGGATCAAAGTAGTCTGGCTTTAGTTCAGTTCTTTCTCTGCGATTCTTTGATGCCGGCTGAAAAATAACAGCCATGTTAGAACAATGCAACAACTGTAATGCAGTATATGCTACAATGCTGACATTATGGTGGTATTATTTGGTATACAAAATCCATATTTTTATTTCTAAAATTACCAAATCAATGTCCATTGTGTCAAAATCCATGCCCTCATTGATGTCCTCTAAGCGGTCTTCCGCTGACATCATCACATCCTCCACTATTGGCTCCTCATCATCCTCCATGAGACCTGAGCTTCGACGACTGTGCAGTAAACACACACTACACTTTTTAATGAAATGCTGGTTGGTTGGTAATTATTTAAAAAATATTGTCCCCCACAATTTAAGCTTACAAATGTTCGGTGCCCTCTTACATTGCTTGCTGCATATGGTTCCTCATCTTGGCGTAGTGTATGCTAACACGGTCTTGGTGCTGACGGGCCTCAGCTTGTTGCCTCTGTGTCAACATCCAAGTAACCTGGGTGCTATAGGAGAGTGGTCAGTATTTAACAAGACTTCCTAATTTACAAAGTACGGTAAAAGCAGATATTTTTTTAAAGGTTTGTTTCAAGGTATGATAAACAAACTGGTAAATAGAAAGCTTTTCATACTTGTAATCAATGGCAGCTTGGTGATGATGTTGTGGCTGCTGCTCTAGAGGCAAAGGCTGATGGGACTGTTGCTCTGTTGGCATGGTGTATACACTCGTGTAGTTGTCCTCTGGTCTCACCTTTTTTGCATCTCTCAGTACAGTGGAGGTTAGGTGGGGTGAATGCATCATAACTGCTGTCTGTACGTTCTGTTCACGGTTCATCCAGGATGCATCACTACTGCTGCAGCTGTTCTCTTCTGCAAAAGAAAGGAAAGAAATTAACTACTTGTATTTTTTGTGTGTGTGCAGTGGTAATAATAATATGCTGTGAACTTACGCTGTAGATTAATTTTTATTTTATATAATATAAATCTAGGTGTACCTAAAGTATAACAATATTGCAATTTCTCACCATCAGGCAATTTCCGTTTGCTAGCAGTAACTGACTTGGACTTTTTACTCCTGATGGTAGACCCTCGGCTGCTGATGCCACTGATGACGGACATGGTGTCATCATCACCTCCAGCTTGCAGGGAGTTCCTGTAGGAAATGAGTGGCAGCCAGCACTCCTCTCTCTGCAGAGCCATCTGAAATGTCATGAATCGCTCCAGGTACATGTGACTGTCAAAATGACAAGAGTTAGTTTTTCAGAATTCTTCACTGCTCAAAAAAAAAAGAAAAACAACACATAGCAGAAATATCAACTTTCTGAAAGCTTCAATGTTCAAATTATATCATAATTTATGGCGGGGTATTGGATTGCATTAGATTGCTCAGTTGTGCCTAATGAAGTGGCCTGTGAGTGAATATTACTGGACTTACACTGTTCTCTTGTCCTGTCGAATTAGTTTGCTGGAGAACTCGCTCAGAATATCCAAAAATGCTAGATTTAGAGGTGGACCCCCCTCTCCCTGAGGACTAGGTTCCTTAAAAGCAAACTCAATTCCATCCCTAAACAAATACAAAGAGCGTAATGAATGAACAGCTTTGCTCATTAATGGATAATTTTGGTTATTAATGGACATCATTTTCTAAATTAACTGTATTTTAAACAATGCCCACACAGGAACAAACAACCCAACAATGACTTAATGTATGCTGTAGACCTCCATTATTGTCTACACTGAATAAAACCACACCAAACAGACCAAACATTTTAGGAGCTGAATGCAAAGCTGTAATCAACACTGTAGAACACAACTGCTACTAACTTATGTAACATGGCAATAGCCTCCCTGGTCTTCAACTGATCCAAGCCAAAGGTTAATGAGAAGCGTCGGGCAAGCTCTTTTATGCCACAGAAGGCCGATGATGAGCGGTCAAAACTGATCCCAAGTTCAGACAACATCTCATTGAATAACTGAAAAAAACAAAACCAAAAAACAAACAAACAATAAAAGTGACATACATGCACACAACATATTTCTTTAGAGGGGGTTTCAGCCATAGAGGTCCAAATACTACAGTAAATGGCCATGTAATCTGTAATATCATATATACACTGCAGTTTTGTTTTCTTTTTTTTTTACAATTGAGCCTAAAGAAGACCACCAGATTCCTCTGTTTATCTGCCACAATGGAGTAACTTTTTGTAAAAATTATACGTCATAGATAAACAAAAGTCAGTAAAGTTTGTAAATTCAACTTTACATAACTTGGAAAATTTGGTAGCACACAAGTCGTCAACTAATTCACCGCAAAAATAAACAGGGCAACAACAAAAATGTTTTGTTTATACAATCCGAGCCAAGAATCTTACCTTTTGCGAGCTTAAAATAAGAGTCTTTGCATATTGTATTTTGTCGATTTGCCTTGTTTTACTCATTGTTTCCTTAATGATATCGCCATAATCATTGTAATACTGAAGACAAAGAGAAGGAATATTGTTAATATGAACAGCAAGACTAAAAAAGTCTTGATTATTACTAAACAGGGCTTTAAACCTACCCTCATGTACTGTTTAAATATATCTGCTCCAGTGTTAATTTCTACAACATTGTAAGTGATTAATTTGCAATAGGCAGCAAGAAGATTTCTTCGCTTGTGAAGTGCTTCGATTTTACTGGCTTCATCATCTTGCTGTCCATCTAAAATAAATAAAATAATACAAATAAAAATAAAAGAAGGAATTAGTCCACATCTTCCATTCTTTATGCTTAGCTGCACTGCATTACTACAAGACTGACTCTAACCTGTGCTGTTGTTGTCAGCATCCTGATCAATGAACACATGATCCATGATGAAACTGAGCAGTTCTGCCTGCAATGAAGAGTCCGGCATATAGACCAGAGGTTCAAGTTGTTCCCGACCAGAAGTCATAATTTGGTGACTAAAGATCAATAGCAGATCACATAGTATGGTGAAGGCCTGGAATAAACAGAATCATTTTTTTATGACAATACTGACAACTACATTTTCTGTTAAGCTAAGAATGTAGGTAATGTATATAAATTGGTATTAAAAGGAAAGTGTTCAGCATAATCGCACCTGCTCTTTGACAGCAGTGTTGATGCTGTTTAGGTAACGCTGACACATTAAGCAGAAAGCTCTCATTTGCTTTCTCAGTGTCACCATATCGCCCTGAAAGAAGTAAATCTTCAGTTAGACAGGGATAAAAATTAAATATAACAAGTATACATTTAGGATTTTCCTAGTATTGTTAGAGCCATATGAATGTAAAAATAGTATGCAAGATGAAACAAAGCCTGAGTTCACTTCTTGGTATTCTATTTACACCTTTTACACTTGTCCCTATTACACAGATGTAAACTATACCTTACTACATTCTGCCAAGCAACCAAAAACGCTTTAAAGAATATTTTGTGAATACTGTACCTTTAATGAATTGCCATCTGAAACCTTTGCTAAATGCCACAGGACAATGTAATGTGTGCACTGCATCGCATGTATCACAATCTACAGGGGGTAGATCAAGCAAATCTAGTGAGATGTGAATTTCTTTGAAACTGTTTCATGTTAATGACAAAGTTATAGAAGAGGTTATTGATAGAGCTGCAATACCTGTTCAGGCATATCTCCATTCTGCAGACCTGTGTTTAGTAGCCTGTAGTTGCTGGTGAAAAGATCCCACTTTGAGAGGTCAAGTGCACTAATGGAAGAAAAAAGTATGCAGATTAAAAAAAAAAATAATACATGAAAACCTAATTTACATTTATGCAAATGTAATCGTTAACTGCTTATGTAATAAAAAAACAAAACTGATGAGACAAATGAAAAGCAGGTTAAATGCAAAAAGTATAAACAATGTTAACTGCTTTACTTGTGGAAAGCGCTGATCTTCTTGAGTGTAGACAAAACCTGGTAAGCATCATCCTCATCCGGTTCTTCATCCTGAATACAACGAGATACAACTTGTGCAAACCTGGACAGTCATTCTTGGCTATGTGTGTTAATATAAAAAAAAAAAAAAAAACACCCAAACAAACATCTTACAACACCCACCTCTTGCAGAAGGTCCTCCAACAGTCTGCTGAACTTATCTACAAGCTCATCAAGAAGCTGGGAGCGAGCAATGTCCACGCGGTTGAAGATGGTGAACTCCTCATTGCAGAGATAGTGGTAGGTGGTAGAGCAGGCTTCTAGAACCTCAGTGTCTGTGTGCTTATCCACGACTTCCCAGATTTGTCGCAACAAAGCATCTAAATGCTTGATGACAACATTATAGTACATAAAATTATTTAACTGTGCTGGATACAATTTACAGGTTGCATGATTTAGTAAAAATGTAAAAACTGACAAACCTTTTCTAATCGGCCAGTTGTGTAGATGTCAAGATCAAAATACTTTGGTATTTGCAGCAAATTTGTCACCTTATCAATATCAACGCAGTACTGTAATGACACATGACAAAGTAGTTTAAATGTTTTGAAATCAAGCCTGTTGTTCAGATATAAAATATAAGTCAACTGGGACAGGTGTTCGCTGTAAAGCACAAGTATTCACCTTTGCAAGTAATAGAGGCAATGCAACTGCAAACATCTCTGTGATCCTTGTTCGATCATCCAGCTGTGTTTTCTTTTCCTTTGCAGTCAGGACCTTTTCCATGCACAACAATAAAACCAAATTAGCAAATTCAAATAAGTAACAAAGTTAATTCTCTCTATGTAGAACATGACGACTAGAAACTCACCCTCTTTCCTGTGCCTCTGCCAACAGGAGGGTGGCATTCACAAGCTTGCCGGATGGCACAGAGCATGATCTCAACCAGAGCTGTCTCCTGGCGATCAGTCAGGGCTAAAAACCACAGATACAAGAAGCTACTCACAACGTAATGGTGAGACTTGCCCTGCCAAGTCAAGTAACAAAAATACATAAATAAAGCAAAAAAATAAAATAAAATAAAATGATGCCCTTGATCTCACCAAGTAACTGCCTAGGAGAGTTGTCCCTTACCTTCCTCTCCTGGCATGGGCTCATCCAGCAGAAGGCTGATCATTGTCTCCCAGTCCTTCAGCAGCTCTGACGCACACTCCCACAGGCTATCCACCAAGTAGGCCCCATGCTCATGGAGCTGTACATAAAACAAAAAAGCTAAAAGTTATAAAATTTAAAATACACTGAACAAGATAATGTAGATTCCTGTTCTAATATCAACATACTATCTAAAAAATGTATGGAAAAGCAATTATCTAGTCTAAACTAAACCTAATTTAGCAAGAAACTGGAGGCACTGGAGGTAAAACAGTTGCTGACCAAGATGGGGCTCTTGAATTAATTCAAGAACTACTGTATTTAATGTTAAATCATCCTTGAGGAAGATAGTAAATGCCAAATTATGGCTCCTTGTGAGTGCAGGCCAGCTGCAGTGCGTTTGTGCATGATTGTGAGTGTGAATGGGTGAATGACAAGTGGTGTAAAGCAATTTGGTTATTGTTAAGGTAGAAAAACACTATGTAAGTACAGACCATTCACCATTTTTACCACTCAAAAACTAAATGGACATTTTTATTACAATGAGCACAAGATTAACATCATCAAGTGAAAATAAAAAAACCTGGTTACCTCACTCTCCAGGAAGAAAAAGACTGTAGTCTTGATAAGGCTGCCATTAAGGCTCTGTCTGCCTCTCCTGTGTAAACCCTCTTCCTCAGGACCTCGATGGCTGAATAGCCTGCAATTGGCACAAAACAAAATGCATGGTGAAGGCAGATGGAAGAAATGCTTGCAGACCTTTTGGCAAAGCTATAGATGGAAGAGATATGAGCCTTCAGGTAAATGTACATATTACTAGTTCTTGGGATTTCACATAATTTACCCATTACTATATTACAAAACACATTAGGGCTAAATAAATTCTTCTTTACATTAAATCACAATAAAAAACAAAACAAAAACAAAAAAATGCAAATTTCAAATTGGATATATTTTTGTTTTATATTGGAAGCAACCACAGTAACACAGCAATTGACCTCTAGCATTTAAAAAAGCCCAACTAGACAAGTTAAAAATGATTAAAAATACGTCTGCTACAGTAACACAATGTCCAAAAGGCTAATTGGATGAGTTGAGTCATTTATCAGATAACATTGATTGGTGGTCGAACTGTGTGATAGCATTACTTCAAACGAAGTTGGATCAAAACACTGAGTTAATTTAATGTAGTTTATAGTCACCATTTGTCTATCTCATTGTTCACCATATGTGTTCTGGAAACATAACTCTCGGCATAAAAGAGGGGCTACACTAGTCAGCTAGAAACTTGACCACATGTTTACATGCTTTAGTTTGATGGTAGTTTCAGTTATTTTGTGTCAAGGGTAAGAGGGAGAGTAGAGAGAGACAGAGAGAGAGAGAGAGAGACACCGACACACACACACATGGAGAGATAGAAATTGGTAGTTGGTACCAGTTGGTAGGAGTTGGTAGGTAAAAAGAACAGAAAAGTATGAATACATTTGTCCAGGATGTTTTCAACACAAACGTGTAGTTAAATTTAATTTTGTGCTTGGGAATTTTTATTGTTTATACAACACATGTTGTGCTATGAGGATAAAATATTAGATTCATTAATGTGAGGATTAGTTTATGAATATTTCTTCTTTCAAATCTACTTTAAGATAGATAGATATACTGTAGATATTACACTCAATTTTAAGTTAAAAACATAGAATGTGTTCAAGAAATACCTGCATTGCATTTACATATACTTTTGTTCTTGCACTGAAACTGAGTCACTGTCACACTCTACTGATTGTTCATGATCAGTTCCCCTGCACCTCTTACTAAATCTCTTACTTCTTAAACAGAAATTCTCCTGCTGCAACCGCAATAGGGCGATGTGCTGAGTAAACCAGATGATACACACTCTCACAGTCCTCTGCTGTCAGAACCTCATCATTACTCCTGTTGGAATAAATAAATATAATTCAGACATACTTACTCATAAAAGCCTGTTTAATGAATTCAAAAATGACCAAAATGAATTACAGTGAAGCTGACTCTGGAAGGTAAATTTTCTCACATAAGCATTTAGGGTCAGGGAGAAAGGCGAATATAATAAAAATCAGTATATAATATACTGCTATAAAAAATTGTTTTATTTGAGCCCTAATGAACAAACATAAATCAGGTCTATTTAACTTCAATCTGTAGTGAGATTCTGAGTGTTTGTCAAGTTCACTGTAATTAGTATAATAGAATCACATAGTATGGCTTCATAAAAGAACATAAATGCAGAAATATATTGTTCAAGAGGAAGAGAGGTTGCTCACTGTAAGACAAGTGTCAGAAGTTTAATGGCTTGGACTGCAACATCATATTCTTTGTCCAAAGTCATTGAGACTATGCGGTCCTGTCCATGAGAGCAAGTCCATGTGTCAGATACATTATCTTAACAGGGAGCTCTTCAAAGCATTAGATGTGAAATCATGCATGAATACAAACGAAATCAAAATGATGTAATTAACAATGTTATCTACAAATAAAACAACAAATAAAATTCTGTCAATTTTATATGATTTACTGATACTGTTGTAAGTGATGCAGCTTCTATCTCACCTTGAAGCGACTTGTGAATAGCTCCAGTCGATTACTTAGCTCTCTGTTGAAATATAGGCCTTGCAGGGCAGTAAGACACTTTAGTCGCACCTCACCTTGCTAGAATCACAACAGAGGTAAAAAGCATTTATTCCATGCAATCATTAAAACCTCTTTATGGCACGCTTTACATTTTCCATTTTTTTGATCATAAAATGTGATCTGATCTTGATCAAAGTCACAAATATCAACAAGCACATTATTTCTAAGTTGATAATACACACCCATTAAACATACAAAGCGATGGTGTAAAATGTAATGGTGTTTTAATTACTGGTTGAACCGGCAATAATCTCAAGCAAGCATCTCCTGTAGCCTGCAGCCTGTAGCTACTGATTTGACCTTTTGGACCAATGTTCATTACAGAATTGCCTCAGTTCAGCAATATTCTTAAGACGTCTGGTGTGAACGGCTGTCTTGAAATGTCATTCCATTCATGTGCATTGGGTTGAGGGGCTGGTCTCCAAATAGGCCACTTCAAAGCCATTTTTCAATAGATTTACTTTGAAGCTTAATCATCTCAATTTATACCTAGTATTTCTAAATGTGGACAGGTGAATATCTCTTTGAGATTACTCTGTAACTCCTTCCAGCTACATGCACATAAACAGTTCTTAATCATAGCTCTTCTGAGATTTTTTTTTTGACCAGACATCAGATGATGCTGCTTTTGAATAGCACATTGAAACTGTTTGAGTAATTTTATAAGTAAGCCATACCTCCCCATTCTTGTTTCATTGATTGGATTCCAGGTAATGTTTAATGACTGGTTAATATTTCATTAATCATGAGACTGGTGTTGCCATTACTTTTTTCACCATCTTTTTGATGACTGTGACTTAGGTGAAGGTCATATCATATTTCATGACCAATTTATGCAGAAAACAATAAAATTGCAAACAGTGCCATATAGACATACACACACACATACGCACACATGGCTCAAATATCACTGTTTGTAAAGGTGGAGCTGATTCAACCTCTTTAAGTACTGACAGGTGAGTAACCCACATTTTCCCAGAGAAAACCAAGATAATCAGCAGATCGTGAAGTACTCAGACCAGGCCATCTGCCACCAACAACCACTCCAAGTTCACTTAATACACCTTTCTTCCCCCTACTAATGCTCCATTTGAATTTTAGCAAATCTTCTCGACCATGTCCACATGTACCTAAATGCACTTTGCTGTTTGCTGAGTTGCTGCTATGTGATTGGCTGATTAAATTAGCAATTAGCAAGCAGTTGAACAAGTGTACCTAATAAAGTACCCAATAAAGTGGCTGGGAAGTGTACGTATGAACTGCGCAAGAAACAATTAATAAGTAAGAACCAGTGGTGCTACACAATGACACATGTAAGAGAAAACAAGGTGGTGTTTCTATCATGCTTAATGGAAAATCAAAACAACCAGTAGCAGCTTTCAGGCAAAAGCCTTCCAGCCAAGATAATAATATATGGTTTTATAACTGCTTGCAATGTTTGGGTTTAATTAAACAGACATTATATCAATTTCTAACATTTGAATATACATTAAGACATGTTTACTTTAGTTGTTTGTTAACTTGGACAGCTTTTCTAAAGTGAGCGGATGACGTGAAAGCTACATGCGCTTACAGCAGCAGTTTACTTTAAACAAAAGTCGAACCTCCAACATGCATAGCCTAAATCAAAAAAGAACAATTTGTGTAGTGTTTCTACACTACACAAATTTTATCTTTTAAAATACCTTGTCATGCAATGTCCAGCCCACATACTTCAGATAACTGTCATTGAGGAAGGCATCACTGTACAGCTTCATCCACACTCCAATCTCCTCAATACAAATAGCTCGGATTTCAGCAATGGCATCTCTGGCAAATAAGAACACTGTTTAAATGTAATCATTGTCATTACAATTACAATTTACCCACGTGTAAACTGAGCTGTTAAACTATGAACTTTTATTTGTGTTGATACTTCTTTCACACTAGAGGGTGCCACAAAGCCAAAAATGGCAAAAAGTCCTTGCTTGTGTGAATGGAGTCCCCTTAGTGAAAGCACTGTCAACATGCACTGTCTAGGTAAATCAAGTTCTCACATACCGGTATCTGTGAACAAACACTCCTTTGAAAATTGCATTCATCATGTTTTCAATTTCATCTTGATTTTCTTGAAGCTGAAACATAAACACAAAGTGATTCTTATTAAATAATTTCCCTGGAAGAAAACAAACAAATAACCCCTCCTTCTGCCCAATTTAAGACACATAACACAAAAAGCAAAAGGTATAAGTTTTCAAAAGGTTTTGCAGCAAAAGATATTAAATTCTAAATATGTGAAACTGGTGAATACCAAAAATTTTATTAGAGGTGCAGTGTGTAGGATTTAGTGCCATCTACTGATGAGGATGCAAATTGCACCACCACTTTCCAAAAAGGAGAGAGGTTCTGGTGTCTGCCATGGTCTATGATGGCATCCACCTAAGTGGAGTAGAACCCTTCAGTGAGACAGACTGCATTTACATGCACCTAATAAACTAAATAAGTGTAAATCCACATATACATGCAGCAGTAGAGCAATGTGATTCCTCCTCCAGCTCTGACTTATTTTGAAAGCCTGGTGCAAATTTTAACTGTATTGTGACAGAAAACGCTGATTTGTGACTTTTCTTTTTGTGTGTGTGTTTGTGTCGCAGGAGAGTGACAGTGCATGGAGAGAGAAAAGAAAAAAAGGGGGGGGGACACACGCGCGGCTGATCCACAATGGGAACTATTTGAATTTTGAAAAATTGCAAGGAAAAGTGAATTATTTATACAATTTGTCAATGTTAAATTTAATTTCAGACTGTAGGCAGACTTCGTTTTCAAAATGAGGCTGCATCGCCACGTTAATGATCTCTACTTTGATTCAGCCTTTCGCTTAGCTGTGTGCTCCTGTCTGCAACCTTCTGTTACACACACACACGGAGAAAGCCATTTAGAAACCTGGTTACATGTATACATGGCAAAGAAATCAGCTTTCCCCTGACAGAAATCTAACTGGGAAAAATCAGGTTTCCCTAATCCCGTAACCCGATTTTGGAAACCAGCTTTCCCATTTTTACATGACAGCTAAGTAATGAGCTTTCCCAAATAAAGCGCACTGACTGACTCACTAAACATTTTGAACAAGGCTTGCCCTACTAACCAACTTCTGCTTCACTAATAAGTTTATTAGGATTCTTATTTATTGTAATTTGAGTACTATGAATACCTGAAGGGGTGTGCAGAGCATAACAAAGCTATTTCAGAGCAGGGAGGAAGGAGGACTAGGCACAGCGGAGAGAACTTATTTATTGTCCCATTTTAGCGCCAGCCTAAGTTGCACGCTGTACCTTTAAACAATATAAGGTGATGAGGGTTTTTAGATAGGCATCAGATTTTCCCACAGCTGGTAATTTGTTTCTTGTCTGTAATGTAAATGTAAAACATAGTGGCGCAACATGGCAACCTCTGTGAAAAGATGACCCATCCCTTATGCAAATAGAAATGGCCTAATCTCAGAGAGAAATAAAAAAATAGAGAAATAAAACACAAGAGTTTTTATTTTCAGGTTACTGTACATTGATGAAATATGGATAATATTTTTCATTTGTGCTAACAGACCCATTTCATTCGTATACACTGGAGCTTTAAATCCCCAGTATTGTGCCACATGAGAACGAAACCGCCCAACGCCTAGTGGTCATTGCATGAGATTCAACACAATACAATTTAAACTGGATTAGACACAACACTCTTGGAGGGATTGGAGTGAAAGTCAAACTTCAGCTGGGAACGCTGGACAACACATTTTTTTCTTCTCACCTCTTTGCGCTTCTGCAACAGAAGTTCCAATCTATCATTGGCTCTTTTTGCAATGACTTTGTTTCTCTCTGCCTCATACTGTCTCTGTGTGTTGTCCATATTAATGCTCAGGTTTAGAGCAACGTTCACCAAAGCTGTCATCAACTTCATGGCTGTCAAAGACAACAAAGTGGAGATACAGAAAGAACGGCTTCACCAGAATGAACATGCAGACGGACAAGGAATAGAAATACAGAATACAAATGTACACACCTGCAAGTGTGCTTGTATGTCTAAAAGCCCTGACCTGTGAGTCAGACAGGCCCGTGAGGAGTGAGATGACTGTGTCCATCATATACTCATCATAGATGATACTGTACTGACACTGACGCACCAGAACTGCAATGAAGTCAGAGAAGCTTATCCTGAATTTCTTCCACTGTGGTCCTGACAAAGTTAATGGATAATCACCACTGTCCTGTTTGATGAAAGAAGAGAGATCTGATACAAGTAATGAGTATTGTGTTTTTTTTTCATAGTGTTCACATGCCTTTATGCTCTCTAATAAAAAAAATACCCCATAAATGTAAAAACCTTCATCACCTCATCAAACTCCTCTGTCATTTTTCGAATGATCTCAGAGTTCTGCATATGTCTAAACATCTCTCCACTTACAGCACCTATGTAAAAATAAATAAATAAATCACACAATGACAGCAAATTTGAGTAAATTATTTTGCTTTTAGGTACCCAACAATGAATATATTTATACAGATTGTGTTAGAAACTCACCTTTACAGCCAGAGCACTGAATGAAGAAGTTGATTAGTTCCAAGAGAGCAACATCTCTATCGTGTTTATATGCCTCAATCCAGTCATCGACAATAGACTAGACAAAGAAAAAACATGATTTATTGAGCAGATCCACATAACAATAACATATCAGAACATCACTGTCTGTCTGACAGATGATGTTGTGCCAATACCACTGCTAAAAGACTCACTTACCCACCAAACTACAAAGCAATGAGAAAATCATGAGATGAAACTACAAAAAGTAAAAAGAATCTTTTTGCACACTAATGTACACTAACCTGTGTGGCACTCTTCCCCATTTTAACCACTTCAAAAAGGGTCATATTCTCCATCCCATTCTCTTGTTGATGGCCATTCACCCAGCTGACACCGGGGACCCTTCCTGCTCCCCCACCTTTGGTCTTGTCTCCAACTGCCTTTTTCCCTTTCTTGCCTGCCTGTTGGTAAGAAGGATGAAGGATGGTAGATGAAAGTGTTGCACTATTTCTCAGTCCTGCTCTTAAACCAATCAAGCATACTGACATTGGATCAAACCTCCAAATGACCCTGATTACACATAGGTAGGTATGAAATACAAAAGGATTTATAAGGTTTAACAAAAACATACCATGCCTTTTCTTGTCCTTGCATTTTTGCCATCAGGATCCTCAAGGTCAGTATCTGAAGACAACTGAGATTCTGCCTCTCTGTGAAAAATACATAAAGTCAACAAAAACAAAACAAACTAAAAAAATTCATTTAGTCTGTGATACATTCCACTTACTGTGGAAACTGAAACTCTGTATGCAAATCCTGCGCTGCTATCATTTCTTTAACATTTTCTGGAGCTGCTGAAATATGCTTCTGCTGCTCTGGACCCAACACAAGGAAGCGTGTGTACAGGTGCACCTGCTGATAAAACAAATCACAGGAGTTTGTTGATGAATGCAAACTGACAGTGCCTGACAAAGAAATCAGTCTTTTTCTTATATATGGATGTGGCTCAGTTATCAGGGCCTAAAATGACATGATTATAATGAATATGCAAAAAGATCAGATGTTGCTCAGATAAGGTTACCTCAGTATTAACTACACTGATAGGAAAGAACTACAGGTTATGCAAATCATGTACCTGTGAACACAAGAAACCCCCGAATGATTCTTTGAACAGCTAGGTGGTGGGCTCCAGTATTTGTAGGGCAACTACTCCAAAAATAAGGAAATGTTGCACGTTAATACAGCAGATGGTAAATGTTTCCTCACAGATTCAAAGCTTCTTGGCCCTGTCATTTTGAACTGCTACACTATTTACTTACAGTAAACGGGAACCTGTACTTTTGATGTGTTTCTCAATAAAATGTTTATTCTTAAGCGTAAACAGACATGATGGAAGCATTTCAGAGATTAGGAATTTGAATTTTAATTAATTTAATTACAAATAAAAATAGATTTCATCCTCTTGCAAAGCCTAAAAAGCACATATATAAATATTCAATTTAACCATGGCTAAATTTCATTTAGCTACTTCAGAGGGGTACTGAGCCTGCTAGCTCACTGTCACTGACATCCTTCCAGATTCTGGGCTTTCACTACTAGTTAGTTCCACCTTCTGAAAGGTTAAAATACACTGCTTTTTTATGTTGTTTTTAGACAGTCGTTATAGATCAGGGTCGTCAAACTCCAGGGCCTCGAGGGCCAGGGATATTGGGAAAACAAGTAGGGCTGCTGCCCTCGTGGCTCGTAGTTCAACACCCCTAATACTGACTATTCAACAAAAAATTGCAAGACATCATTAATATTGTCAAAACAATAAGTTGATTCATTTCATTTAAATAACTGATTATAGAAATAAATCCTCACATGCAGTTCTACTTTAATCCCATGCCTCATTGAGAGCTCTCAACAAAAAGGTGTTGTTACTGCCTAAATGGGGTCACTGTCCTCAGTCACTGCACAGAGTCACATCCATTCTTCTTTGTAAAACTCCTCATGGAGAACTCACAAATACTGCTAGAATGGCTAACTGCAACTACTTTTTTATCTAGGCGCTGCTAAGGTTTTGACAGCAGCACCTAAACTACACATTTGGAAATATAAGTATGCCAGAGTAGACTTTTGGTTCCCAATCACAAAGTTCTAGTTTTTTGTGATTCTGTGATTTCTACCCAGTGCCGAAGCAACTTATTCAGTTAGCTAGTTAGGATGACTGATCAGACAGATGACATACAGTCTATCATCCATCAGAAAAAGAAAACAAATAAAGAAGTTGATTGTTTCACTTAGTTTGACATTATTCTAGCATTTGTTGACTACTGCTAAAATAAAGGCATTAGTTTGTACTCTGACAATAAATGATGGGGATCCCTTAAGTTTGAAAAGCACCAGCAAGAGGGTTTGCACATGACCCCTGTGCTGAACAAATCCAAGACAAAAAAGAAGAGTAGCTTAAATGAAGACCATTCATAAGTTTGGAAGAGTGGTACAGAGTATTTAAATCATTACCTACACTTACAAACAAACTGTATTGAGACATACAGCCACTACCATTTATCAAGTAGTTATCTGACAGATAGCACAATACTTTATTCCAGGACCAACATGACATTTCCTGTTACAGACATTCACATGTTTTACTTCCTGCTGACTGACACAAACTACCTATTGGCTGCAACTATAAACCCATTAAGTTTTCTGTGCTTACCACAGTAAATAAATGTTTTAAATAACTCAGATTAATATTACACTTACTGTCTGTGAAACAGTTCACTTGTTTGCTTGAGTTATAGTTTAATGACAACATACATAAATGTAAAACAGAAAAACAGTGGAAACGGGGTTAGCACTATTGCCTCACAGCAAGAATGTCCCGGGTTCAATACCTGGACAGGACAGGGCCTTTCTATGTGGGCTTTGCATGTTCTCCCCATGATTGCATAAGTTTCCCCTACTGATATAAACAAGCATGTGAGGTCAGGGGGGCCAATAGTGGTGGTGGCTCAGGACTAACCCTCTATCTGATGCAAACCTTGTATGTATAATGACAAATAAAGCAGTTTAACTTTACAACTGTTGAAGGTTGTTATCAAAAAAAAAACATACAATAGTAATAAAAAAAAATCTATTTTAAAGATTTAGGTGTTTTATTGATTAAGTCTTACCAAAAAAAAAGGAAATCGTCTGGAATGTTTTTATATTAACGTTCTCCTCAAACCGCAATGTCTGGGGCATGACTGCGTGGTTTTGCATACTGTGTTTAGCACTGCTTGATACACATGGGGGATCTATTGTCATCTCATTAATCAAGCGGAAAGTGCTCGGACAGTGTAAGGCTGTGTAGAGGGGACTGCTCTGTCAGTGCAAAGATACTGCACATAGTTTTGCAGATAAGTCAAGGAAGTCAAAGGATTGTTTAAAGTCTGGAACTGATAATAATATACAAAGCACTGTAAATTGGGATATTGTATGAAGTGTAACTGAAATAATTAATAACATCAGGTGTATGGATGCAACATGGACCAGGAAGATAGAAAATTTGTGGATGCTTGTGCTGTAAGGTTGAGTTTTAACGTTAACATTAGACACATTCCCCGGAATGACAGTGGGTAGTATTGTTTATTGTCAGGGGATTTCGTGTGGTCGTTGTGAGAGTAAACAGCAACGTTACTTCTGTTCTCGAACGAGTTCATCCCAAGACTATTGTGACAGGCGCAGTTGTACACTTCCGAACAAGCACAAGCACAGACGTTTCCGAGGCTGGTGACTCTTATCCTTTCTCATCTGTTCCTGATGTGCCGTCTCCGCTAGGACGGCCAAGCCGCTCTGGCTGATACGGGTTAATTTTACTGGCATTTGTTGTTAGCAGAGTCATTATCCAACTACCGTTACACACTTGCATTGAGCCCTTTATTCGTACCGACCTACGGATGTCAGGGTTAGGCTGCACTTTGGGATTATATTTACAGAATCACGTAACGCCAGCTGCAAGATTAGATCAAATCGTTACCTGGAGTTAGCTGGTTAAGGAGAACGTTAATGCGTTTTAACCAACTGGAAGCTCCCACTTATATAACGACAGCACGTGTATTTTAAATTATTTTGACAAAGTAATATTTCTATGTGAATGACTCCCGTCAGAATGGTGCCAAGTGGACGGCTAGCTACACAGTAGCATTACAGCAGCATCAATGACAGCCTGGTGTTAGCTAACGTTACATCCGCCATTTTATAACTTACCTCGTTTTAAATAAAACACGGATTATACCCAAATAATCCAGACGTTGCAGACTTGGCAAAGAAGATGTTTTCGTTAATTTCATGGACAAACTATAATTTTCCAAATCTCAAAAATAAAAGGCTTCTCTGTTTGCTAACGTTAAGAAGCTCCTTGGAGGCTAACATAGCAAGGTAACGTTAGTTTGTATATTAGTGGTTAAGAATGCAGCGCACACACACCACCTGTCGGTGGCAGCGGGGACTGCTACTCGCAAGGGCCGTATGATGTTTGTCGGTGCTGTCAAACCTCTGACTTTCCCCATGTGATCACTCCCACTGTACAGTGTTTGAGAAATTGAAACGCAGCTTTTAGATCCGAAATTTTGACCAACTCCGTTGGGAAATGACGTGCATATCTTTGTGTGTGCAGAGGAAGGCTACTATGAGCTATTGTGCATTAGAAAGAGACCTGTGATTGCAAACATCAGTGCAGTTTCTCTTATTATAGCCGAAGTGGCGTACTCAGGCCGAAGATTCATATCAATCAATCACGTTTCTATAAGAACACTTGGCTTAAGAGATGTTCACTGATATAATTGCAAGAATTTACATCTACCTTTTTAAATGTTACATTTCAGAATCAATATTTTTTTTAAATAAAAAACAATAATTATAGGATTAATTATACAATTCTCATAAAATATTTAATACTTTTTTTATCATTATCATAGCGCTGCCGGCTCAAAGCTAGAAGGCTGCGGGTTCGTGGCCTTTCTGTGTGGAGTTTGCATGCTCTCCCCATGCTTGCGTGGGTTTCCCCTGGGTGCTCCCCTTTTTCTCCCACAGTCCAGTTAGGTTGATTAGTGAATCCTATTTGGTGAACCCAAATAGTGACAGATAATGGATGAGTGGATATTATTATCATTATTATTGTTAACATAGCCTAATTGAGTTGCCATTAACAGTGTTCTGTTGACAGAAGGCAATGCACATACTGTAGAGGTTAAAGGAGTTGTGGGTTAATCTGGTTGTACTGTTCTGAAATTTTCTTACTGCAAGACCTTCTTGTCCAAATGTTCAGCAAAGTCAGGTCAAAATAACCACTTAGGGAAAAAACTGAAATGTACACATTTTACAGCTTTGGCATTTTATTGTTCCATTAATCATATCTTACAGGTTTTGTGAGCGGTACCAACTTTAAAAAAGCAACCAACTGTTAGTAATTATGACTACTTCTATAAACCATGTCATATATCTTTCCTTTACATCAAAATGCATGAATACAGTATGATCCATTCAAAGTCATTTCTTCAGAGGGCAGTGGAAGATGTGAAGTTGTTGTGCAGTGCAGTGTCACATGTGAAAAGGAGAGAAAAGTCTAAAGTTTTGTCTGGCCACGCTTGGATAGGGCTTTGATTTGTTTGCTGGTGAAGCTTCATCTACATAAACTCGTTGAAGAAGCTGTATACCGTCTCCTCCACAGCCTGGTCATGACAAATCGTAGGCACCAAAAGAAGATCGGGATCCTTGATCTCCAATTCAACATCCGTGTTGCTGTAAGAAAGTGAGAATAATGACATAAAGATTTTAGAGGGATGTCATAGCCATTGTCTTTATAGCCACATGATACTACTGCACCTGCATACATTTCCCATAGTGTAAGAGCATAAAAAAAACCAACCTGAAAAAGAATGATGAGGACTCAGTGAAGTAGAACATGTTCACAGGCAAACATCCCATGGTTACGGAGATGCAGTAGTGACCTAAAAAGAGACAGATGTCATCAATTTTGTCTCTGCCACAACAAGTGCACAAGTGATATAAGCAGCCTCTCTTTCACCTTTGTTGTCTGCCATTGATCCTTTCCACATGTTCAGTTTTAATCCCTCTCCTTCAATGGATGCACTTCCGGAGTTTATTGTAGACACAAAAGTGGCATCATCAGGAATATCTAGAGGATGCAAGGTGCATTGCAGTGCTTTTTTCTCACAGCTCTGGTTTTTGGTGTCAATCTCGTACATTATTCCCTGTCAGATGCAGACACAGAGTCAAATGTCAAGGTGCAAAATGGTTCTAAGATTTGAATTGTGACATTTCTTTAAGGAAGAAATCAACTTACCTCATCAAAAAACATCAGCAGATCCAAACCTTGTGAGGTATTTGTGGGTTGGCTGTCATTTGATCTGAACCGTAGTTTCTTGCCCATAGAATCATAGGCGAATGCGCCAAACGCTTTCACTTCACCCTTTAAGTTCATCTGGATTCAACAATATCAATTTAGGAATTAAAAGAAACAGAGAGAGGCCTTAATGCCACATTATAAAAACTATCAGAAGTGCCAGTACTATTGATCTTGAATGACCAGTCTGAAAAACTCACCACAGACATGAATCCTGTCATATTGGGGGAATCTGAAAGATAACAATGTAATTTAGATGGGTCTACCACACACTGATAGAAAAATAGAAAACATTAGACATGTTTTAAACTAATATAAGTCTAGAGTTTGAAAGTTATCTAATAGATGCAAAATCAACAATAATATTAACCAACATGAAGGAGCTATAATTGCTTACGACAAGGCTGATGGTGGTCTGCATTGGTGGTGGCAGTCATGCACACGAAGAGGAAGAGCATAAAAGCTGCATACATTGTCCTGGTCCAGAGAGTCACAAAATAAGGTGTGAGATGGCAGTAAACAACCATAAGCTCATCTAGCTTTCAGTTAGATTACCACTGCTTTTATAGGGATACGGACTGTTGCAGTTGATACATGTTGCGTAAAAAGACCCAGGATGATAGTCCCCTGGACTTCAAACATCAAGCTGTCTAAACAGTCCAGCTGGTCGTGACCCAGTAAAGGGATCTTTTTAATAGGCTATCTTTTCTTTTATGATTGTGCAGCTGGCCTCTCTCCTATGTTTTTGTGCAGTGTTTATATGTGCACCCCCCCTCCAACACACACACACATACACACACACACACACACACACACTTTCAAAGTGTTATATGCATACAGGAGGTCAACTGGGGACAACTATGGAAGCTCATGTGAAGCTTGGCATCACCAGGAATATAAAGCTTTATAAATGTATTGAACCGTATGGTAGGAGTGATGAGAGCGTTTACTTAATTACAATACTCAAAAACAATTTTGTGGTAGGCTACTTGTAATTTTATTCTTCTACAAGTCAGAGAGAGATTATTGCACTTCTTACTCCACTATATTTAGTGGAGCTTTCCTGACTTTAGAACTTTACAGATGTAGGTTTGTAAGACAACATTTTATCTCCTAGTAAGCCTTTTATATATATTAACTATCTAGTAGTACATAAAGTAATTAAAATTGACACAACCTTTACCAGCTGCACTATTAGTGATGTTAACACATTAGTACATTGTTGTGGTTAATACTCCTACCTTACAGGTAAGGTTAGGTGACCTACTGGTTGTGAATTTTTGGGTTTCCTTTTTAATTCTCAATTGCCCATAGGTGTGAATGTGAGTGGGAATGATGTCTGTCTCTATGTATCACCCCTGTAACTGCCTCCTGTATAGAGCATAACCTACTTGTCAGCCACTGTCAGTTTCAGCTGCGATCAGCTCAAACCCACCTTATGACCCTTTACAGGATAAGTGATATAAATATTGTTGGTATAGTATGTTTCTGAAACGTGTTATTATGCATAATGATTTTTGATTGAATTGAATGATTTTTATTTTTATTTCTAATACTATCTACCTTAGTTTTGGTAATGCAGGACTTACTTGCATTTGAGTTTCCTATGCAAAGTTATCTTTTCTTTATTATTAAAACTTGATGGTTTGCAGAGGAAAGAACAAATGTAAAACAGTGTGTGCAGCACTACAGTCTAGTTTGGCCTGGCAGAAACTGAAACATGTTTTTGAACATGTTTCATAAAAGCAGTGGTGTCATTATTTTCTTACAGTAGGTTTAAAGAAAGGGCTACTTCCTCCTTACTTAAAGTGTTGTAGCTTGCAAGACAAGGGAGCATGTAAGATGCCTCCATTCAGGGACCAATGAAGATTTTATTGCATTTGATGTTTTTCTTTTGTTTTTGTTTTGAGTTTTTATAGAAGTGGAATACAAACTCATCAACCACAATTTCATGGGTTCTCTTAATACATTCTCCAAGTTGATGCCCCCAAGAACCTTATACTGAACACCACTCAAAGCCTTTATCATCTGATAACTCACATTAACTGTGTTTTTGCTTTTTTTGTGTGTCAGTGTTCATGAATGATTGAATGTAAAGCAATATTGTAAAGAGCTTTGGATAAAAAGGCTATATACACAGATCAATTATTTTTAACTTGGTACACAAATTACATCCCCAGATTAAATCTTTATATACTGGACTTGATTTTCTAAATTAATATACAGAAAAAAAGAATAACAGACAGGTGACTTTGCGTCCAATTTTTTTAAAACTATAAATCCTTATAACAGACTGAGAGGTATTGGTAAGCAGTGAATGAACCTGGCCCCCTCAAACACCCTCAATATTTCTTTATAGGAGTGATCCAAACTAAATATAAGCCCAGGGTGTTTACTTCAAGTCAACTGCATGAACTGTGTCAGTGTCGTGTCGAGTGTTTTGTGGTCACCACTAGAGCAGCTGCGCAGCTGTCTTTTGTTCTTCTGCACATCAAAATGTCCCTGTTGTTTTCATGCAAACAACCTGACGAACTGTCAGATAGGTAGGAAACAACAATTAGATGTTCATCTCACATGTGCCGTGTCTCTCTTGGCCTGACTAATCTTCATAGTCTAGGGTGGCTTTAGCTCAGTTGGTAAAGGTAGTCATCCATGGACCACAGGGTCAGTGGTTCAATCCCTGCTCCTGGCTACATGTCAGTGTCCTTGGGCAAGACACTGAGACCCAGTGGGTCAGGTAAGCACCTTGCATGGCTGCTACCACCATTAGTGTGTTAATGGGAATGAACATTGTAAAGTGCTTTGGATAAAAGTACTATATACTATATAAGTGAGCATTTACCATTTCATAGTTACCACTAGGTATAATTAATGTTATGTAAGTATGTGATCAAAAAAAAGCAGCCCATTTACCATAAACAGAATAAGAGAACTGGGTTTTTGTGTATTTGATATTATTTAACACATCTCAAAAGGGGAAGGAAATACATAACAAAACTAAATGGGGTGCCTGAAACCTTAATAAGAAAAAAAAAAATAGATGTAAAGCATGTGAAAAGGGGAATTTAACATAAGTGTATGGGAATATGGGGGCAGGAGGTTATGAAAATGAGGGAAGCCCTTCTTTTTTTGCTCCATTTCTGCTGACCATGACATGACAGTTCAAGGAGAGCACATCATTTTCTTTTCATGAGAGGAAGTCAGCTTTTTAATGAACCGTGATTCACCACCCACACATCCTCAGTTTCTTAATTCCTAATGTAATGTACAGAAGTAACAAACTGTACCTAATTTTAAAGTAAAGTGCAGTGGATTGGGCAGTATTTGTTTTTTTTTCTGTGATGGTACAAGAAACCAGTGAGAATTAATCTTTAAAATGTATAAATGCTGCTGTTTTGGGTTCTAGAATAAGATTTAAACCAGTGAAAAAGTCCAGAAGTTAATAAAAGCAGACTTTATGCTGTAGAAAGCCTGGTTTGCAGTTACATACAAGAAAGTATTATCAGCATAATTTCAGTTGGAAATTTTACATGAGTATTCTGTTATTCATTCTTGTAAGACACAATTCATTTACAACAAAGATACAAATTGGATCATTAAATTAATCAATCAAATTCAAATTTTATTATACTGATATTACTTACATCTCAACACAGTCAACACACTTACAGAAACCCTGGTGGTGGCAGCATCATGCTCTAGGAGTGTTTTTCTGCAACAGGATCTGGGAGACTGGTAAAGTCTCCCAGTGGAATAGCTGAATGGAATAAAGTTCAGAGATATCCTCAATGAAAACCTGTTCCACAGCATTCAGAACCTCAGACTGGGCTGAAGGTTCGCCTTCCAACATGACAAAAATCCTAAGGACACAACCACGACAACACAGGGGTGGCTTAGGGACAACTCAGTGAATGTCCTAGAGTGGCCAAGTCAGAGCCCTGATTTGAACCCTATTGAACAACTCTGGAGAGACCTGAAAATGGCTGTCCACTGACAGTCCCCATCCAACCCGACTTAGCCTGAGAGGATTTGCAAAGAAGGATGAAAATCCCTCAAGGCAGGTGTGCAAAATGTGTTGGATCATGCCAAAAAAGACTCAAGGCTGTAATTTCTGCCAAACGAGCTTCAAGAAAGTACTGAGTAAATGTACTTCTTACTTATGCACATGTGATATTTTATGTTTTTATAAATTTACAGACATTTCTAAAATACTGTTTTCACTTTGTCCTTATAGGGTACCGAGTGTTGATTGTGCTGTAGTATCAGGCTGATCGCAGGGAACTGAAAACATTCTGAATGCATTGTGTATATTACTTAGTATACATAACCCAGAGAGAAAAACAAAAATCAGACAAAGTACAAATAGTTTTACAAAACTCCTAAAGCTCTACAATCAGGACAAGCTAGTAAACCCTCACAAAGACTTACAGTATCATACATACAGCAACCATACATTACATGAAACTCTAGATTTCCCGGCTGTCAAACAAAACCCATTTAGCCGCTGTGCCTATAAGGAACAGGCCCAGCCACAAAGAGGTTGGTAGAAACCACCAGTAGTTAGCGAAAAGGAATTTTCAAGGATTTTGGTAAGATTGTTTGATATTTTGCAACGAATTGGAGGTTTTTTGCTTTGGAAATTTCAACATCCTTGTCTTGGCACTTTGCACTAGGTACACTGTATGTTTTCTTGGTAACACAGGGAAATGTATATTTTGTCATACCTAAATTCAGAGAACTGTCCTCTTTCATCATCATGTTAATAAGCTCCTCTTTTGAACTTCCTCATCAACAACTAAAACAGTAAAGCTAAATGTTTAAAACTATTAAAAAGGGTTAATGAATTCCCCGACCATAGAATTTTAAAGCCAATTTAATGTGTGTTTAATATTGTATATGTTCTATATTAGAGTTCTATTTAAACCCTCATTTCAATATGTTATGTAGATAATCCAGTCCCATTAGGTTATTGTCAGGTGTGGCAAATGGCATTCATATGCATAATAAATAAATGCTAGACTTATTTACAAAACTACACTTAACTACTATGTATATCACAAATTTGAAACCATAGTCCTCAATCATTGCAGTATTTTCACAAAATATCCCCAAGTTCACAACCTCTTTGATTGCTGGGTGACTTCCCATACTCCCAATTTATCTCCACTTATCTTTGATCCACCTCTTCATTGTTGCACCATTTTCTAGAAAAGACAGCTTTTCCCCTTCAAAGTGAGTGGAACAAGAACCATACACTTAAAACGTGAGTGGCGATAACATTTTCAATTACAGTTCTAAGATCATACTGTATAGAAACTATTATAACATATTACATAGTCAGCCTTAGAGACTTAACTAAGGCCATATTGAGACAAATGGTCTGTGAATGGTGTGTCAAAGTCATGATAGGGTTATTTTCTTAATGATGACTTTGCATGGCCACAGTGATTAATAAAGCACAGACAAATGAAAACTTCCAGATGAAATCTGAATCTGAAATAATTAAAAAGGTTTGCTATTTTATTTCCTGTCTTTTATTTACTGTATATGTAGCACAAGCTAGAGTATTATTACACAACAATGAAGTGGGTTGAAATTAATGACATACACAATAAGAAACAAATCATTGGATATCTTTAAAAGGTCACTTGACTTTTTGGATTAGTGCATCATTCCTTAAAACTAGAGAAATATTAGATTTATTAAATCCATATTTCTTTTGTCACAATGTGCACTTCATTATAAGGAAGTTAATAAGTATAACTTTATATTGCAGTTTTTAAAACCAGGGTTACAAAGCGATTTTAATAATTTTCTGTATCATGTTTTACAGCACACAGTAAAAAAATAAAGCAACTGTGATATCACAGTTTAGACATGGATGTCACATTGAGAGGGTCCTTGTTTTAGTCATTTTTCTCTGTTTTGATTTGTTTTTGTGAGATTCGGTGAAACCGATTTACTCATTACTCATCTAATCATGAGACTCCCGAATATTCCCTTCACCCAATTTTTGAAGACGAAACCTTGCAGTCTTGAAAAAAAAAAATAAAAAAGCAGTTTCAGAGTTTGGTAGTTTTTTTTTTTTTTTGCAGCTTGATACTTAAACTGTCATGCTTAAATGACTGTGATGAAACTCTGCAGAAATTCATTCAATGTTTTATTCAATAGGGGCAGTACATATTAGTACATTGGTGGGAATCCACTGGAGTGTCACCATCCAAAGGAATTAAGGATTAAAACTGAATATAAGCATGCAAAGCAACAGTAAAAGAAGTGAGGCATCTTGAATACACATCTATGGTTTGTATTTCACTTAAAAGGGGAGGATAAATGAGTTTCAATTGAATTAGGGTCTGCTAAAGAGAGCAATTCATAATTCTATTTAAGGTAGTGTAACTTCCTCACTTGCCATAGTGAAAATGGTTAGCCGCAAGATGCTGAAACAATGACTAAGAAAGAAAGGGCGAGAGGAAAAAGAAAAAAACTCCAGTCAAAAACCGAAAGCATAACACAATATATAAGTCCATGAGTGTCAACAGAGCATGAAGGTATCTTGCGCAGACTGACATTAACTGCTCCTCCAAGGTAAGCCTACCTTAAAAACAGTTAATTTAATGACTTATCACATTATGTTAACTATTCATAATTGACTGTACTATTATGTGAACATGTATAAAATGAGACAGACATGCTATTAATGGCATAAATAGGACACACTTACAGCTGCTTGTATGCTTGATGAGGTCAAGTTATTTAATAATCATTTTAGTTCCAGTCATGTTTGTGTACCTACTTATTTAGAAATGAGTGCACTTTTGTTATCAATCACTGGGGGAGAACTTTTAAGCTTTCATGCAATCAATGCCCATGAAGAATAAATGACGCATGGGAATAAAGTGACCAAATGAAGAGGATTTGCTATTTGTTCTACAGACCAATTGTGACAGAAGCAGTAGGCAACCTACAGTAAACTGTAGTGCCTCAGGAGTTTGCAAATACATTTAAGGGTGAAACAGTGAAATAATGTTTCTATCCAAACTGAAATCATTTAAAGTAATCAAGATAAACCTGACCAAATGTACTGTTATTAAATTACTTAAGAATGCTGTGGTGGCTGGTTGAAGGTTGTGGCATAAACATTAGTGGACTTTTTGTCAGATTCTTTGTATTGGAGTACTCCCCATAAATAGAAAGAGTATTTCTATGTAAAAATAACACTAGTGTATGTTGCAAGTGATCATGTAAGCAATATTTTTCCTTCTGTAACCCCTTCCTGTTGTGTAATCTTAGCCAGAAACAGCTGATCAAAGCAGCATTTAATTGTAAGTGTCTATGTGTGTGTTTCAGATGACTGTTTGGTGGCAAACTATCATCCTGCTTTGCTTTTTGCTGAACTATGTGGAGTCTCTTGCACCAGTCCTTCAGAGGAAGGAATATAACAACTCATTTCTTTTGACACGATTCACCCGAACCCGCGTCCAGCTGCTGCTGAAGAAATATGTGAGTGCACAAAAAAGCTCCGTTTTCCTATTTTGCCGTGAAATTCCTATCTAGCTTTTTACACGTCCACCTCTACCCTTCCCTAATTCTACCTTTTTCATCATTGTTTTGTTAATAGAAGGAGCAGTATTTGGAAAATAAGCATTTTGAGGACAGAGGCCGACAGCTAAAGGGCCTGCCATTACTTTCTACAGATTTCTACAGCTGGCTAAACCTGACGGTTAGTATCTGCCTGTATGTTTTACAAATGTGTCAATTCATTTTCTGGATATTATTATACCAAACACACAGACTCAAAGTATTGTGAAATTTTCTTCCAATGTTTTGACAACTTTTTTCCAATTAGGGGGGAGAACAAAACGAAACTTGATGACATAAGACAGAAAGTCTACTTTTGCAGAATGAAAAACTTGTAAACTTTACAGTGGAGTTCCCCTTTTAAAATATCACAGTTGGAAAAAGGGGTTGGTGCAACATTTGATTATTCAATTATGTGGTTGTCATTTGCCGTATGTTTAGGACTGGGAGCGCCTACATACTGCTTTTCGGGACATGCAGGTCTACTGGAATAAGCTGGAGTGGCAGAGGAAACAAATGGAGAAAGAGGAGAGAAGGAGGCCAGCAGTCCAATCTACTTTACTTAAGAGCTTTAAGCATATTCAGCACGACCTGAGGGACCTGATAAACCAAGTCAGCAGTCAGGTATCCACAGTCTCCACCTACTTTGTCCCCTTATTAGCCCACAAAAAGATTTTGAAGAAAATCATGCCAAGGCTGATAAAGTTTGTTTTTCTTTGATCCCCAGATGAGTAACATCAACAGCTCTTGGGTTAAGCCCACATTGCCTACAATACAGTCCTTCAACCTGGATGCCAGCTCCAAAATAGTTTGGGACAGACGTGTTGAGTGCTATGTCATTCTGAGGGACCTAGACCTTTACCTAACCAAGCTGGCAAGAGACTTCCTCCTGCTTGCTTCAAAAACACACTTATGACTCAGAATTTAATAACAATGTTGTAACCCCAACCACCCACATGCACGCAAAGACAAAAGTCGTAGTAGGAAGTAAAAGCTTCATTGACAACTAGCACATACCGTGAAATTTGAATAACAGTAATTATAAGTGATATGATGGTATTGTGAACAATTTTACATGGAGTTAATTTAAGTATTTCCTGTTCTTTTTTTACATGTATTACTGTATATTTAAGGGTTTTCTTGGGTATTTCCCACAGTTTCTGTCTTAGCTTTAACTGTAACTTGCAGCAGCTACAAGCTCACAGGGCAGACAGAGCACTTCCCTACATCCTGTTTTTCACTGTAACCCTTGATCTACTGGACTTTCCAAAGATTTATTTACTATTTATTGACATATTTATTAACACGCTATTTATTTAAAGCAGATTGTTTTATTTTTCTTATAATGTAGAGATACATAGTTTACACAAGTCATTTTACTTTATATTTGATAGATAAATATATTTGTGTATGTGTGACAATAAAGAAACAAAGCATTTGAAACTATGACAACTTTTTGATTTTCTTTTTTTTTTAAATGCAATATTGAAAACATTCTTGTAATAACATGAATCAATACGGGATCTTCCTTCTGTTGAGTATTTTGTCTATGCTTGTGCTATGATTCTGTTTACAGCAAACCAACAATAATAGGTGGGAATCCAATCCTCCAGTTTGATAAAAGGATTACCGTTAGCATGGTTGGTGTTAGCTGTTTCTTCATGTGATGTTGATCCGTGGGGCAGTCTGCAGAGTGAAATTAGATTGAACACAGTCAGCTAGCTGAAATGTTTTTCAGAAAAAAAAAATCTCCCTGCAGGCTCTCCACATGACATCTGACCAGCTGCTGACTCACCACTAGCAGATGTCCTCGTTTGCCCTTGGCTATCTTCAGCTCTAAGCCCCTGACAAAATCAATGATTCCTTCCTTGTCTCGTGCCACGGCAAACTTAATGCTGCATGTCACACAGGAAGTAACAAATAAAAGGTAGGAATACATGAGAATCATTGGACTGGTTACAACTGGACTTGTGCTGGCATAGGACTCACCTGCCCGGGCTGATGTTGACGTAGTTGGTCTTGTTGGCCATCATAGCTAGTTTTGTCACCAGCTCAATCACATGATTGCAGTGCAGGACAACATCACCCTGAGGGAGACACAGCTGGATTTAGAGCGGCTTCCTGGTTTTATATTCAACAGTTGTGACTTCTGTGTCCTGCTGTACCTTCTGTTTATTGTCCTCACTGGGCATGTGGACAACAAACATCCCATCGCTGAGAGAGCTCACAGAGATAGCTGTTTAAGGAGAAAACAGGCTTGCACACAATGAACTGAGGAGCACAATCTCAATAAATTCAGCAGTAAAATTTTAGACGGTAACGAGTACTAATTCCTGGTTCAATATTTGTAACACCAATTTAAAAAAAATAGAGAAATCAATATCGAAAAGATATGTGCCTATATATAGATTTGGATTAATTACAAATGATATTTGGCAGCTTTGTACACAATCACCACTTTGTGACCACAGAAATTGAGATATTATGACTCTTGAAAGTCACTGAAAATAAAATAAAATTCTAAAGACTGTAAAACAGCAAATTCTCAAGAAAAGAAATATGAATGTGACAAATGGATTTATAGACACTACCAAATATTTTAACATAAGCCACAGGGCTTGTTTTCACCTCTCAGAGCTGTATAGTCAATCCTCTGCTTGATCTTGGTCCTGTCCACCAACACAGCAAAGGTGTTAGTGAGGAGAAACTGGCGAGGACGAGGCTTGTAACCCCTCCTGTCATACTTTATGACTGAAACACCATACTGAGAAGGACAAGGAGGCACATCACTAAGAGGCAGCACTCAACATCAACATCATCATCTTCCTCATTATATATATATATATATATATATATATATATATAAATAAAAGTTTAGTCCCACCTGCACTTTGTCGTTGCCAAGGATCTGGGTGACTTTAAGATTGATTTGCTCACATTCTATGCAAAGGAGTGGAGAAAACCTTGGTTAATGTTGTACATTATTTTGTAATCTAAACTATAAGTTGTTGAGCATGTATAAATGTAGTAAATGCATGTATGAACATGTACCAAGTCTTGAGTCTAAAAACAGTGTGCCAACACTCTGAGGGTAGCTGTCTTTCTGATCCTTAAAGATCTCACTGGCTACAACCTTCTGCATCATCTAGTTATAAAAAAACATTAAGCAAGTTTACAAATGTGGAGAATTTGCAGATTTTTAAATTTTAAAATAAGAGGTAAGGCCATGTCTTCCGTAGGCAGTGTACCTGCTTCTTCCATTCAGGCTGGACCCTCTTGCAGTACTTCATGACCATGTTTCTCATGTGCAGCCTCCGCAGGTGCTCTGAGGCCTGTAGGACACAATGTAGAAATTAAATTAATAACTACAGGGTATTACTCAAATATTTGTGTTTTTTCAAATGCGTGTAATGAGGTCTGTCAGAAGACTGAGCCTCTGTGCGTACTTCAACAAGGGAGGGAGGAGGTGTTGGCCAGTTTTTGTCCAAAACATTCTTGGGCAGGTTTTTACGTAGATTCTTGAGGAAGGAGTAGCGTACATGATCAAGGAAATACTCATTTTCAGGGCAGTATTCCTCATGACGGTAGATGAAGCCTTTTATGAATCTGAAAGTAGCAAATTTACTAGACATGCAAACGTCTGTCTTAAAAATACAGTCAGAAATAAACAGAAACAAAGTATCATTCAAGCACCTGCGTATTAACTCGGCAGCCTGTCGACGTCTCCTAGCCCTCCTGCGTGCTTTCATCCCTCGCCAACCAGATTGGATCACTATCACTATACATAAACATATTAACATCAGAAACATAAAACATACAAAAGTGAGCCTGAGTAGTTCTATGTTAGTGGTAGCTAACCAGTGGGACATGCTCTGACCTGCATGTCTGATACGTTGGTACTTGGATCTCTCCCTGTAGCCTCTCCATGATGTCTGCAGGGCCAAAGCTGGAACACAAGAGATTAAATGCTGATTTACACGTAGGTTTTGCTGTGGAACTCATTCGTAGTTAAATGTAGAATATAATCCACTGGTTAAATGTATTGTGTGTTAAAAGACCTTGTTGAAAGGGTTTCTTTGAAACCAGTTTATTGTGTGAGGACATTATTTGGCACAATAATATGAACATGTCACAATATTCACACTTTATTTTTGTACTTTGTAAAGGTAATAGTTGATCGTCATGTATTCATCTATTGTGTCACCACAGTGTTTATATTTCTAACCACTCTTCCTCACCTATCTCTGGCTTTTTTGCTTCAAGTGCATCTTCAGTGTTGAAGAGGGTTTTTGGGAAACGAATGAAGATTTTTGATCTGCAGAAAGTAGACAACACAGTGTAATCACCACAAAGATGATACTGAATTTGATGAGAACTAATAGCTTGGATATATGCAATGCTTCAATTAGCACGTGGAGTCATGATCAAATTGTAACAGTGTTGGCGAAATGTTGTTACTTGGTCCTTTCTTTTCAACAAGGCATTACCTGCCCAGTTTGTACTCTTCTGGCTTGTAGCCCAGGTGGTTGACCAGCGTGGACACACCATCTACAAGTCTACCATGCCAGTTAGGCCACGTGTCAGGGCACAGGGGTTTATACCTAGGGGTTTTTAAAATGATTATAACAGACAGCTGAACACAAATTATACACAATTAACAGTCCCACGGGTTGTAAGTCATTCAAAGAGGTCAGTCACCTTTGGAGAAAGGCTTCAAAGCAACGTCGATAGGCAAAGCCAGCTCTCCTGACCCTCAGGCTTTCCATCAGACCCAAGTACTTCACCTGGTGTCTGACCAGAACTTCATCAAACTTTCCTGCAGGGAGAGATGATGGCTCTATAAAATATATAATAATATAATACACTCACTGGCACTTTATTAGGTACACCTGTACAATCTAATGCAATCCATCACAGCACCTCTGCCATGAATTTTACTTTTATAATGTTATAATTTCTCAGTTTTTAATTTGGACTGTGATAATTCTACTCTCTGTTTAATAAATAGTGTGCCAAACTCTGCCCAAGTATGCCAAACTTTAATATGCATATTAGCTACGTGAAAGTTTACCTGGCTGCTTGGCATCATTAGGTTTGATACAACGCACATAAGATGGCTCTTTAGACATGAGGATCTCCATTAGTTTCATCAGGCTGTTTTTAAACTGAGTAGCAGCCTAAAAGAGAAATTAGAAACCATGAAACTAAGGAAAAATCAGAAATGTTGTGCTTATGTGTCAGTCTTTGAAAAATAGAGTGATACAGAGACATAGAGAGATAGAGAAAGTGAGATAATTCTTACCATCTCAGAGCGTCTCTGGTCTATCACTTCCTCTCTGCGGAAGCACTGATTTAGGATCTGGTTCTCTGACTGGCACATGACCTGAACGTAGAACAAACCACATAACCACATCAAAACCTAGCATGCTCTCCTCTTCACTACTCCCATTGGCAATATTAAGGGGGACAGGGGTTTCTGAAAGTTTTGGTGAGGATCTACCTTATTGATTTTTATTTTTCTCACCTCTTTCAGGTTCCTGTTCAGTGAGTCATTGTTTTTGTCGAGGAAACCTGAATGAGAAAAACAAAACTCTGCAGTTTGTCATTATGGAATGGTTTGTTGTGGGGCAATGCTCTGTAATATGTGTTGCTCATTACAAGAGTAATCTGTAAAAAAAATATAATAAAAAATTTGCCTACTGGTTGATCTAGCAATGAATTACAGCTAAGTGTACCATTGACATTGTAGTTGACCTCTCCAGCATAATGCACCAGCCTGAACTCCTCCCTACTCATTACCCTGCGAGTTTTTCCATTTGCCAGCTTGTGGCTGAAAGACATGCACACACATGGAGATTTAGAAACATACATTGGTCTGCAGATATAAAGGAGCTGTAGTCAGAAGAGTTTTTGCACTGTATCTCAACATTTAATGAAGGATGATACTTACGTAACAAAATGGGGATGACTACCCAGTGTGTCCTCCAACTTTTCTAAAAAGGACACATCGCAAGTCTCTCCTGGTCTCAGACACTCTTCATCCTGAAAGAGAGTCACAATCATTTACCTACCATGATAGAGAGATAGACAGGATCAAATGCAAAAGACAAGCATACAGTAAGAGTTGTTTTGCACACCAGAATGGAGATGATGCCTTTGTGCTTCTCCTCTATCAGGTCGCAAATGATCTTATTGTCAAAGTACTGCACTGTCTCCCACTAAAATCAGACAGAAACATTTGAAGGAAAACAGTCTTGTATCAGCAGAGAAATATAAATATCAATAAATACATCAAGCATCTTTGTTTTTACTACCAACCAACTAATGAACTCACAGCAATTCCCTCTGTCTCATACTCTTCCTGCTCAGATCTGAGGGTGAGCTCGATGAAAAGCTGCTGGAGCTTCTCATTGCAGTAGTTGATGCAGAACTGCTCAAAACTGTAGACAGAATTATCAGGTAAATGAGGACAAATCCATTCAAAGGCTATGCACATTAGAGTAAAACTAATGACAAACAATTTGACACTAGGAGCCAGATGAATACTGATTAATTCATACCTATTGTGCTGTAGAACCTCAAAGCCATAGATATCTAGAAGCCCTATAACTGAGGAGTCCTTACTATTGTGGTAGATTTCATCCTGCATAACAAATCAAGTCATGTCATGGAGTTAAAGAGTAAAACACAGCAACAGCCACACAATATTAATTTCCACCCCTGTCTTGAGCGGTTATCAGAGCTATTACTTCACCTTCAGAACCAGGGACTTGTTGATCTTCTCCACCAAGAAAGTGAAGGTCCGACTATACACAGCTTTGGCTAAGGCATCACGGGCAGACATTGCCTGCTCGAAATTTAGTGGGCTGATCATCTGCAATGACAAATAAAAATACAGAATTAAAAAAAAATAAAAAATCACAATCACAAATACCGGCAAACATTTAAAAAAGAACAAAAAGGCTCTCACCTCCTCTCCTTTGGCAGTGAGTTTCTTATGAGTGAGCGCCTCTCTAAGGGCTGAGCCATCAACACCCAGCAGCTGCAAAACAACAACACATCTTTTCTTAGCAATGCCTTTTTGTAGCTGTTTGTGCATATTTGAACATTCAGTAAAACTATTGGGTTTGTTCTGACCTTTGCGAGATTTGCTATCGGGGTCTCAGTGGTGATATAAGTTTCTCCTTCTTCCCCTTCCCCAAACTGAATGTTTCCCAGATGGAGAACACTAGCAATGATCTTCAGCAGTTTCTGAGGTCAGACACAGGAAAAACTTTTTTAAACCAAATAGATATATGAGCAGTTAATGTAAGACACACTTGACAATATTATCATTAATATACATTCAGAAATACAAGCGAAAATACAAATTTTTAAACAGTTCATATTTAAAAGGTTATCACAAAATGCTTGAGGCAGCAAGTTGATGTAAGCAAAGAAGACTTTGCAATTGTTTCTATCCATCCATCCATTATTTGTCGCTGTTTATCCTATTTGGATTGTTGGGGTGGGGGTGGGGGTGGGGGTGGGGGGCTGGAGCCTATCCCAGCTGTCATCGGGTGAGAGGCGGGGTACACCCTGGACAGGTCACCAGTCTATCACAGGGCCACAGAGAGACATACACAGACAGACAACAATTCGCACTCACATTCACACCTACGGGAAATTTTAGATTCACCAATTACCTTACATGCATGTTTTTGGTCTGTAGGAGGAAACCAAAGTACCTGAAGGAAACCCAGGCAAGCACAGGGAGAACATGCAAACTCCACAAAGAAAACCCGGGGGCTGGGGCACAAAACCTTCTTGCAAATGTTTGAGAAAGTAGAAACCACTTTAAAAAGTGGGCAACATTCATCCAAAACTCACCTGCACTTCGTCCTCATTGAAGCCAATAACCAGCAGGGCCTTCATTACAACTTTCCAATTATTCTTGTCACTAATGGAGCTGACTCTGGGAGAATTACCCTAAAAGGAACATTTACAATTAGTACACAACTGTAATAAAATTGCATAGACATCAGTTTGAAATTAAAATTAAAAGATCAGACTTCTGTACCACACGCACCTTGACCAGATAATGATAGTAATGGGCATTTCTTTCCAGGTCCAGATTGCTGAGCAAGTCATCATCACCCCCATCCAGAAGCTGATAGAAGATGTGGAAGTTCCTCTCACCATGATTCTGGTGTACCACACGCGATTTCTCCAGGAGATAGTTCAGGATGTGTCCGCCCACTGGTGTCCCCTGGGTGCAGGTGACAAAGATGGAAGCAGATCACAATGGTGCAGAGTAGGTTTGGCATTTTTTAAAGTAAGCGCATGAGAAGGAGAAAGCAAAAAACGAAGAGTTTACCCTAAAATCAAACTGGATATCCATGTACTTCCCAAAGCGGCTGGAGTTATCATTTCTCAGTGTTTTAGCATTGCCAAATGCCTGCACAAAGCAAGAAAGGAAGGACTTTAGAGGGACAAAGTGATAGAAGTGTGACGACACATTAACAAAATCAAAGTATAAAGAGAAAGCTGAGGGGTGCATCAGATTATAGCAAACTTCACTGTGAAAGGACAAAGAGAAAAGTCTGAATTTACAGTGCTTTTAATTTCGATACTGGCTTTTCGGATTGAAATATCAAATACCTCCAGAACGGGGTTAGACTGCAGTAGGCGGTCACCAAGGGCAGCCATGTGCTCATTAGTGGGGCAGGTGACAGCGTAGTAAAGGAGGATCTTCTTGGAGGCCTCTGTTTTACCTGTTCCACTCTCACCTGATATGAGAATACATTGATCCTTCCTCGCAGTTCGCATGGCCCTGTAAGTGTTGTCTGACAATGCGTAGCTAAGGGAAACGGCATCATCAAAGCATCATCAGCTACAGACCAACACAGTTAAACTTTTGCAATGGAATACAGTTGTGCACACAATACAATACACTTGTGGGACTCACATGTGAGGCGATATTTCATAGAAGCTGACCCCTCTGTAACGTTCCATTTGTTGCTTTGAGTAAATCTCTAGCTCTTTGTAAGGGTTTACTGACACCAACACTGAGCCAATATAGGTCTGGTCCAAAAGTCAAGAAGAATAGAGAGCACATTCAAGTATGTAACACCACAATGACTGAAATGCTTCGGAACATATGAGGAAATTTAGCTTCATTACATAGATTAGATTTTCTTTAAAGCGTCTCCGTAGATTCTCTATGAAGGCCGCCTCACTGTTGTAATTTTCCAGCAAGACAAAGTCCTGCACCCCAACCCTGTCTCGGGCAGTCAGGGCACTCTCCATCACTAGACGCACTCTCCCTTCCACATCCACCTCCTACAAAAAGAGGGAGACAGAGAGGGAGGTAGGTCTCATCAAAGTTCACCAGAGATGAACAGCAGTTCTGCACAGAGGCTTTTAAATGTATATATCCTGATCTTTAACAGTCTGTATGGGATAAAGTGGAAAATTATTAGAGTGAATGAATGAATTTCAGTTATTCCCCGGGTCCCTTCGAATCACTTCCCATTTTAAAAATGAAGAGGACGTTTACACTGATCAGGCATAACATTATGACTAACTGTGCAATTTATTGCAATCCAATACAGTGGCTCTGATATGAATTCTACTTTTACAAGGTTATAATTTCTAATTTTTTTGGTTGAAACAGTCAGAAAAAAAAATCAGAATAATAATTCTACCATGTGCGTACTGGAATGCATTATAAGAATAGGTAGTTGTAAAGGTGTAAGAGCAGTTGTCCATCAATTCCCCAGTCGCCGGTTTGATCCCCAGCTCCTCCCGGCACACGTTGAAGTGTCCTTGAGCAAGACAATGAACCTTAACATTGTAAACTTAATTGCTCACGGTGAGCGTGAGCCCAACGGTGTGTGACTGTGTGTGTGTGATTCTGAGTGCAAATGGGTGAATGAGAAGCACTAAAAAAAGCGCTTTGAGTGGAAAAGCACTATATAAGTGCTGGCAATTTACCATTTATCACTTAATATAATGTTCTCCAGTATAACTCATCTATCCACTATGATCTCAATAATTAAAGGTGAGTACAATTTTCACCTTTATAACAGTTTCAACTTAAAAACTGAGAAATTATAACATTGTAAAAGTAGAATTCATGGCAAAGCTGCTGTTTTGGATTGGATCAGATTATACAGTACCTAATAAAGTGGCCAGGGAGTATATGTTCTTATCGATAACCTTCCAACTGATGTAGTTACGCACTGATGACAAGCAGGGGGCGCACACGGTCTATTCCTAACTCTTCTGATGCACTTTATATACACTTAGTTACGGGAAAAAACATCTGGTGCTCAATATTGCAAATATTGCCACATAACATATTACCAGACCAAATCTATTTATGAAAACAGACTGTTGATTTCAAAAATATCTTCAAATTGTTAGAGTGAATGTCTCAAGACTTGCTCCGCACATCACCAAAACAACACTCTGTAAACACAGAAAGTAAGAACAGTTCCACTAAGCTTTGCCAAGATTAAACAACGAAGACATTTAAAGAATCCCAATGACAAACAGTCAGGATAGATTCCTCTGTTGTATGCGAGGGAGATAGTGTATTATGATGTATGTACACTACACACAATTCAATATCACTAGATGGGTTTTGACCAATGTGACTAGGAAGATGTGTGTACATATCAACTCCGGTGCAGTAGATAAGCCCTAAAGTTTGATCTTACGTACACAATGCACATACACAAAAGACAAAGAGATAAAAAAGCGAATTCTCAATAGTTACAAATATCCAGACAGACTTGATAGGATGGTGTGTAATTAATAAACTACACGCCAGCTCAATCAGCGGCACTGGACCTTTAGTAACAACAATACGTTTATGAGAGAAGCCTGCTGTTTTTCTTTAAATATTTATAAAAGAAAAAAAAAGTGGAACAAAGGGAGTAGACTTCCACAGGACGTCTGCTTTTCTTGCATGCCAAATGGGTCTCAAGGGTCTCATTTGGCTGGTTAAAGCCTGTAGAAGGTCACTAAATCCGAACATTAGATGCAGGAAAATCCTTAAAAAAAAAAACAAGAGGACAAGAGTGGAAGATAGCCAAGAATCAAGAGCAAAGGAGCAAAGTCTCTGTGCACGTCCTCTGCAGCACCTCCTTTCTGCTTCACCTTAGAGTATTGTTCCTTCAACTCCTGCAGGTGGGTTTCCTAAAGATTTCAGGTCAGAGTCACACATTCTTAAGGAATAAATATTAGGGTCATACATGTGGCAGGTGTTCAGTGGATGTCACTAAATGTTTCTGTCCTCTTTTTCAGCAATGTTTCATGCTCCAAACATGGTAAGAATGATGAATTTGGCATGCCTGGGTTACAAAAGAACTGGACTTCCATTCGTGATACCCACAAGGCAAAAATGCAATTTATAGTCCAACTAATTCTTGTTTTCAGAGATGTCTCAATAGTGTTTAACTTTTGTCTTGGGATTATTACTGCCATAATACGGAAAGGAGGAAATCTTACAGGGTACAAAAATGCTTTTTTGAAGATGGGAGGGCGTTGGCCACAATATAGTATAATCATTGCAGCTTTGTTTGAACTGACCTGCAGCTAGCTTGTTTTAACAATGAGAGTCTGGTTTAACACCTGTCAGCAGGGGTTGAGTGCTTATTGTAGGATTTAACTCAGTGAACCTCAGTAAAATCTACAGGTTTGAATGTGCAGCTGCAGTGACAACAAGAGAGGACACTACCCTAACAGTGGGACTTGGCTTTAGGCCTCATGACTAAGCTCTACTGGGCCGACCCCATTTGGATTGTCTTCCTTATAAGGCATATCCCACCACCCTGTCCCAGGCTGAGCTGCTGTGGTACCACAGCAGGCGCCCCACCATTGCACCACTGGCGTGCAAGTAATGGACATGGTGGAAAAATACCAAGTTTACCCTCTTTGGCTGCTTGGGTTAAAGCTTATACAAAAACCAAAACACACACTGACTCATGCGCATTTAAGTGAGTCATTGTTCTGTTTTGCTTCTCCCTCCATTAGTGAGGCAGTAACCTAGTGGATCAGATAATGCACAGACATACACTCACACACACACATATTTAATCCAATCAGCATGCAGCACTAAACATTAAAACACAACAAACAGCATCATGGCAGTCATGATCTTACCCTGCCTTGGTACCTCATCCTGTACTTTTTTATCTGGAAGAAAGCTGAATTGGCAGTTCCCCACCGAGGCTAGTGCTCCTCCTCCTCTGTCGGAGTGCTTATCTCATCCACCTTTGCCCACAAGCACCAGAATTAGGTATCTCCTTCTTTCTCCTCCACCTCGGTCACTTTCTCACTTTCTCTTGGCCTTGTTGTCTTTCCCGTCTCTTCTCCACTTCATCTGGCTCCCCTGTGAGGACGAAGTACATGTACTCAGGCCAAAACGCCAACAGCTTCTCTTGTTTATACCTTCAATTCATCCTCCTTTTGATAGGTCAGAGTTAATGTCTGCCTCTCTATGAGCCCTTCTCCTTCCCTCTAAACTATACTGCATGAAACAAGGGCAGGAACTCCACTCACACGTCACAACTGGACAGAAAAAAAGTTAAGGGAAAGTATGCTGTTGAATAATACAGAAAGCAGCCAGAGAAACAGAGAGCTTTGAGTGTTTGGAAAATTTTGCTAAGAGCCCCGATCTGCAAACATGCAATAACTGTGCAGCTATAAAAAGGGAAAAAACAGACACATGATGAGATCTCAGTACATTCTTTCTTTCCTTCCCTCCCTGTTTAGTTTGTTCCCTCCCTTTTCTCCCACAAGCTGAGACAGATTCACATGGGATGTGAGTTATGGAAGTGTTTAACCAGCAAGGAAGCCTGTCTCTTTATGGCTGTGTTCCACTGTTGATAAAATGACTTGCACCACCACGTAAATACCATTGTGCATATATCTGGGAGCATGTTATTAATCTTCTAGATTACATTAATTTGTGATATTCCACCAACAGGTTTTCTTGGCCATATTCAGAACACAGCAAATATTTTCATTTTTACCGTTAGATAAATATTGCATTGTCTATGTGGATAATTATATTTCTCTCCTTAAATTTTTTTACCATTTTAGGCATTTTTGGACAGTGCAGTAAAGGCCACCCTATCTCTATCAAAGAACAGCACGCTCACTTTGGATTACCTCCCTTTATCTTTCCTTTCACTCTATTTTCTTCCACTTTGTCTCCATACCTCACTCTCCTTCCTTTGCCAGCATAATCAAATATTTAACACTGAGGAATCTGAAGACTTCTTTTTCCTCAATTCAGCTTCTGCTCCCTGACAACTTTTCTTTCTAAAACTTGTGATGTCACTGCTTTTCCTCTTAAACAATCACTCACTGTAGGATAAATTTTGTAGAGGATGCAAAAAAAAAAAAATCAAAAGAAACTCATAATGAGATGATATTTGATCATTGTGTTGGCACCTACGGATTGACTATAGATGAATGGTAGGTATTGTTGTGTTCACCTAACAGGACCAAACAGTGCAGTGAGGAAATACTCTAGATATGAGGTTAACTGACCTTGTGTCCATGTTTTACAATCAGTTGCTCAATTGTGAGCAACTGCAAAAAAAAATTGGCAAGGACCTTGGTTTCAGAAATTAACAGTAGATTATCTCTGGCTAGTTTAAAAGACTTTCTTACTCTTTTCGAGCCATCAAAAGTCAGGCAGACAGAATAAAAAGCAGATAAACTACTGGCAGAATTTCTGACTCATCCACTCGATGTCATATGCAACCACACACATATGTAAGACATGAGCGTACTCTTCTAACACATCTGGCTTGGCACACATTACACATCCCAGAATATAGTACAAAGCTTACTGCCACTAAAACTAAAAGGACACTAAAGTGAATCAAAATCTGTTTTACTGTAAAGTCCAACTGCACCACCTAAGCTGCATGATATGTCAGCTGAGTTTTTTTTCAATCAGTGTTCCTATGTTTGTTTTGCGGTTCCTGTAAGAAGGACTTCCTTCCTAGCAGCTTCCCGATCTTCAGGATCTTCCGCCATAAGCATTTGTTTACAACAGATTCTAATTTAAATTATATCTGTCTACATTTTCTTAATCTCCTATATTTATCTACTGTTCTTTTAAAAACCAAGTGTGTTGTGCTAAGATTGAAACGATTGATTTAAAATAATGTCCTCTAAAGCGTATGCCCATTTACTCACCATGACAAATGGAGTGGTGTATCATCAGGAAATCAAGCATAGCTCTCCCGTTTATTAAAGACTTCTGTTTTTGCACACAATACTCTGCCTGACTTCAATTTCAGATAATTACATGAAAACCTCGACAACTAATTCTTAACATCTGACATATGGAAGAAATCCAAAACCTTCCACTCTGACAATGACTGTACAGCATTTGAGACTAAGATATATTAATGGCTTTCCTGTATTTTGTATTTAAATTGCTAATATTTTGTAATGTAATGTAATAATGAATCACAGATGAGTAATGACTTCTTTGGGTGGGGCAACACATACACACACAGCAACAGGTAATTTTTATAACCTTTTGTAAAAATTATTTACATGACATATTAAATATCTTTTATGATGAAAGAAGCTTTGTACAAGCTGAATGTGAATTAAATGCTTTGTTAATAAAAAGAAATCTGTCAAAAATAAAAGGGTGTGGAAATTTCTACACCCACTTGTGTATATACACCGATCCGGCATAGCATTATGACCACCTGTGCAATTCAATGTAGTGGCTCTGCCATGAATTCTACTTTTACAAGTTTAAAAGAGGTCGTTTGAATGTTTTGGTCACCCTATTTAAAATGAACGAGGGGGCCAAGACAACCTCTTCTGGAGCAACACACTCCAGTACAACTCTTCTACCCACTTTGACCTCAATAATAGGAACATAGTAGAATTATCACCTTTCTGACAGTTTCAACCTAAAAACTGAGAAATTCTAACCTTGTAAAAGTAGAATTCATTGCAGAGCCACTGTATTGGATTGCATTAAATTGCACAGGTGGTCAAAATGTTATGCCTGATCAGTGTATATTTGAACTGTGTGCTACCTTAGTTTCCCTATTGTCTATCTGTGTTGACCTCCCTCAGCTTCCATCTGCTGTCCCCTTCGCGCCATTCTCAGCTCTTCTGCATCTATTCCCCCAGATCCCCGTTACACCACACTGCCCTTTAATGATGGAGGTGAGTCAACAAGCAGTGGGAACACGTTTTTAGCACTGTATTGGCATATGATTTAAAACAAAAGGATGAAATATTTATATTATATTTATAATATAATATTTATAATATTAGGAACATAGAGTTAAACTTAAATCCGTTTTCAGCCAACACCGAGATGAAGAAAAGGGCAATAAAAATTCCCCTGCATGAATAGGCCAACAGTCATGAGCTTGAAACTAAATCAACTCATGTTGATATTTTGATAGAAAGAGTGAGGGCTCCGCCTAGTGGTAACAATACCAATTGCACCAAAATGGCTCCTACAGCAGCCTCTATTTTTGTGAAAAGTAAGGATAAACATTAGCTTTAGGTTCTTAAACTATGAATCATAATAAATTATATGACTGCTTTACTTGCTCCAAAAGGTGAACATATCCAGTCTTTAAGTTTATGACAAGATAATAAAAAACATCAAAACTAAAATGCCTGCATGCGGGATTTTCCTCATAAGTTTTACAGTTTACCGAAAGGATACTAATTTCACTACTGTAGAACAAAACTGATTCATTTAACTGTAAAACAACTCAATCATGTAAAGAACATGCATTCCTCTCTTATATAAAAATGAAATACATGCATACTGTGCAGTACATAAAAATAAACAAACTACCATCTCTTAATCAAATATCATGAACAGCCTCACTCAAGTTGTGTTCCAGTTGAAGATCCAGGTATAGTAGGTCTACTATCCACGTTCAGGCTCTTTTTCTATCAGCCTAGACTAAAATTAGTCTTAGTTGGAAGCCGTAAACCCAGACAGCGGAGAAACGACAAGAAAAAAATGAGTGCAAAGACAAGAACCTCATTAAGCCTCAAACGCAAATATGATACATTTTTAGGGAGATTTTTAGTCTCGAATTCCACTAGGAGGCAGCAACGCTAAAGTTAACTGTCTGCCAAAAGTAATCAGATATGATGCTGATGACTGATGCCAGCATCTGTTAAGGTAGATTAGGTGAATGGTAGAGCACCGTATTGTGAACACACTGGACGGGTCATAAGTAGTCTTAAAACGCTGTCCAGCTGCTTTTGGAAACATATTTTGTTTCCATTTTCTCAATGTTCTGGTATATACTGCAGTCCCATTTCCCTCTAGCTGTTATCGGTTTACTTTATATTAATTTACGTGTGGCCTACGCCGATTATGCTCGTCATGTACCATATAATTACTCAGGACTATCACACTTAAAGTAAATATAGTGTTGGGGTCTTAAACTAACAGCTAACGTTGTCTACTAAAGTTGATGCTTAGTAACTTAGAAGTAAGGCTAAAGTACGGCGCGTTAATAGTTACTGCGTTCAGGTATTGTCATTTAAAATAAATAAATAAATAAAACCAAAAACATGCATTTGTCCCGTGAACGTACCTGTAGTCACTGCCTTAGCAACCATTAGCGTGAGTTAATCAAGAAGCCAGCTAGAATTAAAATAAAATAAATTCTAGAGTATCACTTTTTGCTAACCCCAGCTTGTATGTAAGTGTCATCCTTATACCTCCAACAGAAACTTAAGTCAGTTTATTGTGTTTTACGGTGCAGTGATCACATAAAACAACACTAATGTTTACTTAGTTTTTTAGTTAACGTAACTTAGCTTACAAGTTGGTTAGCTAAACCGGATTTAAACCGTGGGCCTTCGTGCAGCTAGTCCTTCTCGGCGAACATTTAAAATCTAGTGAACATGAGCTAACAATGAGTTTTCTGCATAACTGGACCAAAAAGGTCACAGGAATCGATTGATGTAACGCTGTTGATTCCATTTGCAAAAACACACAGAGACATAAAAGGCCCCAGGAGAAGATACAGCCACATGTATCCAGTGTAGTGGAACAGATACTAACTTATTTCAGGCGAATGTGGACCAATAACTTCGCCAGCGTTAATACTTTTGACAAACGTGCCGAAAGCAGACAAAACGGCGTTACTTCAGTAGTAACGAGCGCTACACATGCAGCAGCAGTAATGTTAACACTGGCGAGTTAGGGAACCGACCTGCTGCAGTTGTGTGAGGGCGCCGCTGGGTGAGTCCCTCTCTCCGCTTCTTCTGTCTCCACAGCTCCCTTTTCCCAAAGAAAAGAAGAGAGGGACTAGGTTCGGGGAGGAGAGCCGCCGCCATTATCGGAAAGCAGACAGAACACCACTTTCACACACGCAGTCTGCTCATAAATTGACCAGGACATGAACAATTTCTGTTGCAGTGGAGGCATATTTCAGACGAATCATCGCGGCGATCGCTACAAACTCACCGTTGTCTCGTGTGCGCCACCGACCCAGCATTATGTGGGCACAACAATGGACAGAATAATTATTGAGAAAAAGCAACGTGGTGAACCGAGAAGAAGACGGCTAAGCAAACCTTTATACGTCGGAATCTCCTCATGAGGACACGCACTTTGCAGGAGCTCAACCGCATTGCTCGATTATATGTGATATTTATTTCTTCATTGCTGGTGGTAAATTGCAAACGAAAACAGCGATGCCAAACAAGAGAATCCAGACATGGATAAATGGATGTTTGAATGAAATTACCCCTTCGCACAAGTTGTAACATTATTAGTATCGTCCGTGAATCAATACGAGCCATAGTACATTCTGCGGCTTTATGCTTATGCACATCAGGCGGCGAGGTCTGCGGCAAGCGCTGGCCTGACAGATGCAAGAGGAGAAAGGGAGAAATGCGATGGTATGTAGTCTACATGCTCTCTTCTCCTCTTTATGTGCAGTGTCCTAGTGAATCTCTGTAGTGCTACACCCTGAACAGCTGGGTTAAGAAAATTCCCTTTAAACATGCACAGTCGGCGTGGAGAAGGTCGGCAAACCCTGATTTCGGTTCTGCAATTTCATTATGTAGACGACAGGCCTGGCGTGGTCATCCCCTTTCTGTGCACTGTAAAGCCCATGGTAACTGTTAATCCTTTGCAAAAACAAATAACGTTACAAGATCTTATCTAAATAATTTGGTTATGGAAATTCATTTGTTTGAAGGTGCACTTTAGTAAACTATGTATTTGATGACGATTGGGCCCTTTTAGTTGTTAGTATTTGCAAACAACTTATCTGTTCATTTGGATATCAGGCCTAGCTCAGCTGAGCTGCATAGACTTCCCATAGATGCTTCTGACCCGTTTTTTTTTTCTTTCTAATGTGAGGTCACTTAATGTGACAGTTCATCCGTTTTATTGCAAGCCAGGGATCCCTTTTTTGTGATGATGATGAAAGGCTCCACTGAATTATATGCACACCAATGAAAGTCCTATGTACTCATTTTTGACCTTCTATATAAATTCTATAGGAATTTTAATATCTAAGCCTTAATCAATGCTAATAATTGTAATCTGTTTACCAAACAAGTTCAGTGTCTCGTAAGCATTGCTTGCATGTTTCTTCATTCATTCAGTGATTTCTCTTTGCAGATGCTGTTGATAGCTGCTGGATCATTAGATTAAAAAAGTCTTCATTAAGACTGAACAAATAGAGACTGAGGTGAATACAGTAAGTCACTCACTGATCAGCTGACATTGTCATTTAGAGTGCCACTCCCAATATGTTTTCTCATGGCTTTAATGAAATCATTCTGAGCCTAGTTTGATTTTGAAGTAAGTAGATCAGAGGTAAAAAGAGTTTATTAATCACTTAGTTAGTGGCAGCTAGTGTTAACTGGCAAGAGTTTGGATAAACCAAAATTAAAAATGATGTGCGATATTCAAAGCACAAATGTCAGAAAATGAAAATCTAATTTCTTACATGGGAATATTTGCCATCTTGGTTTTCTGTTCTAGTAAGTTGAATATCTTTTAGGTTTAGGGTTTTACCTTAGTACAAATAATTTGAAGATTTCACCTTGGAATCAAAAACTGATGGAGGTGTTAGGATTTTAAAAAAAAACAAGTTGTTAATCAAAAGTTTTGAAATACAAAATAAAGCAAGAATAATAGTCACAGCCTCTAGAGTGTAAAATAAATCTGCCTGACTAATGAAATTTGCAGAAGGATCACAATTTAATTTTAAACTATATTTTCTTTTTTTGTCCCCTATCAGCACACATTGTAAATGCTTTCCATTACTGGTCCTGTAACACTGTCCTCGTCATGCTTATGCTATTGTTAAGCTGGCAAAAAATACAGCAGTGTTTGATAAGAACTTGGTTTGTACAGTAAAAATATTAATGCGGTAATTTCACATGTTACAATTTGTTATTTTCAACAAACAATGGGACTTGTTATGTGATCAAAGCCATAGACATAATCATAGAGACTAACTATACTCTAATAAACAGCTTAAACATCATACCTGGCCTTTTAATATTTGTTTAATATTACTTGGTATTCAAAGAAAATTGACACAAAATTCTATAAATTTTATTGTCATTCTCTCGTTCAGTTATGTTTTGAGATCAAGTATAAGGAAGGATAGAAATATAAAAATTCCATATACAAGTTGACAGACTTTGTCAAAAGGTACAGTAAACATTTTGTAAGAAAGATTTTTGTCAGTAACACTATTATCCCATAAAGTAGTACTTTCTGACAATTATACAATTATATATTTTTTTACAATTATATTTTTTTATAATATCAAAATTGGTTAATAGGTCATTGGCCCAAGTATATATATTTTTCTTTTCCCCCCCCTTTTACTTCAAACAAATTTTTTTGTCAATTGCACATTTGGTCTGAATTTTTTTTTCCTTGTTTTTTGACAGGATCTGATTCACTTAGGGATTGAATGAAAGAACCTTCTGCTGCTTTTACTGCACTGCTATTCATTTAAACAAAGCCACACAGAAGCAAGGAAGATCTGATCTCCCGTGTGGATCAACAACTTTATGGACAAAGATTCAAGTGAACTCATTTATATAGTGCCTGTTTATGGCAGGATGAGCGTCAGCAGACTATGATGGCGAAAAAGCAAGATGCCCGATCACCCATTTACAATCTCATTGTGGTGGGTTTGTCAGGAACAGAGAAAGAAAAAGGGCAATGTGGCGTTGGCAAATCCTGCTTGTGTAATAGGTATGTGCGGCCTAGTGCTGATGACTTCTACTTGGACCACACATCAGTGTTGAGCACCAGTGACTTTGGGGGTCGAGTTGTAAATAATGATCACTTTCTGTTTTGGGGAGAGGTATCACGGGTTCTGGAGGAGGGACCAGAGTGCAGAATGCATGTTGTGGAGCAAACTGAGTTCATTGATGACCAGACATTTCAGCCACACCGTAGCACTGCTATGCAGCCCTACATCAAACGAGCAGCTGGAACCAAGCTGGCTTCAGCAGAGAAGCTAATGTACTTCTGCACAGATCAGCTGGGACTGGAGCAAGACTTTGAGCAAAAACAAATGCCTGAGGGCAAACTGCAGGTTGATGGCTTCCTGCTTTGTGTTGATGTCAGCCGGGGCATGAACCGCAATTTTGACGACCAGCTGAAATTTGTCACAAATCTGTATGGTCAACTAAGCAAAACTAAGAAGCCTATTGTGCTGGTCCTCACCAAATGTGATGAAGGAGTAGAACGCTACATCAAAGATGCACATACTTTTGCTATAACAAAAAAGAGTCTACCAGTAGTTGAGACATCTGCGCGCTCAAACATAAATGTTGATCTTGCCTTCCTCACTTTGGTTCAACTTATTGATAAGAGCAGGGGCAAGCCCAAGATCATTCCTTATTTTGAAGCCCTCAAGCTGCAGAGTCAGCAGATAGCTTCAGCCAAGGATCGCTATGAATGGCTTATCAACTGTAAAGTTAAGAATCATAATGAAACCTGGCTAAACACAAGTCGACACATAAACAACTCCCCAGAGTACAAAGAATATGTCTTCTTGGAGGGAACGGCTAAGTGCAAAAAGCTTTTTCAACAGCATGTCTACCGTCTGAAACAAGAACATATTGAGAGGCGCCGTAAAATATACTTAAGCACTCTTCCTTTAGCACTTAGCTCTTTGGTGCCTGACCTCGATGAGATAGATCAGCTGAGCTGGTCTGGGGTACAAAAGGTCCTAGAGTCCAAGCAGCACTTTGGGCACTGGTTTGTTGTTCTTGAGGACTCCCCATGGGAGGATACATCTCATATTGATAACATGGAAGATGAGAGAATCCCTTCAGACCTACTGGAGACTGCTGAAGCAGAAGAAATATTTATTGCCCACCTAGAACATCTGCGCAATGAGTGTAGACGGACAGAGATGAGGCTGGAGTTTAAAAAAAGGTTAGTGTCCTCTCCCTTTGTCACACCTGGTAAACCGTGGGAGGAGGCACGCAGCTTTATCATGAATGAAGAGTTCTACCAATGGCTTGAGGAACCAGAGTACTTGGACCTGTACAACCGCCATCAGAAAGAGATCATAGACCGTGCTAAAGAAGACTTCCAGGAGCTCTTACTGGAGTACTCTGAGCTTTTCTATGAGCTTGAGGTGGATGCCAAGCCCAGCAAGGAGAAGATGGGGGCAATCCAGGAGGTTTTGGGGGAGGAACAGCGGTTCAAGGCGCTACAAAAGCTTCCAGCTGAACGAGATGCTCTGGTATTGAAGCATATCCACTTTGTCTATCATCCTACCAAGGAGACCTGCCCTAGCAGTCCACACTGTGTAGACTCTAAGATTGAGCAGCTTTTAGCTTCACGTTTTCCTACATGTTATCCCTTTTTTGATGTGAAAGCTCATTTTGGGGACACGAAGGCTGACAGAATTAACCTTGTCATACTAGGGAAGGATGGGTTGGCCAGAGAATTTGCCAATGAGATTAGGGCTCTCTGCACAAATGATGACTGGTATGTTTTGGATGGGAAGATGTATGAATTAACACTCCGCCCCATAGAGGGAAATGTACGTCTTCCTGTAAATTCCTTTCACACCCCCACTTTCACCCCTCATGGATGCCTGTGTCTGTATAATTCAAAAGAGTCACTTTCCTATGTTGTTGAAAGCCTTGAGCGACTTAGGGAATCAACTCTAGGTCGGAAGGATAGCCAGCTAGCACAGTTACCAACATCACTGCTTTTAGTCACTAAAAGAGGTGTAGGATCGTATGTGGATATAGGTCGAGAAACTGCCTTAAACTTAATTACACAGGGACAGCAAGTAGCAAGAAGACTGCAGTGTAGCTTTTTAGATCCTGCCTCCCCTGGTGTGGGCTATGGTCATAATGTTAATGAGACTCAAATAAACCAAGTGCTGAGGGGCCTTCTGGATATTAGGAGGAGCACATCCTTTAGTAATAGCTCCCCACCTCTGCTCACTGAGCCTCCAGGTCTCAGAGACTCTCCTCAACAGCCAGTCTCAGAGGCAGACCTTCGCATTGTCATGTGCTTAATGTGTGGAGACTGCTACGACATTGAGCAGCTCCTGGCCCCTTTCCTGATGCATCAGCACTGCAGGCCCATGTCCAATAGTGGCACCTCTGTATTGCTTGAGCAGACAATTGGTGGACACAAGCTGGCTATAGAGCTGTCTTTGCTTTCATACCATGCCTCTTTCACTCTGCGGAAGAGCAGGTTAGTACACGGATACATGGCTGTGTACTCAGTCTCCCGAAAAGCCTCCCTGGAAACCCTGTGTGCTTTCTTGTGTGAGGTTCAGGACATTATACCAATTCAGCTGTTGGCAGTGGGAGATAGTCAGGTAGAGCTCACTGACAGTGACTTTGCCTGTGAACAGCTGATCCAGGGGGAGGAGCTAGCCCATGAGATTGAGGGTCGATTCAACAGTGTGGTTTGTGGATCCGGGGGAGTGGTGGGAGGCCTTCACAGGATAGAAATGTTTCATTCTTTTCTGATGGAGGTAGTAGAGAAACGCAACATTGTGGAGGCCACACACATGTATGACAATGTTGCTGAAGCATGCACCAATGAAAATGTGTACTCCCCACGCTGCAGTTCTCCCAGTCTGGTCACTATGTACCTGGATTCAGAAGATGATGTAGATCCTTCACCGCCATACTATGATGGCACACTCACTTCCCATAGTGGGGGTTTCAACCTACCTGATTTAGATTCCAGTGACATCTCTGTAATATCCGATATAAGAGACTTCGAAAACAAACTCAACAACAAAGTACCTCCCCAAGTGAGGGTTAAACCGGGTGTCACTTTTGACTTCAGGAAGATGACCCGTAACCCATATATGGATACTCTAGGACATCGTCGCTCCCTACCCTCTGCTGTAACTTGGGTTCCTGGTGGGGATGTGGGCTACGATCCCTCAGACTATGCCGAACCCATGGATGCTGTTTCAAAACCCCGCCCTAGTAATGAAGAGATCATCTACTCTGTGCCACATGACAGCACACAAGGCAAAATCATCACTATTCGCAACTCCAATAGGATGCACTCCAATGGTAATGGCTCAGACAGTGAAGCAGACAGCAGCTCTCTGGAGCGAAGAAGGAAGTTCTCAGCAGTCGGGGTGAAGCCTCGTCTGTATCGTGACCGCTCCAAGCGGCTTGGCAAATTTAGCAGTTTCCGCACAAGCTTTATAGGAAGTGATGATGAGATGGGAGCTCTTACAAAGTCCAAGGAAGATGACTTTGGGACTCTGAAAGGTGAAAGCCTTGTTAATGAGGAGAGTGAGGACCCAAAGAAGAGAAACATTCTGAAAAGCCTGCGACGAACAGCTAAGGTGTGTATTATAGCTCATTTTAATTTATGTGTCCATAGTCATATGTTTATAAAATAGGTAATTATTGTATTAAAATATGTATTGTTTGTCAATTGAAAGCCTTGGGGATGATCTAGACACTTTGTCAAACTTTGTATGAATGTGACAGTTTTCTGATTTGCTGTGTATTGGGGTGCATTTTGTTTCGTTAACCAAGGAGTGTCACAACTATCAACACAGTTATCCCTGTTTGAGACACATGGAGTCCTATGTCTTTGTTTTGTCACAGAAAACAAGACAAAAGCCACGTCCAGCTATTCCCAAGCCCCTGGAGAGCAATTACTTCGGGGTTCCCCTACTGAGTGTGGTATCCCCAGACAGACCAATCCCACTCTTCATCGAGAAGTGTGTCCGCTTCATTGAGACAACAGGTAAGTTGTTTGTCTTCTAGCTTATTTCACTATCATGTTTCATTCTGTTTGACATGTAATTATGGTTCTGGCTAATCTAATTAAATCCTCAATAATTACCAGAGGAATGTGACATGCAACTGATTGTTCGACACTAAACAAATAATAGTAGAAATGGTATTCGGAGGAGTACAGTCAATGTTCATTTATCAAGAGATATCCTTTACGCAATTGATTAGTCACTAGACTCCAAAATCAGTGCACCTGTTCAAGACCACAGAGTTGTTTTTTAGTAAAGTAGTTCTGCCAGTATCTGTATTGTCACGTGTTTTTGTGGAGCTAATGAAGTGTTTGTGCTTTGCTCGTTTCCCACTGTGCCACCCTGAATCTTCCCCCTTCTCTCTGCTGCTCTCTTTTTTTTCTTCTTTTTTCCCCCTTCAGGCCTGAATACAGAGGGTTTGTATCGTGTAAGTGGGAACAAGTCAGAGATGGAAAGCATGCAGAGGCAGTTTGAACAGGGTGAGTTGCTCATCAGACATGTTTGAACCAGCTGTTTAACATGTAATTATGTGGCTGTCTAATCAAAACATAAACAGTTACCAAAGGAAAGTGACATGCAACTATTTGTTTGGGTTTGATGAATGTTAGTTTTATTGGGTTTATTTTCTCTGGTCCATATTAACTCTCTCATTCTTCTTGTGCAGACCACGGATTAGACTTGGTGGAGAAAGACTTTTCAATAAACACTGTGGCTGGAGCCCTCAAAAGCTTCTTCTCTGAGCTGCCTGAGCCCCTGGTGCCTTGTGCTCTACAGGTGGACCTACTGGATGCTTTCAGTAAGCAAACACTCCTGGTTTGGGAGGGTCTTTACTAGAACATAAAACAATTATTTCTGTAGGAGGGAAGAGGGTAGGGATAGTTTTGGCAGATTGGCTTTAAATCAGTTTTAGGTATTTTACTGTTTACAAGAACAATTTTCCTGGTAGTGTTGAGACACTTCAGGTACAAATTACAGGTCAGTGATTTGCCAGTTTAACTGTAACCTTTTTGTGTATAGAAATTAATGATCGAGAACAGCGGCTATATACCATGAAGGATGTCCTGAGGAAGTTTCCCAGGGAGAATTATGAGGTCTTCAAATATGTAGTAACCCACTTACACAAGTAAGTTCTGTTTCTGCCGTTTAAATCACTTTGGTAGATTTGTTGTTTTTCTGTGGTAAACACACATCATATTTTCTGCACTCTATGATAGGAATGGTGTGTGATTGTGTGTTTTTCCAAGGGTGAGCCAGCTGAGCAGGCTGAACTTGATGACCAGTGAAAACTTGTCCATCTGTTTCTGGCCCACCCTCATGAGGCCAGATTTCTCCACTATGGATGCCCTGACAGCCACACGCACCTATCAGACAATCATCGAGACTTTCATCCACCAGTGTGCATTCTTCTTTTACAACCAGCCTCTCCTCGACTCTCCCACTGGCCTAGCAGGCCTTCCTGCCTCACCCACCACCACCCTCAGTGGGAGCTCTGCCTACTCCTGTTACCGCTCCTCTCCTTCCCACACCACCACACACTTCAGCCCCCTGCAGCAGTCCCCCCCAACCACACCCCAGTCTCCCCTGCAGTCACTGCTCCCTCCCCTTCACCAGCACCCCCACTCCCATCATTCTCCTGCTGAACAAGAGACACTGTGAGAGACAATGAAATTAAACCACGTGTGCCCATGATGATGCTGGACCTTATCACCAACACACACTTAATTAAAAAAAAAAAAAAGAAAAGAAAAAGAAAGCAAACGTGCACTTGCACACTACATTTTTGATCATGGACAACAATGTTATGAAGAGTAGAGATGGGAAGTGTCTGAGAAACTACCCCTGTCATTTGTATCCATAATTGTTTGCATCATGGCACGCTACCAGCAGTCACTCGTTCTCTGCTGTGTGAGCCCTGATTTCCTGTATTTTGACATCAGGGTCAAAGTGGAGGATAGAGGACACTGTCAAAGCAAGCCTCTCTTCTGTCAACGGCGACCACTTATCTTACAATACCAAGAAAAAGAAATGTCTATGCCAAGCTGGAAGAAATGATTTCTGACCACCATGTTTTTATCTGTGTAAGACTGTTTTAGTTTATTTCATTCATGAAAGTAATACCACTGGATTTATAGATTGTCCCTCTGTAGGTCCTTTGGGCAGCAGTTTGCTCCATATAGCAGAGGTTCCTCTGTCTGCCTTTGGGATTTCTCTCATTGGTTGTAATTGAGGGGTCAGTATGTGGAAGGAAAGGGAAGGGGTGGGTACACATCCAGGGATGCACTTTAATGATCAATGTTGTTTTCCCCTCAAAAGGGTTTGTTTTGTTGACATGCTGTTTTCTTGTCTGTTTTTAATTTCACAGCTCAAACAGCCATACCCATTGCCTCTACAGAGTTCTGACAGATCAAACTTTGTTTACATCAAACTTGTTTTTGTATCCACAAACATATCTGAAGCACTTTTTGATAGTGTAGTGTTGAATCTGAAGAAATGCCACATTGAATAATTGTCCATATTGTTTGGTTAGTGGTTGAGTGTGGCATCCAAGCCGGCTTGTGTAACAAGATCATTTTGTAAAAACTTAAGTTCTTTAAGTGGATCCAGAGGTCCAGTTTTAGTTAAATGGGAAATCTGAATCTGCTCAAATTCCTCATTCATCCAGCCAAGTGAAAAATAGTTTTTCTTTTAGAGTTTGTCTTCTGTGTAGCTGTTGGTTAATCGGAGTGGATGTGTAGGGACATTTGGTTTAATTAGACAATTATGATCTCAAACATTAGTCAAGTGAAGGAGAAATTATGCCATTTTTGAATGTGTAACCTAATCATACCGTAACACAACTCTACATTGCCATCTTGTGTCCATGGAAGCCTAATGCTTGAAACATGATAGGGTGTTGGATGTTTTGCTGTGGCTGTCTATCAAACCAAGCTCTTTGTATTCATCTAATATTAAGGACCTTTTAACTCAGAAGGTTTAGTATTCTCAACGCACTGTTACTGCTTGTCCTGCTTTACAATACAACAACCAGTAGAAGTTAAATATTTGTGAATGAGACACATTCAGGAAGCACCAACAGCCGTTTACCTGCTCTAGTGTATTAGTTTTGTGCTGGTATATTAGCATTCCTTTTAAAAACAGGCAGCACATTTTCAGTGGCAGCACTGAAATGAAGTTAAGAAAGACCTGATCATTTTAACTTTTATGAGACAAACTATTGTCTGTTTAATAGAACCGGGTGAAACACAGGCTTACAAGTTCTGGATGATTGTGGCTGTGCTATGGCTCTTGGTTTCAAGACCAGACTTGCTAGATTATTGGTTGTATTAATATTTGGGATCATCAATTCTGGTACTTTTAGAGTTGCAACACTGTTGGGAGTCAGTAATTTTATGTGTTTATCAGACTAAACTGAGGGCTCTTCTCATACTGCTCAGAGTTTTAAGCTGTAACATTAAGACTGGCATAAAACCACAAAGTAATGGTATCATAATAACTGGGAGTATATAATCTTACTGCATCACTTCTGTTACAAACTTGGCAAATCTGTCTTTCAATGAGCAAAAATTGAGTGCAAACTACTCTATAATGGTTGTTTATTTGTATGTTGGGGAACACCACCCCTTAGTCAATGGTAGAAAACATTTCTAGTGTGTATTTCAATGATTGAAAGTCAGTTTTTACAATTTTTGTGAATGGTTCAAGGCCACTTAAGTTTAGTGCATGATTTAAAAACACACCAAGGGAGAAGGACGAAAAAATTCTCTTGTTTTAAAACATGAAATTAATATAGGAACAAGACAAATGTCAAAGTGAAATAGCTAAAACGTGAAAGTTATGTACTGTGCACCAAGAGCAAACCATGGAATCTGACTGAGAATAGTGTTTGAAGATGAAGGCCTTATGTGAACTGTATAATAGTTAATAAATGAAATCTTGTAAAATTGTCTTTTTAGGGTGCCTCTGTGTGTGTTTGTGTGTGCTTCATTGTTCTTTTCATAATTATTTATTATAATTATTATTTTCTACAATGTCCACTGGGGAATGTGGCTCAAGCTATTTTCCTGATAGGGAACTTGCTAAAGGCAGAAATTCCATGCATATGTTGTATATCTGCTGCTTCATCTATATGTTATTTAATTATGAGATAATCTTAAATGAAAATGACAACAGATTTTCCTTAAAACATCTACTAATGAATAAGCTTCGTTTTCACACAAAAAGATCTGCTTTAGTAACTAGGACCAATGGTATTTTGGCAAATGTGCCGGTGACTCTGAAAAACATAAATTATTCACAGTATATCCATCACGAATGACTGCACTCTTTCTCTGGGTTACTTTGTCACAGTATCTGTTAACCTCAGTGCAGGGTGTCAGACATTATAATGATAGGACTCCATCTTGTGGTTGCATGGGTTTAGAGCTAAGATGATGTTTGCGTTTACTCCACATGTCATTATAAATAGTATCAATTCTTTAGAATGTGTAGGCTCATTAAACTTTATTGTTTAGACTTCAGATTCAACCATTTCTTCATTTACTTTAATGCAAATTTGGTGGAGAGGTTCCTCTAGTGCCACAAACATAGTGAGTGGTGAATAATGGTGAGCAACTGCAGTGCATCATCAGCCTCCACCTGAATGACAGCTGGCCAACTCATTTGATCGAGTTATTTGTCCAACTCAGCTTAACTAAGATACACTTTCACTACCCACAGTTTTTTACTTGCACTTATTATAACTTTATAGTAAATACACATTATTATGTGCTGAAGATGTCTAACATTGTGAACCTGCTAAGGATACAGTAGCTTTGGTCATTTTCTAAATAGATCCTATTTTTCACAACTCCCAAACAGACACCGATTTACCTTATTTGTTGTACAGAGCCAATTAAAAATACATCAGCTACAAACACTGCTTGACTATGTGACCTTTAAAAATGTTTGATTGAGAAGTTAAGTGGCACACATTTTAAGATGTGGATGTGGTTCAAAAGTTACCAAAAGCATGTAGGCCAAACTTAATGTAAACATATACATATGGGCCATATCCACATTTACCAGGTGGTCCACTTACTTACATCCTGTTTGACTAAAGTATGACATTTTATATGTTCACCACGTGTATTATGTTGCAAGCAAGCAGAGGCATGTCTTTGTCAGAAGTGGTCCACATCCTGATGTTTTCTGGGAGTGAGTTGTATTTTCGAAACTGTATGATGCACTGTTTTTCAGGCTTGACTTACACTAGAGGCTACAAATCAGCATCCCAGCATCTTCTACTTTGATTTTAGAATATAAAATATACATCTAAAATACAAAAACGTGTATCTCACAAGTTCCCAAATCCTATGAATGTGATACTAAATTGCTGGATTATCACTTCAAATCAGTGCTGATGTACAGTAGTTACACGTTTATCTGTTCGTAAACCAATGAGCCTGCCTAATTTTATACTTGATATGTAAGTATATTAACTAGATTATTTACTAGTATTCAGCTGTGGCTCAGACGTCTAGGAACCACACTTTTAGTAATTAGATTCTTTGTCCCTACTGAGCACGTCTTTAGACACTGCTATTGTGTGCCTTACTAGTATGTTGGTTTGGATGAAAGTATAGTTTATTTGTTTTCCACTATTATCATTAGCAAACTGTTTGTTTAGATTTGTCTCTATTTTTTGATGTAACCCTAGATTTAATGTCGATTTGGGTGTAATGTCAACCCATGACATGTTGGCCCAATGACTCCCCAACTATGTCACACACTCATTTGATGGACTTGCACTCTTCTCATCTCATCTCAGGCCCCTGCCACCGTAAATGCCAACATCCTTCAGCTGTTTATCTGTTAATCCAATATAAATGTCAGTTCAAAACTTTTCAGATAATAAACAAACAAACCTGTTGAGAATGACAGAAGACATTATGTATGAAAGATAGCTTTATTGCACAAGGTGTTAGAATGATCTTTTTAGTTTTTGCTTTCTTTTCATAGAAAATGTACTTTTGAACACAAGCAATTGCTATAACAAGCAACTCAAAGAAATGTTTGGGATACCCTCAACATTTTTTTAATTTTTAATTTTCATACATTTTTTCCTTCAGTTTTTCCCTTTTTGCAAGCATGCAATGACACTTTATGAGGATGAACAAAATACAAAATAAGGATTATTAAAAAAAGTAAATAGGACAAATGACAACATCAAAAGACCTTAAAAAAGAATAAAAATTCAACAAATTAGTATCAAAAACATAAAGGGAAAGACATTTTTTTGCCCATTGCAGATGTAAAATATTTTATTTTTGATACCATTTCAATTTTGAAATTGGGGCATTCAACCCTGATGTGTCCCCTGATTTATTCTGACGAAAATAGCTCTTCATACAAAACTGTTTTTATGTACAAGACTTAGTCTATAAACAGCACTGACAAAGGTAGAGATGATGGTCTATATGTTTAGGGTGGTGAATCCTTACTTTGATTTATTTTAACAGGGGAAAAAGACAAGACTCTGACTGCTTCAGGACTGACTCCAGCCCTGTATATACACATTACACTAGTAGTTGGTGTGACCAAAAGAGCTACAAGTCCCTGAATTCACTGGCTGAACTTAGTACTATGTGACCTTTGTAAGCAAAATTTTGACTAAACCCCAAAAAGATTCAAATTATTATTATGACTGAAAATCAAAGACCCCCTCTCCTAAATAAACAAACAAACAAAGTAAATAGATAAATAAATATAAGCCACAAAACACTATCATGGAGATGCTTATAAAAGACATTCCAGTAGGTTGTTGTGTGAATGTACATTAGCACAAAATGGTGGGGATGGAGATAAAGAAAGCAAGACATATACAGTACTTTAAACAGGGCAACAACAAATATATCAATTGTGTAATTATTATATATTTTTCAAAACAGAACTCCCTGACATACAATATAGCATCTCTCAACATTATATTATTTAACTTCATTCACATCATGACTGGGATTCCTTCAGCTAGTCTATCTTGCCTTGAAGAGCAAAGGTTGGCTCGCTGGCACTAAAGGCTGACTGTGAGGTTGGTGGGGCATATTCCTATATTTCTGAATGTTTGTCCACACCACAAACAGAGGCCTTTATACTGTGTCATACATAATGCAAGCCTGTAACCACCTTGCAACAATCGTTCTTCCTACCACATATCTTATTTGGAGATCATCCGTGACACTGATTTTGGTTTCTGAATGTTATTGTATTTACCAACACATCAAGCCTCTATTATATCCTCATGAGCACACTTAAATAAGACTACAGAAGGTTTTCTGCCATGATCATTTCCACCAAACACACACATGAAAGTAGTTGATGCAAACCAGGAAGGATATTATCTGTCCATCCAGGCTGCCTGCCTTTACAGGAACTGAAGCAAAATCAAAGTGGTCTACCTTGCTTTTCCCATCTAAACATGTGGCTTGGAAAGGGTCACTCAGAAGGGAAACACGTTTTTCTTGGTCGCTCTACATACAGTAACATACAGAAGATCCTTTGTATATATTTAACTTTTTCTTTATTTAGTCCAACCTTTTTTAAAATTTCTTCTTTTAAAATTTCATGATTGAGCGATTGTCTTATTCTTAAATTTGACATTAAATTTTTGTATTTACCATTACACCACTATTGTAGTACATACAGTTTATACAGTACTTTGTCATAGTTTCACTTAAATGTCAGTAATATACCTACATAGAAATATATATGTTAATTCTTTATAATACCAAATAGTCTCTATTTATAATGTGAGAAATGATACTGTAGCTGGTTTATTTTGGTTGTCGTGATTTGTTTAGAAACACTGTTCATCTGGAGAGAGATTTGTTGGGGAAAATAATGTGATACATATTTTATCCTTCTGGGTAATGAACAAGTATAATTTAATTTTGGAATCACCATTAAGAGAAAATCTGCCAATAGGTATATGGGACTTTAAGAGACACATAGAGGGTGAAAGATACAGTAAAAAGAGGGAACTCAACAGCATGTCCTGCAAAGTGACAATAATACTCAAACTATGGAGGACAGTATGCGTGTGCGTATGAGACAGGATTCCCACACAGCTCCATACTGGCTATCGTAGTCTTCATCATCATAGACACAGAGCTTTTAATTCCTCAGTTATAGTCAATATTTCCAAATGACCACAGAATCACTTCCTGGTTTTTGCTGTGCAGCTCCTGTGACTGTGCGAAGCTGAGCACCAGCAGTCTTGAACTGTTAGTTAGAAGTTCTTTTACAGAGTCCCAGGTGAACATGAAAAGTAGGGTTAGCTGGGTCTCTGTCTGGGAGAACACATATCCCGAGGAAAATTAGACAGGACACTGGGCAGTCCACCATTAGTTGGGTTTACAGAAAGATGGTTGCGTGCCCTTTCTGGCCCAGACTGAACAGTACCAGAGTGCCACTGGCTCAGAAGTAGGATTGCAGTGCAAGCCTGTGCAAGAGAAAAGACTACACCAGTGTGTATGACTTGGAGTAGGCCCCCACACTCTGTTTCTGCAGTCTCCCCAGAGCAGAGGAGCTGCTCTCAAGCAGTGAGTCTCTGGAGCCACCCACCTTGTTGCTGTTGATGGGGTTGCTGCTCGTGCTGGAAGTGGAAGCCGTGGCTGCAGTGTTAGAACTGGGCATGGTGAGAGTTCTTTGGGGCAAGGTGGCAGTGCCTGAGCTTGAACCCAAGCTGCCCAACCCAGAATGGCCCAGCGTCAGGGCCTGCTGTTTGGCAGGATCTAGAGTCTTGTGACGGCCCTGGGTGTGACATGCTCGCTGTGTAAGGCTGCGAATTGAAGCTTCCCGTGGTGGCACAGCTGGGCATGGATCGTGCAACTCCCCTTGCTTGCGAAAGAATGGGTCTGTCTTCATGTAGAGTGGTAGGTTGCAGAATTCACCTGAAAAACACAAGTGTCAAAACAAGAACAAACACTGAGTCTTTCCAATCAATTTTTAGCAGATACAGGGAAATATTGGGTGATGCCAAACAATTGTTGATTCAATAGTCAAAACACTTTAGCTTTCATTCTTTTTTTGGTCCCTTTAGTAAAGAAAAGACATTTGACGTCACTGTTCAGCAGTCTGTGGTTCCACGTACTCTCACTATTATATGTCAGATTTCAATAGAAGAAGTGAGAATCTGCAGTTGGTTTCTTACCTGTAACAATATGAAGTGCTACATGGGAATTAAGAGCAAAACCCATTGTCAAAGGTGCTAAACAAGAAAAGGAAAATTGTTGCATACCTGTCCCTACATCTTTCATACTTACTTTTATTGGCGCGGTGTGGAATGGGCACAGCCACATTTTTACCGCGATCATAGTCCTGTGGTTTGGGTGGTGAGGCGGTGAAGCGACAGATGCCTGGTTCCGATGGTGTACTGAGGGAGGTCATGCTGTCTGCCGGGTCATTGGTACCTGTGGTCATTTGGTCAGATGAGCTGTCAGAGATGAAACACTCTGTAATGGTGAACTTGGCATGCTGCAGGTGCTCTTCCAGCTTTGCGTGCTCGTAGGCCCTCGCCAGCTCCTCATAGGTGGAGGAGGCGCTCTCTGTTGACACCATGCTGTTGCGACCCTTATCTTGAAAGAAAAAAAAAAAGTTTATTCAGTAAGCAAAAGCATATGCTTCATGAGATAAGAGCTTATTTAAGACATAACGTACTCACACTTGCGGCCACGTGGTTAGATAGCATGATAATATTCTAATATATGTTCAACAACTTTTGCTTTTACTG